>NC_088985.1:8743161-9364122 GCF_963932015.1 Anas acuta
GACATGTGGGTATGGGTGGTATGATGGATTTTTGAGGCAGAAACCATAATTTTAATGCTGTTTCTATTGCTAATTCCCAATTTAAATCACCCACCCCTAAGCGCTGCCAGCTGCAGACGACTGTTCACTTGCAGTCTGTTAACAAAATGATATAATGTCCCAGACCTGAAATAAAATATCCATCGGAGCTTGTCAGCTTGGGTTAAACAGCTAAGGCTGGATACTTCTGAAGGCTCCCCGCAGTTGTGCAGCAGCTGGGACAGGACCCAAGGTCCTCAGCTTTTAAATTAGCTGTGTTGCGAGGGAGGTGGAGGAATTGCCCTGTCACTGTATGCCTGGCAGGCTCTGCTTGGCACTGCCTGCCTCTCATTGCTCTGAGGACTGACAGCAGGGTCAAAGCAGCCAAAAGGAGAGTTCCCTGGGTGGTTGTTCTTGTTTGCAAGAAAGCACAGGCTAGCCATAATAAGTCTTTTCTTAAATGCTGCCCCTCCGATTTTTTCAAGATGTTTATTTACTTATTTTGGCTTACAATGCATAAGAAGCAGTATTGTCTTCCAGAGAGAGATGGCTGCTAGATGAGAATAATCTGTATTTACCACTTGCTTTAGATTTGTCCTTTGTTTACTGGCAGTGTTGGGATATATTACTTGGCAATAATTTGGTGCTTTGAAGGTAGAATGAGATGAATCCAGTGTGGGTAGGAGTTGTTTTAAAGACTTGTGTTCTGCTACCCTACTATAACTTTCATTATTAACGGTATTCCCTTCCATGTGGTGTATCTTTGAAAAACAGGCAATACTAGTGGCATCTGTGTTGTGTTGGGATGCTCTGAGCAGACCCTGGCTGTTAAGTCCCTGAAAACACCCTTACTTCTGATTTGAACTGAAGTTAATATTAAGTGGAATTGATGAGAATTTTTCACTCTTCCATATTTATTTAATTTTTCGTGGAGAAATGGGATGGGTGACTCACCTCACTGTAGTAGCATTTACTTCATGTGCTCCCTAAGCATTTTTTGTCCAAATACGTGGTGATATATTTGTATTTTAGACTTTATCAAACTATATTTTTTTTTATCAAAATTCTCAGCACTCAGTCACACGCTCATGCTTCTCAGTATTGTTTTTTCATCCCTTTTTATAATACCACCTAATGTTGTCTGACAATAGCATTTATCTTCAAGCATCCTGCTTTTGTCCCATCATTGTACCAATAGGTTCAACCCATGTTTATGTTCCTTCTGCTAATATTAATGACAGGTTTCAGTTTGTGGAACTGCTGTGGGTGCTGGAAGAAATGAGTGTGAAAAATGGCAAAATTGATGGTCCTGGCTACATGTGCTGAGATGAGCTCAAATTGCTTCTGTAGCTCTCAGGCTTAGGACTGAATAGAAAAGAAAAGAAGGAAAAAGGCTTGTGCATGTGTGTAGGTAGGTGTGAGGGTGGGCAGGGATCTGTAGACACCTGGAGATAACAAACATATCTGCAGACTGAACGTGGTCAGACTTTGTTTCTAGATATACCTAGTTTGGGCTTTGCCTTGGGGAGTTACGGAGCACAGAATTTTTGTTACTTGAGAGGATTTATTTTTATGTTAATTTTATCACTTACCATAAGAATAACATAGCTAGAGACAGCATATGTGATACAGCCTACCTGTGAATGAATAACTAACTAGCAGAAGTATGTGGGTTGTGCTCTTACAAAGCTCGTTTGAATTTAATATCAGGAAAGGAGCAAATTCTCAACAGTTTTGGCACTATAGCTGTCTGTGTCCTTGTCAGCAGAATTCCCTTGTCTTGCTTTGGCCATTCCTCTGTTGTGTCTCTGCAAACATGCCTCTACAGGGGACAAGAGAAATCTTGTGTTTACATGAAAGATTTTGTTTTACATTTGCATTGGCCTGTCTGTAAGGAATTCTTCCCTCCCTCTGCTCTGGGAGGAAAGAATTCCATTCTCTTCTTCCTTTCCTTATAGTTGTCTCTTCTGAAAAGCATTTTGCAATGCTATATAGAAGAATGCTACATAAATTTAAATGCTATTGTATTGTCTCTGTCTATTGTTTGTCTTGCATCTCAAGCCAGGTTATATTCTCGCTAGGAACAAGGCAATTACATGAGAATCTAGTGCTGACTGTTCAGTGTTATTTTTTATTACAGGCAAAATAAAAGGCTCAACCTTCTGCCAAATGCCCTTTTCTTTCTTTACCACACCCTTCTTACCTTCTTCTGTTTGAATAAGATTAGTGAAGTACAGAGAATGTTTAATTAAGTTTAATTGCATGACAGCTTAAAAGTGGGAAGGTAATTACTCATTTAATTATTGTGCTGCTTCGTGCTTAAAGCGTGTATATAATTGCTCTTTTTATAAGGACACTCAACTTTGCAAGCTTGCATGAATTTATAACAGCCTCATACCTTTTGCTATTGTTTAAAGTAAAACTAAGCAAGTGCCATCTATAAAACAAGAGAAGTGCGTTTTGTCAGCTCAGCCATTCTCTCCCTTCTCTGCTCAGTTTTGATGGTGTCATCATCCCTTCATCACATTGCTGTACTGGGAAGGACTTTAACATTAATCATATTTAAACATGTAACCCACTATCTCTCATATATTTTTTATTAACAGTTGTAGAACACATTGAGAACTTGGGATTGCAGACATGTGAGTGTAAACTATTATTTCCTACAATGTCTGCATTAATTATTTCTTTGGTGGCAACCTAATAGATCACTGAATTTGATTGCTTGAAACAGTCAAAGGTTAAGTGACTCTCAGTTAGTAGTGCTGGTAGAATAAGAGTTTTCCAGGGCACATAAGGGCTCTCAGAGTTTTCTAAACAAGTGCCTTTCTGTGCAATAGTCTGTTTCTCTTCTCCCTTTAGTAGCACTAGCAGTAAGGCTGAGTTCTAACAATCTAGTAACTCCCAGGGCAGCTAACCGAACGATGTTTTTCCTATAAGTGTCACCAGAGCGGAGAGAAGAAGAGCAGTGGAGGAGAACCAGCTAGTCAAACACAGTGATATTTGTAATTGCAAGGGGATTCAAAGTCTGAGGTAGTTGCAGGCTCTATATGTTTTTTTTTGTTTAAATAGCAAACATTACAAGAAAATCCATTGCATGAAGTCCCTCTGTAGTCATCAGGCAAGCAAATGAATTTCTTCAACACTATCCAGGTTGCTATCAAGTCAATTTCGGTATTGATGAGCTCTCTTACCTTTCCCAAGTGAGAGGAGTAGGCGTGCATGTGGAGGGGATTTATTTTGGCAAGTTAGCACTTTTTTTTGGTGACCCTGATGTGACACACCTATGTAAAGTCAAGGCCAGTTGTGTGTGACCTCCCTGCCAGAAAGGTAAAGGACTCAAGCTGTATAAGTCCAGAAGACTGCATGTCTGCATTTGGGCTTCCTTGCAGTCTGCAGTTATCCTGGAGCCTGTGTGTCTCCAGACACTTTTCCTCCTTGTGTGGGTAAGGAGATCCTGAGTAAATGAGGCCTACCTTCCTGGGGTTGCCCAGCTCCCTGTGTGGAATTTCTTTCCTGTACAGGGGTGATTATTCCTTGTCACTGTGAGCTGCTTTCAGCCTTCCCTGGCTCTTGGTGTCTGTATCCATGTTTCCTTCCCACGTTCCCTCAGCCTTGGGTGTACTCCCAGAACTTCTTGACCATTTCAGCCTTCCTCCTGTGATTCAGGCCTTTCTTTCTAAGCCACTCCTTGAAGGAGGTGATTTGGCTCTTCAGTAACTCTGTAGGAACTGCTGCCATTCAGACCATATACTTCCCTTTGTGGGTTCTGTGGCTGTTAAGGAAACTTTTTTTTCAGTATGATGAGGTTTAGTGATATGACACTAAGCATATTTATGGCCAGTGCACTGGAATAAGACAACGTTAGTTTAAATGTGTGACTTTTTTTTTTTTTTTTCCCCCTAGTCTTTTTAATACCGTCAGTGGGTAAAAACACATGCTGCTTCCACAGAGAAAACAAGAGAGCTGAACTTCATGTTTTGATAGTTCAGCCTTTGTTGGTTACTTGAAAGACCCGTGGCTACCTATGAGAAGTAATTCTTACAGATGAGTTGCCTAGGGAGGGTGGAAAGGCGGAGTATGGAGGGTGATGATCTTAGAAAGTTTCTTTGCATGGTCTGGAAAAGATGATAAGAAACTGGTGTTAAAAATGGGATGGAGGAAGAGGGATCCGAACTCAACAGGACTCTTGCTTCTCTAGAGAAGGGAAATGGCTGCATTGCCAGCCTCTGATGAGCTCCTGCGAGAAGGCTCCTTGGTAATGCAGCTCCATCTAAGCACTGACTACTGACACCAGGATGGCATAGCCACTTCTGTGCTCCCTGCAAGGCAGCATCTCCCAGCTTATGGTGGGGTTCCACAGAGCTTTGTAGGGAAAGCTGCTCTGTGTAATGGAGCAAGTATCCTGTCTTCTTTATGGCAATAGTCTGAGCCAGCAGAGCCTGAATGTAAAGGTTGGGCCTAGCGAAGCATAATGCTTACTGCTGAGTACTGCTGTTTAATCAGTATTACACTTTAAAAACAAACAAACAAACAAACAAACAAACTACAAGGAGGAATAGACAGGCCGGAGACACTCAGCTGTGGCAAAAGAAATTTTAGACTTTGTTTTTAATCACCTGCAAGAAGGCATGGCCACAGGGTGAGCAGATCTGGGAACAAGAGAAGTTGTGCTTAAGTGTTGTTAAGGTAACAATATATATCAGGCAGAATTGACTGAAATGAGCAAAATACATCTGCTGACATTAATGATGAATTAACCTTATATGACGACTGCTTTGAGAATAATGGCCTCCTTATTTGATGAGCACCAGACGAGTTTGATTTTCTTTTATAATCTGCCAGCTGAGTTTTCTCTGCTGATTTGGTTGTTGATGTGGAAAAGCAGATGATGAAGTGCTGTTTTCATTAGCTGTGTGTCTTGGGGATTCATAGTCTCTGGAAAGTTCTGCTGGCCATCCAGAGGCTGTAGTTCTGTGCCTAATATGGGCTGATGCAGCATCACTGCAAAAACAAAGGTCAAGAGCAGTAGCTGGGAACATGCTTGAATGTTTTGCTAAATAAAGGCCTGACTCCTCAGCTTACTAGTTTGAACAAATGGATTTATTTATTTATTTATTTTTTACAGAGGAAAATAATTACAAATTTTCTTAGTTGGTGTTCTGCAGATTATAATGAAGTCAGAATGTCAGTAAAGTCAATAAGGATGTTATGCTCCTGAGATGTTCCTGAGATGCTTTTAGATCAGAAGTTCTATTGGCAATTGTTTTTGCATAAAATGTGCTAATCTTGTGGGTTTATTCACTCTTCTTGCATTCAGCATGAACAAATGCTCTTTCACTTACCTGTCCAAGTAGCAACAGGGCAACATTGCCACAAGAGCAGCATTGCCCTTTGGGAGGCACCACACTGACACAGCAGTTGAACTGGGAGTTCCCCTGCCAGTATGCCACAGAGTTGAGAGGCTGTGTTTGACAGACGTAGCATGCTTGTGGCTGTTCGCTTCCAAAGCCTGCAGCATTCTTCCTTAACTTCTGCACCCAGCAAAGACAAAATGGAAATGAGACTGGAGAAAAGATGTTTTGAAACAAGTTCTTTTTAGGTTATTTTTCCAGGTTATTTTACCATAACCTGGAAATGTTTCTGCTGAATGTCTCTTTTGCATTGATTTTGGGGAGAGATGTTGTACTATGTCAAAATTAGGGAAACCGTGCATCTCTGCAGCAGTAGCTCCATTAGCCTGGAAGTGCGATGAAACTGTACTGCATCATTGTAAAAACGGCTGTGCTAACATCATCCTCCGTAGTTTGAAATCTGATTGTAGCATGCTGAAATGGTCTAGTGATCTAGTTGCTACAGACCTTGAAAATGCAGTCACACCATGTCATGGCAACTTTAGACATACTCCTAGTCACAGCATGAGGTGTAGAGGTGTTGCAGAAGTTATGACTCTGCTGGGTACGAGAAGTGAGAACGGGAGGCTTGTGAAAATTCAGCCAGGACTTTGTTTTCTTTACAAAAGCTAATGTACTGAGAACATTTTTGAAAAAAAGTACTTAAACTGTGGGATTTGTCAAAAATAAATAAATAATTGCTTGCTTGCTTGTTTATTTGTCTTGGTGCCTTGAGCTTTCCAGTGCTTCCAAAGCCTTTATTACGCACTGTGTTAGTGTAAGTCTCTCTCAAGTAAGTGGTTGTCATAAAGCACAGTAAGGGGTGTGTGCCTTGAGCTCAGGTGGTGATGCTTTCCTTCCCTGGCAGAGGAATAGCATGTTCCAGCATGCCCCCCGTCAGTCCGTCATGCTTTTATTGAAAGAAAGCCTCTCTTCTCAGAGTAGAAGATACTGCATACTGACTTTTTCAGGTCAGTCTGTTAGGCATACTGTTTTCCTTCAAAAGTATGAAGGAAAACTTTGATTCTTAATTTGGAGTCTGTCTATTGCACACAATTCCCCACTGTAATTTAAATTCTATTTCTGGACAAGGATGTTAGCACACTGCTTTAGGGTGTCCCTCTCAGCTGATGGTGACTGTCAGTGTTCAGCTGCACCTTTCTTGTGGTCTGTGATGCTCCCTCTTCCTCCAGTTTTCAGCCTTTCCTGGCTGGGGGTTATTCGACAGAAGAAATAATGAAACATTTTATAAAGGTGATAAATTTTCATTATACTTTTTTTTTTGGACATTTCAATACATTTTAAGCTACAAGCCAGGCCTAAATTCATATCTTTATTCAGTCTGGAAAGCTGAAAGCCCATAACAGCCCCAGGTGTTTCTTTTATACAGGGGCTCTGAAAGTGTTTCCAGAGGAAGGCTGGTATCATCTCTGCTGCACAGTGTGAGACAGCAGGGGAATAGGGCTTGTCCTTTGTGACAGTAGGCAAAAGGAGCAGAAATAAGGGTAAGAGTTGTCTTTCTGACACCATATTTAGTATGTGTTGCTTACTGGATGTGGGTGGAGATGTCTCAGAATGCACGGTAGATATTTGAATGGACCAGAAAAATAATGTATTTTTTAATACCGGAAATAACGTAGGGATTTAAAAGTAGAAAAAAAAAAATCCAAAGCTTCCTTGAGGCAGAATCCTAAGGGATTTTATTTTCAGTATGAAATAGATTTACAGTGAGCTGCAGTCCCAGTTTAGATTAGCAACAACATCTTTTTTGTCACAAAGAGGTCAAGATTGTTTTCCAGTATTTTTTAGTCAATGTTGTAAACAGTTTGAGGTTTGCGTAGTGTTTTTTTTTTTTTTTTTTTTTTTTGTAGGGCGAGAAGATGGGGGTCAAACAGCATATTTCAATGGAATACTCAATGGTGAAGAACTATGTGAGATGTCTACTGAAGGTGCTACAAAGATGTGCAACTGTACAGCATGTTTCTACCTACTTTTTCTCGTGCTGGAAGTTGTAATTAGTTTCAGCCATGTGGCTGTTAACTCTCTCCAGCAGTGCTCCAGTTCCCTCTGAGGGATGTCAGAGATGCTTTTTACCCTCATAATGACTGATAATGTGCTGCAGGACTGGGAAGGAAGATCCCATTTAGCTTTGTTAGGATCGTAATGGGCTCTATTTTGGCTTGTGTGAGCTCTAAGGAGTTTGCATTGGGGAACACTTTCACCGCGAGGTACAGCAGTGCAATGCAGTGATGTGGATATTTCTGACAGGATTATGAGAACATCTAATGCAAACAACAATGCCAGTCTTTTGTGACGAACTGGTAGGAAAACAACCTGTCTATGCAGTCTGACAGCCAGACATCACCCATGGCTGATCACTCTTCCTCTTTTTGCAGGACACTGTGAGGGACAGATGGACAAAATAAGAAAAACTTTGTGACAGAGCAGGTATCACCCTCCTTAGGATCCAGACGTCTTTAGGATCTGGTTTGTTCTGAAGGTCTTTTTTTCTGGTGCTTTAATTTTCCTCTGCCAGTCCCAGTGCCCTAAAACCTGTATCCATAGCTTCAAAACATCTAGAAAGAGTCACTTCTGCCAGACAAAATAGAACCATTTACCATATGTTACACTATCACAGGGAAAGTGTATTGATTAATTCCTGTGCAGGGATTATTAACTGATTAAGTCTCCATATATTACTTAGGAAGTTTAACATTTAGAAAAGTGAAGACAGTTGTAGAGCTTGGATTATCTGTATTTCTTCCTAAAACATTAAGTGCTGATACTAACAAACATTTTGCATATACCTATCTGGAAAAAGGAAGTGAACTTGCTTGGGAAAGGGGGTTATCAGTGTTTCAACTCATACCGAAAAATATTATTATTATTTATTTAACGTTATTTTTAAAGCAATGTGAGAAAAGGATGGATATTTCTTTTTGGAGTCAGAATTAGAACAAGGAATGAAGAACCATCCCATGACCTCATGTGCTGCTGCTCTATTTAGTGCCACGACCTATACCTTAGAACAAAAAGAGTGTGGGGGTGTGTGAGGGAGACAGCATAACATGGCTTGTGAAGTCAATGGGTTCAGGTTGTGAAATGTGCTTTTCCAAGCTGTTGCAACGGATTAATCAAAAAATAAGTGGGTCTGGCCTTGAGTATATATGAGCTCAACTGCAGTGTGTATAAGTAATTGGGATCCTATTGGCTAGTTATGCCTAAAGGATAAACATTGTTCTGGTGTGGTCATTGGCATATGCCATTTAATTAAGCGTAGGTTTATTAAACTGAGGTGGTGCTAAAATTGCCTTTATCTAGAAGCAAAGTAGCTCTGGATCTCCTGAAGTGACTTGCGTGCTACTAGGTCTACATGTTTTGATCTCAACAGTTTTTTGAGCCCTTTACTTTGACTTTAGTGACAGCTAAACTGTTCTGCTAGGTGAATTCTCGTTGGTTTTGCAGTCGCAGTGCACACTGATAGGAGCGTGTCTGTGACTGCCCTGGCCTCCCAGGGTTGTTGTTGGTCAGAATAACCTGATATCCCCACCACTGGTAGGTTCCAGGAAGAAAATACTGTGAAGTGGAAAGGAGGCCTAGGTGGGAGCACTCCCTGTGGGGGACTGGCCAAGAAGAGGCTGACAGAACCTGCTGTGCAGTATGAGCAATAGAAGAGCAAAGGTGATTTGTGGAGAGAAAGATGAGGGAAAGCAAGATTTTCAAAGGGCAAGTACTTGCAAAGATTAAATGTTACAGAGCGCGATCTGCAGCTGGTAAACAGGAAAATGCCAGGGTGATATTTCTGATGTGAATGTATCTGCAGATTAGCAGTAATTAAAGCTGGGCTTAGTCTGCTTGGGGCTTTTTTTTCCCTTCGTGTCCACATGCTTACTCATTAGTGTTAATCTAGTATATTAATGTCATTTTAAAATGTTTATTTTTTCTCCTGTAAGTTCTCCTAGTGAGATTATGGATGAAGCTGTGTTATCCCCATTGCTTCAGTGTGCGTATGTTCCTCTGTATGTTATGGCACTTCTTTTTAACTGTCTTTCATTTATAATCATATGCTTATGTTCAATAGTGTTTAAACTTATCCACATGAACCACTCCGATGTCACTATCATCAGTTAGTGATGTTTATACAAGTTGTGTATAGGTTAGGTATCTGTTGATCAAATTCTCCTTTCTGTAGACCTGACTTGGAACAGATTTTTTTTTCTTTTGTCCCTTCTGCTTCCCACATTTCTTTTCTTTTTCTTCCAAGAATATTTGCTTTGAAAAAGAACATGTTGGTGTCTAGAAGATGCTGTTTTTATGCAAGATGGTTTGCACTTGGGAATACAGAATGCATGTAGTTGCATGTATTATTTTTTTTAATATAGTTTTTTATAATAGGTTTTTTAATATATTTTTTTTAATAGGGTTTTGACCTGCAGGATTTCATTGGATAGCATAAGGTTCAATCTATCTCCTAGACCTGGCCCCTTGTGTAGTTACAACTGAGTCTGTCTGTCTGTCCCCAGCCCTGCTGCCTCCCTGCCCCAAGGACTAGGAAATAAGACTCAGCCAACCTGGACACAACTTTTTGGTGTATCCACAACAAGCAATCAGCAGGTGATTGCATAAGCGTAGTATTGCTTATGTTTGCATTCTAACACCATCAAGCAGTTTTCCAAAGTATGTGCTATAATAATAAAACACAAAATGTGTTTCATATAACAAGAGGTAAAGCAATGAACAAGAAGAAAGAAATAGAGGAAGAAGATGAGAAAAGAGAAATACGGAAGAAGGAAAAAATTGTCCTGGTAGTAGTATGGCTTTGCTCAGGATAGTGAACCCTTTTGGAATGGCTTCCTGAAGTGACAGCCATTCGTTCAGCAGAGGCATAGGGTTTCTGAGTCACAGCTGCAATTCATGAGAGCAGAGAGAAGACCAAACTCTATAAAACACATCTGATGTTTTCATTGTGCAAATATTTTTGAGGAATGTTTTATGATGACACCCTTGGTGACTGGTGCTTTGCCTGCTCATGCATCAGCAGCAGTGAGTCTGGTAGAGATTCCCTGTATCAACCGTTTCCCATTTTGCTTTTAGAGAAATTTAGATTTAGGATTTTTATTTGTTTAGTCAAAGTTCTTATATAGTTTAGAAAGAGAACTCCACTGAGTTACCTCTCATGCCAAACCTTACATGTAAATGTATTCTTACAAGACTTAGATCCCATTTATTTCCATTTCCTGCTAGTATAAAACTGACATTTGGAATGAGCCAGTTACGTTCTGGCTGTTAAGTAAGTCCTGCTCATAAGTAAGGTCATACCACCAAAGTGCTCATACTTTTCAGAGCAGCTCTTTTGCCGTTTTGCTTTCTTCCATGTGACTGTGACACATAAAGAGAAGGAAGGTGGCCTCTGAAGCCATGACAGTGCAAAGCTAAAGTGTCAGTGACCCGATTCCCTTCTGGAGATGTAGCAGTGTATTCTCAAAACTTTATATCTCATAAAGCTGTTATGAGGGATGTGGGATGCAGGTTGACAACACACCCAATCTAGTTACCTGCTTCTTCCTGCCTTCCCTACCCCTTCTCCCAGGTGATATCCTGTTCCCTACATGTGCTTTGGTACTCAGTTCTAAGAGCTAAACTGGCAGAAAACTAATCTCACAGAAACCACCTTCCCTGAGAAGAACGTCAATATGCTCAGACTCATTAGGCTATAATTATCTGGTGGTGGGGAGGAACATCAGTGGATTGACTTTATGCAGCATTGAATCAAGAAGTAAGAAAAGTAAGAAGTACAACTCGCTGCATGTGACTGTGAAATAAGGCCCATGACAAATAAAATGGCTGTGATTCTTTTTCACTGAGCATATAATACCTCTGGGCTCCTTCCTTTTCTCACTGCCTGTTAAAGGCAAAGAGATGTTTCAACAATTTCTAATATAAAAGGGTAAGACTTAAATGCTATAAATATTTGACTGCAAGACAAGGCAGTGTAAAGTATAAGGTATAGCTGTAATTGTTTTGTGGTCAAGAGATAAATACAATCACAGAAATCAACAAATCAAACCCAAAAAAAGTCTGGTAGTACCAGATGAAAACCAAAACATTATTTTATCATAGCTAATAAAACAAAACTTCTGCTATCTTTAAAGAAGAAGAAATAAACCTAGAATGGCAAGTTTCAGGATTTCTGAGTCATAGCTTTCCAAACAGTATTTCCAAACAGGCAATTCAAGACCTCAGTGGTTGTCCTTCTGATGAGTGTTAAATCACTAAACCCTTATCAGTGTAGAGTAGAATAACTTTTCTTTTAGCAGATTTATCCTGCCATTTCATTTGAATTTAGCAAAATCCATTAGCACGGTGTCACTTTCCTGAGAGTTACAGTAGCCGCTGTATATTCTGTCTCTCTCTCATGTCAGGGTTGGAAAGACTTTGCTCTGGGGCAGTGCTGTGTAAAACTTAATCTCATTGTTTTGCAGTAGACCATAGCTGATCACTTGCACTGTTTGCAAGTAACTTCATGCTCTGCATCTGATGATGCTGTCTGCAAAGTTGCCTTTATTCTTTGGGGCTCGTCTAAGAGAGCTCATGATAGAGCTACTGTGCTATGGTTTTGGTTGTCTATTGGCTTGTTTAGTGTGAGTGTTACAGCGGTTTTCAGTTTTGAGGGGAATTAATACTTCAGGTGTTTTTCTGTATTCTCTCAGTCAGCATATTGGACGAGACTACAAGCTCAGAAAATATACAGCCATGCGTGATCTGACAAAGGACAGGATATTAGGTTTTATATAACTATATCTTTGTTCCTTGGTAGTTTGGGGCCATCCTCGTCAACATTATCTGTAATGATTCCTATTCTTTCTGTAAGTCAACACAGATGGGTCTTGTTCTTTCCTTGCAAACTAGTAGTTCTAGGAAGAGTAACATCAGACAAGGGAACTGCATTGTTTTGCTTTGTCTTTTGGGCCAGTGGAGGAACACTTGGCTGAACTTTTCCTTAGGCTGAATTGCGGTAACTGTTGGGATGTGGATTTAGAACTTTAAACCCATCCCAGAACAAGGGCTATGAACCTGTTAATCCCTCCAGAAATAGAGCGAATTTCTCATTTTTGACCTGTTTATGCTGCTCTCTATGTCCCTGTAGTCCCTGTGGGTATCTAGGAGTTGCATTCTCTAACATATTGTCTGTGCTTAGAAGCAGTATCTCACCAGCTTAGGGAATAAAAGTCAAAACCTTCAGCCTCAGAAGTGTGATCATTGATTGTGCTTTCAGTCCCTCCTGCCTGACTGAAGTCCAAAGATCTCCTTATGTATTGCTGCTTCCAAAATTGCTCCGACATGCTAGATGTTATATTGCTATTAATTCCCTCAGTGCAATTGAAAATGTGGCAAGCTCCCAGTTCTTAAATTTGGATAGGACGTGAGATGACACTGTGATTTTGTTGTTGTTGATTTTTTTTTGTCCTCTCTTTTTTTTTTTTTTTTCTCCTGTGGAATCCTCTGTGTGGGGAAATGAAAAATGTATTTTAAATCTAGATAGCAACTGGAAACAGATAGTTGTCTTAAGGTGTTCTTGCCTTTGAGACTAACTGTTTTTGTCACACATGTGGTTAAATTCTGAAATCATGTGTAAAAAGTTGCCTGAACATTGCAAGATTACAAGGGAAGAAAAATTCATTCCATTCCTTGAATGGTGAAATGACATCAGATGATTTTCTAGGTATTACTGACTGGAGAGGGAGTAGACTCGCTGGTTTTCAGGTATCCAGGGGAACCAAAGTGCCTTGGCCAATAAAGCTGCACCCAGGCTTCAGATTAGGCCAGGGTCTGCAGGTAGCTCTAAATATTCCTGCGCAGTCTTAGAGAGGCAAATGCAATTTGTTTGGCATATTCTGTTTTCACTTTACACAGTTTTGCTCTCTCTTGTGGAGGAGATTTATTAGCTCGAGGGAAATTAGCTCAGTCTGCATTATTTATATAGTCTTGAGTTCTGTTCCAAGTGACTTCCAGAAACCTAATGACTCTTCCTGTTACATCTTTCATGTGCACTCTGCCCCTCATGTGGAATTGCAGTGACTTGCTGTAATTCAGAGCCCAGGGCTTGTTGGAGGGGTCTGATACTGTGGGGAATTCCAGTAGGGATTCCCAGAAAATTGGAATCAGTTTGCAAATCCCTGGTAGACTCTGTGACATGACAGTGATATATTACGTTGTTTTGCCTGGCCCTCATTGCTGTGATGAGGTTAACATTTTTTTTTGTTGTTGTTTTTGTCTTGTATGCTTTGATTATTGTAAAGTTTGAAGCATGAAAAGAAGCATTGGAGTAAGTTGTCAAGGGCAGAGCCCCAACAGTAGCAATTTCACACCTGTGAATGGCTGCTAGTCCTATGGCCTGAAGCAGTTAAAGCTGACCAGGTGCAAATGACAGCCGAGAGCCACCTTGCTCCCTTGCATATTGTCTGGCTTGAGTAGCTGCCGAGTGTTAACCTCCCTGATCAAGTGAACCATTCCTGCTCAGGGGTGTCGTGCTTGACTGGCAATACTTCTAGGTATTTTCACATTGTTCAGCACTAATAGGCTCTGCTTTTAGTGGGGGCCTTTAGACCTAATGAGAACTATCTCAAAGAATTAACTAAATAGGCCACCTGAATAGAAGCTACAATAAGGGGAGTGAAAGTTAATGAATAAAATATTTCATAAAATGCAGTGTCACGGTGCAACCAGTCGCCTGCTGGTAATGATGTAGACTGCTTTGCCAGCCTTAGCAGCTCTGTTTTTTTCTTTTCTTTTCTTTTCTTTTCTTTTCTTTTCTTTTCTTTTCTTTTCTTTTCTTTTCTTTTCTTTTCTTTTCTTTTCTTTTCTTTTCTTTTCTTTTCTTTTCTTTTCTTTTCTTTTCTTTTCTTTTCTTTTCTTTTCTTTTCTTTTCTTTTCTTTTCTTTTCTTTTCTTTTCTTTTCTTTTCTTTTCTTTTTTTTTTTTTTTTTTTTTTTTTCTTCCTCTCTCCATGGTTTCTCTTTTAGCTGCTGCCTGGTTTACCTTTGCCCTCTTCCAGCTTAACAGTCTCTTGGGGGGATTTTTTAACAATCAGCTCGGTGAACAGGAGGAATAGGAGAGCTGCTGAGCTGTGTCACTGGAAGAACTTCGACAGCCTGGAAATTGACATCATTACACTTGCATTAACTGCTCAGATAGACACAGGATTACATGCAATAGGGAAACAAGTACGTACACAAGAATAAGGTTGTTCAAGGAATATCAGCATAGAACAGAGGTGTCACTTACTGAAGCAGACTCACTATAAAAGCTTTATTTTTTCCAGGTAGCACATTAACAAGGCCCGCTTTGGGGGACAGAGAAAAAGAGGGAAAGAGGAGGTGTCAGAGAACAGTACAGGCATTTTCCAACACAATCAGAAGATCCCCCCTTAAAATAAGCAAAGCAACCTTTGGCCTGAAGATTCCCTGGAAATATACGACCCTCTAGTAGCTTAGCTATAGGTGAGAGACTGGAAGGAGCCCCACAGCAAATGCCATGGCAGCTAGCAGATGAGTGAGCTGATCAATTGCAAAACAGAGTTTTTATTAATTCTCACTCTAAAATGAAGTCAAAATGAAAGCAATGCATTTAATGTGTATACATCTGAGCCACAGCTTGGGGTAAGAGGCTCTCTTATCACCTGTGGAGCAGAAGTTAAAAGATCTATCGGTGTTGTATTCTGAAGACATTTAGCCGAACACTTGCTGCGAGACTGCACAGATGGTTTCACAGTGTACTGGTGTTACAGCTGCAAGTTCAGCCTGTGCTTTCAGACATACATTGACAAGGCTGTCAGTGTTGCATGAGCACCGATCCAGTCAGAGGGAATGATGCTTAAAAGCTCAGGAGGTCCAGCTGATCAGACACATGGGCAGCCGGAAGATACATTAGAGTCCTACTGCGTACAGGACTGTTAAAAACAGTACGTCTTCCAGTAGGGTTTGGACAGATTGTTTTGGCTTTCATTAAAAACCCGATCATCTGACACTTTTTTTTTTTTCTGGGTTCATGTTCCTCATTGTACGGATGCAGTTTAAATATGTTTAAATATGTGACAACCTCTGCTTTCTTACATTGCAAAATCAAAACCAGAAGGACCTGAAGACATATTGGTACTTCTGATTTAATGTTGCATGAACTGAATATGCTTGCTTCCTCTGGTTTCTAACAGATTTTGCTAATATAACAGTTTGAGGAAGGTATATCTAGAAATTACTATGCAACAGCCTCCGTAAGGCTGGCTATTCTTTTTAAATTAAAAACTGAGATTAAATTAGTATCTGCTTTCCAGCAATTTCCTAGATATTTGAGGCTGGAAGGGAAGGCTGCAAGGGTGTGACCAGACCACCTCACACTCTGACACCAAAGGTGTTCTCCTAGTAATCTCTGCATGAAACCATAATTTCTGCTTTGTCTAGAAGACTTCTTTGAAAAGGACAGTTTGGGGATATTCTAATATTAATATAATTTATGAACCATGTTCCCTAGAGTAAAACACTTAAACACATCAGTATCTTACTCTAGTTTCTCTGAATACTTATTTAGAAATCTCTGTTGGAAAGAGAGGAGAAAGATATACAAAATAAACATAAGACCTAATGTAGTCATTTTAAAGGTGAACTGCTTTAAGCACATATGTAGGTTTAATGAAGTTGATAGATTTATTTGTATTTCTGTACCACATTCTATAAAGTCCAGCTGAGTGGGAGATAGGGTGGTTGAATTGTAAACAGGTTCTTCATGTGGGGAGGACACAAGAAAAAGGGAATAATCTGAACTACCATCTGAAGTGGAGTAGCTAGTTCAAATTAAATGTTTTGTGAAGTCTTGCACACATAATTAACTGGTCTTTAATTCAGTTTGTCTTGTTTAACTTGTGAATCTATGCTGGAGACAGACATTTTTATTAATGACTGAAGTTCAGACATGTTTGTTTAGCAAATGGTTGTGTTGTGCTGCTGCCAAAGGCTACCACTTCTACCCTGGTACAGAGAAGATAAGTGCCTTGCAGACGTATCAGTCCAGCAGCCCAAACTAACCTGAGGTGATCCGACTAACCTGCTAGAGTATGATGAAACCTCAGCCTAAACTCCAAACTGTTCAGATAAGACCGTTATCAATGGCTCACTTGCTCTGCAGCGCCTATTTTGCAAAGGCTCTTGTGACAGCTTATACAAATCTTTCAGTTTGTGCAGTTAAAAAGATGAGTAATGCACTTGAAACATTGAGGAATCTTTCAGAGGTGGGAAAAAGAAATGAGAAAGGCAAGATATAAAGGATTTCAGCACTTCAGGTTTCTGCTATTTTTTGGGAAAGAAGAACATTCAGTTTTTTAAAGAGTTCCTTATCTAGCTGTTATTGTCCTCTGGAGGGGAAAACAAAAACCAAAAAACAATATTTATCTTGTCTGGGACTGTAATTTTCTGAATTTTGATGTGCAGGCATGACTTTTTTGAGTTACGCATGTTTGAGTTAAAAACAAGCCATAAAGCAATGGAGGCACAAAGAATCTGTTCTCTGCTTTGTCTACTGCATCTTGAAGCAGGTACTTCACTTTTTGTGTAATCTTTGACTGAAGTTGTATTGCTGGGGGTTGCATTGCGTTATCTTTAAGCAGTTAAATAATTTAAAACTAATGGCAAAGCAAATAAAATTAAATAATTGTGGCATGGGAGCGGAACTGGGTAAGAGAATAACTCCTCTAACAGTTCTTTGAACAGCTGTTCATTGAAGACTTGTGAGCAAGTACTAGCAAACTGAAGATCCCTAGTCATTTCATAAACATATAGAGGTAATTTCTAGATATGTTTATAAGAAATACACACTTGTGGATAAATAGGTAATTTTGACTGTGCTCATTAAAATATCAACCTTGGAACAATACATTTCTCCAACCTCAGTCCATTGAGATGATTGTTGGCAGATATTTTGCAAATATTGCTAGCTGATAGAGTACATTGTATTTATGTGAGATATTTACAAGTACTGTTATTGTTGGCTTGTTTCTATGGTAATAGAGGGACAAACATCACTGCTACAAGGAAGCTAACTGGATCCTTTAAATATTATGATATTCCATGTCTCTATTAGTTAAGATCAAAGGCTTGTCATGGCTACTGAATGCATAATACACAAGTGGAGTTTAGTTTTAGCTATTGTAGAAAGAAAATATTATTATTTTATTGCATCTCATTTGGAAGACTCTCTAAAAACTGTATGTTCTTTCCCCTTAGTTGTTCACAGTATTTCTTCTTTCCCACTCTTTAGTTATGGTCTCCTGAGCAAACCGTTACTTATTGGCTGTTGACCCTGTGACCAAGAGAAGCATTGACAAGGCTCCAAAGGAATTCCCTCTGCAGAAATGAGTTCAGAAGTAGAAAAGGTAATTAGTTAATTGAATTTGATACACTTCTGCTTTAGACTTTCAGTGGGCTGTATGTTTGTTAATATTTGTGTCTGAGGACCAACTTGTAGAAAGTTAATAATAAATCTGTGTAACAGAATGAACAGTGACAAGTCAGGGTCAAATGATACTAAGAAATAAGAAACTCACTTAAGTTTCTGGCAACCAAAGGAAGTGGAATGCTGCTAGTGGGACATCAGTGTATGTCTGTTTGCAGGAAGATAAGGAAAAGTACAAATTAGTAGCCTCAGTTCTGCAGTGGACTGATAAACAGAATAAAGTGGAAGGATAGAGTTAGTGAGTGCATGGGTAAAATGGACATGTTGGCAAAGCATTTGTATCATTTTTTCAGAAGAGAGGCCTCACAAATTCATCCAAGTTTTTTTGCAGTACCCAAAAATCAAGTGGGTAATGGCAATCCCAGTGATACAGACTACTTTAATATTGGTAGTACTTGGCACTTATGCTTCAACAAATGAAGGTGCCGAAGGAATTACCATAAATTGCATTACCTTGCTCTTGCATGGATAAATAATTAGTTAAGCAGAAAGAACTTAGAAATGAATGATCAGATTTCAAAGCGTATAGAAGTATTGTTGTTGTTAGAGGAGTCTGCATTTGAGTCACCACTGCTCAACGTACAATCTTGAAAGTGGAGTGAATAGACAGGTGACAGTTTACCAACAGTGCCAAGAATCTCACAATATTAATGATAAAGGCCAACTGCACAGAACTGCAGAGAAATCTTATGTGCTGAAGTCATTGGGTGAAGGAAATGGCAGGTGAAACCATGGAGGTGAATGTAAAGTCATGCATTTAAGACCTTGTCTGTCCGTATAAAATTATGGCTTCTCAGCTGTCTGTTTCCAGTTAGGAATGAGATCTTAGCATCTTGATAGATGGCATGAAGAAAATACTAGATCACTTCTCAGTGTTATCCAAAAAGCTAATAATGTGCTAGGAATACCAGGGAAGAAACAGCAAACTGAAACCATGCCTGTTCTTGGTTCCCCTTCCACATAGAAAAAGGCTTCTGGGTATAGCTGGAAGAGATACAGAGCAGTGCATTAAGGACCTCCTTAACTTCTGCACAGTCAATGATACAGAGAAACATTCTTCCATTTGGAAAAGAGATGGCTCAGAGAGAACGTAATAGAGAGGCAGAAATAAGGAACAGTTTGTACACTGAATTTCTCTTCCAGTACAAGTATTAGGGGATATCACAGGATCAGCAGGTGGTCAGTTCAGCACAGATAAATTAGCAGTAGTTGATCACATGACACACAAAATGTTCTGAATGCTTTTCTGAGCTCATGCCAACTTATATTTGGATGCATAAGCAAAAGCAAGAAAGTGCCCTGATTCCTATTTAGTCCCTCCTCCTTGAAAAAAATCCCAATTTACCTTAGAAGACGAAAGAGGCAAAATCTCTGACTGATTTAAGGAGAACAGATTATGCAATTTCTTACACCATTTCCTTTTCAGAGTGTTGCCAAATCGATAACTATGTGAACAATGGAAAAAGCTGACTCCAATGATTTTTCTACTTTAAAAAATACACTTCTGAAAGCTCGTAACCATTCCTGCTTTGCTGGCTGTGTTGGCAAATGCTATCTTTAATGGAGCATAGATTAGTGTTTCATAAATTCAAGTTCAAAATTAAAAACTGAGAAGGTAATTTCTCCTGTCTAACCCACAGGGGAATGTTGTTTTGTTCAGCATGCTGGAGCAGTCTTTTTCTGAAAGCGTGGCTAATCTGAAATACAGTAAGCTGTATTATTTCCTATTCAGTCTGCTAGCTGTTTTGTTAGATTGTTCATCCTTTGGCATGCAAGGAAAAAATTAAAGTTTAATTGTACAAGGAAGATAATTTTCACACAATTGCTTCTCTCAAGAGATGAAATGCGATCTTTTTTTTTCTCTTGTATGGAAAGCCTTGTGTGTGTGTGTGTGTGTTGGATCTGAATTTACCAGTGACTTCAGCAGTAACAATCAGCTTGATGATTGTCCTTGTGTATGAGCAGAGCATATCTGACCATCACTGCCATCTGATCCTCTTTGGACCAAGGAGCAATTTCTTATGGCATACAGTCATCCAGCAGGGCCCTTTTGCTGACCCAGCAGAATGGATGTTTTCCATCCTCAGCCAAGCAGGTCATCTCAGGTAAAGCTGGGAGAAATACCCATAGAGGCAGTGGTAAAAGAGGCCTGATTCCTATTAAGTTTGTTATATTGCTGAAGGTTCTCTCTCCTAGGCTCACAGCTCTGTGCTATTTGTAGTTCTAGGGGACACAACTGTATTCTGTATCTCCTCAGTGTGTATTTCGTGATTTGGCTGGAGGAAGCACTGCAAATGAGCTGTTTTCTTCAGCATTTCTATGTTTGGGGAGCAAGAGAATAAACCAAAGAAAGGCTGGGAATAATTATATATTACTGTTATTACCATTGCTTTCCAGACTGCAATCATTTATCCTGTCATGACCTGTCTGTCTTCTCTGAACTGCTCAGTGGGACTTGAGTTTCCTTAGAATTAATCCCATGTTTAAGGGGTTTCCTTGTTTATGTGAACACACAGGAATGCTTACCAAGCTACTCAGCAATGAACGGTTGTATAGAAGGTGCTGTGGAAAGGCTTATCTCAGAAAAATGCTCTTTAATTTATCCTCTATTTTCTCTATTTTTTTTCTGGCCTTCTATGTGTCATCATTTATATGTTTTTTGACTTATAGAATATACTGAGAAATGGCATTTGAAATGCCTGTATTTACTTATAAGGCCTTGCTTTCTTAGAAACGTTCTAGCTATATTTAATCAAAGAATTAATAAAATGAAAGATAGGGAGAGAGAGAGGATTTAATTTCAAAGTTTCATTGCTAAAGTTTACTGCATGTTAAATTTAGGGAGTTTGCTGCAGCCTAAGTAGGCTGAAATGGATACTTTTCTTTCTGGTTGTTTTTTAAATTGTGTGCACATTGTTGATTCCAATGACTGCAAGGGTAATTATTTCTTTGTTTGCCAGGAACATTAAAATTGCTGTGGTTTCTAAAGAAAATGTGCTTAGGCTTCTTGAAAGCAAGCACACAATAGGCTATCATAGCTACCTTTTCTACTGGCATTATTTTAAGTAATAGTAGTACACAGTAATTAACCCTTTGTGCTTGAAGATGCACATCATAGTCTCAATCAATGGGTGCTTAAAGAATAAAGGGGCAGGGAATGAGCAGTTTCAAGATTCACTTTTGAAAAGTGTCTAGTTGAACTGCCAGGATCTTCAACAATAGCCATCTTTCAATAGCATATTGGATTTCTCAGACCATTATCTCATGTATTAAGTCAATAAAACGCTTGGTTTTACTTGCTTTGAAAAATGTGTGGGTGAAGATAGAACTTAGAAAAGTGCAAACCATGTCTGCTGTTGGAGACAACTCTCGTAAGGGGCAGGTGATGTGTAGACTTCTACCTTGCAGCCTTGCCTGAAACCTGGCCAAATCACAGGCCTACACATGATGTGCTAACATTCCCTCTTCTTACTTGAGCATGCAGGCTATTTCCCATTTCTTATCCCCTGAATGAAGGTAGCCTCTTGTAAAAATATCTTTTTTTCCCTCTACTGAATGAATGATCTTGCCCAATGGTTGTTTTTATTCCCTGGCTCTCTGCAATATAACCTGTTTTCCTGCTGCTGTATTCAGTGCCACTTTGGAATTTCCACAGAGGGATTTTAAAATGCAGAAGGAGCAAAGCAATGGTTCTCTTAGAGAATAAAAGACAAATTTGTCTTTATGTAAATATCCTGTAAAGGACTAGAATTGGGAAATTAATTTAATTTCATGTTTATATGGCTGTTTAAGATACTTCAAACCCACGAATTAATCCTAAACTCATCTGCTACACTAATGCAACAAAGTGTGGGACTTCATTTTTTTCAGGGGTTGATACTACGAAGCCCACAGTGAACAAACCTTCAGGTAATGTTCCCAGTTGATTGGCCCTGAGCCCCTGTGATTAGAACCATCATAAGGGACAGAAGTTAATCAATTAATCCAGCTAAAGGTATTTAGTGGTGGATATGAGGGAAGTAATCTGTTACTGTGTGTTCCTCAGGAGGAATGGTCCTATATAGGCATTGGTTGCAGTTTGGAGTTTGCGCCCAGAAAGATGAAGACCAGAGCTATGTAAAAGAGAGGAGTGCTCCAAAAGCTCCAGGTCCTGCTTATTTCTGTAACTGTTCTGCACTGGAGATTAGTGCATAGCAATCACTGGGATCCTCTGTATCCTCAGCGTTGGAGGCACATACATCATGGAGACAGGAAGAGTAGTCACATGCTTATGCAGGTCCTGTAGCTGTGAATCACATCTCTGCAAAGAAGGGGAGAAAAAAATCTTACTGAGATAAAAATTTATGGCAGTAAGAATTTTGAAAAAGGGGATCAAAAGAAATCATCTTGATAAAGCAGGCCTGATATCTTCTTCCTCACCATTTTCTACTTCTACATAAACAAACAAGTATGAGAGATGGGTGTGGGGAGACTGTGGTTTATTACGTGACATAAATATTCATCACCCCTCGGAGATTTTGTAGACAGAAGCCTTGTCATTGCTAATGTGTGGTTGCTTTGCAAGTGGTCTGGTAGTATGCTTGAATTAAAGCCAAAATAAATTTGAAATTAAGATTGGAATGTGTATGTTATGGAAGGCCCCCCAAAGGCTCATATTTCAGTGGTAAAATATTCAAATGGGGTCCTTTCTCTGTAGCAGGTTTCTTTCTGGGGGACAGCAGATCAAAAGCAATGTCTCAGTGTACCGTACAGGTAGTGTTGTTTGTGTGCAAGCTGAGCAAGAGCTATATCCCTCTCAGCTTTTGCTGTGTAACGTTGCATATATTTTACCCGACAGACAGTACTTTGCATAGGTATTTACCTTCATTTATACATTCTGGCTCATTTGCATTTTCTCATAATTTAGTTGTGATAAAGAACCAAAAACCTTTTGAATATTTTGCAAACTCTAAATTGCACATTTCTATCTTCATTTCTCTTTACCTCCTTTCCTTTGGTGTATTCATCTCTTCCTCCTGCAGATTTTTCTAGTTTATCTGTTAGATTTCTAATTTATTGTCTAATTTGTATTTCTAGTTCTCCTATTAGATTTTTTTGTAGTTTCCTATGTTATGACTTTACACTTCTAAAATTGTCTATTTAGACCTCTCACCTTCTGAAAACAGACTTAAAGCCAATTCTGTGTAATAAGGAGCATTTCCCTATACACTGAGTGCTCTCAAACGTGTGGTGTAGCTTTTTGCCTTTGAGAGGAGGAACACAATACTTGTAAACGTTGGTGGGTTGTTTTCATTCCTCTCTTTTCTTTCTGTTTAAGCAACTCCTGTCAGAGGCTTGGATCTTACTGGACAACAATGTTAGAAGAAAGACGCGTCAAATAGAGCAGCTAAACATTGCTGTTTCTACAAAAGTAATATCCTGAGAATTATTGTTGTAACACAGTAACAACGAAACAAGCTTGCTGTACTTTAGTATTATGGCCCAGGTCTGCAAGGGCTATGTTGTGGGTGTCATGTATGTTGTGAAGTCCTAGGACAAAGGAGAGATTAAGCTGCTCTTTTCATTCTGTCCGGGACTGATACTTGCCAGTGGGAGAACTAGAATAATCTGTTGTTAAGCTTTAAAGAGTTGAGCTGATCTTTGTTGTAGCCACGATCATCTAAATATTAAAAGAAAAAAAAAAAAAAAAGGAACATCACAGAGACATGGTGTCTTTCATTAACCAAATTGGCAGAGTGGTAGTGGCCGTGTTAGCTGTATCTCAGGCTGTTGTTTGATTATTTTCATAGGATTTTAGAGTATGTTGTACAGTGTTTTGGTGTGATTTTGGGCCTTATGGTGGTATTTACTTGAGTTCTGCCAGTAGTGTAAGTAACAGACAGGGATTCTCTGCTTTTCTGAACTACTCCTTCAACACTGCATAGTGTCCTTAAAGTTCTGCATGATAGTGAAAGGGTACAGGTGCTGAGTGCCATGGGAATTATGATGTTCCATGATGAGGAATAAATGCTGCTTTTCAGTTTGGCCTGTTTTCTTATTTTTATGGTATGCAATCTTCAAACCAATTCAGATGACTTTTTCTGTAAAAGTAGCTATGGTGGGTGAAGGGTAAAACTATGGCAAATTTGTAGGGAAAGGTGTGTATATATATCTGTATATGTATATTTTTAATTATGGGTCTATAAATCTCTCCTGGAATATCTTCCAATATTTGGAAAAATTATCTGATTTACAGAAACGCTGACAAAGTAGTAATTTGAAATTTGTACTGATCTCTATGATCACTCTTCAAGATTGTATACTACTGGTATGCTTTTATCGCTCCTTACTCATCATCTTTGTGTTCATTGCCCTGTAGAGCTGAGGGAAGTAGGGTAAGTTTTCTTTCAACAGCTTTGCCCCCTCTTTACCCTTCCAAGACATTTCATTTGGGTATATGAAACCCATTTATGCGGATAGCCTGACCAGTACAGTTTGTTTCCACAGTACAAAAAGAGGTGATAGGTCTTGCTATTGTAGAGCAATAGTGGATAGTGATGAGACAGAGCTTTTATGCAAGTGAAACAATGTTGGCAAGCCTGTGGGAGGACACAGCCAGTGAGTACTTCGGTGACAAAGCAAAATTCCTGCTGCATTTGAAATTATCTGCATTTGAATTTTAATGCTGGCAAATTAGTTCAGAGTTCAGAAGACAGATGACCTTTAGGGTCTTCTGGTTATGACAGAAACAGTTATGTTTTCATTGTGACACTATGGCTGTGGAGTGGTCTTTTTCACCGTTTGACTCTGATTTAAAGTGAGGTGAATGAGGGTTGAGAATATCCGGTCACTGCACTCTTCAGAATCATTGAGAGAATGCTGTTTGTACATGCTTGAAAGCATAACTATGGAGGAGCTCCCCCACCCACCCTCAAATCCCTTAGCGGTTGCCTTTGAATAGTTTCCCTTGCCACTTTGAAGGAGGTAAAGTCAGAACACTGTGTAAAAGTAATGATAAAAGACATGTAGCCAAGTCACAGTGACTGTTGGCAGCAGCATTCTTTAAGGACCTAGCTCAAATACATATCCCTGTGGTGGAAGTAAGTCTTCTGTATCACATTTTTTTCCTATATCAGTTTTTCACAGCTTTGAGGTAATTTATCCTTACCATGCTGTTATTTTGCCCTCTTTCTTTCTATAAGCTTTGATTCAGCATGGGGCACTTTGTTTTGATTATTTCTGTTGTGCCTGTCTTTTTGTACTAACTAATCTCTTCCCATTTATGATGGTTAATGAAGAAAAGTCACCAAACTTCACAGCCCAACCAATTTGGTTATGCAAGAACAATCATATGCAGCCCTGTAAACCCTTCTAATATTTGTCTCTGTCTTGCAGGGTTATATTGCAGGATAAAAAGCTGTATAGAACAACAACACTAGACAAACTTTGACTTTAAAAGTACAAAAAAGAGCTTTGAGTTCCATATTCGGACTGTATTTTGGGGCATGAAAGCAATTCAGCTATTTCTTATAAAGCACAGCATGAAATGAGCTTACATCATAATGATGCAGTGCTTTGATCCCTCGAATTAGCACTGCCATGTAGAACAGCCTTGCAGACAGTGAGCGGTGAATAAGCATTACCAACAAGAACAGGCAAGCCACTAATGGCTGGATTTCATCTTTGATTTGGCAAATAAGGCACCAGTTAATGTCAATGGGAATACTTTATATATGCAAAAACAGATTGCATGCCTAATTAGAGACTGAAGGCTGTAATAAGCTACCAAAGTGAGAATGTTCACTAGAAAAGGCAGACTAAACTTCGTGGTTTGTTCAGGGCAACATAAACAAATTTAACCCAGATTATCATCATCATCATCATCATCATCATTAATAATAATAATAATAATAATAATCCTGTGCCTCAATTGTATAGGAATTGACCCTAAATAACTTCTGAACTTTGCAGAAGTTCAGCTTCTCCTTCATCATATAGTTAGCTGCCTGCCCATGATGGAATGGAAGTGATGAAACAGACTAACCCACTTGAGAGAAGGAAATGGTTGTACTCATGTTTGAGAGCTGGAAATCAAAGGGCTTTTCTGGCAAGTGAAGTTCAATAAATTATCTGAAGGTATTGAAGAACTAGATGGATGCCCCAATAATGTCATCTTAATCCTTCTCATCATCAGAAACCTATTTTGTTATTGTGATCCACATCTCTTATTAGGTGGGTCACTGAATTTAAATACTTTTGTTTTTATGGGTGGCTTTCTCCTCCAAGAAGCAACCACCTAGCCATGTTAGGGAGAAAATACAGGTAGCTAGAAATAAGTTTCTTTAAGTGATCTGCTCTGTGCCTGACATATGGAAGTAACTCACTGTGTAGGATGAATATGAGTTCACTTTGCAGATAGTATGAAACTACTTACAGGCCAGCAGAAAGGCTAACGTTGTGTTTCCCCTCTTCACGAATTTATCTCTTTGGGAAGTTTTTCACCAGTTCCTACACAGAACTTTTTAGAAATACTGAATTTTCTATGCAAAATGCTCTAATTGTATTAAATAATAAGATATCACCTTGAAACCAACAGTTGCAGAAAAAAGCAACCCACATTTATGTTTGGAGTTGACAGTGTAGCTGATTGCTTAATCTCCAGGAGTCCATGTGGTATTACAGTGCTTGTGTATTGCTGTTCTTTCAATTACAGAAACAATTCTCTACTTTAGACACAAAGTTTTAATCTTTTCCAAATGCCTTTAAATTACTTTGGTACACTGATGGAAATTATTGAACATTTTAAAGGCTTTTTCCAAAAATATGTGGATCTTTCGGGAGTGTGGTGTTTTTTTCTCGTCATGCTGTATTGCCTTTTAATTGAAAAAGACTCTGGAAATGGAAGATGTAGCAAAGGAAGTTGTAGGTAGCAAAGGAGAAATAATTTGTGCTATTTCCCTTGATTCTAGAAGGATTTTCATTCTTTGTTTTTTGGCTAATTGAAACACACTGGAACTGTGAGGAAGAAGATCAGGACAAAACCTATTGCAGCAGCCCGAAAGCCAGAGAATGTAACATTGTTCTTTCCTTATTTGCGATGTGTTCTGGCTTTGTGTATTTATACTGCCTCACAATGTGGAGTTTTGTGCTTACAAATGTATTCTAATACATACAGCTTCTTATTCTTTTTGCAGGTACTTATGTGTGTGTGTATTTCTTGTTTCACCTGCGTGCAGATGTTTTATATCAGGAAAGAATTTTTAAGCTTAAGTCCTGATCATTATGAAGCACCAAGGGAATATGACATAAAGTACTAATGTAATAGGTAGAGTTTCTGTCCTGATCCAGACAAAGCCAGGGTTGTATCAAGTAAAGTAGGCTTTTTCTCTTGAGATTTGGCAGTGTGTTTTCTTTGGTATCTGAAATTGTAATGGGCTTGTTTGGAGTCAGCACCAGTCTCAGCTAGTTGATGTCTCTCGATGTCATCTGAAATATGTTGATTCATATTGGTGGTAAGCCAGTGAAAAAATAATCTTTCAGCTTTCCTTCTCCATAGCATCTTTCCAAACAGTTTGCTGTTTGTCCTTCCCATTCCATGTGACTGAGCGGCATTCCCAGTTCCTGACGTCTTGGAGTCAGGAGTCCAGCTTACATTCACCAAGTGGTAGGGGATTCAGAAGTTTTCCCTCTCAGGACTTTCCTATTGCCTCTCTTCCAGAGGTCCTGCCTTTCATAGCCAGGCTGCTGGGATGGGACTTGCCCTTGTACTTTTTTTGCACTTCATGGTCTGGGCATTGAATGAAAAGCATGCCTTGTTGGTGGTTTCAGGTGACAATTTGGATTTTAAGTGGAGCAGCCAGGGCTCGTGGTAATTTTTCCCACACAGCAATAGCTCTGGGAGTCAGACTACATCCCAGCACAGGTACGGATAGCAATAAGAGGTACTGGCCTAAACCACTGCAACAACGTTTCCCCAGAGCTCATCTTCTAGAGGATTTAGCACACAGTAGATGAGCCATTACTGCAAAAACCATTCCTTTTAAATAACAGAGAAATCTAACCCTTTCTAATAGAGTGCTGCTGCAGAGAAGCTCTGAATCTCTCTGTGACAAGGGACTGCTCAGCCTGATGGGGCTGGTGTTTAAAACGTGTCATTGCTCCTAGCCTAGGTGGCATTTTTGTACCTCTAGAACTATCTGCAGAAGGAAAGGGAATTTTTGTACATCTTGAACATTTCTGTGCATTGCACAATTTTACAATCTCAGTTAAATGTGGTGAAAAATAATTTTGGGCAGTCATCTCTGCTGAATGATATTTAAATACATAGATACTAGATACTTTACTGAAAGGGAAGTGTTTTTTTTTTTTTTTTTTCTGTAAAGCATTGTTCTATGTGGATTATTTTGCTGATTATATGAGTGTCAGGATAGTGAGTTGCTTAGTCTTCTTGTGTTACTAGAATTTAAGTTTTATTAGGTGATACCAAGGAATTCTACCTGTAAAGTGTTCTAAATTCTCAATAGTGTTTGCAATATGGAGAGATTTTTAATGATTGATTATTTCTCTGCTTACGAAGATGCTGGAAAAAAATCTTGCTGAGAGACAAAAGTATCAGTGGCTGTTTGTAAGCCTATAAAAGTGTTTTGTGGATTTTTTTTTCCCTCTTTGTTTTGCCAACTTAAATTTAAGGGATGAAGTCTTTTGTTCTCACTTTTTATATTGGGGAATTATACCAACCCTTAAGGTTGCCACACAAAGGGAAGGAAAAAAGCGTGAGTTGTAACAGTTAAAAGCTGTTGCCAGAGGAATGGGCTTCTAGACGCATTGCTTTATTTTGTTACCTCAGTGGATATCATAGTGTTTTGTTTTTCCTTTATCATCTCTGTGATGCTTGGAATAATAGCAATAATGGTACTTCTCTCTTATGCAATGCTTTTGCCTATCAGTCTCAGAGAAGGTTCTGAGGAAAGACTATTATTACCCTGTTTCAAAAGGGGGAAACAGGTGAATTGAGTTGCTGAGGATTATCCAGTGTAACAACCGGCAGAGAAATTTCTCTCAATGTCACTTTTCCTCAGAAAAAGCTGATCCACTGAGTCTGAAACCTTTCAAGGAAATTCATTAGTGTCCAGGAAATTACATAGCTCCAGAAGTACCTGAAAATAACAGATGCTGTAGCACAAGAGCAGCTAGAAGCCTGGCGGCAAGGGCACACAGTGTGGACCAGAAAGACACAGGTTTCACTTTCAGTGCTTTAGGAATTTAAACCTGTCTGTCTCTGGGTAATATTCCTGTCCCTAGGCATTGTATGGTGCCAGGCACACCTGCCCATCAGACACTGTGTCACTTTGCTCAGACACGTAGCTTGATGACCAGTGGGACTAGTGAGTCCTGGTTCTTCTAAAATTGGTTTCCCAGTCAATCATTGGCGTGGACTGGATTTTCTGGCATTTATTGAGGAGTGAGATGATTTTATAGCTTGCATATTTTTAGTATGTAGGGAACAAAAATGTCTTTGTTGTTTAAGATTTTACAGTTAAGACTCTCCCCTCTGGAGCTGCCTTTTTCATACAACTTCTTGGAAGTGCATAAATTTCAAATTTACTAATGGATAAAAAATTCCCTTTGAGGAAAGGGAGGAATGGAGAGCCCATGGTGGACGCATACTGTAAGGTCGTGTGATTATGTCCTCGAGTACCTCAGGTGGAGTCATCAAACAGTTTGGGTTTTACCATGATCCATATAGGAAACTTCATATACAACAAACAACCAGGTGTCCCTTTTTTCAGTCCAACATATCCTCCAGCTGATGATTTTGGAGATGGGGTCATGATTACATGGAGAGAGGGGTGGTGGCTTCTTGCCAAAGAAAAGCTGTAAATAAAAATCCAGACCAAAACCCTCTGGTTGAGTCATATTGCAAATTCATTCAGACTTGAAAACACAAAGTGCAGAATTGCTGTGAAGTTTCTGTTATATTTCATGTATATAAGCATCAAGACAAGAAAATTTGTTCTGCTCAAAGGAGGCTTGAGTATATGTCAAGCTTTGGAGTAGATAGCTGGAGGCCACTTGACTCAGCAGAGAACAACAAGATAAATAAATTAAAAAAAAAAAAAAAGCAACATTTTAAATAATTCAGATTGAAACAATGATGAAGGGCTTTATTTCTGCGCAAGTCCTTTGAAGAAGTGTTGGCAGTCTCACATAAGAGAGAGCTGGGAGATTGTTGAACAGATCAGTCAGGGAGGCAGCCTTTGTGTACCTTTTTATGCTGAGCTGGAGTCAGACATGCAAAAGGAAAGGAAAGGAGCAAACTTGGCTGTGAAGAGAAAGGAGCCAGAATCCTGAATGCCCTGTGAGCTGTGTGAGTGCAGTGGGTAGGGCAGATGTTTTCCTCCAGCCTCACCATTGGAAGGGCAGCAGTAGGAATAAACGAGTTGTAAATATGTGGCCTGTAAGGACATGGTTTGTATGGAGGCAGTGTCCTAGGGGTTGATGTGAAGTTTGGTTTAGAGAGTGCTGGAGTAGTTTTTGAAGTCATGGTTTAGCTCTCACTAAAAGAGGAAGATCTGATCTTATAAGATGCTAACATTTGATTTGTTTTATTTGCCACTGGAGTGGGATGGTGGGTAGTGAGGTGGAAGACAGGAGGAAAGAAGCTTGGCAGTAGACAGGAAGGGAGAGGAATTAGAGGATGCATTAGATAAATGCCAGGTTGGGAGCCTGATGCATGTTGCATTCTTGCAGCAATGCCTGACGCTTTCTGAGCATCTTGGTTCCCACAAGGGCTTTGTCGTACCAGTTACTACCTTCTCATAGTCCAGTTGATGAGAATTGCTGCACGTGGTCTGCCATGAGTGAAAGCTGCTTCTGTCCTCAACCATTTTAGCAGCAGGCTCCCGTCACAGGAAAGTGCTGCTAAGCCCTCTCTGCCTTTTAAGAGATCCATCCTATTACCTTAGGCAGTAATAAACTGTCCAAGATTCACAACCAGTATAACAGCCTCCCTGGCTGTGACTGTGAACCTCATTATACCTTTTTTTACCGTACTGAAAGTCCACCTCTTCTTAGTCTTTGCCTTGTATTTCTAAATCAGTTCCTGTCATGGGAGAGTATTATACAAATTTTGAAAAAAAAAAAATAATAATTGTGCAGCTGCATTAATCAAAGGAATACTGTGCTGAAGGAAATGTCAGGCCTAATAGCTTGTCAGTGATCAGTGGCAGAAAAGCTGCTTTCAGCTAGTTTGTATGGTTTCTTCGCCACTAATTAAGAGACTCAGTACCTTTTAAAGTGTGATAAAAGGCGGGGGAGAGTGGGAAAAAGCCCGGAGATGTGCTGTAACGGGAGTGGAAAATCAGGTCTGCCACATGTGGGAAGCTGTAGCTCTAAGCACCCTTGCCTTTAAGGTTGTTGCCCTGTGTCCTCTGGGCTACATGTGATTCCTAGTAGGTCAAAATCCTGAGCTGGTTATCAGGCAATTGTCTGTTTTTGTTTCAAAGGTTTATTTTTCTGTTGCCTGCCCAGAAAGGGAGGGCCACAAGGGTCACGAACTGGCTAGGCCCACCTGCAAGATCAAGCCACTGTGGCAGCATCTGACTGTTAATTCTCCAGACCTGATTTGTAACTCAGTAGAACCTACATAAGTTTGATTGGCATGCAGTAGAAATTACAATAGAAAACCAAGGAAGTTGTCCTTTGTTTCATACTGCTGCTGGTGCTGACGCTGTTCAGGACTGTCACTGGGATGCAGGGGGGGGCACCAGGGAGGAGTCTTGGCAGTGCAGAGTAGCAGGAATTTGTTCTGTGAGGACGTGTGTTGTCACTATGCCATCAAAGTGGATGTCTCGCTGTAGGCCTGACTCATCTGTGTCCAAGCAGCAGCCAGAAGAATGATCTTTGATTCTCTCAGTTCTCACCAAACCTTACTGCTGGGTGTGTAATCTATCCAGTGCATAAAAATCACTGACTTTATTACCTTGTATAACCCAGACTAAAAACTTTATACAGTCCTGGGGATTCTCTACAATTGCTATTATCAGAAAATTTCTATGAGAGAAATGTCAACTTACCACCCTCCATATATCCCCCAGTGGTTCATTCTCAAAGGAATTGAAAGGTAGAATTATGCATGATGAGCTGAGCTACTTGGGGGAAAAAAATCGCGTGGTTTGGGTTGGTGTGTTATTAGGGAAGCTGGTCCACTGAGTGCCTCATCCATCACGGTGCTCTTCTCTCAATCGTTATTTAAATGAGATGTCCTCACACCGTGTCCCTGGTAGTTCTGTCACAGAAAAGTGAAAGAGATGCTTGGCATTTATTGTGGCAGTGCTATAAGAAAAGGCAATAACTGTACCAAAGCACAGCTGGAGAGGATAATGTGTAACTGAACTGTTTCTTGGAGCTGGTCTATGACCAAGGGTGTTGGCGGGTGGGCTTTAAAATGAACTTGAGTCAGAATTAGCAATGTACCTGAGCGATAAGTGCGAAGTATTTTTCTTACCACTGATTTTGTTGTCATTAATAGGTCTCTTTTACTCCATACTTCAGTTTACAGAAACTTTGGGGTTTTGGGCATGTAAGCAAGTAGGCTCCAGGATGAAAGTGAGGCAGTTTTCCTTCCCTTTCACATAGATACGTACACATACACTTCCCTCTAACTAATAGTTCAAAATATTGGGCAAATAATTTCATCAATGAGAAATTCAAAATGAAATTCTTCCTTTGCTTTAACTGGGGCTGTGGCTTGTATTTGGTAATGGGTAATTTGTTGCATGTTTGGCAAGTCTCTTCATTTTGTCCGCAAAGTCCATATTTGCAACTGAGAAACCTTCCTTTTTTTTTTTTTTTTTCTTTCTTTTAAGCCGCCATGTTATAAGAAAAACTATTTGGCTTTGACTGTCTTTTTCTGGTTAATGTTTGACTGAAAACCTTACCATACTTGTCCCACCACAAACAACAAAAACAAAACAAAACAAAGAAAAAAAAAAACAACAACAACCAAACAACAAAAAAACAACCACCAAGATTTCAGATTCCAAGCTCTTAAAAATTGCTTTGCTTTTTTGATAGGCTTGTATTCAATCAAATTTAGCACAGGAACCGGCAGACAGAATCACAGAATCGTCTGGGTTGGAAGTGACCTCCAAGATCACCTAGTCTAACCTCTGACCTAACACTGACCAGTCCTCCACTAAACCAGGTCACTGAGCTCTACATCTAAACATACTTTAAAGACCTCCAGGAATGGTGACGGAACCACTTCCTTGGGCTTGGGCAGCCCATTCCAATGCCTCACAACCCTTTCGGTAAAGAAGTTCTTCCTAACATCCAACCTAAAACTCCCCTGGCGCAACTTAAGCCCATTCCCCCTCTTCCTGTCACCAGGCACGTGGGAGAACAGACCAACCCCCACCTCACTACAGCCTCCTTTAATGTATCTGTAGAGAGCAATAAGGTCGCCCCTGAGCCTCCTTTTCTCCAGGCTGAACAAGCCCAGCTCCTTCAGCCGCTCCTCGTAGGACTTGTTCTCCAGGCCCCTCACCAGCTTCGTCGCCCTTCTCTGGACCCGCTCAAGCACCTCGATGTCCTTCTTGTAGCGAGGGGTCCAAAACTGAACACAGTGCTCGAGGTGTGGCCTCACCAGAGCTGAGTACAGTGGGACGATCACCTCCCTAGCCCTGCTGGCCACACTGCTTCTTATGCAAGCCAGGATGCCGTTGGCCTTCTTGGCTACCTGAGCACACTGCTGGCTCATATTCAGCTGACTGTCCACCATCACTCCCAGGTCCTTCTCCGCCAGGCAGCTCTCCAACCACTCATCTCCCAGCCTGTAGCTCTGCTTGGGGTTATTGCGCCCCAGGTGCAGGACCCGGCACTTGGCCTTGTTGAACTTCATGCAGTTGACCTCAGCCCATCGGTGCAGCCTATCCAGATCCTCCTGCAGAGCCTTCCTACCTTTGAGCAGATCGACGCACGCACCAAACTTGGTGTCATCTGCAAACTTACTCAGGATGCACTCGATCCCCTCTTCCAGATCATCGATAAAGATATTAAAGTCCCTAGTACAGAGCCCTGGGGGACTCCACTAGTGACCGACCTCCAACTGGATTTAACTCCATTCACCACAACTCTTTGGGCCTGGCTATCCAGCCAGTTTCTAACCCAAGGAAGCGTATGCCAGTCCAAGATAAGAGCAGCCAGACATGCCTTTTTAAATTAAAACCATGGTATTCATTAACGTGATTTTGGTAACTAGGACTTTAAGACTGAAACACTGAAATGTTGGAACACTTAGAGCAAAATATAGAGCAAAGATGGTGCTAGAAAGGTCTGCACATGATTTATCTTGACAATATGGCTATGGTAAAGTATTGTCCAATGCTTTGCATCAGGTAGTTACAGCCCAGAGTTAGAGATGTTTCATGCTGTGTAGTATTTTGTGCAGGAATTGAAGCAACTCTAGCTGCTGCTTTTGACATGTATAGGTAGGGAAGAGGCCTGAGGAGAGCATCAGATGCTGAAAAATGCTGAGAGCACACATACTGGCCTGAGGAGCCTAGAGCCCTGCACTAAGGACATGAATGAGGAGTAGAAAGTCTGCCCCAGCTTTTGGAAGAGGTGATGTGGAGGAATATCCATCAAGTCAAATGCCAGGAAACCTCACTTCATATCTCCAGGCAAACAAGCCTATCTCTCTTAACTTTTTTTGATAAAGCTTCAGTGTGTGTATTTGTACATATGTATATGTATACACACACACACACTCCTGCTGCCTCAGTTTTAGGACCCAGTCTTTTCAGCACTGGTTCAAGTTATCTGTAACTAACAGATTATTGGTGCTTAATCTCTGGACTACCCACTTCCCTGGAATGACTTTTTGTCCTATTTCTTCTGTTAGGAAGGAAAAAAAAAAGTGTGTATTTGTTCTGGATAAACTCACCCAGAGGAGGTTTTCAACCACTAAATGTAGTGGAAGAAAACAGAATTGGATCAAACAAATCCAGTCTAAAGTCTGCAATTGGTATAGGCATTTGGAGACTTTCAAATAATAGGTCATATTCACTGTGAGGATGAAAAATAATAAATATTGTACAGTGTTTACTCTTCAGGTAAAGTATTTGCCGTGGATATTTTAATAATAGCAGTTTGTTGTTTTTTTTTTTTTTTTTTTTTTTCTTCCAAAAGTAAGATGAAACCTTACAAATCATCTAGAGCTTATTGTGACAACCCTTACCTCTGTAGGAAGAAGAATATAGCATTCATCATAACACTTTTTTCCATATATTTTGGCTTTGAAAGTTGATGGCTGCAAGAGGTCTATAAAACCTTCAGCTAGAGTAAAACGCTTTGTTGTTCAGGTCATTGGCCTAAAGGTCATTCTGGTGCCACAAAGAAATAAATAAGGCAGACTTCAAGTTTTCAGCTTTCCATTTGATTAAAATATAGCGTCTGAGACGTAAGGTTCTAGCTGGGTCATGCCATTAGGTAAAATTTTCATGAGCTGCAATAGTGCATCATGAGAGAAAATTTTAAGTGTGAAAGGTCCTGTTCTGGTGTGCCTTGGTTTTCAAAAATGGCCTTGCAAGATACATTCAGTTATAGAAATATTGTTTCAGAAGGATGAATAACATTTTCCTTCATGATTGCTGCTTACTTCTTAGATTCTTTCCAGTGAGGCTACTTCAAGGTAAGCACGTATTCAATTGCTTTTGCTGGATGAGCATATTCGCAAGTCTGAGACTGCATGATCTATTGTTCAGTACATAATGGCTGGTACATTTTCCCATGAAGTTACTGCATTAATTCTTCACTGTGGCAATCCAGGAAGTTAATACAAGTTATAAAAAGTTTCCACCATAAAGTCCTTGTTTGTCCCATACATTGCAGGGTGGCAATACAAGTTACGTAGCTTGCAATCACTGCAAAGCTAATTGCCGGTTAAATTCTATGGGAAATATCATGGTTTTATTCCAGTTATTAGTAAAGGGCAGTCTATACTAATACATATTTACACCTGTCTTACGATTTTAAGTGGAGACAGCAGGGTTTCAGAGGATATTGAAATGAATTCAGTATCACTTTAGGTGGTCTTCCATCACTTGGTGCTCTTTCCATGCCAGTTGTTTATGAAGTACACTGGAAGTGTGACTGTGCTGACAGCTTTCTACTGCCTCTGCTCATGAGAGATCTGTTCTGCTCATAAAAAATGCTTCACCTCCAGGACTGACAAATTGGTACTTCTTGCAAGTTATTTTCAAATGGGCTTTTTATACAAATAGATTGGTTTTGATTGAATTCAAGGCTGAAATATCAGGAAAAGCTTCAACAACCAAAATGTTCTGTTTTGTGAGTAAAAACTCATGAAACTGCCAAATTTTAAGGGACACTAATTTATGTGAACTACCCTTCAGGAGAACTTTTTTCTTTACTTGATCATGTGGGAGGTAATCTCTTCATAAAGGTCATCTTTTGGCATCCTGAAACTGAGGCAGCAGGAATACCTTTCAAGGTATTAACAAAAATTAAACCGATCTCCTTGTCTGAAGATAGAGAAGTGACTATGCAGGTCTGCACTGAAGTAAGTTTGAAAGTCATGAGTGGTGTTATAATAGTCAGTAGTTCATTTTGGTTGTATTCTCTAAAATTGGGTAGAATGTCAGGTAAGTTAAAAAGAAAAACAAAACAAAAAAACTGAATTACCTCACTTTGTTTCTTGTGGTCCATTCCACAAGTCCCTTTGTTTTGACATCAGCAGTGAAAAGAAAAGAGCAGATTTCTTTTGGAAATGCTTTTTCCACTTATGTGGCACATGGAAATGTGGATTGTATTGCCTGTAGTCTGGGTTAAAGAAAACCAGTCTCAAAATATGTCATCCAGCTGATGCAAGCACCAGTGTGGAATCAGGTTGGGGTGTATTTGAATGTGGAAGAGTTTGTGCGAGTAAGAAACGTGTGCCTGTTGTTGGGGCACACAAGTGAGCTGTAGAAAAAGGTAGAATGAGTGTTGTCATATTTATTTGTTAAAAGTATATTGTTCCCAACTTAATGGCTATTTAGTGGAGTTTTAATTTCCACTCAGCAGCACGCTTGCCCAGCAGCTATGTCTAAACTGTGAAGAGAAGCTTGTCTCCTGCTTCTAGAAGCAGCATGGGACAAAGGTAGATCTGGGGTGTCATGGGAAAGGTAATCCTGTGACTCTTGATGGGCAGATAGAAAATGGCTGTAATTTAGAGGTATTTTGTTCTGGGCAGTGGAAGCTACTAAAATTCCCGTGAGTGCTGAGTCCCCAGCAATCGCTAAGTGTCTGGAAGTGCAATCCAATCAATGCTGCACTTTCAGCCTTGCAGTTTCACTTGAGTTTTCTTAAGACCAGTTTTGTGACAGCCCATGTGTTGAGCCTCAGTGGTGGAAAAGCAGGTTTGAAAACTTGTGCCCCTCAGTAGGAGAATAACTGGTGATTTGGTGCTGTGTGACTTTAGCTCTGTTTTTTCACGTGGAAGAATGCAGATTCCCTCTTGGGCCTGCTGGGGTTGCAGGTTAGTCCTTTGTTCTGGAGTGGAATTTAAGACTTTCCAAAGGACAGGGAGCCGTTCGCATTGGCCATGGCTGAAGCCAACCCCTAGGGATTATGCTGAACTCCATTAGAATAAAACCAGTCAGCCTCTCATCCTGGGGAGTGAGAGATTTCTTGAGTTACTGCCTATGCTGACATTTGTCCCCTGTAATGGGTGCCATTTAAGGAAAAACTTTGGTTTATTGCTGTATGAAGTTAAGTTGCAGATAAGTCACTTTCTGGCAGAAGTATCTATGCATTCTGAATTATGCCTGATCGTTTTGGTGACAAAAATAAACTTTTACTGCTTTTTATTAGTCAGCCTTGCAGATTCAGCACAGCTGTGGATGAGTGAGCTGGAGCCTATTCTGCTTGCAGGTAGCTCACAAATCGTTAACTATTTGCTATCGTCATTGAGAATCATTAACTATTTGCCCATCTTTATAGTTGTTACTGATACACAAGCCTTAAAGACTCAGTTGGAGTCTCAGGAAACTGAATTTTTCAGGGCTAGCAATTAGGAAAACCATCTTTTCTTTACTTCTAAATTGAGCAAGGTTGATTTAGAAGGCAGAGAAAGTAAACACAAACTGCTGTTTCACAAAGTCACCTTAGAGAGTCTAATCATCTTTTAATTTAGAGCAGTGCCTTTGGAGGCAGCAGGAAGCACTTTATGGTACAGTAAAGGGTGATACCCTTTCATCAGTGAGTCTGACTCTAAGAATTCAATGAATTAATGTTTTTGTGAAGCCAAGAAATAAAGTAATGAATAAAAATTCCCCATGCCAATGATCCATATTCCTTCCCCTTTCAGGGTAAGGAAGAATGCCTCTAATAGTACAGTTTACTCTCACACACAAGTGTTGTGTTGCCAAATGGAATGAAAGTAGTTTTTTGATGAAATCCTTTCTCTCTCTCTCTCTTTTTTTTTTTTTTTTTTTTTTTTTTTTTTTTTTTTTTTTTTCCAGAGGTCTTAACTGGTTGGCAAAGGGTAAATCAATGACAAGAAGTTCTTACATACAACTTACATAAATGCACCTAGCATTTAAGCAGTTTATCTGCAATTCTAATGGGTTGTGTTACTGATGAATTACTCCACCTTAAAATTTAGCCTCTGCCAAGATTACAGTGGTGACTTTGGCATGCAGAGTACCAAGGAGACAAGTGCAAATAGGAAATAAAATTCAGATATAGTCAGCTATTGAAAACATTGAACAGAACAGATGCACACCAGAATTCCGAACTATTGCACATTGCAATTGCTGGAGATCTGCTAGTTAGACATACACAGGAATTTGCATAGGTGTCATGAAATGGCATATGTCTCTTTCAGAGAAAGCATGGGATTCACAGTTAATTTTTAAAATCTTGCCATTTAGTGTTGTAAAGAGGTAAATTTCCTTTTAGAGTTTCTTTGATATTCTTCAGTTTTGTCCTGCAGACTGTGCTATTTTAATTTTTTATGCTTAAGCATGTAAGTTGTACTTTTCAGAGGGAGCACAATTTGAGTTTCCTCTTTCTCAGAGAACCAGTTCTGAATGCTCTCATGGAGCCTCTACTCAATACATTCTAAACTTGGATCCTTTTTAAGGCATATGCCCTTTCCAACTTGCCATGTTTCCCATTTCTGATAATAAGGAAAATCAGTTCTGCCTGCGCTTCAGTCCTTCTCCCCAGATTCTCAGCAGATCTCTGAGACAGGTAATGATTTTTTATCTTCTTTTTACCTGCTCTGGAAAACTCTTTTCTTGAAGCTTCCTTGAATGCTTTGCCCAAGAGAAGCCACAGGAGTTCAAGTGCTGTGTTTCTCTTTCAGTGACAGTAGACTCATTACTTGTGATAGTTGTACACCACTGGCCATGGTGCATTACTTGCAGATATGCTACTTATGATAGTTGTACAATGGCAAAAGGTCACCATCATGCCCTAATACTCTTTTCCTTTTCATACTTACCATATTCCCTGTGACCCAAAGCTGAATTTATAACAATGAACATCATTATTGCGATGTAAGTTTAGAACTTAGTAGCGTGGTTTAGTGGTGGACTTCAGTGCTAGGTTAAAGGTTGGACTAGATGATCTTAGAGGCCGTTTCCAACCTGGGTGATTCTATCATTCTATTTACTTCTCGGCTCACCGTTTGAGTCACTTCAAGTATCACTGCTGGACATTCTTCTAGAAATTGTGCCTTTTGCTCTTCATCCTGTTTGCTCTGCGGTCCTGACTGGGATGATACCAGCAGAGATGCTCCCTTGGCACAGGTGCAAAGGTTTTTCAAGAGTGCTCGTAATATCCAAGTTTTTATCTTGTTCCTTCATCCTGCAGTACATTTATTTTCACTGTAGGGTAATAGGACAGGTTTCTGAGCACACTGTTTGGTGCAGCTAGCATTGCATGTTCCTTTGTTGAGCCCAACATGAAGGCCTCCTAGATGTGAGCACGTGCCATTGTCAGAACCAAGAATGTAGGGCTGATCCTCTTAAAGTTTATGGGGTAGTGTGTTGGCCCCTTAGTGTGCTGGAAAATCCCAGCAACATTAAAGCACTTTTCCTCTGATCTCTAATTTGAGAAATACCTGAAAGTCTTTGAATTTTGTATGATTGATCTTTTCATTAGTCCTAATTTTCTTTTCATTACATTGGTCAGAGAATCTATCTTCATTCGAGAAATGTCTCCACAGTACCGTTGCTTTGTGTGAATATGCAGCAGTGCATGTTGGTGGAGTGCTGTACAATATCTACATTCTGTATATGGATTATGAAGAATCGTACTGTTGTACTGTGCCATCATAGAGGCTTGAATGGCTAGCATTATTGATTGAATATTGTAAAGATTTATATTTAAAAACACTCAGTGAAGGAAATAGTGTAGTTGATGATGTGTAGTAGGAAAATCTACCTTCTGTCCTTTTTCAAGAGGACAGTAGGGGTCATTTTGTAAAGCACATGTAACTCACAGTGACTTCATCTGGAATTGTAAATGCTCAGCACTTTGTAGTAATCAGCCCCATGTCTCCTGATAAAATTATGCCCTTGTGGCTTTCCTCATCTCAATTTTTCCATAACTAATATAATCCAAACTATATTATCCTATTAGGAGACTCTTTTTCTCCAACAAGCAGCATGCACCTGTCTATTTACCAGGAAGAGCAGTAACTGTTCTGCCTTTGTTTGTTTCAGCATTAAGGGAGATAATTCAGGCTGTACATGGAGCTAGTTCAGTTAAAATAAGGCTATAAAATAATAAAATAAAATTTGTCTATCTCTGCAGTGGATGGGGAGAGAGAGGCTCCTTCAGAGCACAGTCAGGGCACCTATCCCAGGTCTCTGTTTGGAGTAAACTCTTCACCAGCTAGGGGACATTGCCTTGGAGCTCTGCAGATGCCTGTGTCCACTTAGGGTCATAAGCTGGTTGGCTTTTTAGGGGCAGGAGAAGGATGAAGTTTCTCTATAGGGGAACTACTATTATATAAAAAGTGCTTCTACATTATAATTAATGAATTTCCAGTCAGACATAATGTAGAGTTTGAGCTGATGGGAACTCTCGTCACAAGTAGATATAAATGCAGATACATTGTCAAAATTTTGGGTTATCCCACACTCTTCTGAACAAGAAGTAAGGAGCGTGTTGCAACAAAATATTTTCCTTTCCCACCTCCATGATTAAGTTCTTTCTGTTACTTCAGAGCCAGGTGGCTTGAAGCATTCTGTACTATTTCTGTCTGTATTATGTGGAGTTAAAATTGCAAAGAGAAGTGACCTTTAGGAAGTCAGAATTCAGCCAATTGAAAATTTGGAAAGGCAAAAGTGTTATTCTTAGCAGTAGAAGCTCTGTAAGATTGATGTGCAACACAGAGCAAAAGGTATTCAGGTTTTCACAGGAGGGCTGTGAAAACAAGCCTTTTGCAGGTGTCTGAATAGCTGGGGAAGTACTCCTTAGATGACCCTTTTTTTTTTTGTGGTGCATATGTCTGTGTTAATATCAATCCCTGTTTGTGGAGCTGAAACTTTTCACGTATCCGTGTGTGCCACCTACAAAATGCTGCTTGTGTGCCATGTTTGCAGAGACATTTGGTATTCTGAGTGGAGACAGAATCTTCAAAAGACTGGGGGAAAAAGGTTCAGCCTTCAACACAAACTGCCCTTCTTTTGTTATCTTCTTTACCCTTCCATATTTATTTAAGCTTAATAGAGAGTCAGGTTGATGGACATGAAGAAAAGGCAATTGTAACAGCTGTGAATCTCTCTAAAAAATGTTATTGCTATGAACTCATGGTAGGTGGCAGATACCGCCTTGGCACAGGACAGTTCGTATTTATTTTCTCTGCCTGGTACTCATCAGTGCAAAGGAAAACCAATTACAGCAGAGGTCCTCTGCGTTCCTGTCTATCAGAGAGAGTGATGGCAGATAACCCATAATAAAGTGCCTCTTGCATAATGAAATAGCTATGGTGAGAATCCCTTCATTATACACGTGCCTAGTCTGTGGCACCTTTGTGAAGTGACTCCCCTGTTCAAGTGCTCCTGGTGCAACAGCATAGGTGTGAATGCTGAAGCAACAGAGCTTCCATGTCATGTTGCTCGCTTGCTCTCCCTGTTACCATCTGTGCTAATGCAACTGAAGCTAGAACAACTGTGTAACTCTAGATGAAGAGAAAAACCACTGTGCTAGTTTAAAGGAGTGAGTGCCCCTGGTGATAGCTGCCTTTTGGTGCTGAAACAGGCCATAACGTACATGATTGCTCCCACACAGTCTCCGGTGTGAGGGGAAGGGACCAGAGAGTGGTAAGTACATGGAGAAGTAAACTTAAAGCTCCTCCTGCTGTCATTGATGTGGGGGTCTTGTGTTACTCTTCAGCAGGCACTCTAGTGGCAGGTTGATGGATGAATCTTGCCAAGCAACAGCATCGTTCAATAAGCTCATATTTTTTCTGTGTTTCTTCCTCATCGTTTTGTGTAAAATAGTTAAGCAGTCCTGATCTTTGGGCTTAGGATGTTTCTGTAAAACAAAGAAGGGCCTATGTTGCTCATATAACCCTATGAATGAGGAAGCAAAGTCCCCTGCTGAAAGATGTCTGCCTGCACTGTCCATCTGTTCTCCATCTCTGGAGAAAACAATGTAGAGGTAAAGATGGTGCAGGACTCAAAGAACTTTGAAACATGCTTTGCCTATTTTACTTTGCAAATTGTTCACATAACTCTTTAAATACATTCTTAAAAACCATTTGAAGCATGGATGGCATTTGAGTTTGTTATGTATATAACTTATACATATTTCAGCTGCAGACCGTAGCCAACATTGCTTGGATTACTTGTAAGTTGTCAAGGACCAGGTTTTTCAAAGATCACAGTCCCATCAAGAAAGGCTAGGACTTGAAATGCAGAAATATTTTTTTTCATGCTTGCTAAAATCACAAGATGGCCATTGTCTTGTGAGTTGGGCACCTGGTGTTGAGGATTATCATCTGAAAATCTGTTCCTGCGCATACTCTTGAGAAGTGGTCTTGAATTCACGTGGCTTTGTTTTTCTCACAGGTCAGTGTTCTAACATAGGAAGACTACCTTGGATTTTACCTGTTATATCGCCAAAATAACTGACTTGACCTGATTTTACAAGCCAGATTTGTGTGTCTGCAACATACTTTAGGTGACTTTGTAGGTAAGTGTACTTTTGGGTTGAAAGTCTTCAGGGGAAAGTTCAAATAAACTGCGTGGTGCATGAATTGTTTTTCTAGACCGCTGTTGTTGTTTTTAATAAGATCCATCTGCCTCAAATTTACTTCTGTATAGAGTATAGCAAAAGCATGTGCACCACCACTGGAAGTTTCAAACTATAGCTAATGAGAGCCACATAAAAACTTGTGCATCAGCTCCTGAACTGAAAATTTCACCTTCAGAGTACAGGATCAAAAGCGCAATAGAAATCATTGCTCTGATGTCTCTATTGAGCAGACAGTATCATTAGTACATTTTTTCTAAGTGCTATTTCTCTCTAGTGTGCATTACCATTAAAACTTCCAGTACTAAAATCTACATTACTTTCCTTTTGAAATGAGGGTTCATTCAGTGCCTTCCCTGGTTGCTTGAACTATGAATGATTAGCTCTGCATGAGGCACTTTGTAACCCTCCCTGTGGAGGAAGCCATATGAAAATAAATGTTACCTTCAGGTATATTTTGCATGCTGTAGCTGTGTGTAATTACTGAGCCTGGGATTCACCATTCTGCTGACCCAGAATTCCCCAGTGTGCTTTGTGCAGGTTGTGTGGCAGTTTAAACAAATGTAGTTGCAAAGGATTACAGAGATTAGTTGTTATTTCTATTATGTAAGATAGAAGAACAGGCAACTATTATCTAATACATTCAATGTTATTAAAGTATGTCCTTCTTTGGAGAGCCACTGCTTTGAGGGTCTGGCCTTACAAAGTCATTAACGGATCATTTTCTGATTATGGTCTATGGATCCCTGGAGGTCTATCATTTGCTGAGATCTGAGAAAGGTAATTAAGAAAGGCATGGATACTATTAGTATGTTAACACTGGGAGGTCTGAAGGAAAATACTTATGGGTCTGTAAAAAAAAAAAAAAAAAAAAAAAAAGGAAAAAAAAAAAGCTGAAAGCCACTGAATTTAGAGCTTCTAGCTGATACATGGGCATACCCTGCATTTTTTCAGACCTTTCTAGTAGGAGGTGTTTAATCTGCCTCAGCAGATTTCAAATTCTGTAATCCCATCATAGTTTAGAGGCACTCTGAATGCATGTGTGCATTCCCTGGGTGTGGAGGTGAAAACAGCATGGCTGTGGTTGCTAACCTCTTGAGCTACCTCACAAAATTCATGCTAGTGAATGGTAGAAATGGTCTGGACCTGTGCAAGCCAACATCAAAATCAACATCTGTCTGGGATCTTGTTGTGGCCTGGGAAAGTCATAGATGAAACTACAGGACAGATAGGAACCATCTGTTCCCAGGTTTTAAAAAGACACCCTTTCCCTCTTCCCCATAAATTTAAACTCTCTTTTGTTCAAGTGAGGCGGAGGAGTTTGGATAGCCCCAGAGGGTTTTTTTACTGTTGCAGCTGAACACTTCTCAGCTTTGTCCTCTTTGTATTTGCTGTTCTGCATAGGGCAAATTTACCAAGAAGCTCAGCTGAGGCTCAAAGAAGATCCTCTGACTTGGAAAATGCCTCTGAATAAATTATCCACTGTGAAAGAATGATACATTTTCTACCTAAGAGCCAAAAATGTGAAACAGTAAAAGATGTTCTTAGAATAGTTCCTGAGAACCTGGGCTCCCTGGAGGAAAATGAAGCTTCTGGAGGGTGATTCAGACAACCCATTTCAGGAACCTGCCTCTCTTTAGTGACTGTATGTGGAAGGCAGGTATCAAAGTGGGATTTAACTGCCCCATTAAGTAAAGTTAAATGGTGTGAATGCCCTTGGTCAGCAGCTTTCAGGGAGCTGAGCAGTGCAGGTAGAGCGTGGCAGCTGTGCCTTGGGTTGGGGACTGCATGGACACAGCAGCCTGGGGCATAGTAGATGCACAGATGCATGCAAATCCAGAGGGGAAACTAGAGTTTCCCATTGTAGGCTTTCTGACCAGCAGTTAAATGGATAGCTATTTACATTCTTTAATTTTAGTCACTTTCGGATGATTATAGTCTCTTCTCATTCCCTGTCCTTTGGTGTATCTTTCTTGAGAGCAAGGGCACTCTCCAGCTCTCATATAAACTCTACACTTTCTGCTGCATAGGCAACGTAAAAGGGCTCACATATTTCATTTTCTTTTGCTACAACATACATGTAGCTGGGTTCAAACTTGTTTCTCTGTTGATTTTTTAAATTATTTTTTTCTTTTCAGAACTCAATAAATGTTCTGAGGAATACAAGCACTTGTAGACACTTGGTGAAATTCCTAATGTTTTTATATAGAAAACAAGTTTAAGTGTTCACAGGAGCATCTTTAGGCACTGCAGCCCACAGATTCGTGGATTCTTGACATATCCCTACAAATGAGCAGTAATTTTTGGAGACAATGCAAAGCCATTGATTCTGAAAAACATAAATTAAGGTACTGAAAACAAGGTCTCTATTTGGGGCTGATTAGAAGTCTGCCTCGCGGAAGGCTGACTATTGCCAATCCTTATGGGACTGAGGGACTTAAACATGTCACTGAAATATGTACTGCAAGTTCCTTCATGATAAAGTCTCAGATAAATAGGAAATACCTCAAACATGCATCTTGGGAAAGCCAAACAAATTTCAGATGGAAATGAATGGAAATTAATTCAGGGTGTAGACTTAAACCCAGCCTCTAGGGACACAGTAATTGTGCCTTTTAGAAAATGGTCTCCTGCTCTTTGCATTTTAACTATCTATAATTACTTTTGTGGTTTGTTGGTTGTTGAGGAGCTTGACAAGCTGGGAATTGGCAGATTCAGTGTTGCCTTTATTTACAGTGCTTTTGCCAAGTCATTAAGTCAGCGATAGGAGGCTTTATTCTGACAAAACTAATCCCTCAGTGTGGCCAGACACCACATATTCCATTTAACTTTGTGCCACTGCATAAGACTGTTTTAGCCAAAATTTAGGTTGGCAGGAATTGTCAGAACACCACCAAAATTAGTATAGATAAGCCATTTTTTTATTCCATCCCTGTCCTGTGTTTTTTACTTTTTTTTCTTTTTTTCTTTTTTCTTGTGACAAGCTGTGCAAAGCTGATTTTCACTAGGGCATCCTGTAGATCTAGCTGATAGATCTAGATCCAGTGAGGTTATTCTTATACTGCCAAAGGAACAGGGGAAAGACAGACACTCCTGCGGGGACATGGAAAATGCCAGGTAGCCCCAAGCGCTTTCGGAGGTTGTTGGATTTACTTGATTCATAAACAGAACAATATTGCCTGCTGCACAATGAGTTCTCTTTGCTTGGGTTTGCCAGTACTGTCCAGCTCTCCCAGTAGCTGTCTTTAAACGGGGATGAAGAGCTAGTGCGTAATGCAGTTGTGCTACCAACATCAAGAATTGTTGAATAACCATCGTGGGGCATAGTCCGGAGATGTGCTGCGTGAAAAGCTCAGGGACACTGTGACATTGTGTGGTTCAACTACTAATTGTTATTATTCTTTCTTAAAATATCAGGGCATGTTTCTATCATCATTCTGCAGATTTTACTGTCCTTGTACGATTTGGCCCTGACCTCATCAGAATAATATTTGAATCAGAAATGAGCAAATATCTAACATCTTTACACTGAAATTTTCCCAGTTTTATTAACTGTGGGTGTATTGAAAACTGACATTAGCAGGGACTCTGGCACCAGCAGTCTTAAAGTGGTTTCTGGGGAGGAAGGGGGCAGGTGTGGAGTTGTTCCGATAAACTTAATGTTATAAGATCAAGCAATTTATAAATTGCCATGGCATACAAATTCTTATGACTTGACTATTTCACAGTGAAAGTTAACAACTGAAAAAAGTAATTTCAGGTTTAACTCTTCCAGAGAGAGCGGAATTCTGTGTGGAATATGTTCGACTTAAATTGTCATGACTGTTGTTAATCTTCAGTCATTTGTTCACTCTAGAAATAAGGGTCAGGTTTAATCCAGAGCTGGTACATGGGGAAGGCTAAATGCTGTGAGAGAAGGGGTGAAGTTCTAATAGCACGCTTTCATCAGGTGTCAGGGAAACTGATTTCCCTGTTTATAAAAGAGAGGACAAGGATAAATGATTACAGCATTAACTGATTTGTAAGCTGTTTTTTTACTAAAGAAGCAAATCCTTTTGGTATCTAAGGTGTGACACAAAGTGTCATCTGCTCCGATCTTATTTTTGCTCATACTTGTGGAGCTTTTTTGAATTAGGTTTAACAAACTACAGCCCATAAAGCCCTGGAGATGGAGGTGAAGATTCCTGATGGAAAATATTCAGTAAATCTGATGATTTCTAAGTTATAGATTAATTAATGCCTTCAAGATTTGAAAGAATCTCTAAAATCCAAAATTTACTTTCTTCATGCAAGAATAGCAAAAGTTGTTTTGAGAAATACTTTTGTCATTATTATGTGAAATGGGATGCTAGCTGTTTTCTAACAGACTGTAGGAAAACAATGGTAATTAGAATGTTAAAAAGTCAGTTATTTTTTTTATTTTTATTTTTTTTTAACTTTGGAGATGTTTTTTAATTTTGGATAAACTACTCCAATTTCTTACCTGCAAGGTTTGCTGCTTTACAGAAATACATAAATTATTTAATTGAATAAGACAAGATCACGTTTGTTTGAAGCGAGGGGAAAAAAAACAACAACGGTCTTAATCCGGGGCAATGAGAAACTTACCTGCAATTTCTTTTGCACACACATGCCATTGCTTCTACAAGATTCCTATATGTTACTGTCATGAATTGCAAGATTGTTTTCAGTATCATCAGGGATCAATTTCCTGACATTTAGGTTTTCTTTTGGAAAATAGGAACTATTTTGAATGGTAAATCATAGAACCATGGAATGGTTTGGGTTGGAAGGGACCTTAAAGATCATCCAATTATAACCCCTGCCAGGGACAGGGACACCTCCCACTAGGCAAGGTTGCCCAAAGCCCCATCCAGCCTGGCCTTGAACACCTGGGAAGTGTTCATACACAAATAGGAAGTCTTTTCCTTATTCCTATTAATCACGGTGCAAAAAAAGTAACTAAGGTGACAGAACTACATGTAATGTTAGTAGAGAAAAAACAAGACTGACCTTGCCTGAGATGGTAAATGGGAATAAATGGATAGGATAAACTGAGTTTGCAAGGAGACACCCAGGCCAGGATGGTTAGGGCTAAGGCTGGAATCAGGACATGGTCTCAAAATCTATGTGTGAGAACAGAAACCAGGGACAAACCAAAGGTCTAAGCTGGGCATGGAGCAGAATTGAACCATCAATCATCAATCTGCTGTAAAGTGATTACAGAAGACTGCTGTCATATGCAACAACCATAGCTGGTGTCACCACAGCCCAGCTAAAAGGACGCTCATCCAGAATGTGGTGGCAGGGCCCAGCTGGATGAAACTCAGAACCAGATGGGTCAGTCCTGGTTAGCTGAGTAGGAGAGAGTGGGTATGTGAATGAGGAGATAAGCTATGCTTGTTGGGATGTAGAAATTTCTGAAAAGGTGATGGTGTATTTAAGTATGCTTCTAGGTAAAAATAACAAATATATACTTCTGACTTTACTGTAGGTGTGTTTTGTTCAGTTTCAAGGACAGAATGAGAGCAGCAGACTATGAAGTGATTAGAGACATGGCTTCCCAGGAACCCTCGAATGGACCAATGTGCAGAAAAAACAGAAGCCCGATGGGGTCACTGGAGGATAAGAATGAACCGAGTGGTGAAAACGTTGAAAGGATTTGAAATTCACCTTCAGTGAGTAGATGTTATTTTATTATTGCTGTTGTGTTATTATATAAAGCAAACACTCCCTGTGCTGATTTTAGATCAGCAGAAAGGCTTCCACGTTGCAGCTACCATTAGCCTGGCTAAAATTTCTGTGGAAAACAAGTGCTTAAGAACATATTTAATTTGATTGGTATTTAAATAACCGCAATTTAATCTATGACTCAGGGATCTTAGACTGTAGGACAGATTACTTCTGTGAATATTTGATCTACATTTCTCAGTGAAATGAAGCTTTGTTCATGCAGCTATGAAGCATTATTAGGTTGTAATCACACACAGAGTGGTCTTCATTATAGAGCACTATTAATTACAAATGCTGTGCAATTTGCAGGCCATCTATTCTGACTAATTATGATGTCACTTGCACACCTGCGTTGAGAGTATTTGCCTCTCTAACTAGGACTTATTCTTTTGACTCAGCAAGGAGCTTCTTTTGATGGTGGAAATAGCTCATTTGTTGTCTCCATGGCTATAGAATAAGACAGAAGGGAGTGAAAACTTGAGAAACAGCCAGCAATTGAAGCAGGCGGTAAGCCCAAACTGACTGTGTGCCTATGCAACAGAGGGAGCATGTCTTGAATGTAATATGATTAAAAAAATAGGCTTAAAGCAGGCCTGTTTTCTGGTGTGCTTTTTGCACAGTGCAGTACATGTTAATTAGAGCTTTAGCGCAGCTTCTCAGCAAACATAATTTTCCCTCAAAGAGAGAGAAACAAGGAGAAGGAGAATTTTGATGCTGGAAATAAGGTACTATGAATAAGAATCAGCAACAATGGATTTAATTTAAGCTGGACTGGAAATTGTTGCAGCTTTATTTTATTTTATTTATTTATTTATTATAAAGGAAACCTATGTGTCAGCTTCTAGTAGTGACAGAGATGCTGAGAATTGACATGTGAGGATAATGTGATAATATAGAGACACCAGGGAGTGTGTGTACACAAAAATGCATCTCAGTCAGGCAGAAAGCCATGCTGTGATTTCAGTAGAAAGCTATGAGAGGAAATCAATAACTTTCAGAAGGCCCCACAGTAAAGCAATAACATTATCTGCCCTTTCTTCATTCTGCTTCTCCCTTCCCCCTTTCCTCTCTTCATAAAGGTACAGAGCTGCATGATCTCATATTTGAGTTTTGTTAACTCTGTGCCTCTGAGTACCTCAAGCAGTGAGGCAATTCAGGGAATACAAAGTGTCTCCAAACCAGACTGTAGGGATGGAGGGATAGGGACGTCACACAGGCTATTGGATTTATCGACAGGCTCTGATTGCCTTGGAGGCAGTCTGTGTAGCCTGCAGTCTCCTGCACAGTGCCTCCATCACAACTGTGTTCTGGTCTTTAGAAAAACTCTTCTCAGTGTGTCTTAGTGCAGCCTTCACTCAGCTGTGCATTTTCTGATGTGGAGATCTACAGTGAGTCCATTTTACCATATAGGTTTCCATGCAGGGCAGGGTGATCTAGCTACATAGTCCCAGGTTATGGGCAGGCACTGACTTTTCAGAGCTTTACAGACATCTTCCAGATGTCTGTCCATATACTTGGATGCATAAGCATTTTGGAATTGGGATCTCTTTTCTGTGTTGTTGTGTGGTAGTTTACCACCAGTAGGCAGCCGTACCACTCTTCTCGCTTCCCCTCTTCAGAAAGACAGAGGGAGCAAATAATGGAGAAAAAACCTTCTGTAGTGACCTTGGTGTTTGTGGGGTTGCTTCTCTCACGTGTTCTCACCCCTCTCTCCCAGCTGCTGTAGCACAGCAGATTTTCCCTTTTTTTCAGTGTGCTCTCCCACAAGCCCAACCAGCATTGCTCACAGCCCAGCTCTGGCCAGCAGCAGGTCCCTTTGGAGCTGGCTGGAGCCTGCTCTGATCGGACATGGGGCAGCTGCTGGGCTTTGCTCACAGAGGCCACCCCGCAGCCCCCTTGCTATCAAATCCTTGCCACATAAACCCAGTACATGTTGTAGAAAGGTAATGTCAGCAATCCAGTGACATGAAGTAATAATTCACTTGATTTCGTTTGCTAACTATTGGCACTGAGAAACTTATACTTTTCTAGCATAGAATTAGACTGACAATGCAGTTAGGAGAAAGCTTTTTTTTTTTTTTTTTTTTCTCTGACACTTGTGATTGCTTTTCCTCTTACCTAAGAGCTCAGTTCTGTCTCTATGGAAAGTTAAGAAAAATGGCCATACATTTGGCTCATTACAAGGAGATGCTTCTCATTTGATATTTTTCCATGAAGTTTTTGTTTTGTCAGTATCTCAATATACCAGAGTAGGAAAGATTATTTAAAAAAAAAAAAAAAAAACACAAAACAAAACAAACAAACAAACAAAAAAACAGTAGAAAAACTCAGAGGAAGGAACATTTAGCAACATTCAGCATTTAGGAAAATTTTCTATAAACAAATACAATTTAATGACCATTTTTTCTAGGCTGTGAATTTAAAGTTCATTGGTTAGTTGGAAAACATGCTTATAAGGAAAAATCTATTAGAGTTTTGTCTTCAGCTGCAATTGAAGTGCATAATAAACATGAAGTACATAGAAGAAAGAGCATACTAGCAATCAAATCTTTGAATTTTCAGGGGTGCTGGGCTAGCTGGCACCTTAATTGCCTGCCAGTTGCAGTTACACCATACAGTGGGTCACTCTACCAGCTAGAGAATTACTTGAAGTACAGAAGTACCTTGATCATAGCAAAGGCAATTGACCTTTACATTACCTATAGAGTGCTGGGCCTGAGTGACTAGGAATTAGTAATCAACACCACTTTCTGGTTTGTTTGTAGTCCAAATGGATAGCTATTCCAGCCTCCCAAGTTCACTGAAGTGCTACCACATCCTAGGTGGAAGACTGGAGCCTTCCATACTCACAGATGGCTTCCTTTAACATCTAGACTTGTCATAACTTGCTGCTCTTGAGCTCCTGTAACATGAGGAAAATTACAAGTTGGGAATTATTGTAGTAGGTGACATTGCACCCTGAGGATAACACAGTCCTCTTGAAGATTTCTACTTTGTTCAGGCTTAAAGCGGCCTGCTGTTGATGTATGCATACACTTGGGTTGTGTGATGTTGTTGGTCACAGACCTTAATTTGCTTAGAGCTTGATTGCAACAGGTACTTTGTATGTGTATATATATATATATATATATGGTAAAAGATGGGCTGTGTTCTCAAAGTTTTGCAGGTTGTATGAAAGAAGATTAACAAAGGGGTAGGAGAAGAGTAGTAGGACTGGGAAGAAAAAGTTTTGCTGGATTTTATAAACAAAAGCAATTTCTGGTTACAAAATGGAAGGAAAACTTGTTCTGAATCTCTGAGATGAAAACTTCTTTTACTAATTCATATTGCAGATTGGGTCATTTAATTTTTTTTTTTTTCTTCAGACAACTTAAAGACTTTCGATTTTTCTTCTTTTAACATACTTAAATAGTACATTCATTTATATTTCAAGGCAAGTAATTTCAAAGCAAGGAATGTAAAGCTTAACTCTGACACTGGTGGTTTAAAAAAACAAGCATTAGCAGTCAGTGGCAGTTCTGAAATACTTAATATATTTTTTGAAACGTATAAAAGTGGATTATGCCCTTGAGGAAAAATTGTTTTTGACAATTTGTTTTTTTTTGCCAGCTCACCAGAAATCTCTCAAGCAGATACTATCCAATTTAAAGGAAGAAAGTCTGAGACCCAGAAATCAGGGGCATCAGTGAAAACTTCCCAGAACATAGCTAACCAGCATTGGTAGGAATTGCAAAGTCCTGTACTAACCAGCTTGCCAAAATCCCAGATAAATCCACAGAGAACTTAAGAACATCATACTTCATTAGGTAGGCACAATACTTTGTTAATTCTTTTTTTTTTTTTAAAAAAAAAAAAAAGGTTTGTCCGTAAGCTGTAGGTTGGAACCAAAAGGTTGTTATTTATATAACTAGAGAAACCATGAAACCATCTGTGTGTTATAAGGTAATGTGCACTCTGTCTGAATACCAATGTTGTCTAAGATGCCAATGCCCTTTATTTGTAACAGTTACTTTAACAGAAGGATCAGCTGAAATTCACCCATCTGTATTTTTCGATGCTATATCATGAATATGGATGCAGAGCCACAACACTGCCATCCTTGCTGATTTTTGATGTTGGAAAACAAAAGTCAAGATGTGCACAGGTGTTTCCAACATCTTTTCTTGAAATACTGCCCAGTTTGACTTAACAGCAAGAGCAGGCCTACGTTTCTGCCCTATCATTGCACCGAGTCAGTCACGTAGCAGTCAGAAAGAGTCATGCTTGCTATCACTTGTCTTATGACAGACAGGGAGGTTTCTTAAGAGGTGAAATCTTCAGTCCACTTATGCCAGGTTCATTGCTTGCCTAACTTAATTGCTGAGCCGCACTGTCTTTGCTAATTTGATGTTCTGTTTCTTAGAAGAGACATAGATTTCCTGTCAAAGTCAGTATTATATATTCAACAGAAGTCTCCTTTCTTCTGGACGATTCACAAATTCTTCTGTACAAAACAGTCTTTTCAAGGATGCTGTCATTTTATGCCATAACTGGCATGATTTGAATGAAATGTGGTTTAGAATTAAAAAAATAATAATAATTACTGGTTATCGCATGTGTTATCGCCTTGAGGATGCAGAAAATTCCAATCCAAAACGTGCAACCAACAGAAAATAGGTTTATGATATTTGCCAGTTTGCCTACAGAGTTTTGATTATACTTTGAATCACTCTCAGATCTCAGATGTACAAATGTGCTGTTAAACGTGGAGGGCTTTTAGCCATAGCAAAATGATAGAAGTCCTATAACTGAATTTATACTGAAATGTTCCACTTGACACAGAATTTGCATTATCATGGTGAAAAATGTTACTTAGAAATCTACAAGGCGAAGGCAAATCATTTAACTGTAGGCAATTTACCAAAGGTCATTTCAGCATCCTACTGCAGGAAATTTCAGCCACTTACTTACAAACTAGAGTAGACCTCTTAAAGCTTAAATACAGGGAGGTAGGGCAGACCTCTCTCCCTCGGAGTTCAGCGATGCAGTTTTTAATCTATGCTTTGCAGAAGTTGTTTTCCTTTCTTTTTAAATTGCAGTGTAATCTACTTGTAATGAGCTTTGTTTTAAGACAAGCAGTCAAAAATAATAAACAGAGTAGTTTACATTAGGAAAATGTTGTATAGTTAAAAAGACCTGTCAAGGGCTGGTATTTTCAAAGAAATTTAATTTTTCAAACATTTTTTGACAATAAGTATACCATGACTTTCTAATCACTTTCTGTGATTTCCTTTTTTGTTCTGAAATATTTGAGTTTGTTTTATCATATTGTACCACAGAATGAACATTTGGATGGTAGATTTTCATATGCAGTATGTTTTTAATTATGAAGAGGAGGAATAAGATGAGTTAAGCACTTACAGAAGTTTATGCTGATTCTTCTGGCTAATGGAATTCTTATTCTCAGACATTTTTGAGATGTTGAAGTTGAAGACAAATTTTAAAATGCTAGAATTTCTTCCAAATTAAACCAGTATGAAAAAAAAGAGTTTTTATCACAGACCTTTGCTACAGCGTGAAAAGATTGGAAAGACTTCCTAGTTTAGTAGTATAGAGAGTATCTGTGTTAGTCAGATCCTTTTCCTGTACACACTGTGCTCAGCACAGCATGCAGTAGCAGAGGGCAGATTTACTCAAATCAGCCAAGACTGTTGGAGGCTGTAGCCCCATCGGTTTATATTTTCTAGCAGGCTGCATGGGATACAGTGGAGGAAATTATACCAAAGCCCAGCCCATCTTCCCTGACCTCATCACCATGACAGCTTCATCCAGTGTGAATAGAACAACCCCACTCGGATGAAGCACTTTTTTGTGGTTGCTCCTTTTGTCTAGGACTTTGAGATCCCCTGAGCCAATCTAAAGAAAAGTGGGAATATGAACAGCAAATCCAATTGTAATTCAGTGAAGCAAAAATTGCAAACGTTTCCTCTCTGTTCCACTGGAACCGTCTCTGAGAACTGTCTTGGGACTTACATATATATATTTATATTTATGTATATGAAAAATATTTTCTGTAGTAGTAGCATATTCTGTCTGTAATCAAGACAAGACGTTGTGCACATTACACTCTTTGCATACAAAATGAGAAATTCCTGTGTCCTTCCTAGTCTCATTGCTTATGTATTGCTTTTCTATATCATGGTTTCAGTCACTCCATCTTTGTGTTCTAGTCCCTATTTCCTTCCATATCTCCCTAAAAAAAGTTCATCTTATTTGTAAATGTACAAATTCAGAACTTAGGCTGAGGCTTTTATATGACAATATTGTGTTAAGAGGAACTTCCTAAATAAATTTTGGTTGTTACCTATGCTGCCGTAGAACCATGTTTAAACATGTAAAACTGTTCACTGGTAGTATTACGTACTTGGGGGTAAGCTCTTTTGAAGTCTCAGGGAGTGCTTTTTGTTAAGGAGAAATGTGTGGGCAGATTCACCTAAGAGCCCTCATCTGCTTCTGCTGTGCTGTGCTTTGATGACTGGATTGCAGTAGTGTCTGATGTGAAAGGGCCCAAGCACCATTAAAAACATCCACCCACTACTGTGTGCTGAGGGACTGGCATGTATGAGACAGTGTCACCCCTCAGAGTGTACACCACCCTCACCAAATCCCCCATATTTATCAAGGCTGTTCCCTCTGGCCAGCTCACCTTTTTTTTTTTTTTTTTTCTCCTCCTTCTGAAACAAGAAGTGCTTTCCCAAGCAGTTCTGCCAGAAAATTGGGCTCTTTCCAGTTTGGTAACAGGTATCAGCAGGCAAGCATCTGAGTGATGAGAGCGCTAGATGGAATAAATACCCTCTCATGGTCTCATGGTAGCTGAGACTGGAGGAGGTTTGTTGCTGGTAAGCCTCCTGAACCATAAAGTGTGTACATCGGAGTAGAAGCCACCTGTGTATTTACAAAACATCTGCAAATAAAATAATGACGTGAAACAAAAGCATGCCTGGATCAGAGTTTTCACGTATTTTGACTACTTCTGTGTAGATGATGACCAGGGCTAGTGAAACGTGAGTCAGTTGTGGTTGGAACTGAGGGTCAGAACCACAGATGTTTTGCAGTGATTTTGCAAAATGCTGTCTATGCTTTTGCACTGCAGGTGGCTTTGTTTATTGTTAGGCCCTGTGCTTCCATGTGCAATCAAACGAAATATTAAAATGAGTAGTTAATAAGTCATTTGAGTGTTGACTTACCAGAATCTTTTAACTTGCCAGTTTTAACAACCTGACATACTGATGTTCCTGGGTCTGGCACCTTGATGACAAGTAATCCTGGAAGACAAATGTGTGATTCCAGGGACCTTGGAGTACTTAACTTTCTGCTGGTGTGTTACAAATACAGAAATTGCCAGTACAAAATAGCTCTAATACGACATGTGGCAGAAGTGAGTTCACCCTCACACACACAACTCTAGCTCGTTGACATCAGGAGATCTGCATGAGTGTAGCTGCGGGGCAAGCTACGGACCTAGGCAAAATGTGGGTTTGTCCAGGTATAGGGGCTGCCTTCTCTGTCCAGGCTGGAGCACAGAGGATAGCTGTGCGAGCAGTGTGCAGGGGTGAGCGGCTTGTCCCTGCCCACCGCTGCTGGAGAAGCATGGCCTGGTTCTCTCCCGTGGAACCAATTCCTCCTCCCTTGCACACACCTGGCAAAGGCAGGGTCAGCTTTTACCCCGCCATGCAGGTGGAGAGGGAACCTGTGAATGTCAGGGTAGGGAGAGGGAGTTTGGTGTCTGGAGGTGACCAAGGGAGGGAAGAGGGGTCTGGAGGAGAAGCTGGGCTGTGGGAAATCAAAAAGATTCCTTTGTTTTGCTTGCACCTATAAACCTTTTGGAGTATCCTCCTGAGAGAATTTACAGAGTTCAGTCTGTTTTGCGTATCAGAGACAGTAGCAAGGTGTCTTTCATTATGTACAGTCTGGAGAGAAAAGTTGTGAAAACTGAAGAGCTTTTATACCTAGAGAATAGATCTGTCTGGGCTACAGAATGAAGATATAAAGGCAACACATGTGGGACTCCTGGACTAGAGCCGGTCTAGCCAGGGTAGGCAGTGCTTATGATGAAAGACACGTTGGCATGAGCTGTGGCACATGCTAGCAGCTGGAACACAAGCCTTCTAGATACCTGCCCCTAGCAAAAATCTGAATGCAAGTAATGCCAGTGCCTTTTTCTTTATGGCATAGATGTATGAGGCAGTGCACCAAAAAGGTTGCCTCCAGTTTCTATCAATTTATCTAGAAAAAAAATACTGCTGGACCTTTGCCTGGATGTATCATAAGATAAAACAATCTGCTATCTGGAAGCTTGATGCCAAAGAAACTGAACATAAAGGATACATTTTAATTAACTTCTACAGTAATTTATTGAGGAAAGTGATTTGTTGATCACTACTTCCAGTCTTTAAATAAGAATTTGTTTTCTAAGAGAGGTTCTTTTAATTCAGCTGCATTTTATTGCTTCCAGTATAGAAATTGCTGGGACAGCATTCCGTGCACTCTTATGCACACCCAATAAAGTGATTGCTGGAGTTAATCCTGCCCTTAAATTTATGAATATCTCTGTGTGTCCTGTATGCCTTTGAATTTCCTGCTTTTGCCTGGAATAAGAAGTGTTAACACCTCTTACTTGTGTATTTCTGCCCAAAATTAGAAGTTAAGGAATGGCACATGTAATGAGGTATTGTATTTCATTTTGTCTTTTTGCTTACTTTCTGTTGCAGCAAGGCATCTCCCAGTTAAGGTGAGGAGTTGAGCTTCTCAGATAAAACTAGAACCTCTTGATCCTTCTGCATCAGGAGTGAAAACTGTGGTAGGGCCAGTTTTTCTCTCTCTGACCTCTTTGATTCCCCAACCCTGAACTTACATGTATATTTCCAAAAATCTCTTTGTAATGCAACTAGGGTGGAGGAAGTGTATACTTGGACAAACAGCTGGCCTCTGATTCATAATGTCATCTAGGCTTACCCAAAGCAGTCTCTGGTGTTCATGTGGTTAAACTAATTGAGAAGATTTCCCCAGTGTTTTTCTTGGTCTGCCTCCTGCAGAATGACAGGGTAGGGTAAGTGGCTGATACAGATGACAGATTAATAGGCTTTTGAACAGGGGTTGCTGTTGCTCAGACCACTTATTTCATATGCGGTGATTCAATTACGTTATCACTGTAAGCTTTCTTATTGATTAGTTAAGGAGTAATTTCCCAACAGATTATAGGAGCCGGTATGTAACAGACGTTTGACATTAAAAAAAGTTACTCGTGGGAAGTATCTGTTATACTTGTGTTTTATTCTAAATATTATATTACATATTATGTAAGTCTGTTGGTCAGCTTGTAATACATGCAACAAATGTTTTTCCACTTCTGTCACTCTTAGCTGTTTGTTTGCTTAAAATCAAATCAAAGTTTGTCTCCACACGAAGTAAACAAAGTTGACTTGTTTGAGCAGAACTGTTTTTTGCTGAGCAAAGAGAAAAAGTTTAAGGTTTCTTCCACTTATTCTTATCAGAAATAAGAATTGAAATGATTTTTGTGCTATTCAGTGAAAAAGATCTGGATTTGGATGTATTTGAGGGGAAAAAAAAGAAGCCTGCTCTGTATTAGTTAACTTATGGAAGCTAGTGGTGCTATTGCATATGCATTTTGATAATAGGTAGGTTTGATTTTTGAGTTCAATGAACTTTCCTGAACTTTATTTTGAATTTTTGGGTTGAGTGAGTCTGCAGAGGTTTTAAAATCTGACTGGAAGCTTTTCTGAATGGTTTTCTTCTCAACTGAAGAAAATTGGGCAACATGATTACAAAGTCTTACAGGCAATGCGTTTTGGTCAGTACAGCATGATTTTCTTCTACTTTAAAAAAATGTTTTGCAGTGGAAAAGGACTTCCCAGCTGTCTTTGAAATTCCAAGGCAGCTAATACACCACTCAGTGATGCACAGCTCACGTGAGTTAGGTTAGCTATCGGAGGCTTCCAGTTTTAGCATTCTCCCACCAGTCCCTATCCATATCTCCAGGGGGCATGTTCAAGCTGTTTGGCACCTGTTTTGAAGTAGATGGGCTGCTTTCTATATGTTATGCCATCCTGATGTTGTTACTAGAGGCATAGATTATACTTCTGTGCAATCACTGCAAAGTAAAGGTTCATATTTAAGGTTTATGTTTCCTAAAGTGAAGATCCTGAAGTATACTTTGCTTGAGTTTGCACCGTGTATGTAAAACACTAGCAATTGCAGAAGAAATCATGAACTTAAACATATTTTTATATCTTGGCATTCTAGTGACTTGAATATTAATTACAAGCAACTCATAAATGCAATAATGAGCTTCCTAGCTGCTGGCCTGTGATCTTACAGTATCTGAGAAGCGAGATGTATTAATTTGGACCTGTCAGGAGTCGTAAAGGTTGTGCAGGTCAAATGCTGCCTTCATCAATTTTTGTGAGCAACATGCTTGCAGAAGATCTGTTTGCGAGGGTTGTAATTGAGATCAGAGCTTGGCGTTGCAGTAAAGAGTTACTTAACAATGCTGCTAGCTCCTACTGCATGACACAAACTCATTTCACTGCTGTGTTGACTTTGCAAGGAAATAGGAGTATTCTTAGTGCTATTTTTAAATGTACAAAGTAATTATTCTTGCCATTATAATACTGCAAAAAAAGGAGAAGCTTCTACTGAAAAAGCAGGAATCATTTTCAATTTTCTTTTTCTGGGTAAGCTAGGCATTCAGCAGGTGAAATGTTTCCCATGTTATTACTGCAGAGTATTGTCATGTCTTTGGGCTTTAATGCTGTAAATACATACTGCCTGGCTAGAAAATAGAATAGAAATAGAGTATTTGTGAACTTCGGTCATCCTAAAGGGCATTTCTGCATCTGTTGGACACAGAGACTTTGGTGTGTATAACTAGGCGGTCTCTAGAATACCAGAGGGAGGAACTAGAATAATGGAATACGATGCTTTCACTGTCTAAAAATTAGTGCCACTGGATCTTTCCTTACATTCCCTGTTCACTGGGACGAAGCAGGGTGTCTCCACTCCTACTGCCTTTATACTTTCCATGAGGTAGCTTGGATGAAGAGAAGGCTGTGCCTGAAACTTCCAGCATTCACATAGCTGGTCTTTCAATAGAACCAAAATTATTAAAATGAAGAGGGAAAAGCGTGAAACTAAACCATACCTCTGCAACAACCCATCCAGACTGATCCTAAGTGAAAGCTGAGTTGTTTGATGAACTCTGAGATTCTGTGACCCGTTATAAATCTTTGACATGCATGAAAGTCTGCCTACATTGAAAGTGGGGATCAGAGCAGAATCCTAACAGTTTTTGAGCTTTTGTCTGTTTTATTTATTTTAATTATGTCTTGAGAAATTGTTGTTCTTCCTGCAATATCCAAACCATTTCACCTAGGCTGTGTATAGTCCAAAGCAGAGGTTTTGGTGGGGGGAGCACTATTCTGCACTAATGGAAACTGGAGAAGGTTCAGTTTTGCCTTAATTTCATCTAAATGATGTGTTGGTCCAGAGACATCACTCCCTATTCCTAGCAGTGACTTATAAATTATACAGTAGAAACGGAGACTCATGTCCTGTTGTGAAGGCAATTGGATTTTTAAGCACTCTTTTTTTCGTTTTGTTTTGTTTTGTTTTACCAGGGGGTGGCATGAAGAGTGGACCTGCTGCTTTCCTTTGTGAATGCTGACTCTTTATTACATCCTTCCTAACCTTCATGCCTTGTTCATGGGATTTGCCTTCTCCCTGCATTAGCAAGATGGAGAACTTTCAGGGGTTGTAGATTAATTACAAAAAAACCCTTAAAACAATTAATCTAACATCAGCCAAGAAATAAGTAATCTCTTTGGGTTCATTCCTCAAGGACCACGTGCTATTTCAGGCATATTTGTAGCTGTTATTAACAATAATCATTATCCCACAGCTGTCAGTGGTTACAGCAGTATCTGCAACCGGGAACCTTTCATCCTTGTGACAAGATGTTGAATCTAATTAGAGGAACTTCTGGTTTGGTTATATTTATCTGTAGTGAAAGGAGGTGGAGGAATGAAGAGCAGTGTGAATCCATGTGATCCTGGAATGGCAAACAGGAACTCTTCCCCGCTGGGTGTTCCAGTGGCTTTATTTTGACCTTGGGAAAGCAGCCTTTTATAACAGGTAGGTACAGGCAAGGATGTTTCCAGTAAAGCAGTTACAGTACATAAAATACTCCCAAAAATTGCCTTGTAGTGATTTCAGACTTTTTTTTTTTTTTTTTTTTTGAGTAAAACTTGGAGGGGTGTGAGAAGTGGGGAAGATGTGTCTTTATTCAGAGAGAGGTTTTTGCTGGTTTTCTACCAGTGAGCATACTTGAGGCTTTTGAGGCTTGAAGTGGGGCAATCTGTATGCAGTCCCACAACATAACACCGACAAAATTCTCCGGGCTGTTCCGTTAACACAGTTCTCATCAACCATCACCACTTTCTTGATGATGTTCAAACAGCCTATTCACATGTGGGATCTTCAGCTGGGAGAACAACAACAATAAAGTAGGTTAAAAGATGTTTGTTCATTTTTAGTTAGGAAGAAAAGAAAGTGGAAAGCATGAGAGAGGTTGAAGTATTATGGGTTGGCAGAAACTCAGCAGGAACCTCTGGTAGGAAGAGAAAAGGATGTGGATTGAAGAAACTAGAGCCCTGAGGGCAATCCTCTAAAAATATATTAGAACAGCGCTGTCAGTGATATCCTCAGGATGCACAAGTCCTGCACTCTTAATTGAAAAGTGCCAGGGGTAAGGTGCTCACCTTGAAACTCATTATCTACCTAAAATAATTTCTTTCATTTGCTACTGCTGAAGACTTGTGTTTTAAACTGCAGTAAGAATTACAGCCTAAAATACTGTTTTCTTGTTGGTTGGAGAGAGAGTTCCCTCAAGGGAATGGTACAGTCCAGCTAACAAAGCCTGGTTCATTTAGGATATGTATTTATAATTTTTTTAATAAGAGCTTAAAAAAGGCAGAAAGAACAACGACCATTTCTGAGAACACATTGGTAATAGAGGCATAAAAAATTCAGTGACTTAGATAAAGTCATGTGCAGAATCTTACACACGCACAGGGCTTTTTGAATATCATTATTTATTGCTATATTTTTTCCTGATTATTATAAAATGTGAGGAGAATTTGTGCCATAATGATGAATCTGGAATCTTGTCCTTAAAGATTAATGCAACAAGTTTTGAAACTGGAAGAAAAAAACAGGACAATTTACTGGGTGACAGAAAAAAAGCTCTTCTCTCTCAGCTGAAGGCTGAACCCCAGGGAGGTGGTGATTCTTCTCAAGTAATTCATATCAATCTGGTGCAGAGGAGGAGAGAAAGAGAAGTTGAAAACTGGGAGGGGCAGTAGGGTGTTACAGCTTTAAGGGTTACTTTACTTATCTCCAGGACTCACATTTAATTTGGATTTCAGTTCAGCAGTTTGCAAAATCGATGCCTCTGTTGCGATTCACCTTGAGACTCTTAGGCATATCTTCATTAATCCTGTGATTCAGGGGAAAGGCACCCATGTGTGTCTGGAGACACCCACCCATCTCACAAACAGATTATTGCTCTAATTCCTTCTGGGATCTATTTGCATAGTTATCTTAGTCATACAAAGCAGGAGCTGAGTGAGCAATAAGCGAAGTGACCTCTCTCCAGCTCTGCAGCTTCCTTACGCTGCCAGGAGTAGCAGCACTCATCTAGCAGGTTGCTGTTGACAGTGGCAAAGTAATTGGTTCACTCAACCTGATAAATACTTCATGCTTCCTGAGCTGTGCAGTAGCGACAGGAATTAGTCTTGCCTTTTCTTCCCTTCCCTTCAGACTTGCCAGAACGCAGAGGTAACAGCCCCAGGAAACACAGTGCACTGCGAGGCAGGCTGCTCCATGCTTGGCAGGGGGACCAGAACCTCACAGCATCCATCAGGTGCTCAGCAAGGATGAGGACTGTTGCAAAGCAGTGACACTGAATAGCTTTGGTGTCTTTTGAGACCCCCTATTAGGCAACAGCCAGAAGTTGGAGCAAATGGTGTGACTTGCTGCACTCTCCCCTTTTTCCTATGCTTCATTTCAGTATTGGAAACCCAAGATGCGATTTGTTGTGTTATTTTTCCTGCTCTCCCTTGGTGTCGCTGAGTGGTGTCAGTGTCTGACTATGCAAAAGACACAAACAAAATTCCTGACTCATTCTGGAGAAGGAGGTTGGTGGCTGCTTGATTTCACCACCTGGAGCTCTGCTCCAGACTTCATCAATCCCTAGTGCTGTCAGTCTGAGATGGAAGGGACCATGCAGCTCTTTTAGGAACATAGAAGTCATGTAATCCATCATCTGAATACCAAGCTGCTGGTCTGCTGAAAAAGGTTGATTATTGGTCCAGAACCTACTAAATTCAGTGGCAGTTTCCTTCAGCTCAGCAGTCTCTGGGTCATGGTCTCCACTGTATCAGCACTTTTAGTAACAAACCAAGTCCCTGACACTGAACTACAGGTCTCAGTCCAATACATTCCTGGTACTCCAAGGTTCATTTCTCCCAACATACTAAGCTTCTTCGCTGTCCTTGTGACTTATTCGTGGCAGGATGAAGTTAACCTTTAAGGCTACTTTCATGAGCACCTTCGGTGACGCTTGATAGAAGTTGCCATTCAAGTCTGTTTTCTGTGATTGCTTTATACTTCAAAATCAGTCCTCAGTGTATCCTTTGAAATTTGGTTTTAGGCAGAATTTTCCAATGTCCTTGTGAGCTGACAGGCAATTCTGGAAGGGCCTAATTTTGTGAGATGCAGAGTTGCAGCAGCTAAGTGCGGAATAAAATTTCAGGCATTTTCTGTGTGCCTTCTAGGAACAAGTGCTTCCTGTAGTTTGGTTCTTCTGCACTTGGGTTATGTGTTTCTTCAGCTGGTATCCATGTCAAAATATTTTGCGTAGTTTATGTAGTTCTGGAGAAAAAAAAAAAAAAAAGGTTGAAATATTTAAATAAGCTTCTATGTGCTTATTTCCAAGGGCTGGACATAATTAACTCCTGGCAGCACGTTACAGAGCTCTGCCTGCTCAGCCAAGGGTGGCTGTAGCAAGGACTGTCTTTGGGGCTTTCTGCGCTGCCCAGAGAGCCAGGGCTTGTCCACGGGGGTGACAGGCCTTAGCACCAAGCTTCTAGTGCTGCCACAGCAGAGCATTGTCTGGGGCTGAGAAACCCAATCCAAAATGAACTGCAACCAAGCTACACCCACGCCACTTCTTAGCTAGTAAGACTTGCCTTTCACATGATGCTGCATATGCAAGGGATGTGCTACGTGTAACAGGACTGAACACTGACTAACAGCTATGTCTGTGTGGCTGGGTGCAGCCACATGTATTTTACCCATGCTTGAAGCTGGCTGCATACTGGTGTGGAGGCTCAGGAGCTGGTGTGGTTCAGTGGTGCATCTGAGGGTCATGAAGGAAGCAAGAACAGTGCTGTAGCCTAATCACAGCCATTATACAATGAAAATAAAAATGGCAATCATCAATTTGTATTTCAAATTAAAGTCACAATTTTCTTATTTTGTTAAAGAGAAAGGTTTAAGAGATTTGACCAGAAGTATTTATAGAGAATCGTACATCTTTAGTAGAGTAAAAGGAATGTGACTGACAACGTTTTCAAATTATATAGTTTACCTTGGGGCAAGCAGCATGAGAAAGGAAGCAGCAGGATATTGGGATAGTGAAGCTTACCAATAGTCATCTTCTGTGAAAAAGAACAAACACTTTCTTAGTCCTGCACGTTTTTAACTGCACATCCCAGGTTCCTGGGGGTGGGCGGGCTGGGGAGCATCCTATTTGCAGCCTCATGATAAGCAGCTGTTTCCTTGGTGAATTTATTTCTGAAAGTGAGATAATCCGATTTCAATGGAGCTGTGGACACCCACTCATCCTACCAAGCGAGGAAAAAGCAGAGGAAAAGAAAGATTTTTCGCTGCTTCTTCCTTTGTACTCTGCCATCATTCAAGGACAGATAAAAATCTTGGCCTTGTTTCTCTTCTTCTTGTTTGTGGTCCTTGATAGCTTTGCAAGCTTGTTTATTTTCACTAGAAATGACTGACTTCATTCTCCCCAGCATAATTCTTGACTCTGTATAACTGAGGCTGTGCCAACACAGAGGATTTTGGTTCTGATTCAGCACGGAATGTAAGCAAGTATTTGATTTAAAACATATTTTAAGCCCACTTGTGTTCAGCAGAGCTCTTGAGCTCTATGTGTTGAGGACTCACAGGGCCCAAGAACTCACAAAACTTCTCATAATATTGAGGATATATTGGCATCTGAGTGCTGAACGCCTCCAGGAGTCCATCTCCTATTTATCAGATGCCACAGTTGGTTGGCAATTTCACAATGCATTTTGGAAAGTTTTTCGCCTTCACTTTAGAAGAAAAAAGGCTTGCATTTCACTGTGGCGTTCTTCTTAACTCCCTTCTCTATTTTTCTCAAACTGTTGCAGTATGCTGGGTCTTGAATGAATCTTTCTCTAGGTACAAATCTCTCTTATGAACTGCTGAGCATTATGGTGTGCAAACCACATTGCTCTTCCATCGGCTTCCTTCAGGCTCTGATCCATCACAAAATAGTCATTGAATTGTCATATTTTCTCCTCTCTGCTATTCCACACGCTGCTGTGCATGAACGTATGCTGAGGTATGAGTGAGTCGAAGCCTTGCACAGCATGAACTTGAAAATACCCTGTGATGTGAGCTTGTATGGACGCGGCGCTGAAGAATGGTACAGAGGAAGGCAGCCTTTCTGGAAGGAAGACCATATAAAGGCAGAGAGAAGAAAATACTTTTAAAAATGCTTATTTTCTGATGGAGAACGTGCACCTAATGGCTCAGAGGTTTGTTTGGCTTCCCACACAGACTCCATAGCAGAGAGGGCAGGAGGCAAGATTGGTAGCTTGCTGGGCTCTGCTGCATTACTGCGAGGGTGGCGTCCTGGTCTGGGAAATGCACATTCCGCTAAAGGAATGTGTTTGAAGAAGTTCATCTCTAATACCTGGTTTAACGCATGGTGACTTGCTGAAGAGGGCAGTAACTGTAGCAAGACCCACCTGGGACAGTGACCTGCAGAGGTTTGCTCCTCCAGAGGCTCATTTTGCAGCGCGATGACCTCAGTCATCGGGCGGGCATTGTGCTCATGGGTGCCTCCTCATTGTGCTGGTAGCCTTGCCAGAGCCCTTGTGACTATCATACCTGAACAGCTTTATCCATCTGATTTTAATTTTACCAGCTCTGTTCTCCTGTAGACATTTTTTAGACTGAAAAAGTAATATTTCACCCTCCCTGCAGCTGTGTACAGTGTATTTACCATTAAATAACAACATCCTTAAGGCAGAGTTCGCCCAAGTCTACGTGTCTGTAAAATTATATCCTGGCCTCCTCAGAACACGTCTCTGCAATGAAAAAGAAGTTACCACGGTAATATGAACCCGTGTCAGCAGCAGTGAGTGACTGTGCAACAGAAAAATGCATTAGCGCTGGCTGCTCAGATGAGGAACTGTCTACCTTAGAGTATCATTTTCAAATCTAGAAATGTGATTCTTTAAATCTGTAATTGATGAATTATCTGTCTGGGGACTCTTTCTGGCACTGTGAGTGGGCCAGACTCCATGACAGAAGAACAAGTCTTTCCCAACTCTAACTTCCATCATTTCAAGGCTTCACATGGATGCTTTTTTAGGTTGTGTAGCGGTGGCAGTCCAAAGGTTAAATGGCTGCCTTTCAGCTTCTGCACAGCAGTTATATGGGATTAGGTTTTCTCAGTGGGTCTCTAGGCACTCATAAATCAGAGTGCCCTTACTATGATTTCTTCCTTGTTCTGTGATCTTTCCAAGGAAGCAGGTAACCTCTTCTCACTGAGACACTGCAGATGATGCTATTTTTCCCTGTAGCAAGCCACAAAACTTTTTTGTTCTGCTCTCAGAACAGGTTCTTGTTGGAGTTGGAAAAAAAAAATCCCAATGCTATCTCTTGAGAGAGAAAAGTGATAAATTACTGCTAATAGATATATGATAAGATCTTTGTTGCCCTCTGCATTCTGGTGGCACCTGTGTCACTTTGATTCATTTGGCTGAACCCCTCATCCCAGCAGGATTTCTTCTTTTACTCCCCAAGTTTCCTTCTGGAAATACCAGAGTTTCTTTTTGCATTTGGGAGTTTGTGCTTATAGAAAGGAACGTGGCAAATGGCACTGAATAAAATGCCTGCCTTTAGCCAGCAATTGGAGTGTGACTGCATGCTGGGTAGCCTGGCTGCACTTCACGAATTTTGCTCCCTGTGCAACAATTAGATTTCATACTTGGTAGCTCATAGTTATGCTTCCAAGAAGCCATTCCTCGGTATCCTTGAGTGGGTGGTATTACTAAGGTAGTAAACCAGACTGAGTCCAGCTAGATTACAAGTGAATTTTTACGTCCAGCCCCAATCCTTCTTCTCAAATTCTTGTTAATATCATGATGGCGATGTCTGTGATTTTTAGTAGGAGACTCTGAAAGAGAATATTGCCAGATATGTCTAGAAGTCAGAGCAGAGTGCAGAATTGGATTATGATTAAGTTTTGAGGACTTAAGTTTGAGCCTGAGAAAAGGCTTTAAGGCTCTAGTCTCAATGGCTTCCAAGGTAATCGAAGATGTAACCTTTAAAATTCAGAGACTGAGGACAACAGATCTGCAGCCTAAGTGTTTGCTGCAGAGGCAGGTTTGTGGTTGGGATGCGCAGTAGTGTGTCCTCTCATGCTTTGCAGTTAAGGCCTGCCTGGAAGTGCAGTCTGGCCTGGCCCAGGAGGGTCCCAGATTCTGCAAGCTGGAAATCCTCTGGAGTCATTTTTTTTTTCCTAGGAAAATACATATTTGTCAAGTCTGGCATGTTTCACAGAAATTTGCCAGTTTTGAGGACCTTCTGACAAAACACACGCAGTAATTACTGGAAATGAACCTGGTTTGCTGCCATTAAAGCTGGTGCATTGCCCTGGACTGGGGTTCTCAAGAGTCCTGAGCAGTGGTGCTAATGATTCTTGGAGCACTGGCTCCCACTATGCTCTGGAGCATTCAGAATCTAGGGCTGTGTTTCTAGGAAATCTGCTCCAGGACTTCCATGTCCTTGTTCCAGCACAGGGTGGACCATGACTGTTTCCTGATCCAGGCATTACAACTGGAAGCGTTCCCAGATGTCTGCTCCGTTGGGGGCAGATGTGTCTGCACAAATGTGGGTAGACTTGGGAAATCTGGTTAGCAATCTTTCCCAAGGGACTGTCGTTTTGCATTCAGTGACTAAAAGTTCACAGAGCTGGGTGCTGGGAGCAGAATATAAGGTATATAAGGTCTATGATGTCAGTTCACAAGAGGGTGATGGGAAAGCTGTCAAGGGTCAGCAGGTTCCTGCAAAAATAGAGGATGGGTATGACCCACCCAGAAGTCACTAAAATTGGAAAATCAGGGACTTAAGCCAGTATTTGTCATTTGGCTGAGGAATTGCAAGGCACTTCGGCATAACGTCCAAAGGTAATATACATTGCCTGGGGGCACTTTCTCCTTTAAAAGGAGAGGAAGTAGTGGGTATGGTTGTAACTCATGCCATATCTCTCCTGATTTGCAACAGCACTAGAGCACTTAACTGAAATCATGGCCAAATATCGAATGTAGTATATGACAAGTAATAGATAGCAGAATTAACAACATTTGCTGAAAAATTCATTGACCGATTCTTCTGAGATTTCTTTATGCTACTTTAGCAGCTTGAGGAAAGAACAAAATCATATTTTTGAGTAATAAAGATTATTATTTAAAGGACAAAAATTTGCATGAAATGATTCTATAGCATAACAGCAACTTTATAAAGAGGTCACAGCCCTTAGTCTTTGGAATTTAGCAGCTCTCAAGCTGAAAGCTTTGTTAATCCAGAGAATAAGAGAAAGCAGATCAGCTTTCCTGAGTTTTAATATAGCAAAATGCTGCCAGGCAAGTAAATTGATCTCAGAAAGGAAGGAACAACAGAATTTGGAAATACAATAAAAAATAAGATGTGATCGTAAAACACAACATAAAAGCATGTGTTTAATGCATTTTTTTATTTTTTACTTTCCATTTAGTGTTGTGATTATGCCATAGCTAACAGCAGCTATTACCCAAATCAGTGGCAGACAGGCTGAAATACTGTTTCAATTACCCTGCTCACAGCATCTCACCCCAGCCCGGCTATAAATAACTAGCAGATCCTCCGTTGCTCTGTGGATTAAGATTAAAGATATGCAGATAATTTAAACCCTCAACACACAGTCCTCTGTTGCAGAATGTATTCTGGAGCCACTTGTTTGTGTCCCTCAAAATAGAAGCTATTGCTGGGAGACTACCATCAAATGAAGCATTAGGCAATGATGTTTCATGGCAAGATAATGATAGACTAATCCAAGCATTTCCTTTATCTCTGTATTGCTTTCTGTCTGAAAATTAGGAAATGTTTTTTCCCCTCCTGTCAGTTCTTCAGGCTCCTGGAAAAATTAGCCAGTCTGTGCCTGCGTGACATGCTGTCTCCAGGGAAGGAGCTATATTCCAGCAGCGAGGCTTGGGGGAAGCTCGTTCCTCAAAGTTCTACCATGTTTAATCTGCTTCAGTTAAGACGATAGCTCATACAAACAGAACTCCTCCATTCTCTCTCTTTCTCTCCCTCTATTTTTAGAGAGTTAATGTTGTATCCCTAGGACATCCAAGTGACACGAGAAGCTAAAATATGCACAGAACACAATCCCCAGCAGTTTGCTTATTGTCTGAATATCACTGCGCTTAAAATAAACTGGATTCTGAACTCTACATGGAGAACAAGAGGAAAACACAAGATATTTAGGGCGCTGAGTCAGCCATGAGAGGAAGCCTGTTAAAGTGTGTGCTATGAATGCATTGCTTAGGGAAAGTACTGCCAAATAGACTGAGGGAACGTAGTTGTCTTTGAGCTACCAAGAGAAAACTGTGGGTAACTGTAGTGCCTACTTTGAGCAGACCAAGTCCTTTCTGAATCTTGTTCTCAGCTCTGAATTTAACTTGGAATTTATATTTATAGATGGAATCAGGCACTTAAAGCACCTGTTTCTTGCAAAACCATTGAAGGAGGGTGAATGCTATTTTCTTCTTCCTACTCTTCAGATTTTACTGAATACATCGATGTTAGCAGCTGATATCCAGGATAGGAGGCATAATATTTTACTTTGCTTAACTTGGCAGGACCACAGTCTGCATGTGGTACGGTCTAGTTTACTACTGTAGCCATCAGATTCTGCTGAGTTTTTTGATTTTCAATAGGCAACAAAATATTAACTGAGGCCAAGCAAGTAAGAAAAGTGAGAAGTAATGTGGTAGCCAACTCTTGTTGTAACAATGAAAACTGGGGTTTCAGGCTTATTTATCTCATGCTAAGTGTCCTTGGAATTAGCTTCTTGTTCTATTCTCCTGTACAGCTAGATGTTTCAGTCAGCACACTATGCAGTAGTTCACTGTCTTTTTTCCTCTGATTTCTTATGATCCAGGGAGTATTCTGAAGCGTTATCAGGGAGGTTAGATAATACCTTGTGGTTTAAAAGTTAGAGAATTTAATCAGGAATGTGTTTTAAAGTCCCTGCAAGAAGTGAAAGACTTTGAATATCAACCTGCCATATATTGGGTAATTTTTGCAGTCCCTGTGCTATGAGGTAAGAGCAGTGAGTGGAAGATGGCCATTGGGATGAAAAAAGCTGTAAAGTACTGACTTTGTGAACTCTGCTGTATGCATGACCTGGACAGCCTACTTCCCCGGATGCTGTAGACACAGACACAGGCAGATGTATAAGACATGTGAAACATTTAGATAACTAGGGAACTAGGTGGGTTAACTTCTGAGTCTCTGCACACTTTCATTTTGCTCATTCTCATCCCTTTCTGTGCTTCTTAGGTATAGTCTCTGTTTCTGGCAATTCTGAACATCACCAGCAATCTTAATGCTTTATATATCCTAAAGGAGTTTGAGACGCCTGCAGCATTTATTGGAGTACTGGTGAATTAACCCCATGTTTTAATTGAGGGGATTTTCTTAAGCTTCTCAGCACACACACACACACTGTCCAAGTGAATACCTTTATTTTTTTCCCTTTGCTGTGAAGTCGTGATGATTTATACTGAGTGATGATGTGACCAGAAAAGTGTTTGTGTACACGGGGGGAAGTATAGCGACCAAAGAAAAAAGAAGCATATAATCTAAAAGGATGCTGATCACCTGAAATTCCCAGGGGGATAGTGGTGAGTACTAAAGAGGCTGAGCCATTGGTGAAATTTAGTATGGTTCTTGGCAGGCTGAGGGTTAACCTGCTTTTGTGGAGAGAAGAGACCACAGCTGCTTGCCCTGGGTTCCTCTCCGAGGGAGTGAAGCTTTCCCAGGCTGAAGTAAATCATCGCAGCTCCCAGGCGAAGCACTGTAAGAGAGATGTACCTGCATTGCTCTGCTTTTCGTGTCTGTTACAGGTGGGGAAGAGTTGTCATGTTAGCTCAATAGAAGGAAGAGAGAAGAGGTAGTCAGATCTTGCTGAGAGTTTTCTAAACAGCTTAAGATTTGAGATGCTTTTAGTAAAAAGGTGGTATCACCTTTGGGTTAGCACAGCGAGGAGATAATTTCTGTGGTGAGGAAGCTTAGGTGCCAGAGGGCTGTGTCAAAGAAACTGGTTGAATTGCCTTGAACAAAGCCAGGCAAACTAAGTTCCCTCTCTTCCAGCTCCCACATTGCATTAATCTCTTGTGACAATGCAGTTAAGTGAGGGAATTCTCTTTAGTCACTGAAAATAGCAGCAGAGACAGTTACCATGGTGGAAAGTGCACAGGCTCAAGAAGCCTCAGGGAGACTGACAAAGCTTTGCAAAGGCACATTTGTTTTCCCAAGTTTTGTGGAGCTGAGGAGGGGTCGAGAGTTATGAAGTCTCTTGATTTCTTTTCTGGCTGGGTTTTAAAATAGCATAAAGCAGACACAATTGATGGAGTTTAGCATTAAAAAAAAAAAAAAAGAAAAAAAGACGCCATATACAAAGAGTCTGGCTTCCTTCAGAAACAACAGCAAGCTGAAGAGGCTGGACACGAAGTGCTTCTTGCTTGTCTGTAGTATAGGCTTCATATCAACTGCTTACTAAGTGCTCTCTTCCACTCCTAATGCTCACTAATGCCATTACAGATGGCTCTGTACCAGCCCTAGGCAGGCCATTTGAAAGCAAGTCATCTTTCTGACAGCTGCCTCTCTTCAGAGTTTCCAGGAAACAGCTCTGAGTTTCGTGTCTTTTAATTTCATGAAATAAAGCAAGGTGTGGTCTGTAGCCATCTGAGGGTATGTTCTGAATGTCAAAAAGAGAACGGAGAAGCCACAGTCTGTTCCTCTTTCTGCTTATGTGAACGGAACCTGCTGTCACCAGCAATCCTGACCTGAATGCAAATGTGGGATTCAAGTCCTGCAAACAGTCTGTATTTGAGTTTGTGATTCGCGATTCATTTGCCTCATTCCTCCCTACAGACACATTCTCTAGTGTGTTTTCTTGGAGAAGGCATGAAATGGGTGCAAGTACTGCTGATGCGAATTCACTCAGATATTCAGATGATGGTTTCTGTTGGTTTTGTGGCACTCGGTCAGTCTCGTTTGTTGCCACGTGGTCAGTTCTCAGCCATTGTTCCTTGGGGGAATACACCAAGGGTTAAAACATTGTAATAATGTAACAAGCCAATATCACAGGTCAAAAACAAAGCACTCATTGCTCATTTAGTGATTGAAAAAGTGTTCAAGTCCCAGCTTCCCCAGCTCTGCATTTTGTCTGTGTGCTTTGTCTTGAAGAATGAAGTGAGAGGGGTTGTTACAGTTGTATTCTAGGGAGGTGTCACATGGGAAGACCCTCTTTTATTCTGCATATGCACCATTAGTGCCTGCTGGCCCTTCTCCATGCTGTCTTTACTTCTTTCACCACATCTTTAACCCGTCATCTGCCAAGAAGTATGATGCTGTCTTTCAGTTTGCAGTTTTCCTCTCTCCAAGTAGGGGAAGTGGCAGAGTGAAGTTCTTAGAGCGCCTGCCGCTGCCTGGTACAGGCATCAGACAGATACTGGCTCTTAGTTGTACCTGGTAGGTTGTAAGCAAGTGGCTGAGCTTATAAAATGGGACCTAAGTACCCCTTCTACGTAATCAGTACCATTACCTTGTTACTTTTATTTCCTATAAGGCTAATTTTGAACTAAACACCCTGTTCTCCTCTTTTCTTGTTTTCCTTACAAGAAACCAGTTGTAATCCTTCCTCCCACCCAACCCTGCAAGTAAAATAACTGCATTTTTATTTTACAGTGACTTGTGTTTGGCAGGCTCCCTTGTGCTTTAATGAATTACTGAGTGCTTCTGAAGCTCGCTTCTCTGTGGTATTGTTAGACTTCCAGAGAGCAAAGTCACCTGGTTTAGCTGCTTTTTAGCCTGCCTCTCGGCTGACACTTTTCTCTCTAATTCAAAGAACAGACAGTTCTGCCACTGCCTGACCTCTTGTTTCTTCCACTTCTGACAGCTGAAGTGCTGTATTTCAGTTCTGCTGTGATGCGGTCTTTCCATAGTGGTGATTTCGTTGTGGTCAGTGGAAGTTCTTTAATCAGTACAGAGATGGAGAGCATTTCTTTTTGATCTGGTCATGTCCACAGAAGAAGTTATCTCAGATCAAAAAGGTCAGTTATCGACAGGAGATCTAGACACTGCTCGTCTCCTGTAGTGTTTGGGGTGGGGATGGGAATGGATCAGGCAATAGCACTGAAGTCCCAGTTGTGTTCAGAATGTGTTACCTCTGATGAATGCCAGCCCAATCAATGAAATATATCAGGTGGAGCAGCAAGTGGTTTAGTGTATGAATATTTTCCTACTTGGAACAAATGCTTTTCATTCTGTAGTTACTGCACAGCATAGTGATTAATACGTTTTTGTTAACTAACTAGTTTTGTTCTGACTGTTTAGAATGAACTGATGGAAATTCAACCAGCTGTCAAGTTGTCAAAAGACAGCTGCAAGTAGGTGTAGGATCTGTGGTGGTTATATATCGCTGCTTTCATTGTGCACGTTATTGTTCGCAGCATGCAGAGAAAACAGATCCTTAAAACTGTTCTTTAGTTTAGACACTAAGATGTGATAAAGCGGTTAGTGCCATTCCAGAAGTGCAGGCGTGCCATGGACAATGTCCATAAAATCAAGTCTGATTATATTCCTGACAATCAATCTGAAATAAAACCATGTGTGCTTTTGTTAATGGATCTGCAATTGGACAGCTGAAAAGGATCTGAAGAAGATGACCATGTCATCAGGCTTTTAATTGTGGATAACTCATTCTGTGCTATAAGAAAGAGTTACAATGTATGGTGCTTCTCTGGGAATTCCTCTGTCAGTGTCAGGATGATCAAGAAGTCACACAGCAAATTAATCTCTGAGAGCTGGGCTACAGCAGTTGTGGTCAGCTACAGAGGAGTCATTGTGCTAAGGTGGAGGGCTATTTGTGAAACAGCTTCAGTAAGTTGCAGAAGCTTCCTTTCCACAAAACCCCTCCCCAGAAAGTTTCCCTCAGTCTCAGGTGGCCAAGATGTGGCTCTGAAACAATGAGCATTGTGAAGAGACTCAGCACAATGAGCAGCTTCCCCGGGTGGAGAGGGTATGTGGCAGAGGACCTGCAATGGTTGCCACATTGTGTGTCCTGGAAGCTTGTGCAGCTGTGTTTGTAGCTCACCTGGGCAGGGCACGGGGGTGCTAAAGGATCTCTCTTCCTCTGTGATAGTAGGTACCTGGTTCTCAATGTCTCTTACAGTTCTCAGTTTTGATGCATATGTTAATTTAATCAGACAAGTTTATGAGTTGGGTGCCCGTGTAGTTCTCTGCTCACGCTGTGGCCTGGCTTTCCTGCTACGCTGAATTCCTTTGTGAACATTTGCTGTTTTCTTGGAGTGTGTGCTCCCAATCTGACTTCAGGTGCCCCTCAGAACTTTCACAGCATCGGGATCCATTCCTCTGTGAGAAGAGGTCTGTGGGTTTATTGCGTTCCATCAGGAAGCTCAGATTTCAGGATTTTCCCATTTGCAAGCAGTATGAAGATGTCACTGTGGCATATACATCTTGTTGTAAGCCCTTCATGCCAATTAAGATGCCTGTACAAGGGCAAAAGAGGCATCCGGAAAAGTTCCACTATTTGTTCAGGCCAGAGATGAAGTCTTTGTGCTAATTGCAAAGACACATCCGAGTCAGAAGTGTTAGTCTATGTTGTTCCAAGCACCTTACACCAACACATTCCTGCCAAAAGTAGCACAGGAGCATGTCTAGTAGTGACTTGAACAGTGGCAATGAAAAGGTGCCTTTTCCTTTGCGTTCACTGTGCTGAACAAAGCCTGAGCATCTGGGCTTTTGGGACAGAGAAGTGAATCAATAACTCGATGAGGATTGTCAAGTAATGCTGCTGTCTGCAGTGCCTTTAATGGTTTTGGTCAATAAGCTGCAATTATTTTACAAATACGTGTTGTGTTCGCTTCTAAATCTATCTCCCTGCTTCCTATATTAATTTTCAAAAATGAGAAATATCCCAAGTGCTTGCATTGTATGAAATCTGTATTTAAAATCAATTGGTAAATAACAAAGGGACTTCATTTACTTATTCAAAAGGCACATATATAAAGGAGCTAATCTTCTGTAATACATTTTCCCCTAGTTTTTATGTAACATTCATAATAAATCACCATTTGACAATTTTTGTAGACACTTTAAAATGCATGTTTACTTCTGTCTTTATTTTCCTCAGAGGTTGGAATTTGTCCAAGCATCAGGATATATTTTGCCTCATAGCATTTAGAAGAAGTTACCTCCCGACACCTCTATGTGAATTTCTCTAAATCGTTTTTTTTTTTCTGCTGTACTGTACAGTTTAATGTATGCTCCTTCATTTTATATTAATAATATAACAATAGAAAATTATTTTTATTGTACTTCACATTTAATTGCCCAAGAGGGATTTTCCTTTCCCATTAAATATTAAAAAGAAGCAATGGGGAGGTGGAAGAAAAAGATTCTGTTGGATTATTTAAAATAGAAACTAAGCTTAGTGCAGGAGGTAGAGTTTTGCTATCTACTATCCAGAGCAAATCAACAAGATAACTTTAAAATATTTAAAGGTGTGCTGCTTACTCAAATGTGTTACTTATTCAAATATACAGGTATCTGTAAAAATAAATAAATAAATAAATAATATAAACAAGAAAACACCTGGGGATGCTCTTATCCCTATATAATAGTCAGTCCTTCCAGAGGATCAGCAAGAATGATGAAGAGGAAAAGATTATTGACAGAGAGATAATTGGTACATTTTTAAAGATGCAGGAAGGTGGTGGGGGTGTTTCAAAGTACCTGGGTCTGCAGTTCCTTTGAGAGTTGGATTATTTCTCCCATTTTATTTACCATTAGTTAAGCAAGTAGTAGACACAGACCCCTGACCTTGCTGAAAGAAAATATTCTGATAATTGCTACTGAAACCTTTTGCTAAAAGAATTTTCTTCTGCAAAACTTCTTGCTTTCCTAAAGCATAATCCGGTGGAAGTGAGATGTTCGGAAATGGTCTTGACCTTTTATCTTTGAACAACCATTAAAATCTGAACTCGTTTGCCCAAGTGGGTTCATCAGGATAAATGCAGGAGGGGGATGGATACAGAAGAAAGATTGCGACACACAGAAGCATTAAAGTCCTAATGCAAAAGGAGATGCACTGGCCCCATCTGGCATCCAGCCGCTCCCTGCTAGCTTCTTTTTGTCGGCATTGGCATCTGTGCAGACAGCTCTCCTTGGGGTTTTGCTGCTTAGGGTTAATCTGACACAGGAGCTGCTGTATCTGTATGCTGGCAACAATGTGGGAGGCTCAGAAAGGTGCAGAATGCCCTTAAGCTGCAAGGAGTTTACATTAGGGAAGGATAACGGCATAAATCTTGTCACTTCAGAACGAAATGGCTCCCACCAGCAGAGTCTCTGTTCCAGAAAACATCTCCAGGCTGCTGCTTGCCTTCATTGACTGATCTGTTTAAGCCACAGCATACTTACCTTTCTGCTCTAATAGCTTATTAATGTCATTTTAAATTAACAATATTCATTTCAAGTAACCCCTGTGTTTTACACACTGGTAAGACTGCTGCAGGAACAGAGCACGTAAAGATAACGCTGCAGTAATGGGACTAGCTTTCAGATTAGCTACTGTGTATTTTATATCTACTGTATATTTTTACATAATATGGAAAACTAACTTTGTATTGCTATCTTATGAGGTTTTATTCTGTTTGCAGAAACGGTCTTGAAAAATGGCATATTATTAACAGGGACCTTTTGCATCCATGCTGGAAAAACAAACAAACAAACAAAAACAAACAAACAACAAAACTAGCTGCCTACAATCCTAAATGTATGTTGCAGATTTGAAAAGTTATGACAGTATTCATAGTAAGTGCCTGACTCTTACACAGCTCTCACACATGCTTTTCCCCATTCAGTCTCCTTCACAACCTCTGCCAGTAGTGATGTAAATTGTGCAGTTCTTGGATATTACAGTAAGCATCCTTTTACGAAGCTGCAGCTTCAGTGGCTGAAGTGTTTAGGAGCACCTAGAGACGTTACTGGTGGAGATGAAGTGGTAATATATTTCTGGGACTGCCTTACTGGAATTAACAAAGATGGCATGGCAGTACTACTGCATGGACTGACTGGGTGGAGCCTGGAAGCACAGCAAGAAATTTCATCTTGGGACAGCTAAAGGCAATAAAAAATTGACTGTCCAGAGGCGTAAGGGCAACAAGTACATTTTAAAACAAAATCTTAGAATTTCAAAGGCTTTTTTTTTTTTTTTTTTCTTATGGCCCCAATAATTATGTTTTTCAAGGTTTTTATTAGACATTTGAAAGACAAAATTAAACAACCTATTTTAAATGGAAGGAAATTTTTCATCATGTTAAAGACCTGTTTAATCGTCTCTTTGTGTGTTTCTTGTGAAGTATTTTAAGGTACGGATCCCCTGGCCATGCATCAGGACTGTGCTTTTAGGTAAGGGGGGCTGTATGTTGCCCTTCCCTTCGCAGTCAGTGGGAAGTTTGTTAGAGCCAAGTCTTTCTTGGAACAAATCAAGACTATTGAATTTTTGCTGCCACTTTTAAAACAATTGGTAAGTTTTTCTAGTTGCTTCAGGGTGTTCAAAAGGTTCAATGGCTGGAGTATCAGCCTTGTAAGTTTCTGAAAGGTAGCAGATAAATTCACAGAAAAGGTGTGCTATGGGAGAGCACAGGACCCAGTGACTGCATGCTCCAGAGCCCAGGCTATGCTGTAGTATTTAGTATTTTCTGGGAAATTCTGTGATTCATCTTGTATACCTAGTCTCTGTAAAAGATTCTGGGATAATACTCGTTGTTCCCTTTTCTAAAAAGCTAGACAGAGAGGTAATGATGCTTTCACGCTTCCATGTCTCTGTGTTGACAGCATATGCTACTGGAAAAGGCTTGAAAATGGTAAAAAGAGACATCCAAATAGGTGGGACCTGATCTGCATTTTCTCACTGTATTTTGTCGATGGCAATGCTATTTGGCTACTTTCAAAACTAGAGGAAACTTTTTCAAGGTCTTCCAGGCAAGGTTCACAGATGCCCTCAGTTTTCACTGGGTACGCGTAAAAGACTGAAGAGGGACTTATGGCTCCCTGATTTGAGACTGACTTTGCTCTGGCCTTGGCATAGACTTGAACAGCTTGAATAACATCCATTAGGTATGGGCCACCAGAGGACAGCTGTGACATGCTGTGACCATACCTGAAGGTGCTCTCTGTACAATCCTTTTCATAAAGCAAGATTTTATTTTTATATTTTTAAAAACAAAAATGAATAATATCCTTTTGCTGAGAAGTATTTTATGCATAGCCATATATACATGTTTATATTATATGTATTTGAGTTGCCCTGTCTGTGTGGTAAGCAGGCCAGCTCCATCAGTTACTCTCTCTGGACCCTTTTCATCTGCCTCAGGTAACTCTGCTAGCAGCACAGTGCCTGCTTGTCCACAGCTGAACATGGGGCATAAAAAAAGGAGCACATGCAAATGGAATGGCTTCCCCATCACAATAGAAATGTGAAAAAGGAAAAAAAAATCAGTGTTGCCAAGTGAGCAGAGTCGATAGGGAAAGCAATGCTAGCATCAAAATGCTTAAAGAACATTACCAGCGATATGAAGTTACTTATACCCTGCAGAACAGCCACAATAAGGGGAGTTAAAAACTTGCTAATGAGTTTGGCAAGCCTATAAGGTAGGGACAGTGTATTGAATTCAGATTGGCATGGGTTTCAGAAGCCTTTACAAGCCCCTGGAGGATCTTTATAGGAAAGGTAATGTTTCACCTCAGTGCACTATTTGCAGCTTAGGAATGATCAGAACCACGAAGGATGGTTTGTCTTGCATAACTGTTTTAACGTGTGTGTGCCTTGCACAGGTGCAGGCAGAAACTGGTAACTGTAATCATATTAGTAGATGTGTTCATATGTTATTTTTGCGCCTTACAAAGTGCATAGTTTGGAAGAGCCAGTCTTAAAAAGTCAACTCTTTATTGACTGGAATAGGGAAGTAATAACTCCTCTTGCTTGTGAGCAGAGGCCTGCAGGGTTTGAAGGAAGAGGGGTGAGTGACCTGAAGCAGCACTCAGATGAAAGCTTTGTGGTGCTGCTTTCACGGTATTATGATGGGAATTCTTTGCTGTAATTGCAGGCTTTTCATCATAGCAAAATAGGCCATATGCTCCCTCCTTGTCTGTCTGCCTAAGTAAAAGATGGCAGTCTTAGTAGTGAGAAAGAGGAGGAGGCATGGTATTCTAGAAAGCATGGCTGATTTTATTCAGAGGAAAGATGGCTGAAAATAAGCAAACACGTCCTTTCCTCACCCTATCAATTTTCTCCTTTAAAGAAAAGAAAATGAACTACTGATTATTATGCAAAACCAGAAGTAGCAGCTCATGTTAGGGCTGAGCTTTCTAAGACTTTTCAGCTTGATTCATTTTTAACTATTGGTTTTGAACTGCTACTGCTGATTCAAGGTCAGCATTTGTAGATTGTATGCAGCATATGGTGAGTACCTTTGAATTTTTCTAATGTTTTTTGTCTTGTTAAGCATAGTAATAAGACACAATTTTTATATGAGAAGTACTCTTCTTTTTATTATTATTATTATTTCCATCTGCTTATTCAGATGTCAAGTGTAGGACTGAAACAAAAATTCAACTGGTGGGTGCTGAGGCAATCTCAAAAAAAACACTTTCTAACTTAATGACTTTCAAGTCCATCAAAGCACTAAAATGTGCATACCTAAAGGATCTGAGCAGCTATAATGGTGATAGGGACTTCTGCACACACTTAAAACTATGCATGGTCCTGAATATCTTTTTGAAGCATTCTTCATGCCTGGTAGTTCCAGGGAAAGTAATGTTCTCCCGGAGAAGGATGACCTTGGGAGTGTGTCCCTTCTGGTGAAAGCCTGGTATGCATTCACAGCTTGCAATTTAAACTTTTGTATTATATTTTTATACCACTTAACATCTCTTCCTTTTTTGACTCAGTAGACCCTTGTAGATGTGTTGCAATAGGCAGAAATGTGAGAGAGGAACTGATAGACTAGTCTTGGATCATATTTATCATGCCCTGCTGTCAAGTTCAGCAGACGTGTAAGCCTAGCAATGTGAACATCTGGTCCCAATGTAAGAGTATGTGGGTAAGTTGTGCATGACCATTTAGCTCCTTAAAAAATGTTACATGGAAGTGCTCACTTATTTTTGAATCCCATATTATAAGTGACACTTTTGACTGCCAACACCTTTGACATAATTTGAAGTTTAGTAAAATAAAAAGCAGAACTGGCTTTCACTGTCAGGCCGAGAGGTGTTAGGCCAGACCAGACCCGGGAATGTCCGTAGCTCCTGTTTCCAAAAGCATGCACAGAGTGCTGGATCTGAAGATCAACTGCACTGCAGTTATCTTGGATTAATGAAAGAGCAAACTCCAAATAAAATTTTTGTCTGTCCACAAGTGCGGAAACACAGTTATCTGAAGGCTGTAACTAAACAAAACGGTGTAGGTTGTTGACTGCATAAAAAGATGCTGTCTTTTGCTGCACAGCACATTGAACTTCCATTTCCTTGCAAAGTTTATTTTAATTGTGTTCTGCACAATGGCAGCACTTACGAGGAAAAATCCCGTTACGTAACTGTGCATTTCTGCCAGAGTGATACTTAGCCAAGAATCCCTTACTGTGCGGTCCCTGGAGAGCAAGAACAACTCACAGGTGAGCCTGCCTTACTGAACACTGGCTGTCATTCCCACACAGCTTTGAATCTGCATGTTTTATTCCTTCTATGTGGAAGGTTTCTGTGTTTTTTCTCTGGTTCTGTCCAAGCCTGCTTGCCTTTTCTGAGTCAACAAGTGTTTTGTTACTTTCCAACACCTACTGATATACATGGGACTTAGGCTTTTCTGTTTTCTGTGACATTGGGGAGATGGGGAGATGTTGCAGGGAAACTCTATAAACTTTTGTCAGTAACTGAGTAGGCCCTCTGCCAAAGGCTTGGAGGGCTCTAATTCAACTATGTGTTCCCAAGTTTCTTTGCAATTTCATGGCATTTGGGAAGAGGAAATGTTAGCTTTGCTTTAGGCACAACGTATGTTTGAACATTTTGAAAATCAGTTTCCTCTGCCTTTGTATCTTCCTTGCTACGTTCCTCTCTGCAGAGAGCTCTGCCTTTTTTATCCAATCCTGAGCTGTACATTAATATACTTTTCTTTTTCAAAATTTGCTCTGTAGGGATCAGAATATATTAGCTCTGAAATTTGTTGGAAATATTTGCCATTGTTGCAGGAGCTTGTCAAATTCACAGTCCATTTGGAATGCGGAAGCAACAGAAACATCCATTGTAGTGTTGATGGCGATGCATTCAAATGATCCGGGTGCTGGTGCAGGAGGGTGGTTTCGTCCTCAGGAAGCACAGTGATATGACACCGTGGGTTGCAAAAAGATTTTTTTCTTTCTGATTTTAGATGTGAGTGTGGGGTTAAGCGAAAAAAAGGAATCTCAGGCTGGAGGAGTCCAGGAGCGAGTGGTGAAAGGAGACTGATGGGATTACAATAGCATACGGAGATAGAATTAGAAATCCAAATTTCAATTTCAGCTGCACCTTTTCAGGCACTCAGGAGTCAATCAGCCATTTTTCATAAGCTAGGTCTCTGTATGGACTGATTTGTTATTGTTGCGAAGACTTTTGCACTGAGCTCCACACCTTTTAACAGTCTGTCTTCTGTGGGGTTTGGAACAGAGCATCTCCCATCCCTGAAAGCCACTCTTGCAGCAGAGTGTTGTCAGGGATTATAATTCTCTCCTGATCCTATCTTTGCTAGACAGTAGGACCACTGCACTTTCACAGCAATTACATGCCTAACATAGGAGAGGCTGTGTTATTAAGGAAGAGTCAAGCTCCTAGAAAGCACTTGTGGAAGCATGTGACATTATGTTCAGTTTTTGGAATTCACCAGACTTTGTAAAGCACTTGCTGGATGTTTTGCCTCCAAGTCGTTCCAACTTCTTTTCTTTTTGCAAAGGCAATGCAATTTACAATCTGTAAGGGAGACTTTCAGGGCTGCTTTGCACCCATCTGTCAATCACAGTTCAGATCTCACTGAAATACTTTTTTTTTTGGTGCCAGAAGCCAGAGATTTCTGGAATTGCTCCTCCTTTCTGACAGTGGAATACCCCAGATTTGCAGTAAGTGAGGAAGCAAATGGATATTTTTATTACAGTATTTTAATTTTTTGATTAATTAAAAATGATATGGACAAACAAGTTTAGCTGTGATATGCCTGTGCTGACAGGCCTACACAGGAAAGATATCAAGAATGCATGTACCTAGAAGATAACTTTTCTAAGCCCAGATTTATCAACAGCGAGCCAGAAGGCAGAAACAATGTGAAAATGTCATTTCCCAGTGGAACCAGTACCTAATTGACACTTGTAGTCTGCAATGCCTGTTTCTCATTTAACAGCTTTCGCAGTAGAGGTACTTAAACTTTACTCCACGTTTTCTTGTTTAGTCTCAATTTCTTACTTGACACATAGCAGAATCCTAAGGGGAAATAAAGCTACAACCTAGCTGCTTGTAAGTTGATGAAACCTTTCTGGGAGAATCAGTGTAGAAGAGAATTTGATATGATAGAGTGCAGCTGGCTCTATGCAAGGTTTACAAAGTGCCATCTTAGAACACACACACACACACACACATATATATATCTGTGTACAGACCATGTACATGTATATTTATATATATATATTATTTTTTTTTCCGGAAATGGTGTGTGTGTGGGGGGAGCTCCAGGTGGAGCAACCAGGTCATTTCCAGACTGTAATTTTCAAATCTGGTTGAGCAGATCCTAGCATGGCTTCAGAAGTTATTACTGTTCCCCTCTTTCCCCATTCACTCACCATTTAAAAAATGCAGAAGGTAGATGAGCTTTTATGCTTCAGTGTATGGGACTGTTTGGTCAACTGAGTCATTCCCTTCAGCTGAGTGCCTTATTTTTAGTGAAGGGCTCACAAGACTGAACTGCCCGTATTGAGAGGGTCTGTATCAAAGCCTAAAGATCCCCAGGCATACATCCCAGTCCTGCTGGTGGGTAATGCTGGCCAGTGAGAGTTCCTCAGCCCTGCTTCTGAGGGTAAAGGTGACCTCTTTGTTACAGTAGGCAAAAAAAAGAAAGACTGAGTGCACGGATGTGTGCCAAGACAGTAAATTAACACACTTCCTCTATTTTTTCCTGTGAGTGCATTAAACACTCAGATACTAAAGACCACCAAGATGAGAGCGTTGATGCATTTTGAATGAAAGGAAGGAGAGGCTTTCTCTTGGCTTTTGAAGAAAGTAGTTAAAGGAAATTGTTATGGGGAGAAGAAATGAACTAGATTCCTCAAAGACAAATATATTCCTCTAGCTTTAATTTCTGGAAAGGATGAGATTTCAGGTTTGTCCTCAGAATTCCCTGCTAGCTCAGAGAGATGCCTCCCTGCTCAGCTGGCTGCCTTCGGGCAGCTCCCAGCTTATTAGCTGGCTTCTGTGGTTCAATTCTGAGACTATGGCAGTCAGGGGAGCAGCCTGAAGGCAACTATTTGGGAATAATTACATGCAGACATCTGTCATGAGAGGAAACTCACTCCCCTTGGACCTGGGATGACATTGCTGGTCAGAGCAGGTTCCTTTGTGAAAGGGACTTGCCAGGTAGTTATGATTTTTTCCTAGGGTATGTAGGGTTTTCCTGGGATATCCCGTGTTTCGTTCTTCTTGTATGTAGCGTCCACATCCTAGTTAGCTGACTCAGGGCTTTGCCAGTGAAGTTGCATTGCCCAGGGAACAGGAAGGCACCTCAGAAGAAGTCAGATGCGAAGTGGAAAGGGCCCGACTGAAGTGGCTGCTGCTGCTTTCTGCTCAGGGCAGGAGGGCTGCTGTCAGAGGCAGGGTGGGACACTGGGTGTCACACAATGGGTCTGAATTCCTGGCACTCCGTGATTGTTGGAGATGGAGGTGCAGCTTACTGATTTGGCCTCTTTTACACAGCACCACTAAATAGTGAATCAAACCCATTTTTTTTTTTTTCATATGTATTGATCAGCTGGTAATTCCTGTATTGATTTCTTCAAATGTGAGTGAAATGGACTATGATCCTCGTCAAAACTCAGAGTGTTTATCTCATGTGGATAGAAATATCGGTGCCTTCCCATTTCACTGTGTTGTGGAGCTGACTGCAGTATTTATTTTTTTCCTCCTTTTTTTAAAGCCACGCTTGCTACTACTGCAGGAAAGGAACAAAGCAGAGATATAACTGCAAAGCACTGGGAACTATGTAGAGTTTTAAGAAGAGGAAAGATGAAGAAGCGTAGCATTTTGGACTCTAGTGGTATAGAAAAAAAAAAAGCAGATTTTTTCAGTTAGGGCATCCAAAATTTCTTCCACCTTGCTGAGCAAACCCATTCCCTAAAATGTGGCCAACTTTACCTTTCTTCTCTGAGGCAGTCTAGGATTTAGAATGATAGACATTTCATGATCACTGTTTCTCCTCTTTTCTCTTCCCCCCCCCCCCCCCCCCCCCCATCACTGTACTACTTTCAGCCGTTGGTCAAATGTGCTATGCAGAGCTCATCTGGCTCTTATACTGCCTTTAAGTACTCTGCTGGCTCATATGTTGAGCTGTTTTTCAAGTGAGCTATGTTTCTCTTTGTCTTTCAACCATTTTTTTTTTTTTTTCCAAGACAATAGTCAATGCTAGATTTTTGTTTGTTTGTTTATTGATTCAGAGGGTGAGGGGTCAGGTGCTCACCTAAAATGCAAAGTTATTTGCAGGTCTGTTCATGTGACTATGCGCTTCTTAAGTTGACACGTTGTAGAAGACTTTAAAGAACAGATTTTCCTAATAATGTTCAGATATAGTTGGGGCCTGGCTTGTTAAGATGAAAAGCAAATCAAACTAGAAAAGAATCCCCATACCTGTCTTTCCCAGTCAAGCAATTTTTTATGTGATAGATTTCTTTTTTCTGTTTATCAAACTATCTTTAATCTTATTCCTTTCACTGAAAGCCATCTTCTCTTGTTTGAAGGTGCTTGATCACATTTAAATTGGATGGCAGTGACAGCTCCTGTGCAAAGTACTCCTGTCATATCATTGTGTGCTTTCTTTGAGGCTCACTTAATTTAAGGGGCTGGTGAGTAGAACAGTTTTGGGGCTGCCTCCTGCACCACATGTGCCTGGAAAATGCTTGAGTTTTTGTTGTGAACACTCCTGGAAGCTTCCAGCTACACAGAGGATGAAGGGGTTTTCTCCCAGTCTAAATCCATTCAGAGGTCTCACCTTTTTCTGTTGCTTTCCCCCCATGTTTCAACTTCTCCCAGCTATTGATGCTGGCCCTCCATCTGCCTTAAAACTAATCAGTTTCTCCAAAATATTTTAATCTGAGTTTTAGATTAAATCGTCTGACCTGATTTTTTGTATTGATTTGGATGTTCCTTTTTAAGGATAGAGATAAAATGCTGAAGTGGTGCATGCAGCAGAGGCACACAATGGGGGAGATACGTGAACCACCACCTCTGACTTTGGTAGTACTCAGAGAGTTTAAGCAGAAAGGCATAACATGCAGAATCATTGCCTGCAATTTCACTCGGTGTTTGTCGGTGTTTGGCTCAGCTGACTCATGTTCCACGCATTCTCAAAAATGCCAGTGCTTCTTTCTCCTTTGGTAAAAGAAGAAAAGATCGGCATCCCCACCTTGTGTCTGGGAACATCCCTAATTCTTTTGAAATCAAAGCTACATTTAGGAAGACTGCCTGTACTAGTAGCCCGGCATCAGGTAGACCTTTTAGAAAATGTATTTTCTGTGTATTTAAAAGGATTATACAATTCACTTTCCTTTTATCAGCTCTTTTGTTTTTTTTGTTTGTTTGTTTTTGTTTCTCTTGTAAAGTTGCAGCTTGTTTTGATCCATATGTCTTACAGTTAGTTACCGACTTCGTTATCTCCCTTCACAGCTTCCTTTTTTCTCATTTCCTTTTTTCTCCTTTCAAACATGGACTCTTGATTTTGCATGAAATCTGGTCTGTAGGTGGCCACAATTGAAGCTGTTAAGAATTTATTTCAAAAACAAGAAGATCCTTCCTGCTGTGAAGACAATCTGTTAAAATAATATACACAATTGAATATGACCTAGACTCCTTTTAGACTGACAGAGTTTCTAAAAGGAAGGGAAACTGGCTTCTCTTTTCCTGAAACAAGGGAGTCTTCCAAGTTTAGCTACTCTCTATAGTATGAAATGTCTTAACTTCATCTCAGACAAATTTCAGGAGACATTTCTTATACTTTATTTTGACAACCATTGAGGGAAAGGGCTTGAGGCTAAATCTGAGTCTTGTATCTTGTGTATTTTGGAACTAAAAGCTCACTGGATTCACTTGAGGGAACGTATTCATGTGTAAGTAACTTTAGGCATTAAAAAATGAACTGATTGGCTTACATTTGGTTTGCCTGAGACTATGAGAGGGAGTATTTTTCTTACAAGCAAATGTGGTATCCTAAACTGCCATACAACTCTTAGAAATACCAAGGCCTTAAAAAAAGTACCATTGAAGAAGTCATTGGAAAAAATAAAGAAATAATGTTGAAATTTAAAACACTCCTCCCATTATTCAATACAGATGTGACTGGAAACAAGACTTATTTGTTCATGGAAATAAATTCTGCTTTTCCGAACTGGAGAAATATTTAATACTTGTTTAAATTATTATTATTCCAGAATAAGGCATAGGTGAGGTCTTCTATGAAATGATTTTTCCCATTCCCAGTGTTTTTTTCTGGACAGTATCTGAAAATGTGTCTCTACATATGAAGAGATGCAGCAGTTGCTGACACTGATAGCAACACTGCCTAACTGTGCTTCAAGAGCAGGTAGCTTGCCCTGGCCACATTCATAATTGTGGGCCCTGCAGGGATCTTCCAAAGTTATGTTCAGCCTTTGTACTGAGGCAGGAGTTGAGCAAGGTGAGTTTCCTCACCAGGGGAAGTCATTAGTGAACAGTAAGTGGAGCTGGCATGCATGCTCACACACAGGCAGTGAGGGGTGCTCTGGCTGGAGAATACACATGTACTCGGTAGGGTTCATCTCCCCAGACTTTTGGCATCCACAGTGTGACAGTCTGCATCTGAGTTAATGTCCAAGAGGCTGTTACAGTCAGTGGGTATCTGTTGGGACTGAGGGAATCTGGAGAGATTGTGCCTAACATTTATTAAACACAATGCTATCTGAAATTTTTTAATCATGTTTATTAGGACAGAAAGTATTTATATTTAAGGACAAAACAACTGCTGGAATTTCCTGGCCTAGATTCATCACTGTATTTCAGTAGGTGCAGTGACTTACAGCCGAGGCAGCATCAACCAAGCCAAGACTGTGTCTCTGGCTTTCTCAGTGCAAGTCTGAATGTTGATGGATTTATCAGGTTATCTATCATAAATTTCTACTTGGATTGTTGTGATAAGAAAATATTTCTCCCCTAACACAGCGATTTTGACTTGAACACAAAGCGGATCGTTCAGTTTTTGAAACAGCCAATCAAGCTACTCCTTATCCCAAATATTCCATGAAGGGAGGGTTATGTCCTATGTTTTTTCAGATGTCCTGGGTTAAAGCTGTTGGAAAAATGAATCCAAGAGTGCTCATGTTGTGTATGGTTTGTGTGTGATTTGACAGGTTGTAATTTACTAATTATCAAATGCTATTTAAATGTGGCAAAACCACAATTTCAAGTGAGTATGCGTGGTAAAATAAACTAATTGGAAACATGCAAATTAAAATTCTTATGAAACCCCATCTACTGATAAAAGCTATTCCTTCATTCAAGTCATCTCTTAGTTTGTATAAATACACTGTCATTTCTTGAAGGTGGTCACAAAGGTGCTGCTTGTCACAGCGCTCGGACTCCTTCATGGATCAGGGTTTTGTGGACCTTAGAGTAGATGCAAAATGCATCAGTACAGTTGTGTAATATAGGTCTAGCATCCAGGCTATAACAAACTACCCTTTGCCTTTTAAGTATTTTCAGAAGTACTTTCAGTTATTTTCTTATTTTCATGCATCGAACTCTTGGAGAATATCAATAACACATGCTTATGTTCTGCTTACTCAGATTATTAAATGCAGTGTTCAAGTTAATTAGCAAAATGTCATGGATTTACTGCTTTCTGTCATCTGGGGAGAAGCATCAAGTATCAAAGAATGTATCAACCTTTATTATTATGCCCAAATGTGGTTACAGAGATACTGAGATGCACCACAGAATTTTGATTTTGCTTTCTCAGTTGAGAGTATTTCTTTTATTCCAATTTTTAACAATAACAGTGAACATGCCATTGTGGTTTGTGTATTACATTTTACGAATTATATGATATAAGAGTACTACAAATACAAAACCATAATTTCAGGAGTAATTTTGGTCAAATGTCAAAGATACAAACCAAAATTGTCTTACAAAAATTATATAGTAGGACACTCAGTTTGGCATGAAATCTCGGTTAATATTCAAAGAAATTCTGTTAGGCAAGATATGGCATAATATGTATATTTTCAGAAACACTGAAGCCTCATAATCATCAAATTCAGGGAAAATTGCAACCCCTCAAAATATGTAATAGCAAGTCTTTTCCTTGGGAGCTGATGCTGCTAGCAAAATAATGGATGGAGGTGCTGGGCCAGTGAAGAGAGTGTGGTAGCTGACATTGTGTCTCAGCCAAACTTAGGAAAATATATACCTGCCTTTGTTAAGAAACAGATGAAACTCTCTCAATAGAGTAACCACCTTTCCTGCTTGCTCTCAGGGTTCACAGTTCATGCTATTCACCTTTGGGTGGGAACAAAGAAGAAAAAGAAACATCTAGCAGCAGCAGGAAGAAGCAGGTATTTCTTATTTTTATATTTTTTTCTCCTCAGAATTGTGGTAAAGAAGTTGTTAAGGGAGAGAACAACTGTCTAAGAGTGTGGCTCATTTTTTTCACCTCTGCAGTGATTTGAAAGGGATTGCCATTGCACCTTGAAGGCTTCCCAGGTTAAGCATGGGATGTTTTATTTCTAGAAAGGCCCAAGCTAATGTTGGTAAACAGAAATAGAAGGACTTAAGTTTGATTAATAGATGTAATACTTACAAAGTACAAATTCATTAATATTCATCTCCTGACACCATGCATAGCACATGCCATCAAATGTATTCTGACTTTACAAACTGTACAATTTATTCACCTTCCACAGTTCTACAAATAGGGAGGTCTGCTCTTTTGTCCATTTTATTTTATTTTATTTTATTTTATTTTATTTTATTTTATTTTATTTTATTTTATTTTATTTTATTTTATTTTATTTTATTTTATTTTATTTTATTTTATTTTATTTTATTTTATTTTATTTTATTTTTCAAGGAAAATGTGCTTAAACTCATGTTTAAAAATTCTTCCTGTTTTTAAACTGTAAGGCCAGATGTGCTTTTCAGAGGTTCATATGAGTCCCTGTAATAATAGAAGAGCCAAAAGCAAGAATATCTGAAGCAGGCTCTGTTTAACACTGGACCCATTTCCTGTTTGCAAGGTCTAAGTTCTAAACCAGCACAATTGAAGCCTCGTGGAATTGATACATGGAGAAACTATGCTCTTGCTGAAAGATTTTTTGGGCAAAGTTGAGCATTTTTATCTTAGGGAAAGTGTTTTTTTGTTTGTTTTTGAGCAAAGCATTGTAATTTTCTTAGCAAAACTAATGTTTCTTTCCTACCCATGAAAGCTGCATTTTATTCTCAAGAAAGTGTTCTCAGAGAAATGAGATCTTGGTTGATGTTGGAAGCTAATTACAAGTTGGACCTCTGTGTTTGTTTTTTGGAATAGGTGGCTCCCTGCTAGTCTGATTCAGAAATTTTGTTTTATTCAGAGACTTGGTGTCAAACTGCAACTGCTTTTGTTATTTCTGTGTAGGCTTCATGTGACCTCGCGCACATATTCCTTCTTCTATAGTGGACTGAAAATCCAAAAGGACTGATACAGGGCAAACAAATGAGAGGTTTTCCCAACAGTTCCCCACATTCTATTGATTCTTCCATTACCTCGAGCAAAAAGTAATTGTACTAAGAACTTCTATGAAGCCTGGATGTTATTTTCATCCACTATTGTGTCCCCCTGGGGATTAGTCAGAGTAGCTCTACAGTTCCCCTTCTGCAAAAGCGAACTACTATGAAGAAGAGAGGCACATATAATGAATTTCTGTGAAAGAGTGGCAGGGTCTTTGCCCCTGAGACTGTATGAGAGAAACCAATGAAAAGTATGTTCTCAGGACCTACTAATACTTCTAAGTGAAAATTAAGGGCGCCTTACTTGTAGTATTCCAGGATCCCAAGAGACTGATGGTGCTTCATGCAATATGATGGGAGAATAGATTCCTGAAATAAATTCATTCTTTTTTTTTTTTTTTTTTTTTTTTTTTCTGACTGTGTCTTTGAAGCTTCAGCTTGATTTTTTTTTTTTCTTTTTTGTACTTTGCCCTCTAGTTTTGCTCTTCTGTTTTCTTTTTCTTTCTGTTTTTGCTTGCTTAGCTGCCAGTGCCTGTGGCCCTGGTTGAAAGAGCAGATACTCTTGTGCTTCTTGGAGGACCCCACCAAGATCTTGTAATCTGGACTGCAGGGCTTTTTATGACCTCCAGTAGAAGCCTATTTTAGGATAGGCAGTGAATGAAGCATAATGTCAAGACACCATCATTGGAAATAAGCCTGAAGCTGTGTAACGAGGCCTGCTGAGACTGGTCTTTGGGGTTAGAAAAATGCCTGCTGCCTGCAGAATCACAGAAAACATGTATTTGAAATTTCCAGTTCTTCTGATGACATCAGTCTTTCCATCAATGCAACAAAGGTACTTCAATGTATTCATCTTGTATGTAATTTACATAAATAATGTCAGCAAGTGGCATGAGTAGGAACTCTCAGACTTCAGGATTTGGGGCTCTCTTGATTTGCAGAAGTATTTCTGTTTCAGGCCACCAGTGAACAAATTTCTAAACGTGATTTTCTGTCCTGGGTTTTGTGGTCCTTAAAAGGATCATGATCTGGGAAGTTAAATTTCCAGTCATCTTCCAGTCCTAGCCTTTGTTGTCAACAGAATTAACCTTCCTGCATGTGAATTTGGATGTCCTCAGAAGGTGGGAGAGCATTTGGCACAAGCTTGCACTAATTGGCAGAGCTCTGACTTTTGTGGAGGATGGCCTATTCTGTTCAGTGTTTGGTCTCAAAACCTGACAGATCTGTGGTTCTTTCTGAAACATACATAGAGCAGGAGTGACTTGTAGATCTCTTAGCAGCAGAGCATTTTAGGCCATGAGGACTTGTGGAATTCAGTGTGGACTGCTATGCCTTACCTGAAGGTCTGTCACACAGTGTACATATTTCTGCTTCAAGCAGTAAATTCTGTATCCCCAATTCCACAACTATTCTCCAGCAGGTTGGGAATACTTTAACACCTCTATCGCACTTGTAGCAATGTCTGCTTTCACTTTGATTAGTCAAGTTCTTTCAGTCAAAAGATCAGTCTCAGATTATTCTCTTGAGATGTCTCTAAGTGATCTGGAGCTGCAAGAAGCTATACTGTTACTCATTAAATGACACCAGTCCTTTTGTCTGTGATTGCTGTGAAGGTGATGGTGTATCACCTGCATGATAGTTTCTTGTTCTTATTTTTATATAGGTGCTAGAAAGAGAAATGGAAACTTTCTGAATATTCTTAATCCCTACAGGAACTGCATTTTGTATCTGGAAAGAGATTCTTACCAGGTACTACTTAGAAAACATGCTGTAAAGGCTCTTTCTCAAGGAGGAGTATTTGTTGTGTAAGTAGCTTTCAGCACCAAATCAATCACCAGCTGGGATGCACTGTCATAATGAAAAAGGAGTGGCATTTACCAGCAAAATATCATGAAGGACAGACATAAGGGTGCTATAAAGGCAGACTAACAGCCTTGATTCCTGTAGATATATTTCATTGCAGTGCCAGTATGATTCTGTACATCTATTATTTTCCCTCATTTACCTTTCTCCCAAGGACAATTATTATATGGCTTTTATTATTTCAAAAGAAGCAGAAAGAAGCATGCTCAGAGCTTTATGTCCAGAAACAGAGACACACAAATTGTTCCTCATTGATCCAGGCTTAATTTGTCCTTTCTGGTCATGCAAAAAAGCCCAGGTGCTTGTGTCATTTCTCTCTACTAAAGTTAGGGGTGTTACGACTTTGGTGGGTAGATGTTTGAGCTCCTCAGCACTCACATTATTTCTCACTATGGAAGCCTGAGTTGTCTTTATTTTTTTCCAAAAAGTTGCTGCTAGAGTCAGTAGCAGGACAGGGGTGTATCTGTTAGGACTGAGAACTGTCCTCAAGGAGTTGGAAGGCAGGGGATAAGAGCTGGAGTGACTTATAGCCCCTGCAAACCTCTTCACTAATGGGGGAAATCACGTTGCTTGAGGAAGGATCCTGGGGAGGCATCTTTCTTCTGGATAGCTTATTTGTGCGGAAATACACTAGAGATTAGATCAGAGTGTAGCACATCTAGTACCATGGGTTAGCTCATGCTGTATTTCTAAGGTGGGTCAGTAAGAGTGTGACAGCCCTTGTCAACGAGAAACTGATGGAAGGACAAAAATCTCTCTTAGATGTAGTGCTGGCCTGGAACTTTTTAGGAGAAGTTTTAATTGGGAAATACTAAATTTTACTTCTGGCTGTTTTGTTTTTCTTTGTTTTTGTTTTTTGAACTTGTAACTTTTTGAAGAGACCTTATATTTTGGACAGTTTGTTGTTTTTCCACTTTTCTAGTAACATTTTATAGATATCATACTTTTTATATTTTCTAAATAATTTTTGTTCAGATATGAAATTTCTCTTCATTTTGAGAAGCCAGCCAATTATAATTAAAAAAAATAATAAAAAAGCAATGACAAAGGTCGTCAAAAATAGGAAAAAAACAAACAACAAACAAACATAAAGAGTTCATAATGCTCAGAGACCTAATTTCTTATCTTTGTATATTTAGTTCAAACTCTTTTTGAGATACTGATGTTTCAGCCTATTTCAGGATTGGACATCTTTTCGAAACTTCACTGTTTATGTAAGATGAAAAAAGATGAAAAATGTATTTTCCACCCAGATTTAATTGCCATAATATATTAAAACAGTCTGTGAATTGATTTGCTGCAGTTTGGCCAGAAGAAATTCTTACTGTATAGTAGAGAGCTCCACAAGATGTGTTTCTTGCTGATGAAAGTATCTCTGAACTTTTCTACGTGCTGTTCTACCTAGTAACAGAGGGGAGAACCTTTCCTTATGCTATATAGAGGCACTAACAAAGTCTGAGCACCCCCTTATAGAGAAACATTACTCAGAGAATTTACACACATCAGGTGTGGTTACTCATCTGCACATGGATGGAGGAGAATACTCCAGGAAATGTAGAAATACTGCTTATGAGAACCAAATTACAGAGGTTAAAGATGAAAATGTGAACTATATTTGGAAGTAAATTGCATCCCAGAATCTGTTTGGATTTTTGTTGTTGTTGTTATGCAAAGTGAAATTTGTGACTTTTATTAAACAATTTATTTGAATTAGCAAACTGTGATACAATGGTTAATCTTGCAGCAGAGAAATAAGGAATAATGACTGAGCTACATGGAATAAATTAGTTGTCAGAGGAGTTGCTCTTCTACCAGCAGGTTTCTGTAGCATTATCACATCCTTATTATCTAGGTTACACTTCTCACAGCTGCAAACACTACAAGATAGAATGATAAAGATCCTTAAGCTGTGTTTTAGGCTTGGAAAACAGTGGTGTTGTTCCAAAGAGGCTTTTGTTCTGCATGCTTACTGGACAAAATTATTATACTTCATATAATTTTTTGAAGGATAATGTGTATATTTTTTCAGATAGATGGATAGAAAGTTATCAAAGGGAATTGGCACTGACTCAGAGGTAGACTGCATAATGAAGCCTGGGGGTTCATTTAATGACATAAATATTTTCAAGATGTTTCTTGTTGCTCCTCTGATCTTGTTGAATAACCTTGCATAATATTGGAGGGAAAGGTTATTTTGTTCTATCTCCACTCCTTTTTCTGATATAAGGTATGAACCGTGATACTGAAATGGTGGAAACTTAATGTTACATAGAGGAAAGGAGAAGAGAGTCTAGATTTCCTCTGCAAATAGAGGTCCTGGAAAGTGAGAGTAAAAACAACTTCATAGTCCACATCTACTCACTTTTTTTTTTAGCAAGGAGCAACAACATGATCTGGCAGAGGGAATCTTACTGTTTCTTGAGAGAGTTTTGTATCAGCATCACTTACATGATCAAACCTTTCTTACCAAAGAGGCAACAGAACTATGTCCATTCTTTGACAGGATTAATGAATTGTATCTGCAGCTTGAAGTAAGATGTAGCCCATTGCCCTGGACACTCTGGGCAAACACAAATGGTGCTATAGCTGATGGCCACAAAAAGCTACACAGTTCCCTCTCCCTTTCTCACAAGTTCATTTCTCTGTTATTTGCTGTTTTAACTCTTCATGCTTGAGCTAAGAACTCCAACTCAAGTTTGTTTTTTTCTTTTTCTTTAATTTAGGACTGATGGGTCATGCTTCACTGGGTATCCTGACCATGATAGTTCCTCTGAGACATTATTGAATTACAAGGTCTGAGAAGTCCTGAGCACCAGCAGATCCTTGAGAAGAGCGTCAAGATGCAAAGGGATGTTTTCTTCACTGTAAGCCATTTTTCTTCCCTTTTCACACTTTTTCACCTGTAATTGCCAGTAGAAAAGCCATTAATATACGTTGCTTTGCAGCATATATGGAAAGATTTTACACAAAACACAGCTCCAGTCTTGAAATCAGAAACAGGTGATTGACTGTGAGGATATAAATATATTTATTATTTTAGTGGCACTCTGCCAGGCTATTGGGGTCCCTTGTCACATGTCAGACTACCATTGGTCAGCTAGTGAACATGGTACATTTAGATTTGTGTTGGCTAGATTTTTTTGGGAATGTTTCCAAAGAAAAATTATATCAAGCTGTTGAGAAAAGTAGGCATTTAGGCTATTCCACTCTGAAAACTCTAAAGTATTATTGCTACAACTAGGGATTGTCAGCCTTGTTGAGGCTACCAAACCGGCACAAATTAAATTCACTGCTCTTTTGTGCCTCTTTTTCTTTTGTGTAGGAAGTCATGGGAAGCAGTGGAAAGATGTTCTCCCCTTTCTCTTGGGGAATTCTTTAGAGAAGGGGAAGGAAGGGGGTTGCTGCAAAATGAAAAATGCAGTCCAGAATTGCCTGGTTACTTTGACTTTAGAATACTGGTGCTGCAGACATGGCCAGGGCTGAGCTAAGCTGTGGCTTGACTTGATTTGCCTGGAAATCTGCCAGTGGCAAGACCACCTCCCGAGCTCAACTTTCAGGAAAGTGGGGAGAAAGGTTTCCAGAGAAAAGTAAAATGAGATGAAATTGAAGAACAAATCAAGGTGAAAGAACTCTTTCTTTCTTCCAGTTCCCTATTGTTCCTATGACTGGGGACAGGACAGCTCTTCATTATGGCTTTTATTCTTTACCTCATTGCTCCCCTTCACAGCTTCCTTCTCCAAAGGGCTTGTTGCTGCAGCATAGCAAGGAGTTTCTATAAATCTCACACCTGCCATTCATCTGGGCTCTGCTGGTCTCAGAAATTGCTGTGATTTCGATACCTTATCAAAAGGTGTCCAGGTGGCTGGGATGCCATTCTGCCAAGTTATGCTGCCTTCCCCCATTGCCATCCCCCACTGCCCTCCCCCTGCCAAGCCCTGAAATTTGCACGCTGCACTGGGACAGCACTCAACACTTGGCAGAGAAAGGCTCTGGAGGAGGGCCTTTCATCTACAACAGGGAAATTAAACATGGCCCAGGGCACCCTGGTTGTCTAAACAGTGCATCACCCCGCTGCTCTTTGCAGGCTTTGCAATCCCTGAGTGCATTTCTGAGGCTGATGGTGCTCTGTGTTGCTGCATGCAAGCCCAGCGAAAGACCTATGGTGTCTTAGGGAAGAATGTGCATGATTTGTACCACAGAATTAAAAAAAATAAAAATAAAATAAAATCCCATGACTGTATAAATTTAAAAACCCAGCTGCATCTTTCTTTGAATTTACTCTTGGGAGATACCACATTGCCATAGCATTATGGGTCATTTTACCTTGGGTCCAAATAACCTCTATTTTTTGCATATGAGGGAATTCAGAAGTGTTAATTAGACTGGACTAGAGCTTAAGCAGGTCCAAATCAGCCCAACCTCATTGATCAGACTGATTGCAAAGGTTTTTGACAAGTATACAATATGACCTTTGAAACAAGTATTGCTTTTTCTTCTTCAAGTAGTGAAATCCTTTCAGAATGGGAAGAGGGGTAAATCAGGCTGCAGTGAGATGTGTTGCACAAGTGGCAGCTGAGCTAGGTCTCCCTAATCTGAGATGGCAAAGTATACCTCACCCTCAGAGCTACTGGCTTACTGCCTGCTGCTGCTGCCCAAAATGATGCTGTTAATTTTAAGAGGTTTAGGGTAAAAAGCATGTAACAGTAGACAGATAAATAGGTAGACAGTTTTGATGTTTGCTCAGGCCTATACAGACTGACAATGGGTTAGGGAAAAAGCTGACGTGTGGTTATTTCACTGGTTATGAGGCAGCAACAAGGTTCGGTGGAAAGGGGAGAATGCAGTGCCATATAGCTCAGGCATCTCTGGATGTACTCAGGAGAGCATATCCACCCATCCCTGAGAAAGCAGTTGAACAGATCAAAAAGCCAAACCTCTTGTCTGACACATGAGAAACCTGCATGTAAATCTCAGTGTATTGAAAGGAGTTAGTCTCACAATATAAAGTATTCGTTATTGCCTACACACCTTTGTTGTGTGCTTGAGAGATACGCATCTTCTGTTTGGGTCTGAGAAAGGAGGAGGCTTGGAAACAATGCAATGTTTTTCTGTAGCAGCATGAGATTATGTCATGCTGGAGAACAGATGACACAAAGTTGATAAGCAGGTTGTTCTTTACCTCATTCAGAAGTTACAAGGGCAGGTAAATTTCCAGGGATTTTTTTCTAAAACGCAGAAAATGCCACTAATCTAATAATAACTTGCATAAAGTGAACGTAAAAAGAGGTCTGCCAAACAAAGGTAAACTCAAGACACCGTGCAGGAGCTTATATTTGGATTGAATTTGTAGTAATTCAACACCGAAGATTAAAGGTCAAACTCTCTGCTGGGAAAATTGGTTCTAAAATGCATATTAAGTCCGGCAGACTCATTTGAAAGATGTAAATTCGTTCAGCTTCAGTATTGGGAATAGAGGGAGGATTTTTTCACAACATGAACACTGTTGTTGTAGGTATCTAAAACTCACTCAGTGTGTATAAAATTCCTTTAGCTAATGACTTACAAAATTGAAAACAAGGCCATGAGCAGCAATAGTGAAATTCATTGCAAGGAGAGACATGCTAGGAGAAAAGACTGTGCAACTTTCTTGTGAAAGATACAATTGCATAGTTGATAATGGCCACACATGATGAGATTATTTGAAGCTGTTACCTTGTGCTGAGACTTGACTTAGTAACTGACCTGATGACTTGAAACTTGAATCAAAGCGAGATGAAATGTTGATATGCTCTTTACTCTTTGGTGGACTGCGCTGTAGAATGAGATTATAAAGTACATGCAGTTTGTGTTGAAAGGTTTTACCTTCCCTGTAACTTCTTAAACAAATGCCATGGGACTGTTCACCCACCTGTCAAAGGGTTCAAGCAATTGTACCTCTCCAGTTAAAGAACCTAAAAGTATTTATTTTTCTTCCACCTTTAGCTCTTGCATTGTTCATACAGGCATGTTTTCCTAATGGTGAATGGAGATGTGATAATACTTGTTGAAAAAAAAAAAAGAGAGAGAGAGAGAAAGCCAGAAACTAAGCAGGAATGTTTGCAGGAATGTTTTCAAACCTAATGTCATATCTGGAATGTGCTTAGATAGTTTGGTCGCATTAAGTGTCCCACCATGAGGTTGAAACAGTGCTGAGTAGAAACTCAGCTGTGTGCTGTGCTCCTCTTGCTTGTCATGATGCTATTAAAGGAACACAGATCTCTTCTAACCTCCAGAATGCCTTGAATATGTGAGTCAATACGTACTGTCAGCTATTTTTACTATTTGTTATTATCATTTTTCCATTTCATTTACTCCATTGTTCCTTGGGATTCCCTTTATCATACCATAAAAGCTGTAAGTACTAGGTAGCTTTATTAACCATTTCACCCTGGCTTTCCCAGTAGTTTCTTTGTAGTAGTTTTCTTTCCCAGTAGTTTCATCTTTCCTTGATGATGAGCACATATTGAAAGCTCCCTAATATGTACGGCATGCTTACCTATTCCTGTCAGAAACACAAAAGCTGTCAGGTAAAAGCAAGCTGGGATTCTTTCTGGAAGCTAAGCAATCTATCCTATTGAAGCTCCAGGTCATATTTTTGAGATTCTAGCTTCTACAAAATTCTAGTTTTCTCCTTGTACAGTGAAGGAATTCAGGTGCTTATATAAGACCAAATGACTTGCAGCCTTCCCTTCTCTTCCTTTGCTTACACCACAATCTAGTAGGCCCTCGAGTGCCTTGACTGTTACATACTACAAGTGATGCAAACATGCAGGAAGAAAATGTACCTTTCATAAATACCCCTGATGTCTGCAACTAGAACTTAAGGGTACAATTTTGAAGGCTAGATGGGACAGAAGAGAAACAGAAAACCAGACAGACATTAAGAACATCTGTTTGGATGGCTTATACTAAGCAGCTGCAGAATACTTGTGACCAGTGAAAAAAGCTACTGCTGCAGAGGGTCAGAGCTATAGAAGCTCTTTCCAGTGTTGGAAGCTCTGTCAACTGTGTGGAAAATAAGCTATGCTGATTTCCTGGTAACAAAGGTGTATAAATAATGATTCACATAGGCTTTTCTGTGCATTTCTCTCACATCCCTGCACATAAATATGACTCTGTACTGACTGTATGTCATTTAGCTGTTCTCAGATTCTGCTGTATTCAGAAATAATCCACAGAGAGAGGTGAAAATAGCCATGAGAGTCCTAAGTATGCACATTTACACAGAAATCCTCTTGCATACAGGCATATATAAAGTCATGTTTCCAGGAATTCACACACGGTGAAATACAGTAATGACATATGCAGCCTGCCTTGAATAAAAGAGTTGTTCCAATCTCATCTTTTAAAAGGTTAATTACAAAACCTATTTGAACATATCAGATTCTGTTTCCAAGACAGAAAATCTTCCATGTTTGTGGACCTGGAACTTGGTGGGTGACATACATTTGTGAGCTTTTAACTGGTGTTTGTTATGTAAATGACAGGCTTTAGAGATGCAAAGATATGGAAATGATTTTAATTTGTGAATAGGCAAGTGAAGATAGGGACATACACTGGTTTTCATGTGGCTTTGAGAATCTTCAAACTGCTGTTCATATAACTGCTAGGCAAGGCTGCAGGCTCCCCAGGCAACCACCATTTTACTAACTGGTGGTTTGCAATTGTTTGAAGTTCTCTGCAAGTGTTTTGTGACAGAGCCAAAATATAGGAGTGGGGGGAAGGGAGAAAAGTGGTGGAAACTCATATTAAAAACAGCATTTAAAAAAGACATAAAAATCTTCACTCTCATCTCCATACTGTTATACATACTTATTTTTTATTTTTTTTAATTAAAAGAAAGCATAGGAGAAACACAAAAATAACCTGTCTCCAAAATCCTGCTTGTTTTCTGCCATGCATGTTTCATCATACATTTCAGCTTCCTCATTTGTCATGCTGAGGAAGAAGTGAAGCAGAGTGACCAGGACAGATGAGATATGGACCCAAATACCCAAGCTTCATGATGGATGAGTCAGGTATTCTGCATAGCTGTTACGGCAAAGTCATCTTCAACTTTGAGGATCTTGGCACAGAGACGAGTATAGTAGCAAAAGCTGGAAACATTATTGAGTTATTTAGGAGTTTTGCCTGCAGTTACTGTTAGGAACCTAATGTCAGTTGGGTTTTGATTGTTTAGCAATCATGGTTTGAACAGGAACTTCCCTTGTACACCTTTCCTATTTTTATAGCACAGAAATGTGCAATTTCCTCAACTTTTCTAATGATGCATGTACTCATATGGCCATAAATGCCCATGTAAACACACTTGACCAATGCATTGGATATTTTGACACATTTAGCTCAAATTCTGAGCGTACACACAACTCTTCAAAGGCACTTCAGTTGCGCAGTGGAAGTGAGGCTTTTCTTTGCTGGCTCTCAGTCATGCTAGATCGCATTGTGACTGAGATGTTGATAAAAACGAGCTTACTGTTTGAATGAGTTTCAGAAAGAGAAAAAACATCATGTGGTGTTATTGCAACCTGGCATATATTCTAAATACCAGGTTACATATAAGTTCTGGTCAAAAAGTGTCCGTGTCATTCTGACTGAAGTGTCTTTGGTTTGCTCCAGCAAATGTACATGACCAGTTCTGCATCTTTTCTAGTGGTCCAACGTTAACATAGAAGTCCTCATTCACAAACCAAAGGCATTTAGTCAAATCCTCTGCAGTCTGCTAAAAATGCAATATCCCAAAGGGCTGGAATGAGTGCTACAGAGGCAGAGCATGAAAATGTCATTTGCCATGTCTCCAACATCGTGCAACTGTGGCTTCAGGATCCACCTATGAAACAAGCATTCATTTTCCAGATGTTCAGTCTCAACTGGCTGCTAGGGACATTGCCTTTAAGCAATTTGCTGAGCTGTTTGGAAAATCAAGGTTTAATGTGTTCCCAGAAGCTTGTTTACTGTCCTCCAGGATATTTGTACAATACTACTATGCAAAGGGAACAAAAAAGTACCTCTATTTGCTTTTTTTTTTTTTTTTTTTTTTTTTTTTTTTTTTTTTTTATGTTTTCTTCCTATTGGATTTCTTCTTGATAACTTTCTGTTCTTTCCCTTTTGGAAGATCATCATTATGTAATCTACCTCTGTTAACTTCAATTCTGAAATATAACATCTTGAAAGCAAAAATTAAAGGATCTTTCTTGCGTTTCTCATTATGCTCCAGTATGCTTTAAAGATGAGAGATAAATTTTGAACTTGATGTGTGCATATTTACAAGTTTCTGCCAGCAAGACAGCCTTTTGAAAGTGGGTGAACAGGATCTGTAAGAACACTGACAGAACTTAAAACATGAAAATACATACCCTTATTTCTTTGCTATGAATCTAAGTAAAGAACTTGTATCCAGACTTGGTCAGGGTTATTCAGCACTGGTACCAGCCCTTGCACAAAGTTGCTCTGACAGCTGTCCTGAAAGCTTAAAAGCTCCCAGAACTGTCCTTTTGCTTCATGCATGTTGCATCTGCATAAGTTGTAAGGATCTATGTTTAGCCACAACAGTAGTAGCATAAATTTGAAGAAGGGCTGATTGTAGTTACAGCTCCAGCACAAGCCCTTGGACTATGCTGAATCCATGGGTTTTGCCAGTCTAACCCCAGCATTGCAATCCTTGGTTGCTGCTCTGGAATTATTTTGTAGGATCCATTTCTTCTCTGTCCTAATCACATTTATCTTTCAGTCCTTTTCTCTGTGTTTATTCAGTTCTTTTCTTCTTCCTCTTTGCCATTTTTGCCCAGATGACTGAGTATTAAATTTTTAATGGACTAAACACATCTTCACCACTCACTTCACAGGGTTTTTATCTTTTTTAATATAATTTTTATAATTTTTCCCTGTTCCTTTAAACTCTTCACTTAAACTCTCTCCTGTATCACTCCCCTTGGTTTCTTTTCTCAAGTATCTATTGAAATGAAGTCTTTTGACTTCCTGGCATAGCAAATCAACGTTTCCTTTTTTGATCTGAGGCTTGCACCCAAAAAGACTTCTCCAGCTTGTCCTGTTGAGTCTAGAATGCCCCTTCAGAGACATAGAACAATGCAATTTATTTGCTTATCAGTAAAGGATTTGTAGAGGTCTTTACAGAGGAATCTGGGATTGTTTTGTTTTGTACGTATATTACCAGAGAGGGAACAGCTCCAACTGTACAGAGCTGACCTTCTTATTCCCTTAGTCTGGCATAATGATAGCAAGCACACCTCATCCAGATCTGTCACCCCTTCCTTAGCTTTAATTTTCCTTCCAGTAGTGGCTAGGAATCAATATCCTTTCAATACGTATGGTGTTTGTCTGAAGTTTAAATGCTCATGGTGCCATTTGGCAAGGTGAGCTGCGTTAGATTATACAATGTAACTGTAAATTGGAAATGGTTTAAGCTGTCAAATCTGTTTTTTTGCCACTAGATTTTCTCATGACTTGTTTCTCTTTCTAATTGGATTTTAGCATGTACTTTGTGTTTCAAAACTTGAAATGATGAAGAATTAGATAGCACAGAGCTTTAGGAACAGGCGGCCTCCCAAGCTGTGTTTAATCTTTAACAGGTGAGTAAACGAGCAAGGGAAGTGTCACAAAAGTACTAAGTAACAAAGTGAGAAATGCAGTGATTAATTGCAACAATAATAAGCAGAATGATTAAGTTGATTTGTTTAATTCCTGCTGCAGCATTGGAATAGCGCAGTTGAGCAGGATACTGAGGATGACATTCACCCTTGCTCTTCTGTCTTTATCTGTCATCTGCTTTTGGGTTACTTTATCCTCTGCAGAATTATCTGGTGGGTTAATTTAACAGTCTTTCTACCAGAAAAAGAAGAGAACAGTAACTAATTGATTCCTCTTTGGAACAACAACAGGAGGTGTGCAAGTCCATGTGAGAAGTATCTTTTCATCCCTTCTTTGGAGCACTCAGGTATGTTTGCTGACTGTAGGGGAAGTCTGGATGATCATCTTAACATGTGGCAAATTTCTGACCTCTCCAGGGGCAGAGTCTGCAGTAGGAGCCTGAGCCAATTCTCAGACATGGGTGGTATCTTGATATACCCTAGGAGATATCAGCCTTCACGGTCTTTATGTCTATTTTTTAATGCAATCATTATAATTATGTAATAGTCATGAAAATGCAAAGTGGCTCTCTTTTTTGCTCTGAGACATTAAAACACAAATCAAATCCATGATGGTAGTGTTTTATCCCGTGTTTTGAAAACAGTTTCCAGTGGCAAATGTGTTTTACAGTAATTGTTTCTACACATATATTTGAGCTTAGGGTTTACCATTATTTTTCAGGTTTCAAAGTGAGCAATATTATTTCAGTTTACTTTGACTTCAGAGCTGAGACTTTCAGATGGGTCTGTTCTACTACAAGATTACCATACAGCAAAGTACAGGGAGAACTGGCTCAGAAGTTCCAGTCTGAGGAGTTCCCTATGGGTTGAAAACCCAAATATACAAGAGTCTATATGGAAAGAAGGGGATTTGAATATATGTTTCGACAAGCTTCTTAATGCAAGGAAGGAAGAGAGATCTGTTCCATCAGCTTTTGCTGTTTTAGGATTAACAAAATTGTAGTTTGGGGTGCTTCTGTACCTCTTGTGTTATAAAGGAGGGTTGTAAGTGAACTGAAATACTTTTCCTGCATCATAAGATGGCTTTGATGGCTCCAATATCTTCCTGAATGATGGCAGAGCCATAAAAGGGAGCAGAGCCTGAAGAAATCACTGGATTACCTCTTCTCTTCCATATCTTGAAATTATTTACATATTTGAAATGTTTTTGCGGGTCCTAGATTTAAAGATAATTAGAATCCTTTCTGGCTCAAGAGAAGAGACAGATGGTGGCAGACAGATTCATTGTCTGCTTACTGGTGTGCTTTGTCACATGCCTGCCAAATAATTGCATGGCTGTAGCTGAATAAGCATCTTAGATATTTAAATCCTTGTTTATGATTCTGTCTCCAGCATCATTCCATAAAACCTGAATTGTATGAAAAGAGATGAGAGTTAGTATGAATATGGTCAGATTGCATCATAAAAAACTTTTTTAAAACAAAATCTTCTGTGATTCTGATCTTAGTCAGCTGGGAAATGGGCACATTTTTCACTATTGTCCTGCTGTAATGACCTACTTTAGGGTAGTAAGTACGTGTGGACTGAGTTCATTTCTGCAACCTTAGAACATTATGCCAGTGAGCATCCTTTCATTCTCTTCCCTTCTTTTATTCTAAAGATTAGAAACAAGATCTTAGATACAAATGTCATGCTACACAGTTCTCTGACATTTGAAAGTACAGCACTGAAAAGAGCAAGAGAGACACAGTGCTTGGTTGGGATTAAAAAAAAATAAAATGTATATTTAGCATCATCACTAACTGGGATTTGTTGGTGTATGTCTGATATTGTACATTTCTTCTGCAGTATTTCAATTCCTTCTTTGCTCTGTGACTGTTATCTTTAGAGAAGATGGAGGGAAATGGTTTTGTCCATCAAAAAAGAGCTGGAAGAGCTCAGCATAGTTGTAAAGACAGCTATCACTGAGATAGGTTAAGTGTGCAGATAACATCCTTTGTCATTATTTGATCATTTTCATATCTATCCTCTGTCCAGCATGCTCATCTTTGTATGAAAACCCTTGCAGTGAAGAATCCAGAAAATGCACATTCACTAAAGTCAGAGGTGCATCAAATTGCAAACGTCTTATATATGTATATATTTATCCTCCGAATATCCTTGACTTATTTTTACAACAAGGAATATTTAGCACTTCAAGCTTCAATACATAAAAAAATCTACACAGGTGCTGTATATTTTTAGACCAAACGGGCTTTTTAGACAAGAACATATTGGATACAGAAAAACAAATCTATCTATCTATATATTTTTTTTAAATGTGCTTTTTCTAATGGGTATATCAATGGAGAGTTGTTCTTCTGTCTCTGAAATAAGCGTAAGACAGACATCAGATGTGGTTATATTCCCACATTGCTCTGCTAGACAAGTTCACATCAAGTCATTTGGATGGATTCATATTCTTGAGGTACCAGCTTTCAGAGGCACCAGGCCATACTCAGGCCTTTTCCTGTCAGGTATATTATAACAGAAGAACAACTCTTCATAGTGGTGATTTGAATAATTCCAGTATCAGCTCCCCAGGAGTTGAAATGTGACTGCTAAGGAGCTATTAGTGAAAGCTCCTTTCCTGGGTTAGTCTCAAATCAGTGACCCAGAAGTGAAGTGTAGACTGCAGTATGTGATTGGAAGGAGCTGCGTGATTTAAAAGTGAAAGTTCCAGGTTATATTATCCACAATTTGTACTGTAATAATTCCTAGATGAAGCATTATCATTGTATAATATGGACAGCATGAGAACTCTGTCATCTTCCATTTTGGACGGTGGGTTTCTGAGTGGATCACTCACTCGTGGGAACTCAGGAGTCCTCAGGAATCCTCAAGTATTCTTCTGTATTTACAGTGTTCCCTCCATTCTTCCCAGCTTAAAAGATGTTTTCTAGATAATCTTCTTAGAGTTTTTTTCCAACCTGAATAATTTGATGATTCTATTATTATAGGAAGGAGAAATTTGTTGTATTCCCAGGAGGACATCAAGTCTGCTTTCCCTATTTCTGTGGGTCCCTAACCAGACAGGCAGTTTGCTAGGGGCCTTTCTGAGAAAGGTGTGTAGCATGGTGGTGATATTGTAATGAGGGATTTTTTGAAGACAAATGTACATATGAACCAAGCCAGATCACTTTTTGTATCAGTTTTTTCTTAAAAATTGTCAGATTTTCATTAGAGAATGTGAAGAACTTCAGCTAAGAATTTATTTGAAAAGATTTTTTACAAGTTTTCAACATATACCACAAGAAAAAGAGAGATGTTGCAAATGTTTTGTTTTGTCAGAAGCTCATTCTTTCTTGACAGATCGATTTCAGAGAAAATCGTCTACAAGGCCCTGTATTGTCCAAAAGGCTGAGCATGACTAGAAAAAATGACGAGCCTGAACTAAGAGAAGTAGAGGCATCCCAAAATTTGTCAGGTGACACAAGGAAATTAATGTCTGGCAGCTGGCAAGGAGCAGAGATAAGTCACATACAAAAAGAAAACTTTGGAGTCCCCAAGTCTATGTTTTCTACAAAGGAAGCTTACAAAGGATCTTACTACAATATTCATGTCCAGTCTGAGGCATTGCTGGAGTCCAGTCCTTGTTTTAACCCACATCTCACTACTATTTTAATTGAGGTGGCAGCCTTTAGGATCTTAACTTTGACACATAAAAAGTGTAAATCATAGACAGGTTCTAAGCTGGGATAATTCTTGACCTATTGGGGCAGTTGATTTAACCCGTTAAAAATAACCTGCAAACTCATTTGGCCAATCTTTGGTTCTGAAGTGAAGAGAAGCATACCTTGAAATTATGTATAGACTTAGAGGGTCAAGAACTCTTTACAGAACTCTGTTTTTGAAGGCCCTTCATCCAGCACAAATGATATGCCAACTGCCCAGTTTATCCGTCTGTTTTGCAACAGGATGCTGTTTGTTTCCATCACAGGAAACTGGGGCAGGAGCATTGCACTGCTGCTAACTAGGATCCAGTCTATTAGCATCCTTGATTAACTGAATGTAAGAAGAACTAGAGATGCTCTTGATAATGTGCATGCATTTGATCATGGAGTAGGAGAGTGCTCTTGGTATGTTTTATCTCTCATAAGCTCTTTATACACTCTTAGAATGTAAATGCAGCAACGGCAAACTCAAAAGAGACCCCCATAATGGCTTAGACTTAATGAGATCATCCCACTGTAAAATCAGTCCTTTAATTTCCCCAAGAGAACTTCAGAAGGTCACAATGTAGGTGTTTTTTCCCCATCACCATGAAACACAGTTATTTACACAGCGTGCATATATTTTTCTGATAAAGTGATATTTTTTTTTTTAATGGATGGGAGGAAGCATGCTTCTGCGTGTCTCAGAAAAGTGTGTGTGTGTAGGAGGCTGCCTCAGTCATGTTAAATTCATACTAGGTAGTGCTTCAAGAAATGACTGAAAAGAAGAGCTGTTGTTGATGTAAAAGGTCACAGACATTAATAGCCTGAAGAACAATTCTAGGGTACAGAATTATTCACAGCTGCCAAAACACAAGGAAAAGAGTAAAAAAAGAATGAGAGAAATAGAAGTTTGGAAACAATGGCATCAATTGTTATTGCTGTTGTATTTTTGGGGGGGTTTAAAACACTTCTTGCAAGAGAGCTGGGGGGTAATTTTGAGCCATTTTCTGCTTTCATCTTTTAAATGGCAGCAGGAAATATGCTGCTTTCGACTCTGCTTTTATTGCAGTTTGTGTCCTGTTTATTTAGAAGTTTTTGTGGAAATAAGAACTGCAGTAAATATTGCTGAAATGCAGGCTTTTCTGCCTTCTGCTGAAGGCTTTTAAAGGAGTCCGATCTAATTCTGTTTTTTAAAAAGGCTCCAGACCTAGGCAGAAGCAGGGGAGGTTCAGAAAAGGGAAAGGCCTGAAGAGGAGAGGAGAAGAGTGAAAAGGAAGGGAGGGTGCTGAAGGTTTGGAGTATGGACAAAGAACTGTTCTTGTGGACAGAAAATATTCTGTTGCTTAAACAATTTTTTTTACATTATTTATTAATTAATTTATTTTTTTAGGACTGGCCCTGTACTAGTTTGTGGCAGAGGCACAGAAGGGAAATTTTTAGCTTTTGAAAGCCAAACCAAAAAGCAGTGTCAAATGGTAAGGCTGTACCCGTGCTGGTGTACCTCTCTCCATCTCACTGAGACACGCAGCCTGCACATTTTCTCATAATCTCCCCCATGCAGCTGTGGTTCCAAGCAGGGAACCAAGAATGAGAAAGAAGTAATCTTCATAGTCATTGGTAACTGGCACAATTTGAGGTAGCCAGTGATAAGAAAAATCCTCATCTGTATACACCAGCATTTATTATGCCGGCGAAGTCACAGATCAATCATTTCCATCTCCGCTGCTGACAGCTCAGGTGTGGACTTACAGCAAGTGACAAATTGGGCAGATTAGAAGCCATGGCTGTTAATCTGATTATAAATCACTCATTCTTTGATTTGCTGAGTAGGATAGGAACAGACATTTTCTCTTCTTTCTTCCTGACTGGAAAACAGAATTACAGGTTTATTTTTAGCCACCCTTTTTGTTTCCTGTCAGCCTTCCTCTCCACTTCAATAAAGATCAATAGTTCTGTCCTTTCCAACAAATATATTCAAAACTCCACCAGTCTGCCTGCTATCGCTCTAATAGGAGAAAGCCCTGGTCCTTATCTGCATCCTCTTGTTCTTACAACTGCAACCCTTGCCTATTTCTATTGATGTTTCAGCCATTGTTCCTTCTACAAAGATATCTTTTCAGGGATGTCTCAGGAGACCGCCAGTGGTCCATAACATTTTTGCCTCCTAAATTTGCTTCCGACAGTGATTATTGTCTGGTGTCAGTCTTGGGAAGTGAGTTCTTTTCATGTTTCTGACAGAGAAGTCTCTAAAGCACGGGATTCATGGCATTCATTTAGTCTTAGTCTCACCAAGGAAGCAAATAACTGAAGTGATAAGCCTTGAAATGTAATGTTCCTTGAGGTGGTCCTGGCCAGCAAAGGCTGAAGGGCGGTAGGTGATGGGATGCCACTGCCATTTGTCTGTTCGCTGGAAATACAAAAAAGGAGCCTGTCTGCTGCTCTGTCAGACTTGTGTGAAATTCACTCCAAAAACAAACAACCAAACAAACAAAAACAACAAAAGATGTTTTATTTGAAGCAGTGATTTTCTTAGGTGAATGAAATGACAAGAGATGTTTGTGTCCAAGAAAAATATACAGAGATGGACAACACAGACTTTTGCATTTTAGCCATACTTCTGGCAGGAGGAGGGAATGTGTCATGGTGTTTAATTGGGTGAAAGACACATACCCCTCCTTCCCCATCTGATAAGGAGCACAGAACAGGCACATGTAGCAAGTAGGCTGGTGTAACAGTTGGTCATTATTTGGGTAAGGAGATCTGGGCATGGTCTAGTCATACAGAAGCATGAGAAACTATCACTGGTGGTACTGGGGACAGCTGTAATATAATACGTAGAACAGGAGCTGATATTAGGTAAGGCTTTGAAATATGTATGGACCAAGTGTCAGTTCCTGCAGGCAATGGAAATTGGAGGAAATTCAGTGACTAATGGAAAATTACTGTATTTTCTCTTGGAATTTTTGGTCTACCCACACACTAAAGCTGAAGTATTTGAGTTGTCTGTGAATCAGCGGAGAGTTTGGTTTCTTGTTAACCTCAGTGGATATGGAACTAGCCTCTAACCAGTATAACAGGGGCTGTCCAGATTTGGGCAGAGACTGAATGATCGACTATATGAAATCAAGTGCTTGCAATCAGATGCCTGCAAAAACAAGCCGAAGCATGCACACAGATAAATAACTAAATAAACATCACTGCTAGGGACATAAAGAAAATTGAATAGATTGTACCAGTTCAGTCCCTGCGTCTCTAACCTATGCTTTTCACAAGGAGATGTTCCTACCATAAATATAGCTTTCTAAGTATACATTAATTTATCCAAACTGTTGACATGCCACACAGAATCAAATAACTGTCACTCTCAATGAAAAGGGAAAGGAGATGAAAAACCAGCACAGCAAATCCTTTTTCCTTTTAGGGAAGAGAAAAAGAAGAATCTGTATTCCTGTTACATGACTGCTGCTGGCGGACAGCTCACCCGTCCTGCCCTTTTCTTTCCTCTGGTCACTGGTAATCAAAACAGCTAGGGAATCTGAGACAGGCTTGCTCAGGAATTAGATCACATCTATGTGCTGGCAGTACAGGCTTTTATGGTGATAAAGCAACGCTATCAATGATACGCAAAGGAACTGTCTTCATTTTGCAGAGGTGCCTTTGCATTTGCTGTGTTCTGGCCTTGTTTTGTACATCAGTTGATACATTGCAAGCTAACAATAACAGCATGCCATCTTCTCCAAAAGTCATATATCATGAGGCAAGAAAGAAAGAAGCTAGTACAATCTTTCTGTGATGATACTTTTGTCAGGGAAGTGCTGCAGTAAACTGGTGGGACCAGAATGATTTGTCTAATTCTGATAAGCCAGATAAAGCTTGGGCTTGAAAACTGAGACAAAAATGATTGGAGTGTTGTTCCTGCTGACAGCCTTTGTGGAAATCAAAACTATGGGGAGAGAAAGGAGACTGGAGATGGATTTTTTTTTTCCTGTATGCCTCTTTGGTCTAGGTTGGAGAATTCGTTGTTCAGTGTAGCTCCACTTCAAAGTGGCTGCGGTTTGCTTGAACACTGATGTTTCAGAAGAGTGTTCCTCCATTGAGTGTTGCTGACACCTATGGCAAAGCCGATCTCCTGACACTACCACTGTTTGTCTTTGCCAACTGAGCATTCCCGAAATAAGGTTGAAAAAGTACACTTGCTCGCTTAGCAGGTCTGTACCTACAGCCCTGATCGTAGTTGTGCGTCTGTGTATGGGCTGTGCAGAAGGGTGCGATGGTAATCCCAGATGAAGATAGATGAGATATATTCAGGAATGGAAGCCAAGCCTAACATTTAACTTATGTAAACTAGTGGGATTTCTTTAAATAGACATTCATGAGCTCAGAGACTGACCCATCTATTTTTACAAGCCAGTCAATAAAAGATGAGGGGATGATCCTCTGCCGGCAGTCATTAGATGTAGTGCTCCACATAACCCCCATCTGAACATCGGACTCCACTCAGAGTGAAAGCTGCCAGGCAACTGCACTTCACTGCTGGTTCTTGAGAGGCACAGGCCCGTTATGTGCCACAAAAGACAGCAAGGCTCCAATGTGATTGTTATTCCATATATGCATGGAAGTTTTACTGCTGATGCGCACTACTGAGATGTACCTATAGTGAATGTCACTGGTGTGCTGCGAAGTGCTAGCAAGTAGCACGTGTTTTGATGAAGGAAAACAAATGGGAAATAGTTAACTGTTGAGCCATGTTGACAGGTGCTCAGTTTACAGGTTACAGCTTGGCAAAAATCTGTCAAAAAACAAAACAAAAAAAAAAAACAAAAACAACACCAAACATCCCACGGTCAAGGTGGATGGGCTCGCATGCCTCAGCATTAGCAAGTGGGTGCTGTCACCCTGCAATGTGATGTGATTTTTCTGCAGCCTCCAGCTGTGGCAGTGCCAGGCTGAGAGCAGGCTGGCAGCATGAGGAGGAGAATCCAGACAAGGGGAGTTCAACAGATCCTTGAAGATCTGTTCTCTACACCAAGTCTGTAGGCTTGATGAGGTGTATGTGTATAGAGATGTTGAGGATGAACCAATAAATTCCACCATGGGAGAGATGGAGGTTTCACCACTGCTGGCAGTTGAATCAGTTGAATTGAATGGTTGGTTGTGCAAAAATTTACATGCTACCCATAATTCCATTGCCTCTACAAGAGTGCTAAAAACATGATATAAAATGAAGTAGAATTAAGCTACTTTTACAAACTTTGTCATCTCTGCCTCTGCTTTGTATTTGCTTCTTGTAATAGCTGAGAGTGATTCCAAGGGACAGATCCTGAAGCAAATAGGCTGAAGTATCCCTGCACAGATGTCAGCAATCCGAGTGCTGTGCTTGGTGCTATTTAAAGCAAAGGTAAGCAGGGACATAGCCAGGTAGAGTGCAGCAGATGGGTGGGGTCAGGAACTTCATGCATTTAAAATGGTTCTGCTTTAGCTGTTTCACAAGCTAATTTTAACTTTTTATTTCATACTCCTCTTTCATCATGTCAGAAGTAATCTCATAACAGTGCCAGTGTCACCACTCCAGACTCAGCAGTCCCAGGACTCTGATGTGCTGTTTGCCTGGTCTCTGAGACAGTGGGTAAAGAAGCCCTGAGGATGTGTAGGCACCACTTGCTAGGAGCAATAGGATTGCAGGTGCTTTTCCCACAGTAGAACTTCCTTCTTAGTAGTATTTAAATAAGGAAAAGCCATATTGCATCCCGTCTTTCCTTGTTTTGCATAAACCATGAGTGTTAAGAAAATTCGGAAAAGGCAATTGAACTGCTTATAACCACCTTCCTCGAGTTTTGCTGCTGCCCATCCTGGTCCACTCTTTTCTTTCCTTCTTTAAATTGTCATACAATTCTTTTGTGGTTGTGCTTACAAAAGACATAAGGTGAGATATGTCTTAGGTAATTTTTTTATATTTAAATTTCTTTAAAGTTTCAGCTTAATTTTGTAATTAATGCTAAAGACAGTCTGCTGAGACACAAAGGTATCTGTTGCATATAGTCAGTATTTCATACTTGTTGCAGGAAGAATGTCCGAAAACACGACAGACACTAGTATGGTCAGATCATGCTTTCCCTTTATTACCCGAATAGCCTGACTTTTATAGTAAACTTAACAGAGGCGGATAGTGTCTCACACAAGATTATCGGTCAAAAGCACTCAGACAAACAACTGCACGAAAACAACCCCACCTGCAAGAAAACAACCCCCTTGTGATTAGCAGTCACGTAGATCCCATCCTTGAAGTCAGCTGCTGGCAACAATATTTTTCTAAATTCCTCAATTGGGTGATGTGGGAACACAGTCATGGGAACTTCTCATAGTCGTCCTGGTAGCTTGGTTTGCTCAGCTGCAGCAAGCCATGGGATCTTTGCTGTTTCAAAAATCCCTCAACACATACTAGTTCAAATTATTGCAGGACAGGGTTGGAAACTCACCCACCATTTTCTCAATTGACAGTTCCTCACCTCTGTGAGACCAATAGAGGGAGACAGAGTCATGGGAAGATGTGATACAAGTAGTTTGCAAAAGCTCTTCAAGGGAGAGGCTTAGAGAAAAAGCCTCATGTGGAAATAGCTCTGTCTATAGCATCCTATCTGAGGCATTGTAGGGTTTGTGTGGTATGAAGGACGTTTTGGTACCCACGACAAACAGCTTCCTTTTGCACCTTCTGTGCCTGGGTTCATTTCAGGGAGCCGAATGCCCCAAGGGCTCTGAGGGAGCACCCTGCAAGACTGGCCCTCTGCAGGACTGCAAGACTGCAGGAGGCAGTGGCACCTGGTTGAGGAGGGAGTGAAGCGTGGAAACCAGGGTCCCACAGAGGTGCAGCGCTCCTTGCCTCATTTTCCCTAGGAGCGAAGCTAACTCAGTAGAGAAATTAATGCCATGGGACCTGCTTCTCTGGAACTTTTCTATTTTACAATGTGCTCTTAATCTGCTGACAAACCATGTAAAGCTGCTTAACTGATAAGGCCAGTGGTGGGCTGGAGCTGGATTCTTGATGTATCCATAGTCTCCCAATATCCGTATCAAAGCAGAATGTGCATACACAGAAGTCTGAGGCTTTTTTTAGGGGCACATCCACACTGGTGTTACTTTGGGAGCATTGTTCATTGTTGGGCTACTAATGTCTGTCTGTTGTCAGGACAGGAGTGCTCTGGGTAATTCTTAGTCTGCTTTAACTCTATGCTGGTTTAGTCCCCACACTGTCATCCCAACACACCCCTTTCCACTCCAGCTTTGCGCTTTTGAGTTGTCCTGGACTCACAAGATGCTTCCAAGTACCCCCTTGACTTCTCATAGCATGGAGACAAGACATCTCCTTCCTAACCAAATGAAATTGCTTTGATTAGACTCGGTTTTCTTGGAATAGAAAAGTGGAAGGAAGCAGTCTTACACAGCAACTTAGGGGCTTATCCCAGCTCCCCAGCAGGGGCAGCTGTTGCATGTGCCCAGGGCTTCTTTGTCTCTGGCTTAGCCACACGGGCTGGGCAGTGGCTATCCCATTCACACTCTTCTCTTCATGCACAAACCTGTGTGGCCTCATCCCTTACCCTGGCAGAGCCAGGAGCTGAAGCACAGGTGCTTTAGTACATCTTCCTCTGCCGTGCAGGGTTGGCAGATGTGAAATATGTTTCCGAGATTGTCTTTCTGTGGAGGCACTCTCTGATGGGTGACCTCAGGGACACTCTAGAGACAGTAAAATGCAGAAAATCTTCCAGCTTGTGCCATTTAATAATGAAAACATTTCAGCTCCTCGTTTGCAGCTACATGGATAGCCTGCTTTTTTTTTTTTCACTTGAAGTAAATGTCTTCAAGAGAGGGAGAATTGTGTGTTGTTTTTGAAAGAAGAATTGTGCTAGATCAGCTGTTATAAACTGACAGTACTACACAGCTGTGCTCCTTTACAGACCTGTAGCTCTGGCCCAGGGTCCTCAGTAAAAGCTGATGAAACATTTTTATTACATGAATTTAAGTTATCTTATGTAAATAAGTTGTTTCCCTGAGAAATGTGATTCTTTTCTTGTGTTCTCTAGCCATTCATCCAGGCAATACTTCAATGCCTAAATTATTTATCCAGAACAATGGTAATAGGGAAGAAGGTGTGTGTATCTTTGATCCTAGGTGGGAAGTGCCTCTCTGGTAAACTAAGGGTGAAGAAAATTTCTTTGGAGTGCTCTTGTCTTCAGTGGCATTTACAGATCCTCTCTGGCTACATCTTCCACGTGAAGATTTTCAGCAGCTGACACGCTCTACTTACAAGCACCTCGCGACCTGACCTCCCTTGAGGTCAATAAGCATTTCTGTAGTACAGAGCAGAAGCAGTGAGTAGTAACACTAATTTCCCTCCTTTTCTCATCTCAGAAGGGATGAGAATAAGCCCATTTTCCTAGATCCAGGGCTTTAGTTTGACCACTAGACAGTGCCCAGCTGATTTTGCTACTGAAATGTTCATCGTTGGCAGTCTGTATCCCTCCTTGTTTTGAAATGAAGCATACTGGGCTCTTTGCTCCTTTCACAAAGGCCAGTTCTGGATTGGCAGAGCTGGGGAAGTTGTGCCACTCTCAGCATTACCTGATTTTCTACCAGCACTACCCTGCATTCAATGCAATCCATATGTAAGGCCACAGCATTTGCTTGTCACACGTTTCTCGTGTATGGTTTTGCACACAGAAACAATGCCAATTCTTTCAGAAAATTTGAAGAGACTTCTATGACTGGCAGAATGGTATGAAGATGATCTTAAATGGCTAATAAACATTGGCAGTTTACTAATGTCGAGACACATTTGATACAATGGCCTGCAGATTTGTTACACCCAAGGCTTGCCGTGAATATTACAGGTCTTCCAATGCATCAGTGCAGATTATCATCTTCTGATTAAGTTTGTGGATATACAGAATAAAGACCTTTTGGCAATCTACTGTTTTCAGCTAAGGGAACGCCATGCTACTCAGCAGAGAGCTACAGCAAATGGCTTATTCCACCACTGAAACCTAAAGAATTTGTTTTTCAGCACAGGAGTGTATCTTTGTAAACTAAATCTGTTGTGTGGCACAGAAGCAACACTGATTAAGAAATAAGGATGCTTTATAGCCATGTCTGTTTACACAGGCCAGAGGGTCTTTGTTCAATATGGCTAATTAGGTTGATTCTTGGAAATTTAAAGGCAACAGGAAAAGTAAATTGGAAGGAAATGTGATGACAAGGGTAACAATAATTGGGAAATTGTGCTGCACATCACACCTTTCGTTTGGTTACAGAGTAATTGGTTTTGCATAAGATGTTCACAGTGTTTGCCAGAAGCATGTGTGCAAACAAAGGCCCAGTCCTTTGGAGGCTCGCAAGAAGGGCAATTTGGATATTTTGTTGTTGCTAAAACCCTCCTGGCTGAGTTTATACTATTTACCAGCCATTCAGAAAGATGCCTTCTGCCAGAAAAAAGCATTTGCTGCTTAGAGCATAAGAAAAAAATTGGTGAAAAAAAAAAAAAAAGATAAAGTTAAAATTGTAGAAAGAGTGTCACTGAGAGATTTGTTTTGTCCATTTAAATTAGAGATTTGTACCTGGCTTTGTGTATAGTTCTGCTCCTGTTTCAGATACCTCAAATTTTCTTTTTTTAAAAAATACCTATCTGTATGTACAATAGAGGTTTAGCTACTTGCAGCAGAGTAACTATATGGGTAATCAGTTGGTTTTTATATATATATATATATATATATATATACATACATATAAATAAAGAGTGGTTGACCTTGTACATCTTGTGAGAAAGATGAGAGGGCAGATTCCTGGGTGAGCATCTGTAGTGGTCTTAATAATTGATCTGAATTTGCAGGTAGACAACAATAAAAACTGGCAAATTTACATTCCTTTGAGCACTCAAGAAGTCACCAGGGAATATTTTTCCAACTTAAAGCATTCAAAAATTCATGGGTTAGACCCAAAATCATTGTGAAATTGATGTAAAGTAATAATTAGGAAAAAAAAAGTTCTGGCCCTTTGCTTTCTGATACTGTATATAGCCATTTTTGTTGTTGTTCTTTTGTTTTGTTTTTCCACAGGAACTGCCCCCCTGCAGTTTGTGATGAGGTTCAAGTCTCTTACATTAACACCTGATTCCAGCTGCAGAGGATTTACAAATGTGTGTCACTGTAAAACTTGTAAACAAACAAACAAACAGACAAACAAAAAAACAGTATTTGGTTCTCTCTGAAGCTTTGGGGAAGAAGATTAACTGCTGTTCTGGAGACAAATTCTAGAGTGAACCCACAGTTTTAGTGGTGTTGCTTTTTCTTGTCAGTGCGACATTCATGCTCTTCACCTTTGCCTAAAGCTTTCCATGTAATCTTCAGCTCCCTTCCCATTACCAGCCAGTGGCAGGAGATGTTATTGTAGCATTTGACCTACATGGGCGCAAATAGTTCTGTACTAATCTTATCACTGGCTTTTCAGGCAAAATCTCCCAGAAGACCTACATCCATCACCAGCCTGACTGAAAAACGGAGATGGATTTCAGCTGTGTCCCACTTTGCACTACACGAGCTGACTTTGTGCAATAATGAAGGAGACCGGATCAAAGGCAAAAGCCCTGCTGGAAATCTTGTGGGCTGTCACCCTGCCTTTGGTGGCAGGTTAGTGAAAGGCTTTACTTCAACTGGTGTGATACTGCTTTGGGGCTGTTCCAGGAGTCTGCATATTTCAAAGCTATTTTGGTGCTACATTCCCTACTCCACACCAGTCCCTGCCCGACACAGCTTGCTGCGCTCTCTTCCAGCATCAACCTCCCACAGCGTGTGAGCAGGCCTGCCTCTGTCACTGTTTCACGTGCGCATTACCATGAGCACACACTTGAGGGCCACAGATCTTAAGTTTAGCGGTTCTTGCCTTCATTAGATTTAGTCACTGGGAGAGGGAGGGGGAGTGCTTTCTGTCCCTCTGTGTCATTAATTTTCAAACACAAGGCAGGGTGATCAATAATCTATTCTGCCGGCAGTTTTACTGAGTTTATTCCTGTTTCGGGTATTAGTTTTCCTCAGCAAATTTATCACCTGCAGCTTTGATGTTATCTATTCAGTCTGGCATGACCACACGCCTGTCACTGAGCCTACCGTGGCACACCAAAGGCTCAATGTGGCCCTAAGCCACAGGCACATTGGCATGGGGCACAAGCTGGAGTGATTTTCAGATGTATGCAATTGGTCATCCCTGTACTAAGCAATCATCTGCAATCCATCCCAAAGTGCTGCAAAACAAACAGCTATTTCCATCTACATGCACAGCTTAAAAACTTCCAACTGTCCTCCACACTTGGCCATTTTGGTTTGCATAGTTGTTGGTGACCCTGGATATTTGGCTTTTAAATCAAGATTTCTGCATAATCAGTTTCATGAATTGAGGTGCTTAGGGGAAGATTGGCCTCTACATCACTCTGTGTAGGCTGGTATTATGTAAGTGTCTACCTAGTGAGGACACAAGTTTGGGTTTTGGTTTATCGCTCATGGTAATGTGAAAGGAAAACCATCTGAAGTTAATGAAAGCAAGGTCTTAGGGTCATGAATCTACCTACTTTGCTGATTTAGACCAAACACAGCAGAAGTTGCTAATGCCAGACAGGCCAAGAATGGTTCCTTTGTAACCACCTAACACATGGGCTGTGCCTGGCAGAGGAAATGTATGTACATCTGCCTTACCAGCGCTGACCAGGGATGCTGGCTGTGCCCCATGCTAGGTCTGTCATCTAATACTGTTTTAAACCATATGATAGAAGATAATAAAAAGACAGTGAAAGAAAAAATGACTGCCATTCCCTGTTAGACCAATCACATTTTTGTGGCAGATAGATATTTTCTGTATTTGTCTCTCCTTTGTTTTTCAGAGTATTTATGTACATGGAAGAGAATTCCTGTTTCCAGAGAAATTATCAGTTCCTGCTGCTTATACCCTATTTGATGTCACGAACTCGGTTGCTGTGGAAATGATTAAGCTGTCATCAACAGAATTCAGATGGGGAATAAGCTCTGGGAGAAGATGATACAACATAACTTCTTTTATGCAAATACATGCAGTTAAGAATGGCAAACAAACAAGCAAAAAAAAAATAGAGGTAAACACCCTCCCCTCTCCCAAATCACCACTCAGGCTGAGCAGACTTTATTTTAAAATGAGCACGTTTTTTTTCTAGATGTCAGATGATGTCGAAAATGTCACCCACTGTTGTGGAAGTGGCAGAAAGGAACTTGAGGTCAGTGAACATCTCCTAGTCCCTTTGGTTTGAAAGGGTAACAAATTCCAAAGAAGAGGCCAAACTCCATTTTGCCCCATGCTTTCAGCAGGTTATGGCAGGTGCAATATGTTGCAAAAATAAGTAAAGCCCGCACATTTTTCCTGAGTGCAAATGGATATGCAACATGCAGAGCATGAAAGAGCCATGTCCTGAACTCTTAAGTGGCTGCCCACAGTTGTGTCAAGCACAGCAAGTGATACTGGGAGCAGTAACGATCCCCACACACTAGGTTATGTTGCCTCAGGAAAATGAAATGCCTCCCCAAAGTACCTTTGGATTTAATTAATATGTGTTTGGAGTCAAGGGCAATTCTCCAAAGAGGACTTTTGTTAACCACTAGCTGATTGCGTCTGGAATTGCATGGGGACTCTTTCAGTATTTGGTGAATATACATGGGAAGCAGGTCATCTAGGTTGTATATTTGTAGTTGTAATTAGAAAGACAAACTGTATAGGAAGAGAAAGTCAACGATGATCTTGATAATTAGTTTAATACTGCTGTGCACGTCTGCTGTGTTTTTTGAAGTCTGCAGTGCTGCTGTCTCAGTGGTGGGTGTAAATGCCCTTATAGTCAAACCCAGTTACTATTACTTTTCAGAGTCTTGGCAGCACTAATATGTCTAACATGGTGTAATATTAAGGAAATGGGGAAAATGCTCAAGTGCGAGTAAACTCGGGTTGTTTTCTTATTAGAGAACTCTCCTGAAGACGTGTTTTAGCAGAATCTGTTGGTACTGTTGATCTGAAGCTCTAAGTAGTCTGCTCTTTACCTGCAGCTAAAATTATACACACAGCATAATGAGCAGTTGATATGTGACTAAGCTGCTCTCATATTCAAACATTGATAGGATGTTGCTATAAAGCATCAAGAAATATTAAGGATAAAAACCAGGAAAATATTTCTATTGCTTTTGCCATTACTTTTGATGCTTCGTAGAACACGTTGAAAGACTTTCCACTCAAGAAAAATTCCCTTTGTGTTACCTGCTGTTTTTTTGTTCTTTATGATAACAGCTTCTGAGAGTGGGCACAGCCTGGGCCCTGTTTTGAATCAGGGACTTCATGATCTTTGGAGATGCTGTAAACCAGCAGAGAGCATTCATTTTGTATGTCAGTTTTGTTATCTGGTTCCTGATGTCTTTTGTTGCCATTGGTTATAGGGAAGGATCAATGCACAGGGAATTTGGGTCCCAGGGTTTAAAAAAACATCCACATTTTACTTTGTTCCCCCACGGAACACTTTTCTGAGATATCTCTGTAGCTGTTTTCTTAAGTGTTCTAATGTTGTATTGCAATGATGGAAATAAGCATGTGCACAAAGAAGAGCAGATAAAACTAAACATCTTTCAATTTTTCTCCCAGTGAAAACAGCAAGAAAGCCTAAAATATGCTGATAATTCAGCTGGAGCCGTGGCTGCTCTACCTTTTGGAATATGGTGTGGCTCCTTGGGGGTGTCTGAGCTGGTGGGGTTGTGGGTGGTTCTGAAGGCAGGTTAAAATAACTCCTGACATAGGCTACAGGTCAGCTTTAGTTGTTTTTTTTTTTTTTTTTCCCCAGCTTTCTTGGTAGACAGTCAGTCCTTACCAAAAGGCCACTGAGGCAACTTCTGGTGAATTTTGAAGGGGCGAAAGTTTTGAGCTGATGAATGATTTCAGTTACCACCTGGCAAAATCTGTGCATCTGACTGCCCACTCAGCCAAAATCTGGCTGCACCAGATTATTCCTTGCATTTCTAAACAATTCATAGCATACATATCTAAATGATTTTCTCCAAAGTTAAAGGGATAAAATGGTGTTGTAGAATATTATAATTGTCCATCACCCCTTCTCGCACGCATTCATGTGCAAATGCGTACAAGAACAGTGAAAGATAGATGAACGCAGATATGTAGGCTCAGGAGGGCTCTCAATCCACTAACCCTATAGAGCACACTGCTTTCTCATGCCATCTTGTGAGTGTTTATCACAGCAGAGCTTCTAAGTACAGCCACACAGAGGCGAAGTAGAGCCTATTTATGTGAACATGAAGTTCATAAACACAGCATGTACAGACATGGCACTAGCCAGTTACCTGGAGTGTCTGACTGCAGACATAAGAAATAAGTTGTCATTCAATAGCAAGAAGAAGCAAACTTTCCTCTTTCCTGCTTTTGACAGTCTGAAAATAGATTTAATCTTAGATTTTGTCATAAGTGCAAGGCACTATCTACCTCCTTGTTATACATGATACGATCTCTCCTTGTGCAAGTTTTATAGCTATGTAATTCCAGTGACTTCAGGGGAATTATTTCTTTCTTACAGCAAGTGTAAGACAGGCAGCAAGGTCATTGGCAGTGATACCTGGAAGAGGTGAAAAAATGTGAGGTGGGCTTCTCCTCAGGAACCAGCAATGTTTTTCTGTTAGAAATATCAGAGAGATTTCTTACACCACCTCATTGTTCTTATTGCCTTTTAAATGCCAGACCGCAGATCTTGGTTTAGTAATGAGGCACACCGCTGACATCCTGGAGAGCAAAGAGTTATCACTGGCATGCCAATTACAGTTAACAAGGAAAACCTTGGTCTGTTGGCAAGGCTACAGAGTGCCTCGTGTTTTAATGACAATGGCTGTCAAACACCGCACAGATATGCTTCAGAATTAATATATTAGTAGTTAGCACAAGAGGTCCTTGTCCATGACTAGGAGATGCTGTTACAGAAAAAATGCAAATATTGACAGTAATTAATCATGGGGATCTCAATGCTGTTTCCTCTTTCTCTTGTATCCTCTTTCTGGAGGGTGCTTTTTTCACAATGTCATTTCTTAAAAAGATCATTGACTTCCATGATAAATTTTTTGCAGTTAGAAATTTTATCTTCATCATCGTGTCTTCCAGTGTTTTAGACCTTGGGTGTATCAAACCGCATTATGCAGTGCCGGCATTGTGTACTTCAGAACTTTTTAGCAGATGAGTTCAGAAGCATTAGTTCAGAAATCAGCAGGGGGAAGGGTCACAGCTATGTTGTCATCCAAGAGACTGATGGACATCTAGGTCAGTTCTAATGAAGCAACATACGTAAAGTGGCATACTTTCTTGGCTGTAGACCTCTCATCTTCTCCCTTTCCACTAATCCTGGCTAGTGTAGGAGCAAGTTCCTTACAACTGGTAAGAGAACAGCTCTGCTGCCAATTCCCTCCACAGAGAGGAATTCCATGTCATTCCTCATTTAATCTTCTGCCAGACAGGCAGGGGAGGCTCTCTGTTTTTCACTTGTGAACGAGCTGTGCCTCAACAAATGCTCATCCTATCTCAGAGGCTGCCTGTTCCCAAGGAGAAAGAACTTGCAGTGTCAAATCCTCCACACCTATTTCTGGCTAAGCCCTGGGTGCATGTGTACATGTTTTTGGTGGGCTGACATATTTTCAGTGCCTCAACATCCCTGTTCAGAGAAATGAGAATGCTTCAAATGGCAGGATCATCCCCAGTCAGTAAGTTTAGTACGTCTGCTGCCTGCTTTTTGCATTGTAAGAGAGTCTTGATGGATTGCCTTTAATTCATATGGTACACATATCCCATGAAAATCAGTCTTCTGTACCTGATGTATGACTACGAGACTGTTTTCCTCAAATCTCAATATATTTACCTCTTAGTAAAGAGTTTAGGTCTCACTGAAGGAATTTCTGTTACTTGACATCTTAGAGTGATTAGAAACACAGATCTTACAATGAGAATCTACTCTGGACTGGAGCTGAGTTGTCAGGTATTGTTCCTGCCCCGAACTGGGAGGCTTAATCAAGTTGCCTGTTCTGAGAATCAGACTGAAGCAATAAAGGGCTTAACCCATTTTGCTTTCTGCAGCCTGGTGCTTTTATGCACTCTTTTCCACGTAGGTTCCGACTACCTTGCACCAGAGGCAGAGTCTAGCAGCAAATGCACGAGAGAGGCCACATCCCAGGTCTGATCAAGCCCTGCAGGAAGGAGCTGGCAGAGCACCATGTTTTTTCTTTCTCTTTCTTTCCCTTGCAGGAAAAATAACCATTGGACTCCAGTTCTGTCAGAGAATTGGCCTTATCCCTGAACTCCAAATACACATGGAATTGCTAAAATTCAGCCTGAAGGCAGATGAGGCTTTGACAAGCTCTAAAATTGTTCAACATTTCAGTTGAAGCTGAAAGAAACCCTTAGTAGCACAGCACTTGGGACTGACGGAGCTCCACAACTGCTACTCTTGTGTGCCATCCATCCCAGCCTTCATGGAGTTACCTGATTTGCCATTCTTTCCAGGTAAGGAAAGAAATGTCTTGTCTGAAGGAGGGGCAGTTAGTGGTACACAAGACAAGCAGAGACATCCTGGAGCATAGTCTTTTCTGTTGTACTTGGAGATCAGCAACCATCCTCCAGAACTGTTGGGCAGGGCCTACTACTCCAGGCTTTGAAAGGGTTCTGCTTTTGTTTATTTTCATTTGAAGAGAATCTTAGAAAGACACGGTACTTATCATTCTCTCTCTTTTGCCCATTCTAAGCTACATCAGTGATTGGTTAATTGCATCAGTCCTCCTCCAAGTGCAGAGCTTACAAAACAGTTAAAGACTCACCCAGGGATTTTTATGTCAGAGCAAAGCACATTCCCTCCCTTTGGTTTCTCATTCAGGCAACTTTTTTCTTTCCTGCATGACTCAGGTTTACTCTTTGCCTAAGTACTACTTATGTGGATCTCGTCCCTATGTGGTTAATTTGCTATTCTGTAAGTATAAATATATCTTGCAAGGGAAAAATTATCCTGAGATTTAATATTCTGAGAACTGAATCATCAAACTATAGTTTGCATTTATTCATTGTAGCATCCTAGCCTTATCGGTGTTGTGAATATTTTGTTTCAGGCAGAAGCTCAAGCAGAAAATAAATTATTCAGACAAAGTCAAAGAAGAGTAAGTTTTAAGAGTTGTCAGAATTTGATTATTTGTTGATTCCTTCACAGAAGCAGCCTTTTGGGGGACAGAGTTTTCACACAAATGCTCTCTCCTTCAGAGTCCAGAAGCTTTAATAGCCCATCTTCTTCCAGGTGAAAATCAATACATTTGGATTCTGTTTTTCTGGTTTCCTGTAGGTAGCAAGGAAAAGCAAATAGAAAGACTGATACAAAAGAGAAACAAGAGAAAAAACACAAAAAAAAACCACAAGGACAATTTATATGAATTCTAAAATGAAGCTCCAGATGTCTGTTAGTTGATTGAGTGACAAGTATCTCAAGAGAGCTAGGAATTCACTGATTATGTGCAGATCTGGAACACCCTTTGAAGTTAAAAAGAGATGAAAACATAAATTTGCCCTTTATGGTCTTTTTCCTGACTATTTCTACTGGTGTTTTATATGCTTCATTTTAGGCTGATTTTCTACAGCTGAAAATGCTGAGATGAAAATCAAGAGATTGCTTAGCAAACACCCTGCACCAAGCCCAGATAAGGTCAGTGGTTTTGATGTTCTTATCTGTTTTGTTGTCAGCGTGGCTAACTGACGCTGAATTTTTTGTCTGCTAGTAGTCTCCAAGGATCTGCTGCACGAGTGGGGTAAAGGGGGCAGAGGGTGTGGGCTGGTGAATGTACAGGACGGCTTTCTTCTGCTGCAGGGATATTTGTGTAGCTGTGATCTGACAGCTTATAACCAGTCCCATCTTATTCCACACTCCTGTCCCCCAAGCACCTGTGTGTTGCTGTTGGGTTTTGGAATCCAGTAGAAAATTCTGGTGACTTCTCTCTTTTCATCTCATTGATGTTGCTACTTTCAAGATGTCATCAGGCACCAGAGAGATCCCTGATGAGTAGGGGAAAGCAGAGGAACTCCAGAGGTCCTTGAAGAAGTCACTCAGATCTGTATGCGGTGCCCAAGTTCACTGAGGATTTGGTTTTCCTGTCTCAATCCCCTATGCACTCGTATTTTCTTCCAATGCATTCACCTCTAAATGCCTTTCCTGATGCGAATAAAAGAACTATATATAACCTGTCAAGTAATCTAATAGAGCAGAACATGTGGTGAGCATTGTCTGTGACATGTTGAGCTTTAACAACCCCTGCTGAGCCTGTGTATGTTAATACACAGATAATGTTGTCAATCAGCCTCTGTGCATTTCCCTTAACTGTCTGAAGTCAATACTGAGATGAGGTGGTACTACAAAGCCACAAAAGCTGGGCTAAGATATATGAGAGAAACCTTATGCACCTAACTCAAACTGAATTTTAATTGGCTCTAGAGACCTAAATTCCTTAGCAATCTCAGTCCTAAAGGATTAGCATTCCTGTTCTTTGTGTTTTACTCCAGGCAGAACTGATATGGGCTTCTTACAATGAAACAGTTGTTTTTAAGCAAATCAAAACCTAAGATATGAATAAGCCTGTTTTGGAAGGGCTTGAGAAGTGAGACAAATCTGCCATTCAATTCCTTATGTACTGTAAAGAAGCTGTAATATTTTGTACTTCTTTTGTTTTAAAGACTTTTCCTTGAAAATTGACTATTTGCATCTTTTCATTTTAAATATTTTTTAGGATTCAGGTTGGTTAATGTATCATTAAAGGAATTTATTTGTACAGAAATGAGTAAAAGTACTCCTTATTTCTCCTAAGTCATTTGGACATGTACTTGATTTTTTAAATGGATGGTTTAACTAGTTGCTGATTTTCATTGTGTGGAAAAGACCTTATCAGCTTTGGTATCTTACACCCAGCAAGATGGTTTTGAATGTCAGACCAGTTTTCCAGTTGTTTAGCTTTTACTATGGTTGAGATCCATTCCTTTTCTTGTGTGCTTCCTTGATAAACAGTGTATATGATACATATCACCTAGATAGTGACTCTAAATATATGTACTGTTGAAATCTGCTTCACAAATTTTGATTTGTGAATGACTGCAAAAACAAAACAACAACAAAAAAAAAAAAACTAAAAGGTGCTTTCCCCTTGATTCATCTATCCTGGAGTTCTTCTGGGATAATCCAAGGGCTTGCCATTACAATTCAGGCTTAGTCAGGACTTCAGTTATGATTTGTCCCCGTTAGATGGTTATGCTAAGGACGTATTAACAGTAAGAAGCAGACAAGCCATAATAAAATCAGGACTAAAAGTGCCCATTCAACTGAACCTGAGTTTTAGCTGGTTGTAATTGAAAGCAGTTTACGCTTTCAACGTGCATGATGATGAAGACATTTTTCTCCAGAAGCAGACTTCTACATGTTTTTATTCATCCCTGATAGATGATCAGGGATAAGTCACAGATATCTCTCTAGGACCCAGTTAATGCAGGTGAAACCTGAGATGATAATGCTGTTCTCCAGAAATCGATTCAAGGAAAGACAAAAAAAGCTATATAATAAGCAGATATTCACTATTACTCATTGATTTACCTTTTCTATCCTTCCAATGTTTTTATTGGACAATTTATCACAGACCCACATATTACAGTTACCTATTTGTCTGCTAATTTCCTTGCAAAAATCTTTGCAGGAATACGTATTGTAGTCCTATAGGTACTGATTAGTGACATAATATCTTATAATTAATAGTTTTGTCCTTTTGATCCAGAATGTCTTCTGACTCAAGGCTATGGGCAGTTGCAGTTGGGGAAGTGAAAAGGAAACTAGATTCCACTGATTGTTTTAACGTGACTGCTAAAACAGACAGCCAGAGATCAAAGAAAAAAGCTTTAATTTTCTCCAGGGATACAGAAATCAGGTAGGAAGAATGAAAAGGTACTTTTCTGCTTTAAATGTGCCTTTTTTGTGCCAATGTGTCACTTGACACGTCAAAATAATGTAACTGCAGTAGAATTTAGAATTTGGAACCACTGAGTGGTTTGCTACAGCAATATTTGTTTTCTTTTTGTGTTCGCATGGATAATTAGCATGAGTGACAGTGACAACTTTTAGCTGACCTACCAGTTGCCAGAAGAGCTATATCATGGGGATGTTGTTGCATTTCTTAGGTTCCGTTCAAAATAATACAGTGTAATTACTGTATATTCCCAAGGATATGCAGGACAGTAAAATGCTGAACAACATACTGAAGAGAAAAGGGATTTTCTGAACTCGCCTTCTGGTTAACAGAAAAATTGTTTAGAACAAGAATGCAACAAACCATGGCTACTTGATCAAGCCCGATGCTGAACAGAGTAAAATTGCAATTGAAACCTTTTAACTAGAGATGAAGTTTTCAACTATATATAAAAATATATGTATGTATGCTGATCATTGCACTTCAGAACTGGATCCCTACTGGGAAGGTCTTAGATAGAGGTGTTCATGTGTGGGGCTGAGAACTGGTAGCACCGGAGTGCCATGTGGCCCAGAGGTTGGCATGGTACCTACCAGCTTCTCCCTGCTGAGCTTTGAGAAGGGCTTTGTGTTGTTCCAAATGTGCCCAGAATCACACTGTGTAAAGCAAGAAGTGCCCCAAAACAGTTCCTCAAGAGAAAGAGAAGGGGAAATAGAAATGGAGGAAGTTTCCTGTAACTATTTCCAAATTTTGGGGAAGTGTTCTTTAAACTACCTAATTTTGAAACCTGAAATCTTGTAGATCTATCCAAAAAAGAAAAACATAAATTATGTGAAATTATATTGCATTTCTGCCTTTTATCCATTTAGACAAGTAAAGGCCTCTAGTATTCACATCTTGATGAATTTCTTGAGAAGGAAATGTGCCACACTTGGCAACCCTATCTCTCAGGGACACACAGGCACTGATAATATCTCCACCTGTTTTCAGCTAAAACAACCTTTGCAAGGAAAAGCAAAATTGTATAAGTGTACTTTCTAAACCAGCTCCAACCCATGCTTCTTGCACCTGCCAGGCAAAGGTTATGCAGACATTCACGATATAGCCATATCTAATCTTTCCTCCTAGCTGTAACTGTTGTTTTGAACAGCCCACGAGATGCAGTGAGGATTTCACACACGTTTTCCTCTGCTGAGATAGGTAACTGGTAGCACTGGGAGGCATGCCTTCACTCCCTCTGCAGCTATGCCTACCTGAAGGGAATGGCAGCATGTGGATGTTTCTGGACCAAAAATACACTTTGAGTCTTTCCCTACTAGCAAAGATAACAGCACAACTTTTGACATGAGCTCTTTCACTAGTGGAGTTCATCTGCTGTCACCAGAAGCCATAATTGTACTCTTCCACCTCTTCTTTGTCATCTCCCCTGGAGCTGCTAGCCCCATCTCCAACCTTTGCAGGAGCTCACGTTAGCCAGCCAGCTCTCTATGAAGACAGGCCCGTCTTCCCAGAACATCACTAAGATATTATGCTGAAGGCCTTTAACAGACCACAAAGTAAATACAGATGAAGGAACAAACTTGGATAAACAATGGCTTAAGGAATTTCTTAAGGTTTTTGTGTCCTTCCAATATCTAAGGAGGGCCTACAGAAAAGCTGGGGAGGGACTCTTTGTCAGGTAATATGGTAATAGGACAAGGGATAATGGATTTAAACTAAAAGAAGGTAGATTTAGATTAGGTATAAGGAAGAAATTATGTACTCAGAGGGTGGTGAGGCACAGGCTGCCCAGAGAAGCTGTGGATGCCCCATCCCTGGAGGTGTTGAAAGCCAGGCTGGATGGGGCTTTGAGCAACCTGGTCTGGTGGGAGGTGTCCCTGCCCACGGCAGGGGGCTGGAACTGGATGGGCTTTAAGGTCACTTCCAACCCCAAGTATTCTACGATTCTGTGAATTAACTGGGATACAAAATTAGCTGTAGCAATAAACACATTATTTCCCAGACTGACTGAGCACACAGATAAAACAATCTGTAAAACAGTGGAAAGGGGAGAAATTCTCTCTCTACAGATCCTGATTTTTTATAATCTACAGAAATCATTACAGCTGGCTCCAAACAAGGCTGAGTTTACACAAGTGATTTTCATACTCTGCTCCTGAGTAGATCTGCAATAGGACCTAGGACAATATATTGGGTTTATTACTTCATTTTTAAGAAAGATGTCTTCTGTCAGACCATCTGACTGGCTACAAGCACAAATATTGAAGTAACATCGAGGAATGTGTACTATTAATGCAACAGATGCAATTAATCTCCCATTTTATTTGTTTATGAATCCACTGGGCTGGCCCTTTCAGGTTAAATGTGGGGGTCAATGGAAACAGCTGCTTTTGTCAAAGTTGAAGCAATCATTAGGTGATGATTAGGGGAGGAGATAAAAGGTCAGTAAAGCTCCTCCCTGAGAACTGCAGAACTGCTGCTGGGAGGTGCCTGTGCAGGAGTGAGTATTGGCTTATGAAGAGGTTTGGCAATTTTTATTTTTTTATTGGTTTTTATATACCATCAGAGCAAAAGATGTGACTGGGAATATTCATTGACAGTAGCACATTATTAGGGGGGTCTGAGTGTCTGGGTCTTTTCCTTTGGAGAGGACAAGATTTGTTTACGCAGTAAAAGAGGCAAAATACTAATGCTAAAGGCTGCTGTGTTGGCTTGTTGGAGCCTGTGAGAAGGGAGTCCGGGTGATTTCAAGAAGGCCTGGGATGTTCTGTTTTGCTTTGTTACAGTGAAGGTGCACGTCCTTCTCTGTGCTAAGGTGTGGTCCCTCTCTCTTTTTACACACTGGTTCCTTGCTGGAGTTATCCCAAACAGCAATACAGCTACAGAGCGGTGAGCAGAAACCAGTGCTGTTTCCAGGGCTACTGGGGTGAGGGAAGTTACTTTATGCATGGCAATAGTTGTGGTATGATAAGCAGTCTTCATTTTGGTTTCTCAAAACACTTTAAACTTTTGCTTATGTTCAAAAACATATTTGGACGGTTTTATGTGGGGATCAGAGGCTGCTTGTATAGAGGGAAAATGCAGTCTCGTTTGAACTCCAGGTGATGGTGTCTGTGCAAACTGTGGCTGGTGTTTCTCAGGTGCCTTCCTAACAGCTGTTTCTGATGTAGACAAGCATGGCTGTAGACCTAGACACTAATGTGCTGACTGCTTATATCATATTAGAGTAGTTTTTGCTTGTGGAGGTTTGTGAGATGTATTGTGGGTAATAATGGAAGAGGTTAGAAAGTAAGGTACTAGGAAATTGACATTTGCTCTAATAGAAATACAAATCTTCAGGTAAAACTGGAGCACTACAGGTTGTCACTAATTTATTATCCTTAGGGAGGCAAACAAGCTCCCAGATTGTGTATAGTGTAGTGCTTGGCTTGCTAAGCATCTTCTGTAATGCCTTGTTTGTAATATTCTCCTAGTGTAAGAAAGAGAGGGTGATCTTCTTAACTAAAGATGGTCTATCATTTCCTGCATTGGCAATTGAATTGTAACTCCTAATTTGCAGATTAAGTACCTGAAGTACTCTGACAGCTTTGTTGCAATAGGACAAAGCATAATGCATTCGTGAAAATAACCTTGAACATAAATGAAAGCCTGCATCTGTCCAGGCACAGGTCGATTAAACATTCCCCTGGTTTGTGTCACAATAGGAACCTGTGAGAAGGCAGTGTAGCAGAAATTAAAAGAAATATCAGGCCTCTGAAGTCACTCTGTTTCTCTGCTCATAGGACTCTTTATATGTCAGGCTTTTTTTCTTAATTGCTGTCTTAGTAGTGAAACAGTTGTGCTGGGGCTAGGTGGAGAAAATACAAAGAACAGCTTCAGAAACATGGGGAACTTTGTGAGTCCATTCAGGTTTAACAAGGAACTTTAGTAGTTGGAAAAGGAGAAACAAGAACCTAATAAACAGTGCTCAATTGCAGGTGGAGATCTAGATGTGGGTCTTTTCTGTGTCTGTCAGTGTGGTGATGTGTATGTTGCACTGCTTCAAGACTCTTAGGCAACTACTTACTGTGTGAGTCTTCCTCAGGTGGGTCATGGCTGAATCTAATGGTGTTAAATTAGGAAATTTAGAGCTTGAAGGTAGGGAATGGAAAAAAAAAACAAAAATAAAAAACCTGCAAGTTTCTTGCTTTCTCTAGGAAAGGTGCTCTGCCTTTATTACAGAGGGTGGGGTACCTGCCAGTAATTCCCCCATCAGGAGAACTAACTTGAGGAGAGGAGGGCACCTGGTTTGAAGTGAGTGCACTGTGTTTGAGGACAGTGCTCTGTGAGGCAGGCAGGCTGTCCATGTCTCCAGGCCTAAGTGCCTGTGACAGTAACCTGAGGGCTCCCAGAGCTGTGTGGTCAGTTGTAGGGCCTTCAGGGACAGAGGCAAGGGGGAGGCAGAGCCGCTTTCCTGCCTTCTAAAGGTTGAAGCGAATCACTGCCAGTGTGGGTTGTGGGCTTATTTCTTGCATGAGGGCAAAGGAATGGTGAATTATCAGCTTGGTGCACCCTCCTGGTCCTGTTTCAGGTGTTTCTTCTAAGTGATGTGGATGTGAATTAAGGAAAGAGGAGGGGAAAAGATAATTGAAAGAACAGATGAAATCTGTTACCTCTTATCCCACAGCAGAGTCTCCAGGGAGGAGAATGTTATCTGTGTTTTTGTGTCATTTCTACTAAGATAAACATTTAAAAGCCCATGGACAGCTGCGTAGGGGGAAATGTTTGGGAAGGTGAAAGCATTCTGAAAGAGCCTCGACCACAGCATGTGTTCTTGGCAGTGGGAATACCTTTTCTAACTGCTATTTGTCTTCCCTTCTCACTGAAAGAACACCCCATCTCCTTTCCCATGCCTTTCAACACCTGTGTTTTTGGGTTGCTACCAATCTAACAGAAGTTGAAGTCAGGTCTGTCTTTCTGGAATGAGCTTAGCTAATGCAATTGAAGCAATAACCTTGAGAATAATCACACGTGTACAGAGGGAAACAAAACTGGTAATATATACATTAGAATATTCATGGTATTTTCAAGTCAATGTTTCTTGTCCTGCAGACAACAAAGGGAGTTTCTTGTTAATTACTGTATGGGACTACTAATACATATGAAAAATTCTTATTGCTTTGCTTCTGCAAATATCTTGGGAATGAAAAGTGGAAATACTTGTCCTTAAATTTTTAGTTCTGTGTCAACAGTTGCATTAAACAATACTAAAAAGAAACTCAAGGTGGCGTTACACAGCTTAAATCACAGGCTCACCCCTTTTGCCTGCAAAATGGTTTCTGTAGTCACCTAAATTAATGTTTCTATACCTAATAATCTAACCAATTGCCTATCCTGCTTGCCTGTAACACCAAATACCAACTGTTAGATTTTAGCAGATGCTCTCTGGTATCATAGATCTGATGTATGCAACCTGTGAAAGGCTTTAAAGATCTAACTCATGTTAGAGGAAGAAAGGTTCTTTGTCCCCCTGTACTTTTTTCACATAAAACATCAAAGGGTCTGCTGGCACTATCAGTGAACTTATTTAATTACGCAGCTCAAGAGATATGTGTAGGTAACCCAGCCCCTGTGCTGACTCCCTACAGATTTTGTTACCCTGAATGCATGTAATAGGAAGTGGAATCCCCCAGAACAAAGAAATAGGGTTGGTAAGACCCCTTTATTTCCTGTAAGGAGTCAGGAAATGCATGAGTGGGACGTGCATGTGTTTTTGTTATGTTATTCAATTATACTTCGTGAGTGTTCAGAAAGCTTTTTAAACAAGTATCACAAGAAAGGATTTAATCTTCAGCACCCAGTAAAGCAATGAAGCTTTTTCTTTGAGAAGTGTATTGTGCTACCTGTGATACCTTTTTATTCCTCTGTAATTAGCAGTGTTGATACTTCACTAAAATGTAAGAGAGAACACTTTCTATCTTTGAAGCATTTCTCTTACCTCAGAATTGCTTTCATATGCTTTAAAGTATTTAATTTGTATTGGAGGGTTCACTTTTTACCTTCTCTCTGATAGTCAAAATAGAATGACACAGAAGTGCCTGTATTGTTCAAAAGAGTAAATATGGCTTTTTGGTTACCAATTTTGCAATTGTTCATTCTGGTGGTGAATGAAATAGCTTGGGTACTCTTGGTCAAATAAGATCCTGCAAGAAGAAGAGTTTGCTGAACTTCACATAGGAACTTGAATCTAATGGTTCAGGAACAGTGAAAGATACATATATAAATATATGTGATTGGATGCTTAAAAATTATAAAACACTTTTTAAAACCTTGTTTCAAATGAGGACAGTTAAAATAGTAAGCATGCTAATAGTAAAAGCTGAAGTCTGGATTTTTTGTTTAGAGGTCATTTATTTACAGCTGGCAATTAACTGAACAGCAGCAAGAATCTGTGGAATCTGGAATCCATGCTGTGGAGAGTGTAGGTGATAGATGCTTGGAGAAATGGATCATGGCTTCAGTCCTGGCATATACTCTTCTACTTTGTTGTAAAAGTTCTCCAAAACGTTGTGCAAATGCTTTGTTGATCAAACCTGTCTTTCCAATTGAATTCTGTATTAGTGTAGAGATGATGCTAAGCATCTATTTGGCAAAAGTCAGGAAAATAGCTTCCAGAATAATTTTATCTTAGGTCCTGTGTTGCAAATGGAGGTGACTGGAAACCAGGGGGCTCTTTGTAGGTTAGTCTGGCCCATGCAGAGCTCTTAGAGCACAGCTATAAAGGCACACGATGGCTTGTTCAGAGCTTAAGTGTTGCTGCATGCCCATATATTCTATAAATGGACATGGCCTTAATACTGTGAGATGTGGTCCAAGTAACAGAGATAAATGCAAGCAGTTAACATTCATTTCATCGGTATTCAATTCTTATGTCTCACTGATAGTATTTCACTCATAATAAATTCCCTAATAAGAACAATGATGAGATAGTGTGTCCCAGCAGCCAATGCTCTGAGGCCTTGTTAGTAATAATACTGGGAAATGTTTAGAAGAAAAATGCAATGAAGTGCAGTGAAAGGGTGAAATATTTGTACAGATAGTATGTTGGAAGCTATGCAAGAATCTTAGGACTATTTTCAGTTCTGTGATGTGCTGAACTAATTCCTAATGGCTTATGGTGTTTTCTGGATTATCATGCTGTTGTGATCTGTTATTATCTTGGCAGATTCTCACATAACTGAACACAACTCTAGTTTCAGTGACCTTGGATTTGCGTGTCTGTGGAACAGGAAATATACTTAGTCAAATTTAAGAACTTAAGCTACAGTGTTTCTAGGTAAAAGCCCAAGAAGTTGAAGCCTAGTTGTACTACTTCAGGTACACTTTTCATGTAGATCTAATTTTAAAATGAGTGTAACATTCCTTTTGTTTAGGAAACAATGTGTAGTGTTTATTGCATGTTCTGTGCTTCCTTTTCTGAAGTATATGCTGTTTTTCGGTGGAAATTTAGATTGTAGGCATTTACTTTGTTTTTGCACTATAACTCAAAATAAATAAATGAAAATTAAGGTTAGTGCTATTCTCCTTAATGAGGATGAAAAAACAGATTGGTTGAAGCCAAGACAAAGTTTTTGCTTCCCAGAGAGTCCACTTTAAAAATATCAGGATACTTATAAGAATAGCAAATACACCAAATCTGCATTTAAATAGACTTGTGATGACTGGCAGCATGTATCCATTTACCTATGTGGAAAGTTTGATGTTAGTTTGGATTTCTCATATTCAGCTTAAGTTGTGCAGGTTTGTGATGGAGTATTAGTGAGTATCTGAAGGAATGCTGATTTTGGTGACTTACTTGGTTATGTACAGATTATTTACATTGCCAAGGAAGAGTTGAGAGGACCATAGAAAACAGAAATGTATCAAAGCCCTGAAATCAAATACAGCTCTCTAGTCCTCTTTTAGTCAAGATCCTAAGCAAAGGGAATTGAAGGTTATTTTAATCAGACCACATACGTATATAGCTCCAAAGCTAAATTATGTGGTGGTTGGAGATTTCTATCGCTGCCTGTATATATGTTTTCTATAATTAGCATTCAGGTAGGCATGCTTCTCAACGATAGACTTTCCAAAGAGCATTACTGTTTTGAGACCCTGATAAAAATGAACAGTGGAGTTGTTTTTTCTTGTTTCTCTTTGGGTTTCCTGTCAGGGAAAGGAAACAGGTAACCACAGGGACCTCAGCAATCTGCAGCCACAAAACCAGCTAAAAGAACAAGTGTTTTTTTTCAGTTGTGTATTATTGTTTCACGTGTGGGGAAGGTGAGCAGCACCTGAAGTGCTGACAGATTTGTCTGAGGACACTCCAGGTGCTCTGCTGGTGCTGTCCCCGTGCTGCTGGCTGCTGTCTGTGAAGCGGCGCAGCTGGGCCCAGCGGCCGCCATTTTGTGCCTCCGCGTGCCGCTGGTGATGGCGGCTGCGCCCATGAGGGGGGCGACGCAGCAGGATCCAGCCAGCGCCTTGCTGAGGGGCCCGGATGGGAGGGACGGAGCAACGCAAGGTGTGTGTGGAGAGCAGGGCAAGCAGAGCTGGGCAAGTGTAGTGGGGAAGGCATTTATTTGAAGCTCACGTTTTGTTTTCTATGTCTGGTGTGCCATCAGCAGGCCTGGGCCCGCTGGTGTGAAACGAAATGAAATAAACATTCTCCTTGAGCCAGGGGAGCAGGGCTGGGCTCAAAGCTGAGCGCAGCTTTTGAGCCTGAACCAGGTCAAGCAGTTTCTTGCTACCTAGCTCAGTAAATGTGTACTTACAGGCTGCCTTGCATCCATTGCTGTGGAAGTTGGTCGTGATTAACTGTTACAAGGCACAGAAACAGTGTTAAATATGAGGAAATATCTGTTTCTGTCACACATGGGGAATGTAAAGCCCCGGTGGGGGAAAAAAAAAAAAAGAGCGGTGGCTTCAGTTCAGGTGCAAAGGCATTTGAATTCTTAAATTTGCATCAAGTGTCAACATTAATAAAATTAATAATCCTTTGGGCTATGCAGCCTCAGAAACTAACCCCCTGTAATTCAAGCCATTTAGGATCATAAACAGTTATTCTCAGTACTGCTGAGACCAGTGTCACACTCATATCACAAGTTCTGATTTTTGGTGTCTGTCATGCATCAGAAGGCAAACACAATTACATGCCTATCAAGAGTACCTCAGAGCTGTTTAAGAAATCAAGGTTAGTCACAGGATCCTTTTGATGTTCTTCTCCCTCTTGACTGTAGATTTGTAAATTAAGTTTAAGTGGTGATGTTCTGGTGAAGGATTAAGAGAAACAGGACGCACACTCCAACTTGCAACTCTAACAAATGACATGGTTGACCTTTCATCAAGCTGTGGGATGATGATCAGCAGTACTGCGAGCTCTGGGAATCTAAGGTGAAAAGGTAAAATTTCATTTTGGAAAAAGTGTTTTTTTAAATTAGCCTTATGCTGTTTAGGTCATGTTTCTCTGTTACCATTCATCAAAATGCACTGGTGTGGTTTTCGTGCCAGTGATTAAGCAAGGGATGCTTCTTCGCTTCAATAATTTTGTTTTGTGTCTCAAAGAAAAGTGATTTCTACAGTGCTAAAACTTAGTTCATACAAGCTAGCTTACACAGGCTGGTAAAAGGTTGGACCAAAACCATTGTTTCTCTTGCACAGCTTGAAAGGTATGAGTGTGTAACAGGAACATGGTGTTGTACTCAGTCTGATGTTTTAAAAATTGAGGGATGGGAGAGCCAAGGACAGTGTTGCATCTGTTTTGTTGGATAGTTATCCAGCAAAAGTTGATGTTTCGGAGAACTCCTTGCTGAGAACTTGAATGTGTTGAAAGCTCACACAAGTGTACAGCAATCCTGGGTACTTAGTATGATTTCCCCCACTGTTCTTCTCCACTTTTCTTGGAACAAAGACTTTGCTTTAAGATGAAGGATTGAGTGGTGCTACTGTTACTGTGTTATTCTATGAAATGATGATTCATCAGTATGCAAAATAAGGTTACTGTATTACAAACATTATCAGATCCTTATTTTTGAATCCAAGAGGAGTGACTTCAGAGGTGATAGGACAGCTTGGCAAGAGTAGTCCAGCATTATGTATAAGCATTTATAGAATAAATGCCTAAGTCTGATTAATATAGAAGATAGAAGAACAGATCAAGAAAGTGAAAGCTCAGTGTGGAAATATTAATGCCCAAATAAATATGTTTATGATAAGAAATATTTCATACATAGAAGCATGAAAAAAGCATGAAAAAAATACATAGAAGCATGAAAAAAAGGCTGAGATCCTCCTAATAGGGAGACTTGGGAAGCAAAATTACCAGATGTTTGGAGAAACTACTGATTTTTAGCAGTTATATAAATGCAAGAGAATTTCTTTAGCGGTGTTTTGTTTTCAAACTCTAGCATGATGGATCATTTAATAAAGGTGCAAGTTTGACAAACAGCAGTTTGTGATCAAGTTGGAATTGGAAGTGTTGGTCTGGCTCTTTGTTCTCTCGGGTTTAGTACTGCATAGAGATGAAAGAAAGGATAATGAACCGAGTGCTAAAAGGCAAATTTAACACCATGGTTGGCTTTTTTTTTTTTTGGGGGGGGGGGAGGAGGGTGATGGAAGGAAGTGTTAAAATGGCTAACTGGTTTATTCAGCTAATAAGAAAAGAGATAAAAAAGAGAGAAGCTCATTGAGATGGAAAGGGTGTATATGCTGCAGATGGAATATAAGTGTTTGAACCTTGGATGTAATCAAAACTTCCTGATTTGGTTTTAATGTCATTTCTTATACCTGTAGATGGGCTTCTTCCTTTTAGCTACTTCATTTATTTTTATTCTAATGTAGTTTTCCTTTTGAAATAGCAGTGGTATAAAGACTGGACAATACCTTTGTCAGGCAACTATGGAATTCACTTCAGTATTTAATCTGTTGCCTTAAAGAGGTTGTAATAGCTATAATATTTTAAGAATAGATTTAATCATAAAAAGAAGAGTCTGTGTATCATGGTGTATTTCTGAGAAGGAAATAATAACTAATAATGGTTTCTGTTGGAAACGTGGAAATGCTATTATTTCCAGTACGCTGACATGGTATGTAGACTCACTTTATGGCTGTTCTATTACTCATGTACAGAGCAATAAAGGAAGCTATTTTCACTGCTGTAAATTGCATGTTTACAAGCACAATACAATAATGCAGATGACTGATGGTTCGAACACAACTTTTGTTAGCTGTTACTGCATGGAAATAAAAACAGGGAAACAAAACTAAGCCCAGTATGATTTGGATCCGTACTCCCAGAGCCAAGAAGGGCTATGAACTCTTTATGCCACCATTCAGCAAGCTTTCTAGTCAACCACATAAAGAGTTGACTAAGCTGCAGCTAGGCTCCCTTGAGACTGATAAAAATCAAGAGCTTTTCCACCAGAAGTAGGTTATAAATGCGTTGGATAGTTAGTTACACATTTGTCTGTTTCACCAAATGTGAACAAAAGTGTTGTGAGATGGGGTAAGAGGGCTTCCTTCTGTGCCCTATTTGATCCCCAAACTGTTAATGACCACCCCAAGTAAAGCTTGACCAAACCCTGAAAAAATGAGCAATCTCACCTCACCAACACCATGTTCTTTGAGGCAGGGAGCAGGGGAAAAAAATGCAGAAAAAGACTGAGTTTCAAGGAAGCATTTTTATCTGGAATGAGTTTTGAAGCATAGGAGATAAGTCTGAAAGGGTTAATCAGTGTGCTGCAGACACAGCCGATAAAGTAGCTCTACAGTCAGCAAAACTAATTAAGTCAGATTTCCATGTGGGATATGTCTTGTGGTTTGAACTTTCTAGTAATAACTAAAGCTTTTGTTGTTTGGAGTATCAGTAATGGGCCTCCTGTGTGGACTCTGGGATGTGCCTGTCACGGGCTGAGCTCCTGTCACAGCCTTTCAGGAGGCAACTGGTAGAGGCTGCCTTCTTTGCCTGAGCTACATAAAATGGGGAAGTATTTAACCTTTCAGACTTCTCCAGTGTCAGGTTTAACTGAAATTGGACACTGGATTCAAAACTACTAGAAAGCAGTGACTGACAGATGTACTCTAATGCATGGTATGATTTATTGAACTTAGTCCTGCAGGGAGCCAGGCTCCAAACTTTTTCCAAACTCCAGAGCATCAAAGCTGCCTCAGGGGGCTGCAGTGCCTCCGTGGGGCAAAGCGGCCCTGCCATCGTGCCCTGCTGCCCCTTGGTCTTGCTCTGGAGTGGCTGAAAGTACTTTTTTTTTTTTCTCCTCTTGAATGATTAAGCCAAAAGCTACTGTATTCATAGCATTGTCCTGCAGCAGATGATTTAGGTGCCCAGGTAACAGGCTCTGTAACCAGAATTATTGGTTACATGACCAATAATGTAACCTCATGACCTCTACCAAACCCTGCGTACAGGGGGGAAGGCCAAACAAGCTGTAAGTTACTGTTCTCAAAACAATGCCTGCAAGCTGTATCAGTCTGGTGTTGTTTGACAATTTCCAATTCTGTCTGCTGGAGGAGCTGTGTGGAGGTGCTTTCTGTTTCTGTGAGGATCCCAGGGAATAGCAGCTGTGCTATGTCGCTTATCTTATGTGTGAGCATAACGCAACACTGGTGGGATCGTGGCAGCAACAAGGCCAGAGCAGGCAGCTGCCTTGTCTGCTCCCATGGAAAGGCTGTCCCGTTCTGTGGCTGCTCATCCCGCTGTGAAAGCAGGAATTGCTACTGCCAAAGCAGCTGAATTCTTTCAAAGAGCAACCTGGCTCTCTTCTGGTAGGGTGTGCTTTGTCTGACAAAGGTGGCTGCTGCTGCAGACATGTCACAGGAGGGAAAAGAAAAGAAGGTTTTAAAAAAGACCAGAACTTTTAGCTGTTTCCACAATCATTTTGTTCTGGCAGTTCCACACAATACATAGCATTGTGAGAAGAGTCTTTGGATGAAATAATGAGCTGGATGAAATCCATGCATACTGTTCAGCTAAATGTGGACACAAACCTGCTTTTGGGCTGCAGAGGACAGCTGTGCTGAGTCCCAGCAATCTGTGCAGTCCAGAGTCTGAAGAGCAGGGAGAGCTGCAGAGACTCTTAACATGTGCTGTACCTCGTAGGATTGTCGTTGTGCCACCAGATGGTGACTTTCTGTTGTGAATGTCCTCCAAAACTATAACTAAAGAACATGTACATACCAAGGAAGGGGCAGAGACTGAAAGGTAAATCCTTAAAAAGGCTAGGGGAGTCTTAATGTAACAGTACAACTGGAGACCTAGGTCCTCATTTGGTAAACAGGCTAAATATTTGCATGGTAAATCTCTTTTGGGATTTCTTGGTTAAATATGTGCTCAAGTGCTTTGATGGACCAGGGACTGGATAAGAAGTAATGTACTCAGAGCTGAGATCCTTCCTGCCAGCTGACGAGGCTCAACAGTTGTCAATACAACTTGGAAAAAAATGAAGAAAAGCCATTTAAAAAAAAAAGAATAAGGATCTTTTGAGTTTTTGAAAGATTTAATGCTGGATCCATGCATTTCATAGGCATCCTTAAGCCACCTTCAGGGCCACATGAAGCAGTTCACTGGTACATTTAGTAAACAAAGGGCATAATGGACTCAGCTATCCTCATTACAGACACAGTGACTGGTGAGACTTGAATATATGATGAATGCTTTTTAAAAATAAAGCTCTGCTTTCATAACCTAGCCCTTTCCTATTAACCTTGCAAAGCCTGCCAAAGCAAAAAAACACTTGTTCCAAGCGTTATACTTGTTATACAAGCTCCAATACTTATCTTTTATTTCAATCTAACATGAAAAATTAATTTTGAACCCTTTTTATTGTTTCAGACAAATCTCATAGCTGACTTGAGTAGGAGAGTCAGGAATTAACTTGGCTAATAGGGAAATATACATAGACAGAGCCTTAAAGTCCTTTGCCTCCAGCAAAATCCTTCAGCCTTTTCATTTGAGAGATGTTGTGCCTTGGGGTCTGGATGACTCGCAGACTGACAGTAAAAGGCATGAGCCTTTCACCTTAAGTCACAGGTTTGAATACAGTTAGGTCAGTAGCGAGTGAAAGCCACATTTCCTAAGGGGATGCTCAGTGATCTGAAATACGATTAGCAGGACCAGAGCCAGCAAAGGGCTTAAGTATCTAAAAGCTAGAGACTTACAGGTTTAGCCTTTAAGCACTCAGCCTTCAGAGGAGGCAGAGGCCAATTCCTGGGAAGGGTTTTCTGTGAGAGCTGGGTGCCCCAAAATGTGCTTCTGTGGGCGATGCAGAGCCAAGTGTGCATCAGCTTGCTGAGAACTGAGAGCCTGCAGCTCACTAGTAGGATGTCTTGGGAGGTGGCAGCGGCTGTTAATGAAACACAGCCCCTTACCAGGGGGTTGGTGCCTGCTTTTTGCCGATTGTAGCAAAAACTGGTCACTTCTTGGTGTCTCCTTTCCCAGCTGGGTGATCTAAATATATATATTTAGCATATCCTATGGGCCTCTCGCACATAGATCACAAAATACCATGTTCTTTGCATCAACAGGAAGCAGATCTGCCCTCTTTCCCCAAAACCTGCTGACCCAGGTATGCATGCAGAGTCTCTCCATCTCTACTGCCTTCCCAGCCTATATCCTGCACCTTAACATGAGCAGAGATGTTGCTTTACAAGCCCTCAGCCAGGGTAGGGAGTTGATCCATGGCCTCCTTTTTCCAAAAGCAGTGTGCTACTGTCTCTAGAACCTAGGTGTTAGCTCCTGCTGGCCTTCTTGCCCTCCAGGCTGTTATAATCACACAGAATCACGGAATTTCTAGGTTGGAAGAGACCTCAAGATCATCGAGTCCAACCTCTAACCTATGTACATGCTAAGCCTAGATTTTTAGGATTAGTAATTCTTACAGCAATGTTCAGTCATTAGGGGCAATCACAGTGTAGTGGCTTGGATTTCCAACTTCTGGAAGGTAGCTTGCAAATAGGAATATTCTTGGAATCTAAGGTGAAAACTGGCTTTCCACCAGATTCTGTGTCAAATAAACATCAGCACACACATTTGTTGCAAGTGAACACGTGTTCACCAATCACATTTGTAGCAACCAAAATACATTCAGTCTGAAATGCTCTCACATGGCTTTCCAGGCAAAAACTTGTCAAACTATTAGGGACGTTTGGGCCCCTTTCAAGGGATGGATGAAATCGAGTTCTTATGGATGAAATCGAGTTCTTATGGCTGGAAGCCAAAAAAGACAGCTGCGATTTGTCCATCTATGCTTTTCCTGGATCATCTTTTGTCTTTCCTTAAAAAACACCATTTGGGGCTTTAGATGGCTTCAGGTCACCAGTCACAGGTGAGGAAACTGCTTGTGGCTCAACAGTTTCAGGTCAGCACATTTATCAAGCTGGACGAGGCCTGTGGTGCTCGCTGCCTTCCTTCACGTTCTCCCAGAGACTCTGCAAGTTCCATTCTCAATTAAAACTCTAGCCTGGAGAAGAAATAGTGGCTGCTGACTTCATGGCAGTAGTAGTTTCATGATTGTGTTCTAGGTGATTGGTGGCCAGCTGGGGATAGGACAGATCAACTGCTTGTTCCCCTGTGTTTCAAGTAAAGGGTCCTTTGATCACCTGTTGGACTAGGTCAAGGATCCAAACTGTAGCACTCCTGAAATGGCAATTCATCCTGCAGCTACTCAGATGCTTTTAATGGCTGAAATGGAAAAGGATATGAACATGTTTGTTTGTTTTGTATTTCCCTTTTTTTTTTTTTTTTTTTTTTTTTTTTTTTTTTTTTTTTTAGGAAAGCAGAGAGGGAAAGCATCCTTTAGAAAGCAGCTTGCGGGGATAGAAAAGTTCTCTTATGCACAGCAAGCCTCTGAGACAGGATTGCAAAAACTGTAAGAGGGTGTACATGTAAATAAATGCACCCGAAGCATGCATCTATGCCACTTTTTTTTTCCCCCTAGGAAAAATGGTGAATTTTTGTGCTCTTTTCCCCCCCAGTCTAAATTCTGAGTTCTGTTTTGATCCTGCATTTTTCAGTTATGAGGCAGGAGGGGTTACTCTGGGTTGCTGTTGGACAGCATGTCCTGAAGCTGCAAGGAGCCTCCTTTGAAGTTTAGCTGCTTGACTTTACTATTCCCAGAAAACATCTCATATTCATCTGAGCAAGACACGGCATGCACCACAGAGCAGACTGTCCTGCATGCAGGAGGGGGATGTACAGTAAAGCCCCATTTGAGTGTTAAATATAGGGGAAGGAGCAACAATCCCACCTGAGGCATGCTCAGTGCAGATATTCGTAACCCTGTTCTTATATTAGGAGATGGGGCCTGCCATTAAATTAGATCAATACTTGGCTTCTTTCCTGATGTACTATAAAGCTGCTGAAAAGATCTTTTCTGTGATCCATAATTAGTCTTGCTGCTGTCCCAGTACTAATCCCTGCTGAATATCAGCCAGGTGACAGATAAAGCTGGGAGCTGAGCACTCGCAGTCGGAAGCAGTGAGGGGCTATTGCCGAGTTCATCCCAAGTTCTAACAGCTCTTTCTCGTCTCAGATCAAGGTTATAGAGCTGTATGTGAGGAAGGAATTATTAATTGTGATTTTTTATTGAAAACAACTAATTCAGATTTTATTTCATTTTGGGGTATATGCAAAAAGGTACACTGAAAAATGGGGGGGAAGGAGGGAGGTAGCAGTGAAGGAGCAGTCAGTAACTCTCCAGGTTGCGGATCTCACTCAGGGTGGTGGGGGACAGCAGTCCTGTAGGTTGTGCCTTCCTCATACCGTGCTGGAGCTGGAAACCAGGGATGCTGGGAGTCTCAATGAATCTTTCTTTTTTTTTTTTCCTCTTTTCATGGCTAAACTATTTTTTTTATTTTTTTTTTCTCTCTAGTAAAAGCAGGTGCTCTGGGGTTGTGCAGCTTTTGTCTGTTCTGCTACCTCTTCCTGGCATGTGATCTACTATTTCTTCTCTTGTTTGGGAAGGAAACTGTCAAGGCCAGTCACTGTGTATATTTCATGCAAGTTCCTTTTTTAAAGTGTAAAGTACAAGGTTTCAAACTCTTCTTGTTTATTTATAACAATAATTTCATAAGTGGCTTGTTTGGATCTATTGAGGCAGTTATTAGTAATTAAATGTTGATGCCTAACAGTATATTGAGCTTCTGGAAGTATAAGGGAGCTAGATGTGGTCTGCAGCATCTTATCTCAAATATTACTGAAACATTGAGTGCGCAATTACCATCTTATTAGGGTAATAATGTTGAAAGAACTGTTTAGGCATTTAATTGGTATCAAACAACATGTGATTGCATGTTGATTAGATATCAATTACAACAAAGTACAACTGACATTTGATAAGCATGGTAACTGATAGCTTGCTTGCTTTTGTTATGTCAATTAAATGGCTAAGCATCTCCTGGAAGGAATTACAAATCATTAGAAAATTACTGATGGTTGGCAGCTTGTCAAGGGATCTGTAAACAATGGGGGCTTCTGGCTGTTTTAGAAACTTAGGCGTTTTCTCACAGAACGGATCTGTTTTCAGCATAGAAATTTTGGATAACTAAACATTCAACTTCACAAGAGTTCTGTTTTCCCTCACAAGCAAATCAATGTAATGAAATAGAAGTGTAAGTATTACCTACTGATTTGAATCAAGCACAGTAAGGCCAGATAACTCACAGGACCCTCTTACCCACCTTTGCCAGCAGACATCTCACCTGGCTGTTATTCCTTGTCATGATTTCATCTGTGTACATCCCTATGCATATCGGCCAACACGTTGATTTAATTTTTTCCCTCTTAAGTTCAGATTTCTACCTTTGTTCAATGAACTAGTATGTTAATGGTATACCAGTGAAAGACTTGGATGAGGTGAAGAATGGCTTTTTCTTTTACAGCATGTGCAGCGTGTTATTTTCCCATGTGCTCAGTGGAACAAGGATTTTGTTTCATCCTTGAAACCACTCAGTGGATGTTGTAACACTGATGAGAGCTTAATATAAAAAAGTAAATCAATGCGCGCTAGGAAAGGGAACTTCTGAGGGAGTGAGAGACCTATGTGCTTGTGCCTTGGTAAGGTTTCCATTCTCTGGTATAAATAGAAGTGCTTCAGGAGTTCTGTTTCAGCCCAAGGCTTCATTGAACTAATTACTATTTTCAGGCTGACTGTAGGGCAGCAAGCTTGGGGATGTGTCCCTAGAAAACTTAAGAGGCAGAAGAGACATCATTGTGTGCTGTCTCTGTTTTGTTTACATATGCATACATTGCTTTCCTCTTTTGCACAAAACTCCAAAGGGAAGGGCTGCTTGGGAATACTCCATTGTTACCCAGCTTTCAGCACGGACTTCTGGCCCCTGTGCCATCAAGCTCCCTGAGCAAAGAGCAAGCGCTCTCCCTCCTGTGGCTGTGTGGGGCAGCCCCCAGCCAGCACGACAGCAAGTGCAAGGCAGTCACTGTGCCTGGCTTTTTGGCCTCTGTACCTACAGTACAGAATACACATGGCTTGCAATAACACCTCTGAGATAAGCCATGAGGAGCCAAGGAAGCGCTTCTGTCAAATGACAGACGATGGTAGTGTCTGAATGCATGGTTTCAGCGAAGGAGCAGCAATGCAAAGCTATCTTTCAAAATGCCTCCTCTTCTTAGCTTCTTGAGCTCCTGCAGGTTGTCCTATGGCATATTTGCTCAGGCAGCCAATTCATCTTGCATATAGGAAGGAGAATGGCTGTGTGTTTTTGCATTTTGTGTGTTTTCTTTTTTTCTTCCTTTGAGGAATGTAATTGTATTTATTGATTATTTGCAAAATGTTGAATTCATCGCAATGCAAGGCTTGTCACTGAAATGCTGTAAATGTCAACAAGTGTTGCTATCATAATGTAATGTCAGAATTAACTTAAAATAGCTCTATTACATGCAAATGAAATGTTTCTTTGGGAAATGTTCCACTCTGTGTCAGCTTCATTACCTAAACTGCCTTTGATTACGTTAATGTGTAACGTATCTCCCTAATTCAGGTGCCTTAAATGAGTGCTATAAAATCATTACCGTTTTCAGCAAAGAGAAGATAGATGATAATGTGCTGCAACCTGTACAATGTAGCAGGTAGTTTTCAGTTACTGTTTGCATAGCTGGGTTATTGCCATTTGCTTAAAATAATCTTGCTAGACAGAGGAATAGTCCCCATGGCTGGGAGCGTGGTGTGAACTCCAGCTTTGAGTAAGACTAGAGGTTTTTAAAGAAATTGCCACTAAAATTTTTATCAAAGCTTAGCTAAGAGTTGTTCACTGTGTGTAAACTATTCCAAGCTCTACTAAAGCTGATAGCAATATTACTCTTAATTAAAATATTGAACAGAGAGGTGGTTCTTCTCATGTGTTTCAGTCACTTAAATACCTAATCTTCCAGCTCTTCTGTGCAGAGTATAGCTTCCTGGTGAGAGAAATTTCACGTGGAGCATCAAAAAAATTTTTTTAATGCACTCAAGCAGGAATTCTTCAACTTGATTTTTCATCAGAGATGTTTGCGTGGAGTCTAGGCTCAGCCAATGCAGCTCTGTCTGTGGTGAAATGCTCTGTGAAATCATGTTGATTCATTGGTGTCTCACTTTAAAAGTAGTAAAAACAACAAGAATCAGTGTTTCCTGAATGGTGTTTTGGTTTTCCTTGGCTGTGATTTGAATGTTTTGCCTATACTTCTGGTCTGTGTCAATGCATGTCAAAATGAAATAAGACTTTGCGATTTTGTGGCTAGAATGTTTGGATTAGTCAAAACCAAATAAAACTAATCCTTCCCACCTGCAGTTTGTCTTCAAAATGTTTAAGATTTTGTCCTGTATGACACGAAGCAAGAGAGAAATAAAACTTCAGTTGCCTACCCGCTGCTTTCTGCACAGCTTCAGCTATGCTCTTCTGACGTGTGCCTTTTTGCACTGAGTGCTCTGCATTATGTGAATGTATTTAAAGTGAATAAATAATTGCTGTTAATTTTACAGCTAACGGAGTGTACAGTGCATGAGTCACACCAGTGTGTTGCTTCTGTAAGCTCGTTGCATTGAAGTGGATAAGAAGTTGTGCAGACCTCCTGCAGACCAGACCTTCGCATCCCTGTCTCTCACAGCTGCTTTCTCAAGTACTTCAGAGATGTCACTGACCTGCAAGCCAGGAGTCATCCAAAGGGGAGTCAGGATGTCACATCCTGTCATTGACTCTTCATTGCTGCAGGGAAAATCTCCCCCTCAAAGTTTGGGGAGCAGTTCTGTTTGTAGCAAACAGAATTTTTCAGTTAATTAGCTTGTGTTATTTGCTATTTCTGTAGCTTGGAGTGAACAGTCTCAGGCTTTGAATCGTTAGGGTAGCTTCTCTGTCCGTCAGGGGATCTCAGCTCTGCTTGTGAGGTGCTGGGTGGCGTAATCCAAAGAGGGTGTAATCTCCAGCTGAAAAATGGTGTGAATAGGTGAAATTCTGCCCCATTAGAATCGCACGTGGAGCAAGTCTGTAGCTGCCACAGTCACAGCCCCACAGGAAGGAACAGAAGGTGAGGTGACAGAAGCAAGTGCCATTTCTAATAGCCTCGGTGCCTACAAGATGAGACAGCCGTACAGTGCAGCGCTTTGTTAATGTGCTTTTCCTTTCTGCTTCAGATGAAGACGAGGAGAACAAGCAGAGGGATTTTAAGAGCTTTGTGCTTTGTCGTTGTTCCCAACCTGTCACATCCAGATCCACCCCAGAACAGCCATTTTCCCATTATGTTAACAAACAGATGAATGAGTTGGATGCTGTTGGGATGCTGTCTTACCTGTTGTTTCAGTTTGTTTTCTGTAGCCCTCTCTTTCCCTGGGAACTTGTACAGAAGTGCAGTTTGCCGGCAGGTTTTTTTTTGTTTTCAGTTAGGGTTAGCTTTGTCCTTATAGTATGTGATACACGTCAAATAGCAATGCGGTTCTCAAAGTAAAACTGAGCAACTTTAGGGGGAAAGAGCAACACGTCCTTCCTTGCATAGCACAACTGCTGGGCACTTCGCTCTGTCAGAAGTTACTTCAAGCAAACTTGCACTCCCCACATTGCCAAGCTTCTTGCTGTTTCACGTTACTGAAGTCATTGGAATTAGCTTGCTAAGATCTCATTTAACACAGAAGGCTTATATCCTGATTATTATGTAAGAAGGATCTCTCCAACAAAATGTAATTCTATTCCCTTTTCCAAGAGCAGCAGGCCAAGTCTAATCTTTCCTCGTCCTGCACCTCCTGCAGCACGCGTTCCTGCACAGGAGCAAATGGCTGTACACAAGCAGAGCACAGGAGAGAGGCTTGCCATCTGAAAAGCATATTTGAATAATGAGTGCTCATCTTGTTTTTTTATCAGTTGTCTCAAACCCAGTAAACAGCAGTCTTTCTAAATAAGTTTGCCCTTGGGCTCAGAGTGAGGATGATGAATTGCATAAAGGATATCTTTTCAGTTTTAAGTATTTGAAGATAAGCTGCTGAAGGTATTAATAAATTAAAGAGTAGATTCCTGAAAACATTCCAGCAAAAATAGACAATCTTCCTTAACAACAAATAACTCTGGGACAGAAGATCAGCTTGCTGTTCTTCGCCACGCTGTGTTTTAGTTTGCTGATTGCAGATCCTCGCACTGAGCTTGTCATTTGAGAGCCTCCAGCAGAGCTGTAACCACCCTCATCTGCTGCTTGCACTCCCACGTATTTTCCCATATTTTCCCTGGGAAGTGAAGCGCATACACTGCAAGGATTGCTTTAGAGAAACTGAGACCTCAGCTTACCGAATGCCTACTGAAATTGTGGCAGGAACATCCCCTAAAACAGAGTTCCCATACCTTTCTTTTCCAAGTAGTACCACTGGAGCAGGTTTTAGGAAGCCTTTTCATGGTGAGCAAGGAGAACTCTAACTGCTGCACTTAATTGGCTTGACTGTGCACGTTGTGACATGGGGACCCAGCAGAAACACCCTGTGATTTTGACGGGGAAGGAGAGAGCTGGTGCACATTCAGGTCTGGTCTTTATATGGAGTAGGGTCATTCCTGAGGGAGAAGCTGTGTGGAGAAGTTTATGTGACGTAAAACTGCCTGTGAGGTAGAATCCAAACCTGAACATGTAGTGCCTGGGGTGTGCTTTTGCTGACTGCATGCTAACATGTTCAGTTTTAAGAAAATATGTATGCCTTTTGGTGTGGTCCTATCAGACGTGTGATTCCAACAGTCTTTGCCTTGCTGATGCTAACAGCAGAACACCTGCTGACTGCCGTGGATCATGACCCACCACCAGCTTACTCTGCATCTTACAAACACTAGATGGCATTTAATATTTTGTTTTGCTGGAAACGTGTTCAATGCCTACCAATTTTTCTCTGTTGGGGATATTCAGGAAAAGTGTGGTTCCCCTCTTCCATGCATATTTTGCTCATAGAAATTGTATTCCACCTGCCAGATGGTTATTTACTGGATTTATCCCTGCTTGCTGGAATCCTGATGGGTTTTCTCTGCCTTATTCTTCCACTTCACCCTGTGTTGCAATGAAGATGTTTAACCTGCTGTGTCCTTTTCTTCCTCTCTGACAAGATGGAAGTTTCCCTTTGTTACAAGTGTTTTTTCTCCCCGAGTCCCACATGGTGTCTGTTGTGGAAGTGGGGTTTTGCAAGGACAGTTTTCACATATACTACAGAAAAGAGTGATGGTAGCGAGGCCTATGGGCATTGGCTTTTCTTTTGAGACACTTTTTCCTCTGCTGTGCTTGGAAGCTGTCCTTGCTCACCTGATTTCCCTTGACTGTCTGCTGCAGTTTGAGGTGAAGTGCACCTGGGCTGCACAACTTCTGCTGAGGCTTTTTTTTTTTTTTTAACCAGAAAGAGGGTAAGCCATTAAGACATGTATTTTTAATATTCCTTCAAGATTAGTTGTGATGAAGTGGAAGTCTAGAGAAAGATGAAGGATCTCTGCAGAATTATATCATCCGATAATCCTCGGTACACCACGAGGAGTTTGCAGATGCAGGTGTCCCACAAGTGTGTTTAAGAGTCGAGCTACAGGTATCTCCTGTGATGGGTTGGGTCAAGCCACGCACAAAACTGCAGAGCTTGTGTTCTCCCCACCCTAATTCCCAGCAGCTCTGTGGCTGTGATAGCTATTTATACAAGCAGTTATTATTAACAATACAACACAAATAACGGAGGGGGAAAAAGTTCAGCCTTCTGCAAGGCTGCAGTCAGGGCTCTAGTGCTGGTAAGGGTCGTGCTGTTGGCTGACCTGAGCTCTGTCCCAGCTCCGTGTCTGGTGTCCGTGGCTGCAGCCAGCCTGTTTTCCACCTGGCTGTGAGCTGTGGTGCTGCCGAGGTGCCGGGCAGCCTCCCTCACTGGGCTGTGTACTGCTGTCAGTTCAGGTCCTTAAAATTTCTTCTCAAGGAGCTCTGAAAGCGTTCAAATGCAGAGATGCCCCTCAAGCTGTTCACAGACTTGGGCGTGTCAGGCAGCAGTATCCCAGGCTATAATTAATCCCTAAACTTCATAAAAGGGGAATATGCTTCTGCGTGGTTAATACATGAAAGAAGTCGAAGACTGAATTACAGCCTAGAACTTCAGTCTTCCATCAGTGTGTTTGTGCTTAAATAAAACGTCTCTCTCTATACGTAGCTTACATTGTTATTTACCAAGTCAGTGAAAGCTGCTGTGACTTTTGTTAAGTTGGACTTGACATTTACAGATAGAAATTTGCTTCTGACACAGCAAGGAGATTACAGTGTTTGTGTGACACGGGAAGAAAAAGATTACACTAATCTTGTTTTGCGGTCTTCTGTAGGAGGAGAAAGGTTGTAGCATGCTGCCATAAGAACATGGAAATGACGGAGAAATTATCAGCAACGTGTTCGGTAATGACCTGGCGTACGTTGTGTTGGTGCAGCCAAGTCTGTTGTAAGAAGTGGGTAGGCGCAGTTCTCAAAAGGAAGGAGAATTATCACTCGCTTTGTGTGTGTAGAAAGTAGCAGTTTGGGTAGAATCAGGCATTCCAGTGGCGTGAAGGAAAAGGCCTGGCTGACTAACAGAAACGCACACTTTGAATGAACTGACAAAGGCAGCTTATTACTTGAATGTGTGCGTTCCTTGTTTTTTTTTTTTCCCCTTAAAGAAGCCAGTCAGGAAATAGGGACACATTAGCATTAGAAATGCTGTTGGCAAGGAAGGAAAGGGGCCCAGAATGATTTATTTTTAACATTTGTTTTTAACGAAAAGCTCTAAACACACTTTTTTTTTTTTCTCTCAGTATTTAGTGTTATTTTACTGGTGGCTTCAAATGAAGAGTGCAAGGTCTTTGATCAAAGGATCGGAGAAGGGTGTCTGGTTTCAGAGCAGGAAGCACGTTTTTCCATGGAAAGCTCTGCTCTGAGAGCAGGGCTGGTCGGGAATCACCTGGCCCTTCTCTCACAGCTGCAGCAATCACTCCAGCCTAAGCTGGGAGCTTCCTCCAACCTCAGGGCTGTTGCCCTCCAGTGCCTGCAGTCCCCTGTCAGGAGGAAAGCTCCTTTTCCCTCTTTGCTGAGGCTCAGCAGCAAGGCAGGGATGCCCAGAGCCAGAGGGTGGCAGGCAAAGCCCTCTTGTCCTGCGTGCCTAACAGGGAAACAGTCATTTCAAAGATGACTTATGAAAGGGCGTGGATTATCCCTGCATCAAGCCTAGAGGCTTGGGGGTGTTACCTTTCCTCTCTCCCAGCTGGAAAAACCCTTGTGAGCTCTTCTTGTGAAGTTCAATAAAGCATCAGGAGTCCCAGCCTGCTCCCAGCAGCAGCAAGCCGGCCAGTGCAAGTGCGTGCAGGTCTGGTGACAGCTTGGTCCTGCCTGTGTAGTCCTGTCCTGCTGCTGTTGGAGCACACCCTCATTCCCTCTGGGGCAGGGAGTTTTTTTTTTGTTGGCAGTCACTTGCGAGACTTGTTCTTAGGAGGCTGGAGGATGACAGTGTGTTACTAAAAGGTGTTCGCTGGGCTCTGGTCCCTTCAGCCACCAAGCAACGTGGGGGTCGCTGCCTCCGTTTTTGGAGCTGGACAGGGACTAGCTTATGCAAAAACACCCTGGGGGTACAGCTCCGGCTTTCTCAGACTAACAGTGTAAAACATTGGAGGCTTTGGGCTAGGTGGCTAATCTAATATTGCTCAGTGTTGCGTTTTTTTTTCTTTCTTCCTGTTATCTATTAAAAAAACAGCAAAATTAGTTGGTATAGGAGAGAAGCTGGAAATAAAAGTCATAGTGAGAAGGCCAGAGTCTGTCAACAGGAATGAATAACAGACCCTGTAACAACTGGTGGAAACAAATTGTGAATATTAAAGAATCCTGTTACCTTGGTAATTTAGCAACAGTGAACTGCAGTGCAGACACAGAAATAAAAGTAGCTTTTAAACATAACAGGGCCAGTCAAATCTCTAGCAAGGGAAGGCTGCCCAGCATACCCCAGGGGAGTCTTATGGTCTCTGTTAAGAAAACAGTTGATAAAAATTCCGGATAGCGCAACTCCAGGACTTATGGGATGCATGTGAAGACCCCCTCTTGTAGTTACAGTGCCATCTCTGCTGCCGATCTTGCAAAAAATGTTACGTGCCTGGGGCTGCTGAGTGGGTTCGTGGTGGCTGACTTTAGCCTGTGGTGGGTTTCCCCTTCTGTTAAACTGAGGATGAGGACCTTTACATCTCTAGGTGCCATGTTTGCTCTTGGGTCCATTTTGTAGGTATTTATTAGGTCTTTTCCATTACAGAATGCAGATACCATCCTTTTTTAATTCATTTTCTACATTATTTCTTCTCATTTTCCTTACTAGCTTCACAGCAAGGGTAAATTAGTCTTTTGCTCTCTAGTGAAGATCTAGTTAGTCCAGACACTTCAGTTCCATGATAATCTCAAGGCTCTTACTGAAGACTTCCTCAGAGAAATCTTTCATGCCTCAGAAAATTGCAGGTCACTTGTGTTTGGTAAATTAGTCTGTTTTACACTGATTCTTAGCCGGCGAAAATGCCACTTAGTGAAAATGCTAGTCGGAGGGGTTTTGTTTTCTCTGTTCTGCTTTTGTCATGTTGTGCCCTGCTTCTAGCAAGAGCAAATGGAATTGGTGACAGCCATTCAAGTAGTTGAAGCAATAGTAATTCTTATTAGAATTAGGGACATTTTGTAGAAGCTTCACTAGGGGATGCAAGTTCAATTTATTTTTTTTTCTTTGAAGGATGTTTATCTACAGATTTTTAAGTGTTCCTGAGACCAGGTCTTCCTCTTGCTTCCAGTTCTTACAATCAGTTTCAGGACAAAAGCCAGGCTGCAGAGGACTCTGGGCTGCAGTTCGTAACTATCACTGCAAAGTCGCAAATATTTGGACAGGCACCAGTGAGAGTAGTGGCTGTTTCTCAAGTCAGAAATCTCAAACTTCTCTTAGAGTGTAGTGGAGAGAAATTAATTTATTTTAATTTGAAAGATGGAGGTTATTTTTACAAAACATCCTAATGTATGCTCTGAAATCTTTCTTCTGCCTCACATTGCAGACCTTTCCGTGATGGAAATGTTTTAATCAAGTCCCTGTAGAAAGAACATTTCCTTTACTAAAGGGGATGGAAAGATCAATGTCCCATTTCCATTCTTACAGCCACAAGACACTGAGTTGATTAAAATTGCCTTGTACACCTTGCTAAGGCTGGAGAAAAACAGTATCTCCTTTTAATTTGTAGATGCTAGAGGCTGCATCATCTGTGATGGACAAAGGGATGGTCTTAGAAACTCTGAATGCAAAATCTTGCAGTTCGCATCATTGCATTAGTTTGCTTTTGCCCTTCAAAATCCCAGGAAGAACAAGAAAAAAGATGCCCTGAAGACACCAGTTAAGAGTCACAAAACATCATCTATAATTTAAGTCATTATCAGGCATCTCCATTATGCTGTAATTATTTATTGATTTTTATATAGTATGACCATTATGCACAGCAGTCACAGAACTGATACGGTAGTCAGCACATTTAAAAATCCTCTTATCTAACCTATTTTCATCAGCAGAGGCCAATTGTATAATAACAATGAGATTCTAAATTGTTATAAATGAAAATAAAAGGGGAAGAGAGAGCAGAAATAATCACTAGAATATGTTGTTTTTCCCCTGCACCTTGAAAAAGCATGTGTGAGCCAAGCGCTACTGAAAAGCCTCGATAATATTTCTGGGTCTGTACAATTGCTCTAATTTCCCAGTAGCCCAACTAATCTTATATCCTATCGCCCAGAATGCCCATTGCACAGATGCATCAGAGGACAATTCAAAATCTGTATAATGGAGATAACCAGTTCACCGCAGCTTTTCTTCTTGTTCACAGGCAGCTAGCACTGCAAAGTGGCAATTTTTAGCCCCAGGGGCTGACTGTGAAGTATGGTCTGGAGAAGGGGACAAGAACTCAGTTGCCTACTAGTCTGTGGGCAGATGCTGGCCGAGCAGCTTTTATCCACTTTTTACACTGTTTGAGCTTTACCTCCAAGATTGTTACCAATTCATGACTTCATGTTCCATTTCTGCCTTGACACCTACCATGCCATCAAAAACAAAATAAAAAAAGATGTGAAAAGCTGGCACTTTCAAAAATAAGTAATGGCACATAGAGCAGCAATGTTGACATTTTTTATTTTATTTTGAGGTGGTTTTAGTGCAACCATTTTTCTCTACTGGACAGGAGATTCTGCAGTACTTCATGCATACAAACATGCAGAAGAATTTTAAGGATTGTTAAAGTAGGATTTGGTTCACTGTAGGAGTCTTAGGTTAGTAAGAAAATGCGGATTTGGTAGATAAAGTGATATTTGGGAAGTCATGAAATAGCATTGAGTGTTTATGCAAAATAGGAACTGTTAATGGAGTTGCCCAATTCCCAGTGACCATAACTGGTCAGGGCAGGAATCCTCCCGTGTGTGATTTCAGCAGCCCCTGCTCAAGTCTCATGAAGGACAACGTGGTTTTATGGAAACAAACCTTGCTCTGCCTTGTCTCTCTTTCAGTGATCTTTAATCAGAGACACAGACTTGAGGAATCTGCACATGTTGAACTCGTGGGCTTGTTTTGCTTTCGCTTCAGGGTGGTGGTGCTGTGGCTGAGTACCCTGGTGCTCTCTGAGGAGCTTCAGTGGGCCCATCAAACACGGACTTCTGAGGCCTATCTTCAAGCTTACAGGCAGGTCATCTGGGGATCTGAGAAGCCTCAAAATAGAAGTAGAGAAATAAAGTGCTGCCAGGGCAGAGGTTAAAGCCCCTCCTCTTTCCTTCTACCCTGTGTATAGGGCAAATAAGCGTTTCTTTACATTCTCTGAAAACTTGAATTCTCTCCTAGGCAAATGTTACAGCAGTAGCCTTGTGGGCTTTTACCTCCAGAAGCTGTCACCGAAGACAAATCTACTGGCTATGAAAGAGAGAGCACAGGATCAGCCATCCAGTGTCCTTGGGGAATGACAAATATTTTTTGCTGAGGTGGAGAGGAGAGGAGGAGGACAGGGATTGCCAGAAAGCACATTTTTATGGTAACTGAAGTAATGAACTCAAATGAAAGGAATAAAATAGAGGTTTAGAGTGGAAGTGCCATTTCAGTTTTAACTACAGTGTTGCTACTGCAAGGCTATAAATTAGAACAAGGTAGTTAAGTTGGAAGAAATAAAGCAAGAAAGGTAGAGTCCTTGGTAATAGGAAACTCGGAGGAGCCCAACCTCTAATAATTGAAGTACATCCCACACTAGAGTTGTCTTGCCTCCGCTCTCAGCTGGTAATTAACGAAGTCGGATGAAAGATGTGAGGAGCAACTTGCACAGGAGGGGGTGCACTTTCCCAGCTCAGCAGGGAGCTTTTATTTCTGCTAACGTTTAAATGCCTGTTTCCCTAATCTTGGACTGGAGATTTGTAGCTAATTTCTCTGAGCATGTTTTTCCGAGAGTGATACTTAAAGAAATCTATAGGTCACCGTGTGGTCTTCTCTCCAGTAAACGCTTCTTATCTCCATCTATTGTGTGTTTTTAACCTTTAGCCACTCCAGACATATTCTCATCCTGGAGACCCATAGTTGAGACCCTGAATTTCTGCCATCTTTCTCTGCCCCAGGGCAGTGAGAAGTCCGTGGAACTCATTGGCCTAATCAATCTCATAATAATATCTATTTTGCTTTATTGTGGTAGGTAGAGGAAGAATTAGATTCAAAAATTCATTAAAGGCTGAGGATCCGCGCAGAGAGATGGAAAAAAAAACAGCAGAAAATGTCCAAATACAATCCCTACCTACAAAAAAGGCTCCAGAGACAGAAAAATAAATATGGGCCAGTTGGTATTTTACTAATGGTTTTCAGAGAAATGATAAATTATACCCCCCCCCCCCAAAAAAAAAAAAAGGACAGCTTTTTTTTATTTATTTATTTAATCTTGCAGTAGGTGAAACTACGAGAGATGCAAATACAACCTCACTGGCTTCTTGCTGTTCTCTAGTTCATTACCACTGCTTCCTTACCAGTGCTCAGAAGTGCCCAGTCTGGCCAAGAGGACACCTGCAAATGTTACAGAGGAGCTGAGTTAAGGAGCTGTTAAATCCCAGGAAGTAATGCACATCATTGGTTTAGAGCTGGATCTGCTCTAGTGTGTAACAACGTGGTGTGTTCTCGAGAAACTGCCTTTCATCTTAAAGCTCCTCATGTATTTCAATTGCGTTGGAGGCTATAGGCCAGATTTCCAGCTTGTGCGTGTTCATGTAAGTCTCTCAAAATGGAAGAGCTATGCCAATTTATACTCAGTGAGAATGTGTTCCTGTATAACAAAGCAGTAGCTGTATATTAACTTACAACCCACTTTTGGCTAGTATGCAATGCAGGAAGAATGGAAGTGGAACAAAGGACAATAGCCAGTATTATTTGAGTCTTTGCAATGCTGTAGTAAAATTTGGTGAGCTGAACTTTGTCAACTTTTGGCTGCTTTGTTGGGTAGCTCAATACCTGGTGCATGCAAGGGCGAATGGCTAACAAACCAGCTGCTTTCCTGTGGCAAAATAGGAATAATTCTCTAGTTCTAATGTCACAAATAACAAAAACATGCTTTGCTCAAGGTCAAGTCATTCCTGTCACAGAAAGCTAAGTGTCTTGTAAGTGGATGCAATTGTAGAATCGATTTAAAATAACTTCCTATAACCACTTTCTGAAAAATGCTGTCACTTTGCAGACAGAGGTCTTTCTGAGGGAGTAATGAGGGGACTCCAGTGAGTTCTATCTCGAATTTGTCATCTGCTACTGCAGATTAATTCAGCCAGGATGTCTCCGAGTGACTTGTAGCCACCTGATGATACAGCACTCATTTTGCTTGTTAGGGAGGGTAGCAACCCTATTACTAATCAGAAAACCATGCATCAGTTCTCAGCACAGCTTGATCTCTATTTACTTTTCAAGTACCTAAATGGAGTGTCACTAAAGAAGCATTTGTGGCTCTCTGGGTTAGCAGACTTTTCCTTTTTCTTGGCTGCAGCCTCATGTAATGCCCCTGCCTAGGAGCTCTGTTCAGGTAAGGCCTGGGCTTTATGAATCAGGGCTGCTTGGCTTTATCCTGCAACACATCACAATAGAGCAGTAAACAAAGAAATATTTCTTGTATTGAAAGGGAATTTTTCTGAGACAGAATTTCTGCTCCCAAATTTGAGTAGGATGGATGGTTCCTTCCTAAAAATGCATAGAGATTACAGGTATTAATGACTTTCATATCTCTCTGCAGACATGGCATCCGCTCCATGGCAACATCTTCCACTCATTTAGTCAGCAAAGAACCCAACAATTACCCCTCTATTTTGTCATCCTAATGTACTTGCCTGCAGCAGAGAAACTTGTAGGAAGCCCCATGCTCTGCCAGCAGTGAGGCCTGGCTCTTCTTACAGTGTGAGAGCCAGCGGGATCGCAGCCCCGCATGCAAAGGCTGCAGTAAATCCCTAGTCCCAGGATGGCACTCACCAGTTGCTGTGTGGAGAGGAGCTGCGTAGGGGCTTCTGCACAGGACCTTGTAGGTGGGTCTCATTCATAAAAAATATTTTGACATCCTACTGTGGTAGAGGTATTACTTGTTTTGACAGAATATCAATGCTGTAGTGGCAGCCTTTATCAAGCTGTTTGTGCCAGGCTGTCTGGCACCTGCCCATCGCATTACCACAATTTCTTCTGCTACAAGATCTGTCCAATTTAATCTTTACATTAATTCGCGTGCAGTGAAGAGAGAATAGCTTCTTTTATCTGAATTCAACAAATTCAGATGGAATTCAGACACACAACATCTCTTTACAAGGGCACCTGATGTGTGTTGGTGCTTTTCTGTGGAGCCTCATCTGTCATGGCATGAAGGAGTAGATTTACACGGACAACCCACACGTATGGATTAGGGTCACTGTTAGAAGCAAGAAAATATCTTGTGTTTAAATGGAAGGCAAAGTTCTGGTCTTATCTCTTCTTGTAGAGTTATTTCCATTTAATCTAGAGGCTACTTTCAAATTATTCCCATCAAATCTTCCCCAAACCATCCTCAGCTTTAGGAAAGCCAGCAGCTACCTTTCCTCCTGTGCTTACAGCATTTCTGTGAAAAGCTTCTCTCCTTGGGCTGCCATGACACTTATTTGAGCAGGGGCTCTTGGTCCTGTCTCCTGGGTGAAGGTGGGCAGATCTGGGACCGTCAGTGCCTCCCACCCTCGAGGTGTGCTCTCTGCTGAGATGTGGCTCAGAGGGCCGTGACAGCAAACCCGCTGTGACCATGTGCAGGTGGGTGCTACGTGGGGTGCTGCTGGAGTGCCTTGCAACAGGGCAGTCTTCCTTGTCTGCTCTCTTTTTTTTGGGAAATAAATTACCTGGTTGTAGGGGAGAAGCCTTGTGGCTCTGAGACACCCTCACTTCTCCTCACAGGACTGTGTCTCCGTAAAGACGGGACAGCGCTGTGCTCTTGATTTGCTGTTGAATGCAGAAGTGATTTTAAAGTGGCTTAAAATATGCATTTATGAAGTGCACAAACCAAAGTGGTTAAGTGATGATAGTTTAATAGTGGAAAATGCATAGGGCAAGTTGTGTATAAGTGCTTGTTAATCTCAGCTTCTGAGCCCTTGACTTGGGTCCCTTTACAACCCAAGAACAGAGCCCACCTGCCCCCAGAGGAGAAGATTCAGGCTACTCTCCTGGGCCTGGCATGTCTCATAGTGGAGGTATTCTTGTGTATTACATCTAGTCTTAGATGGCTGTTCTCTGGAAAAGTCCTACTTAAAATGCTTATCCCCCATATTAGGAACTGGCCCTGATCTTTCCGTGGGTCTAACCCATGATTCTGTAAAGATCTGGCTTTATACCTACCGATTCCACCATGTGTCCTTTCCTTTAACTCATCTTTGCTGTTTTTCTTCTGATTGCTTTTTGATATTAGTCAGAAGAGGAAAAGAAATAATTACAGCTTGCTGAAAAGTTGCTGAAAGTCTACTGTAATTAGATTTTTTTTTTTTAAGGGCAAACACTGTAACTCTAACTGCTCTTGTAATGTTGTTGCTTCTGTGGTTTTTATGAATCAGAACATTTTAGAAGTCCAAGTAGAGTTGCAACAAGTAGCTGCTTCCCGTAGTTGTGTTACTATGCCACTGGGGCGTTGCTTACAAACCCAACCATTGCTCCAGTTAACTTTTCTGTCCCTACAGGACAGGGGCAGGCTGATTCAAAGCATGCTGGATGTAAGCAAATGGGGTGTTGATGGGAGCTTTTGGGGAGCAGCGCTTGTGCCAGTTAGCCAGGTGTAACACTGCTTGGTTTGTGCAAGGGAAGACCAGTCAATGTGGCTCAGCTTTTTTCTTATTTTCCTGATGGACTCTTCTCTGAAAAGCCAGGTGGGCTGTATGCTGTGCTTAACTGCAGAGCCTAGCTGGCCTGTGTGGCAGTTCTTGTTTCACATTTGTTTTCCTATTTAAATCTTACTTGTGAGACGATACTAGGCCATGGCTGAGGCAAAGCACTTAAATCATCTCAGTGCTTACTGCCATGCCGGCATATCACTAACATGTGGGACGACCACTTCTGGTCACTCTCAGGCCCTCTCCATTGACCTTTCCGGCTGTCATGTTTCTAACAGGTGAATAAAAGTGCAGGAAATGAGGATAAACTGAGCTTCAAGAAGCACAGCAGAAGGAAAAAATCCACTTGTGTTCAGGTGTCTGAGGCACTCAATGTTTGAAATGCTGCTTTGTGTTTATCTTAAATATTGACATTACTTAGTGCACATGAGGAAATTTGTATACTTCTCTTTATGTTTTGGATTAAATTGTGTTTTACTGCTTTTTATTACTTCAGAGAGTTAACAGGATGAATGTGTATTTTGAAGAGCTAAAGAGCCAAGATACTTCATTAGGCAGATGAATATTTTTCTTCGAGTTGCAAGTCAATAATTTAATGTCATTGCAAGAATTAATTTATGAGTGGACAGACCTATAAAACCAATCAGTCTAAGTGCAGGTGACAGCTGTCCTATCTTATATGTTCATTATGAGCTGGCTGACTCATGACCGAAAATGTTGCAGTTTCGCTTGGGACAGTGTTGTAGTCAAGAATATCTTACAGTGAAATGGATTTAAATACAGTTTTCTGTGCCTTAATTAGTCTGGGAAATAGTTGTTTCACTGTCTGGTACTGCTAACTCCTTCAAACACCCAGGGGCTGGGCCATACTTTTCTTTAATTTAACCTGTGGCCATCATAAATTTGTCCACCTCCTTTTAATCCTCTTTTGCAAACTATTTTCTATTTTTCTTTCTGTTGTTTTCCTCCAAAATCTTTCTGCTTCATAGCTTTATTTTTGATGAAGGACTCAAAAGGTATTCAGAAATAAGAATATAGCTTTACTGCTATAGCCTGGAAATTTTACTCAGCATGCAGACGTAAATTGGGACATTTTGCATAGACACGTGAGCAAGGTCTGGACTGTATAATGGAGATGATTGGAACTACATAACTCCCATTCAATCTTTTAAGCAAACTAATTTTTATGTAGCGTTTTCTTTAAAGACCAAAATCAATTTTGAGAAATTTCCAAATGCTATCTTGAAAAGGTTCCTGTTTTCCCATCAGCTGTAGCCACTTAGAAGAAATTGCTTGGTCCTGGTCCTAAGCTATATATAAGTAGTACCCAAATACATCTGTCTCTATACAACTGCATATATTATGTATCTGTACTGCTTTATTACATTATCAAGTTCCAGTCTTCCTTACTACTGAAACTGTGTAGGACAGCACTTTGGATTATTTTGTCCCAGATGTCTTAGCCTGTGATTTTCCAAATTGCATTTTGCTAGTAATTTCTGCTCATGTTTCTAATCCCTGTAATCTGGAGATTTCATTACCATTCTGTTTACTGTCTTGCTGATCATTATTGAAAGTATTAAATAAGACTAGCAATGATACCTCCAGACCTCATACACTCGTTATTTAATTTTATCTTTTGCTTGCACTTCTTAAGCTATCTTTTACTCTGTAGAGTAGACCTCATTTCTAACCTGGTTAAGGTTACTTAAGAATAAATGCATGCCGCACAGTTTCAAATCTCTAAAAGTCATATATCTTAAGTCTGCTGAGGACATACGTCTACTAATTTTATTTTGTCAATAAAACTAATAATGCAGTCGAGTTAGTCTCAAAAGATCTGCCCGTTGATAAGCTCATTCTCATATCTTGTCTTCTGGAACTTCAGTGTTGTGGCTTCAGCTGATTCATGGACATTTATATCAGTTTGGGACAGTCTGTTAAAATTAAAAAAAATAAAAATAAAAATGAACCTATGCCTCAATTTTCTAATAAGAGTTCAGATCTCAAATTGTTGTATATTCTAAAGCCAAACTGTAATCATTAACTGCCAGTGCATAAAACACCATATTGGTTGTTTTCCATGTGGTGTGTAGACTGTAGAATGAACAAGTATTTCAATGTTGGTTGGTTTTACTTTTGACTGAAAAGCATTTGTATTGCTCTAAGACCACATTAATCAGGACGAGAATTTTGTCACTGTTTTCCAGGGCATGGGAAAATGTTCTTCTGAGGTATTGGTTTTCTAACCAGATCACATAGTGTTAGTGGGGAATTTTGTCTTCAAATCTCGATGTCTTTAGTTGTGTTGGATCAGTCAGAGATCCAAAAGCAGTTAGTAGGGACAAGCAAAAAATACTGTTTCCTTTGTTAGGGTTATCCCTTTCCAGTTAATCACTTCTGAAGTCTACTCCCTTTCTCATCATCATGGGTGTCCTTTAAATGGGTGTATGAGAGAAGATCTCTGTGTTGCAGAAACAGGGACACTTTCCACATTTAATAGCAAAAGAAGTGGTAGGACACCTATAAATGGTTCATAAGAATGCTTAAGAACGTATAGCACATGTATCCTTCTTTAGGATTTGACCGAAGTACATATGTGATAAAAATCCTCCAGAACTGTCCACAGAGCCTTTTCTGGCCTTTTCTTCTAGGTGAGCTGTTGGCTAAAATAGGCTAAGAGCTAGGTACAGAATGGGAGGAAAGTGCTAACCCAGTGTGTTGCTTGTCTTTGTAAACTGCAGCTGAAGTCTCATCAGGATTTGTTGCTGATATTAAAACAGTTTTTTCTCCTTTGCTTTGCATGGACTGTGTTCTTTTTGACATCTTTAGAGACTTTAACTTCAGTTATTTCCATTTGTAAATTTGGAGAAGAGGTGAACTTTTTTTTTTTAATAATTAGTATGTTATCTCACTTAAAATTGAGATGATAAAGAGGTGCTTTTTGTTCATACTTTTGTAAACTGGTTTAACTAGAGCTTATTAGTGTTAATTAGAGGGAAAATCGGGTTTCATTAAAGCTAGCAGTGATAATAATATGCAGCTAGTTATTGACCTTTTGGTATAGTGGTAATTTCAGAAGATAAGAGATTAATTATTAAAGAGCTCCTGATACCCTACAATATGGTTTTGTTTCAGGCTCTGCATCTGCCTGGCTTTTGCTAACACAATCAAAATGCTGTACTTGAATAAGGAATTCTGATTCTGTAGTGGATGTTATAGCATATCCCTATTCTTAAATTCCTCTGGGTGGGAAGGAATGACAATGCATACTTACGTTGTTTTAGAAACACTGTGCAAGCTTTTTTTTTTCTTTTACCTTCTCTTTCATGACATTATGAGGTAAGTTTCTTCAGGTTTCTCTTACAATTACTATAGGTTTTTAAGTATAGATATTGATATTCGTAAAACTGCAAAAACCGTGGCAAAATATTAGTATCATTCCTAACATCAGTTAGGCATACGTTTTACTGAGCCCAATGGAAATGTTTTTAAGTAACCATCCTTTTTCTTTTTTTCCTCTCTCCCCAGTTTCTATGGGAAGAAATCCATGTATGTAAGAGTCACCTGAAGACTGACTTCAGCTCAAACAAGGTACTCCTTTGCCTTATGCGAAAAATTTTTAGTTTTAGATATGCTACTGAATGTTGTTTGGAAATAAGTTTATATCTCATTTTCTTTGGCTGTTCTAAGTGAACTCATTGAAAGTGTTGTTGATTTTAAAATATTTGTATTACAAAGATGTCTGACTTAAAGGTAAGCATCCTACTAATGAACACAAATACAGATTGCAAACTTCTCTGAAATGCTTGGGAATCAACCTTTTGCAGCAGAAATCAATGTTCTACCATATGTAGGATGACAGATGAAATAGCACTTAGACACGTTGCAACAGTAGAATTAAAATACCCCAGTCACCATAATCCAAAGGAACTCTAGAGTCACAGCCCCATCTGAAGAGAATTGTATCAATGTATCATTTAATTTATTTTTGTTACTAAAAGCCTTACCTACAAATGCAAATATGACCAGGAAAATTTGTTATGATGTGTGTTGTTTGAGTCCTGCTTTGGCTTACAAAATGAAAAGTACCAACACAGTAGGCAGAGCACCATGAACAGTAACAGTGGCATAAAATTCAATGCTGATGACTTAGGAAAAAAAAAAAAGCAAAATAATTTTTGAAATAGAGTGAAACTGTGAACATGACTTTGTGGTCATCATCAGAGCTTTAGCTACTTTTACAAATTTTAAGCATGGAATTATTCATTTAGACTTTGGGCTCCAACTACTGTCACTATCTTAATTCAGCCCTCCCATTCTTTAAAATTAACTTATTCTTTAATGTTTGCAAACCTTGAAATGACTGATCAAATAGGCCTGCACCTTTTATAAGTTTGTTTTTTCACCTGTTTTCAAATGGTGCTGACTTGTGTGGATGTTGGTCTCTGGAACTAGAGGTCATGGTTCTTCATGCAGACAAGGGAAAGACTGCAACTCAGTGTGAGGGGATGTAATTTCATTCTCCGCTCTGTTCAGAGCAAGTATAGTCCTGGCAGTTTTTTTTTTTTTTAAAAAAAAAAAGGAGGGGGGGGCATAAAAATCACAGTTGATATTCCTTTTTTCCTTTTACAGTCTTTTTGAAAATTGTGATGCAAATCTGTAGACAAGCTCTGAAGTACCAATCACTGGACTTATTCCTCTTCCATTATTCATCTGTTTCATAAGATATTTTAATGACAAAGCCCCATAAGTCTTCACTGGAGTATAGGATGCTAATATAAATTCTTTTAGGTGTCTCAAAACATCTTGGGAAGCTGCGTTTTTCAGTTACTTTGTCCATGTTTTAATTTTTATTGTGTTTTCAGTTTAATGAAAAATGGCTTTTACAGAACATTAATATGCTCACTTTTAATTTTAGCCTTGTTTACTTTTGTCTTTATGTATACTTCCTAATAGGTATAATGTGTATACATATTCTCACAGGTCTTGATATGGCCCCAGTGATATTAAGCAAGTAAATGGAAAATTACCTTAAGAATGATTTTAAAAAACAATGTCTACATAAGTAGTTGCAGAAAATGTTTTCAAAAGCTAGGACGAATGGAGCAATTACACAGTAAAAACATATTTATGCCTGTATAGATTGGCAGATTAAGATACTTTAGTTTAAGAATACAAGAAAATAAAGAGTCAAACTAAAGGTCCAGCTTGCTTAGCGTCCTTTTTCTTAGAAGGAAACAAGTATGAGCAGTATTAAATGGATGTAAGGACAGGGCAAATCTCTAATGGTGGTGTCCAAGGAAAATCACCTGGACTCCATCTAGTTGCAAAATTGTGTCTTAGAATTAAAAAGTTCTTAGTGGACTTTTCATTTGAGAATTTCCTACCTGGCTGTCTAAAATAGACAATTTAGTAGATAAAGGCTTATGAGATTTATGTTAGAGCATGTGCACACTTGGAAGTGATAAGACTAATTCAGTTCTGTGTATACAATTTATAGTGCTCTTTCCCAAATTTACTTTTTTAAATAGTTAATCCCTGCACCTACTTCCCATTATTTTAGGAATGACAAATGGGTAGATGTTGCATGAAACCATGTAATTCTTCAGTCAGAATTATGCTGTAGTTTCCCTAGACTTATTTTCTTCACATCTTACACCTATTTTCAGATCATTAATGTCATGAATAGATTTGTGTGTGTGTATGCACTGTGTTCTGTGTTGTTAATTAGAACGAACACATACAGAAAGTGGGCTAATTTATCTTCTATGTACAGTTTGAAAGCAGATTTTTAAGCAAATTACTGAATTTTTTGGCATGGAAACCCAGGAACATATGGCCATGTGACTGTGTGTAAAAGTGCTAATGTAGTGTGTAACTTTGCTGACCTTGTCTTAGAATTGAGGTGAGATGTAAGTCATAGATTTGTAGATATTATGGCCATAAGTGACCTCAAAATGACTTGTGATTATCTAGTCTGACCTTTCTTTCTAATGAGTGACATAGAATTCACCGCCATCCTGGCTCTTGAATCCAACATCTTTGAATTAGGCTAGGTATTGTGTTTAAACTCATCCATTCATGACTTTAGCATTCAGCTGTGTAGAATCCTGTGTATGCTATTAATATCTCTTGCCATAACACATTTATTGTCATAATATGCCTAGATTCAGGTTCAATTATTTCAGCCTTATCCTGTCTTTGTCTACTATACTGAAGAACTTGCTCTGCCATCGAATTCTTCTCCTGCGTTGATGCTGAGACTGCCCATTAGGCGTACTTCAAGCATAAGAAAATCTTAAATGTACTTTTAATTCCTCTCTAAATCTACATTTTTTCCACATTTGTCTTAAAATCTGGGCACCAACACAGATGTAGCATACCAGAAAGATGCTTTCTGTGGAGAAGTACAAGTGTGAAACACCTCTTTACACCTGTCTCGGCTTAAATTCTACTTTAGAGCATGTAGGACTTTCAAGCTGTCACACTGTGTTTGACGGAGTCTGAATCCATCTCCCATCTTTGAATGACTGATACCTGGAAGTGGATACAAAAATTCTTCTCTTAGCTGCAGCTTCGTTGCTAAAGAAAGATAGACTCAATTCATTGCCTCTGTCAGAAATGTCAAGGCACTGGAAACCGGTACCAAGAGCTGAGATTTTTCAAGATTTGCTTTATCTAATGTTTTTGGTCACAGATATGACCTTGCCAGACTCTTCTGAAAAAAAAGGGGGGAAAGGGGGAAAGAAAAAAAAAAAAAGAAATAAGGCGAAAAGACTATGAAGAAAGTTGTTAAGGGAAGAGTGCTTTATGAAATAGTGATTAAAATTTGGTGAAATGATATGGAGATACTGTCTGTGCTTTCTCTTTCCATCTGGTTACATCCTCTCAGGATCAGTGAAAGCTCAGTGTACTGGTGGAATCAGGGACAGCATGAGATGGTGGATTAGTGAATTCAACAGTAAATTTTGTTCTCTTCAATCCTGTTCTTTTCGGCTTTAGCATCAGGTTGAGGATCCCAAAGCAGGGATAAGGAGTGAAGAAATATGCTTTCTACATGTTCTGTTCATACATTAAACCTCATCTCTGCCCTCCTAGTGTTTCTGTATGGGTGTGTATCCCTCTCCTCTGCAACTTACTGTTCAGTCTGATTGCAGTCCTTGACTTCTGTCAGCTCTCAGGGGACAGGGCTTGTTCAAACTCTCACTCTTAGGATTTGCTGCTTTTAAAAACTATGTTATATAAAGGGCAGCAGCCTTACAGCATCTTGAGCCATGTGAACAGTGGGATCTGCATGGCAGTCCATGGGCTTAATGAGTTATTTTTCTGACGCCTTGTGAGCCCAAAAGCTGCCCTTTCACAGCTGGTTTTCTATGCAGCCTCTCATAGAGCATTTCATTTGTTACCTCAACTGTATTTCACCACGTATTGCTCTAGCTTCTACTCTGTGACATCACTCTTCATTTACCTCTCAATATTTTTGTCACCTGTTGTCTTCATGGTAACACCTTTATACACCTTTATAGATGGCACTTATCAAGCCACTGATAAACTTTAAATAGGTGTTTACAAAGCAACCCCTCTAGTATTCACACGTGAAACTCAGTCTCTTGACAATTATTCAACAGTTAAAATTTCATTTTGAGACTATTGTAATTGGCTGGATTTTTATTTATTGCCTGTCACGTAACTTCTCATATTCCAGTTGGTGGCTGTGTTCAGTTAACCTTACAGGCTAGTGTAAAGCTTATCTTGGATACAGCAGAAGAAACGTAGACTTACAGCAAGGGCTTCTGAAAACTCTCCATCATAAAGCAGGTGTAAATGCCTGGAACTGTTGTTTCATTTCAATGGCAAACACAAGAAACTGTAATAAATACAGATTACCTAAATAAATCAAAGTCAGGATGCTTCTGTTGAAGTGCAAATCTGTTGTCATAAAAATTTCTATAAAATTATCTAATTTCCATAAGCAGGTTTCCTATTGGATAATGATTTATTCATCTAATGTTTCTCCAGAGATCTTAGCTAGCAGCAGGAGCAGATCTCTTGAATAAAAACAAATCCTTATTGTTATTAGTTTCTGTGGAGAAAGGTGGTATTGTTTCCTGAAGCTGTTACAAGAACAAATGTTTTCTTTCTATGGTATTTTATTTCAGAGAAGGTGAAATGTTAGGGGCAGGTTTGCCATCCTATGTAATAAAACCATGCAATTTTACTCTGAAAATCAGGTGATCTCTTCCATGCACAGTCTGCAGAAGCTCAGACAGGTCTCTGGAACATCATCAATCCCCATCACCACATGTAGTCCTGGCCCAAGGTGGCCTCATGCTTCATTAGCAGCTCCCTGTGTCTCAGGGTGAGAAGCACTACCCTACAGAGTGAGATGGGCTGTGTCAGCTCATGTTCTAGTAACATTCTTCTTTGCTATATGTTCTTCCTCCATCTTCTTGTAGCTTAGTACCTGTCCTTTGTTTTTTGTCCCTATTTTCAGTGTTATGCATGATGTCTTCTTTGGCTGGTGAGGTGCCAGACTTTGGGAGGAAAGACTAGAATGCAGTATCTAGAAAAGCTGTTTTGTGATGCACATGACTTACGGGCTTGTACCAGTTTCCCCTCTCTTGGGAAAAGCCAGACATTTGGACTGGCTGCCAGCTGCCTGTTCTCTCCCACCGACCCCGTTCCTGCTACACCAAGTCATTTTGTGCTTTTTGGTAAGGAGAGGGGCTGTCGAATACCCTGAAATCCACAATGCATTCATGTCATTTTTGACCTCAGTCTATTCAGCTGTGTGGTCCACGAGCCATTAGCTCTTATGTATTCATTTATGTAGTTGTTGCATCTCTCCTGCCTGTGAGAGAGAGGGGCCTTTAAGATGCTCTGTAAAAATGTTCAATTGTTCCTATAAAACCATCAGACTGAATAGGACCTGCTCTTTTCTTTCATTCTACTATTTTCCTCTTCTGCAAAGAAGGATATTGCAGAAAATAAGGTACAGGTAATTGTTTGGGTTTTCTGCTTGAAATTGTTTTTAATACTGAAACCCCATCATTCTTACTGAGAGACTGAAGAAAGGACTTAAAAGTATGCTGAAATTAAATCACTGTTTAGGGGAAAAATAATGATGGTAGGCTTCTGCTGTCTCTGCCATTGCCTGCAATACAAATAAAGGACAGTGGTTCTTAATTCTGTTTGCATTTGATTTTTCTGTCTCTATTATTCTCCTTGTATTGACAGTGTATGGTGTAATCCTAGCAGGCTTCTGACTAAATGCCTAAGTAAAGCCTTCAGAGTCAGTAAGTGGAGACAAGAATGAGTTAATTGGGATTCTTCATCTCCCAGCAAAGCAGTAGGTATGCTTCAAAAAGACTGAGGAATATTGGTCATGTATTAAGTTTTTAATTTTTTTTTGAAAAGACAGAAGAAGAAACCAGAAGATTCTAATAAAAGCACTAAATACTGTTATCCTACCAGGTGTCAGCCTGTCATTTTATTCAACAAGCTGCAAACAACCTCTTAAAGGCAGACGCTAGCTGGACGTTATTCAGACATTATTCAGATCTCTTTGCAGGCAAAGTATCCTTCTCGTATTTCCAGGTGGCTGAAAAAAAAAAATAGAAGCCAATTCATAGGTCCACTTCAGCATGAGATAATATTGCCCCTTCTTGTTCTTAAGGCCCCAAGGAGTTTTTCTGAGGACTGTTCTGGAAAGCAGTGGTTATGGTAGATGATAGAATTAAGTAAGTGTCTTTGCTGTTGAAGTGCAAGCAGTATGTGTAGGATGATACAAGTGTATGTGATCACTGAAATGTGCAATGTAACCTGCATGTCACCTGAGGTAAGTGCATCAGTGATTAATACAAGTGCTTGTAAAGGATTCCAAGCTGCTGCAGATAACGTTATGGCCATGCCATGAATATGGTGGAACATCAACAGCAGTTGCTGAAACAAGATTTCAAATAAGATGAGCCTGAGGCTGTATGTACACATTGGTATGGCCATCTTTCAAATTTGGCATTTCAGAAAGCTATTACAAGTATTTTCCTGAGAGAGCCCCTTGGCTAGCTGGAATCAGGCAGTGCAGTGCTCCTACAATGCAGTCCAGCTTGTTAATTATCTCAAGAATGTTTCAGACTGCTACGTCTTAACTCAGATAAGTGACTAATCTCTTTTCTGGAACATAATGTCCAGAAAATGTTTCATGATGAAGCATTTCAGCAGATTGCTTGGATCTCTTGTTGAAATAGTGGTCTTGCTACAGTGAGCAGCAAAGCTCCAAGTGACTGGTAGAGGGAGCTTTTTATCCGAGTCAAACCAGAGAAGGCATCTGAAAGCTTGTGTCAGGCATTTGGAGACTCACTTGCAAAAACTAATTGCGCTCTCCGAAATCTGGACACTGAGATACACTTGTGCACTCTACTCATGGGGATGAAAGTTATTTTCTTCCTTTTTATAGTTCTATTGAGTGTTGCAGCTTCCAAACTTGTCGTAGATTTTTAGAAGCTTTAGAAAGCGAAGAATGGGATGGTTTCATGTATTTGCTTATTGCTCTAAAGGTAATATCTAGGTTTATGTTGAAAGGTTTATTGAATACTTGCATTCTAGTTATGTAATGGAGATAGAGCCCAAGTGGTGCATATGCAGTCGGTGGGGCACCGACACATATTCCAGAAATACAGCTGGGTTTATTCTTACGGTAAAGTTCAGAGGCACCTGGATCTTAACTGTAGGGAAACAAGGAATTAAATAGCTTGCTCCTAAGGAGAATCACTTAGAATCTTAAGGAGAATCACTTAGACTTAGAATCTTAATCTTAAGGAGAATCACTTAGACTTAGAATCACTGTTAGAACAGAAATGTGTGTTGTTTCTTTTTATTATTATTTCAATTAATAAAAAAGTCCTTTGTATAAATTACTTAAGATAAATGGAGTGAGATCAGGCTTCATGGTTTGAATGCTGTGAAATATCTCCCAAGCGGTGTTTGCAGAATTGTGCTCAGTTTCAAATGTGATTTTTTTTGGTGCATATTTGATTCTCAGTGGATACAGTAGGATGTGGCTGACATGTAGATTTGAATACGTAGAAAATATTAAAGTGAAAGAGTTACTTCCCATGGTTAATTATATAAGGGTAATGTTGGGATGTAATGTCATAAAAAACAACACATAAAAACAACATTTAAATTGTGTGATTCCTCCTTAAAAAAAAAAAAAGGCAACAAACCAACCAAAAACTAAACAACAATAAAAAAACAACCCACAAATGCTACCTTTACATGACTATTTCATAACATTTAATTTTTAGAGACAAAATTGCTATGTTGTATATTCTCAAAAAAAAAAAATCTTCAATGACTGAATTTGCAAAGAATTTGGGGGAATGAGGAGGAAGCCTTTGTTCCCTTGGTAGCTGCAAGAAGACGGGTTTGAGAAGAGGAGTTGTGCTGTGCATGTGACTTGTGTTTGTGCAGTGCGCGCCTGAACGGTCTTGTGTTAGCATCATTATGTGAGATAATCTTACTTCTAATGATAGTAATAAATAAAAACACATCTAAGGCTGTGACATTTTTAGGATGCAGCTTTGCTCAAACCAGTTTTGCCCATCAGTTTTACATCAGCACTCTTATTGAAATGGGTGGGTATTAGTGATGCCTGTTGCATAAATCCCTTCTGAACAACAAACATCCTGTCTGCTAAGCCAGAGTAACCTTTGCGTTCGTCTGTATCTCTGCCGGATTTGCCTGTGGGGAAGAGGACATATTTTGTCCTCCAGTGGTGCACCCACAGGCTGGATGAAAGCTGGGATGGCTGTCAGGGAGGAGGCTGAGCACGGTGCCCTGGGCACATGGTGAGCAATGTCTGGTGGGTGCAGGCGGCATCCCTGCCGTGCCAGGGTCACTGCCACTCTGCCCCATGGAAACACGTGCTGGGGGAGTCTTGATGCTGGAAGGGGTAAAGAGCACACCCGTGTAGTGGAGGGAGGCCAAATATTCCTTTCCAGTTGCAAGGAAAATAAGCAATGCAGTTTTATCTGTTCTGGAACAAAAATGACATTGTACTGTTAGTTTTGAGGAGGGAAAGAAGCTGAGACTGGTGCTGATTTCTAACAGGCTGAAGATACCAGAAAGAGGTTGGATTAGCTGAGTCAAGCTGGTGCCTGAAGAGGATGTTTGGTTCTAGTTTTCGCTTCCTTAAAATAAATAAAGACTCCCTCTGCTTAGCTTTCCTTATTTTTTTCCTGAAAAGTCATTAAATTGTCAATGTAATACAATTTAGCAAAAATTATTCTCTGTAGAGCTAGACAGCCTAGATATAATAAAATATAAATCTATTATCTTTATGCCAAATGGGAGTATAACGTACAGAACTCATCCTCTGTGTGCAATAGTAAATAAAATGAGCAGTATGTATTGGCCACTGGGGAAGAAAAGCAAGCATAGGAAAGGAAAGTTGTGATGTTGATTTTAATCCTGCAGTATACTTTGCTTTTCTCAGAAGGCATTGACTCTTCTTTATATATTGGTGGCTTAAAGATAGGAGTCATCCAGCCAATAAGCTTTAACTACTTCATTGCTCTCTGCCAGATTTCAGGCCTGAAATTCAGGATTTCAAGTTTTGTTTTTTTGTTTTTTTTTAAGATGCTTTTTTTTTTTTTCATTTCGCTTTCATTAATTGACAGTAGTGCTACAACAGTTTAGGGCTTCTCCTTAAGTAGTGTTACTGTTCTAATTAAAACTGCTTATGAAATCTATTGCATTAGTATAGGCCACACAAAAGAACCTCTGAATTATGTTTCTTTCCTACCTCATCTCTTGTTTCTGATGAATGGAAGCTCAGGTTGAGGCTTAACAATGGATGACGTGAGCTGGATAATGTGACAATGAATCAGTCACCTCTCTGTTTTGCTTCACCTGTCTTCCAGGTCAATGGTGAACAAATTACCACCATCTCGCTACTGGCTTGAGGAGAACTGGGGCACTCAGGTTACCACAGTCACACATGAGCTGTCATAACACACAGGTTCCTTGGTGGATCTGTTTTCTGTCAAATCATGTTCCCAGAACTGCCCAGCTGCAATGGTGATAGAGCAGTCTGAGATCAACATAATATTGTTGTGTGCCTTCTAAAACTAAAAGGTGAACACTTTAGCACATGGTCCAAAATAGCGTTTTCCAAATATGTTGTCTGGCAACTTCATAAGAAAGAGAGTGTCTGGTAGTAGGTGCTTCAAGAGAGAGGTGCAAAATCATCTGCACCAGGCAACTGTGAGGGACTGAAGCCAAGAGAATGTCCTGACTCCCCGTGGGAAGTACTGAGGCATCAGGGCTGCTTTCTCCTCCTGTGATCATCTGCACTGTACTGAATGCTTCAGTTCCTGTGGTAATACCAAGCACTGTTGGAAATATTGCTGTATCCTAATTGTCAGTAAAAATTAGCACTAATGAGTTATTATGGAAGTGTGAATGGTGTGTAAGCAATACAGAAAGCAAAAACAACAGGAGGGAGGGATGTGTTTGCTCCTGCTTTGCTGCAAGCATTGATTAAGACTGACTACATTAGTAAAGGAGCAGCATTGGTCAGAAGGAAAAGAAAGTGATATACCTGTTACAGTCTGCTTGGAGCTGATGAAATAACAGGTAGGAAAATACATTATTAAACACCATTCCCAGAAAACACTTTTTTAGGGCTAGTTATACTGCTAGGAAGTTGGCTGGTATGCTGTAAACAGTTCTTCACTATAAACTAGAATTCATTGTCTGTTCCTTGGAGCTCTTGCATTAAGTACAAAAATGAATACATAAATACAGATAAAGAAACATTGGCATTCATAAGTAATTGGTATTGTGCAGTTTTTCTACAGCACCAGTGGCAAGATTCCAGCAATAAAAGCTTTGGTTGCCTCTGAGCTTCCCATTATCTCCAAGGGGAAATTAATTGTGGTTATTTAGTGCAGGAGACATATTTAAAGACTGCAATAGCCATGAGGATTGTGTGAAGTATGTGGGAGTAGGAAGCGTGTATTAAGTGTATAGATTATTACTCACTAATGGCATGCACACAAGACTATCAGGCTCACGTTTTCTATTAAATGTTTTGATTGCTCACTGGGTGTGTGTCACCAAGAACATGATTCACATCTTCTAACGCATGCCCCCATCAAAAGCTCAGGTTTGATGGTGCTCTCCAGGAGTCTGTATCTTTATCTCCCTACAGAAGTACCATCACTCTCCAAGTGTCCCTTAAACCCTTAGGTCTGTGGTTTATTGAGTAGGGATTGTAATTTATCTGCTGCTTTAAGGCCAGTCTTAGCTGTCTGTGACTTTTGGTAGTGCTACAGAAATACACCACATGTTTGGAAAGGTGCACCCCTCCTCCCCTCTTCCCTTCCCTACACTGTACCCCTGAAAGGGAGGAAGTGCTTAGACTTTGAGGACTCTAGTTCTAGAAAGCCCTGAAGGGCACATCCTTCCCCAGCTGGTTTAGCTACCAGAAGTGATTATGTGGTTCAAGGGAAGGCATGAGCCCCTCAACAAAAACATGGGGCACTCAGGAAACCTGGGTTACTTTTCAGCAGAAACCTTCCCTGAGCCAGGGACACCATCGCAGTCTGCAAACTGATGCTGAGCTCATGGGTTTCAAGGCGTTCAGGGGATGTGCTAGTTTGGCTTCAGTGCTGACAGCTTTTCTCTGCCCTTGTGCACAAACCAGGCAGCTGGGCTGGGGCCGAGCAGGCTGGAGAGGCAAGTTTCATCTCCTCTGAGTACACAGAATGAACTACTGAATAATGATAGGTCCTGTTGGTGCCATAAGAGCTTGGCAAAGAGAGATCTAATTTTTTTAGTGTGGGAGCAAGAACCAGAAGACTATTTCTCTTCTTTTTAGAATAGGTCAGTTTCTGGGAGCAAAAAGACAAGTATGCTTAATGGACTTCTACGGTGAGCTGGAGGAGTCTAGTCTGTGGTGAGAGGGCAATTAATTTAGTCCTGGCTGGACTGTCACTTGAATAACTGGATTTGGCATCTGTAATGGGATTGTTCCTGTGTCACAGAAGCTCCTGAAATGGAAGAGCTTTTCCTGTCCTTGCTGATCTGAGGGAAATCTCAACTCTGGTGGCAGGACTGAGAGGCTCCTCTTGGAACCTGCAGTCATTTTTCAGGGCATCATTTTCAGTCAGGAGTTAAAGAAGATGTAAAAGTCAGGAGTGGAGAAATAGTGCCAGTACAGTGATCTGAACTGTTGGCACATATTGACTGAAGTGATGCATGCATGATGAATCTACAAATTAAGACAATTAGTAGAGGGAGAAATATTATTTTTTAAGACTGTGGAAATGTCAGCAAATGTTCTGGCAAAAACAAGCTGATTTAAAAAAAAAAAAAAAAAAGCAAGCAAGTAATGAAGCAATTTCTTGTTTATCTTTTTTTTGGGAAACTTTTCTTAATCGTTACTTTTTCCCCTCACTTCAGCACATTTCTGGAGTAGTCTCCAAACAAATGTGTCCTGCTGGCCGTCACTTGTGAAATGCCTTGTAATGCTGAGAGAAATATAGGGAAAATGAAGGAGATCCAGTCCTCTTTATCATTCACATGCAAGAAAGGGTCTTTAAAAAACAAACAAACAAACTTGTGTTCATGATGTTCTCCAATCTCCTAATTGTTACTTACATGCATTGTACTTACAGGCGGGGTCTCATTTAAATGATAAAAGCACCAATCCACATACTAGAAAATTGCCCAGCTGGGTGTTGGATGTAGATGGGATTAAGAAATATTGAGTGGAAAAGGGTAGTTCATCTAGCTCTGCATCAGTTTTCACAACGCTTTCATTGGAAAAAGTTTCTCAGGTGCACTAAAGGATCTCCGTGAGGAAGGGGAAAGAAATGTTGCAGAATAGGAAGTTCAGGACACTTTGTTCCCAGTTCAGGTCTTACTAATTTAAGGACTTGAAGGAGGTGAAGGACTGGGTTTCCACCTGGGACAAGGTGTGAGAGTTGTATTTTATGAAGAAAAAGTACAAAAGTTGGTAGAGGTGTTCTTCCTTTACCTTTTTTCTAATCCAACTGTTTTTTTTCCTTTTCCTGGCTACTCTTACCTGGGATTAATGCCGGATCCTCAATAAAAAGAAGGAAGGATAATGACTGATGGACATTAGGAAAAGTTTGCTTTGATAACTATCAGTTTTCAGAGTTATCCACTAGTTAGCCAGCCTTCAGCTGCAGTAGGAACAAGTGTTCTCCTGCAGAATTAAAGGAAGGGACATGGTGAATGGAAGAGCTAGGTGGATTGATATTCTGATGGTTTCTTTTTGGACTGACCTCAGCTTCTTTGGAAGAGATGCATAAATTCTGACTCAAACTGTAGGGAGAACAAAAGCTGCAAATTCTTCCTTGTCTGCTGCCTTGGCTCTGTTCAGGGCATAAAAACTAGGCAGACTCCAATGACTCAAGACCCTCTTTTATCTTCTAACTCAGACTGTTTTGCCTTTGCAAGAGCCTTGGAAGGACCCTGAACTTGAGAGATTTAGGAAGTAAGGCTGTGTTTGTGCTGTAGTCAGATATGGTTTGCGAATTACTCCTTGCTCTGCTCTCTGATCATCTGGACTCTCCGGAGGCTTGCTGAAGCACAATGTCATTGTCTCCGTTGCTGTGTCCAGCTTTTCCAAGAGAAACTAGATGTCCTGGACAGTGGGATGCATGTTCTAGTCTTCTGTTGGCAGGCAGTCAGGGACCCAAAGCTGGGGAGCTCTCCTGGGTCCTTCACTGTCTGCAGTAGAGTAAGAGCTTTGCCATCTGTCTCTTTCATCCAAAGATATCTCTTGCAATACAGATGATGAATTTTGGAGCACAGAAGAAATAGTAAACAATTTAGTAAGTATGGAAGTAAAGATCAAAACAAATTAGTCAGGCATCTTGCCAGGAAGAGAGAAATTAAATAGATTATAGATATAGCATTATTAATTAGTATCAAGTCTGCTTTAGCTCTTTGTGCTGTACAGATCATCATTTTCCCCTCTGCTTTTTGTTCTTGTTCTCTCCTTTTTTTTTTCCTTCCAATGTTGACAAATGATTTTTTGCCTCTATAAGATTAAAATTGGTTTAATAATACTGAAAAAAATACTAAGAATCCTCTTTTCTTTAAAAGCATTGAAATCCAAATATAGGAAATTGCTTTAATTGACAGGTAAGAGTTGTTTGGGTCAAATAGTCTTTATCTGATGGAGGAAAGATCAGTAAAGTGGTCCTAATTAATTCTATGGATGGTTCATTTATTCAGATCAGCAAAGTAGTGCTTTAGTTATATCTTAATTAGCATTTATATACTATAGAAACTTGCAGAACTGTGCTTGAATACCTTTTAAAAAAAAACACAACAATGTTCCACAGACAAATCGAGAAACATAGTGCAAGAGTTCAGAGTAAATCCATACAAATTTGTTAACGTAACAAAACTTGTGTGTTGGTTTTGGAGAAAACTTGCTTAAATAGTCTGGGTTATTTTTCAGTCTAGACAATGAGTTCAATTGCTTCCATACCATACAATTAAACCAATGCCAGATTTTTTTTTAATATAAATAGTTTCCAATTTGATTAACCAGGGGTCATATTTCCTTTGTTTGTTGGCATTTTTTTTCTAGATGAACTATAAGGAGCAAAATTTTGACAAAATTGCCCAAACTTTAGGATTTTGAAGAACATGCACAGAAAGGCATCCTTTATCCACAAGCACGAGTGGCTATTGGATTTTGGCAGCAGCCTTGAATTTTACTGTTTGATGGATAATCATCTTACAGCTGCTCTTCAACAGAAAGATAGAGATCAAGCTCTCATCTTTACCCTTTCCACCATCATTTTTAACCTTTTCTGAAGGCATGAGACTTTCAAGTGTAATGAAAGAAATTTAGAGCCGTGTAAAATGAATCACAGAAAATTTGTCACGGAGTTGCTAGACATGTGGCTTTTTCTTGTTGCAAAATATGTTTTTATAATTTCTGCAAGACACAAATGCAGATATAATTCTGTAGAGAGAGAAGAATTAAAGTTTTTTTTAATATCTGTACATAAATGTATATTTATCTGTGACTTAAGTTCTAATTATATTAGAATATTGCAGACAGTAAAATGTACACCATTAGTAATCTTTTGTTTCTGTACATAGTCTGTACACATACATGTAGTCATGAAAATGATCAGAGTAGGATTTGCTTTTTATGAATGCTTTCCTGAAGAAAGTGGAAGACCAGAAATTATGTGGAGAAAAACGCATGCTAAAATGTAAAATAAAATAAATAAAAAAAAAGATGCTCTTTATTCCAACTGAGAAGCCATGCAGTCCCAAGTCTTCTAATGCTCAGGAAAGCAGCAGCTTCTATGAGGTGAGACATAAGTAGCAAGGCAGATAAATAATAAGAGAAAGGGAATATTCTGAAGGAATGAGAATGCTGTATGGGAATAGAGAACTCAGTGATATAGTCCTGATATTTGGGAATACTGTGCAGCTCAGATGAGGTTTTGGAATGATGCCAATTTTTTAGGGAGACCTAAACTATTAGAGATCGTACTTGTATATGACAGAAACACAAAGCAGATGGAGAAAAATAGAGGAAATGAAGACAATAAAGGATGTTATGCCTCTTCTCACCTTATACAGTGTTTTGAATTCTGCTCTGGCACCAGACTTGGAATTTAGAAGCTGTTACGCCCAGGACTGTAGTAGCTTTGTAAGTCATGTGTATGAATATGGTATATGTATTTTTTAATCAAGATGAATAGGTTGTTGTTTGACAAGTGTAGATTGCAGTGCTCAGGTGGACTTCTGAAATATGTTATATTGGTTAAAAAAAAAAGATGTAGCCATTCAGGTAGGGGATGCAAAGAACTTACAAACCATCTTCATTTATCTTTTAGCATGGTTTACATCTATCTGCATATTCAAAATATCCTACTTCACCCAGCAGCACCATATTTTTGCATTAAACAGACTTTAAAACTGGAACTGTGTTTGTAAATAGGCCAGCACATCAATAGCATTAGAAGCACATATTGATCTGGGAAGATCAATCTGCAAGATTTCTACTGCAAGAATCCTCTGCCCGTTACTTTATTCATTGGAGCTTGGGAACATTATCAGCTTGAATAAACGTCCAAATTTGTGTTATACCTCTGTTTTTTTTTCTCTTCTTCCTCCTACAAATATTGAGAGAAGATGGTAAACGAAATGAAGGCCTTAAATTTAGCCCAGTTTAGCTTAACTAAAAGCCTTTGGCCACTGCTCATGTAGTGACACCTGGTTCCTCCTTCACATCGTCTCTTGATCATATGGAAGCTGGCATCATTCTCTGTGCTTGCATGACTTGCCCTAAAAATATGTAGAAGAAATATGTATTATGTAATGTCTGTCTTCTCTCAAATAAAGTAAATGCCAATTAAAAGCAGGAAAGAATAACACCTTAAGGTGGTGGAAACTTTTTAAGACTTCTGCTTCTTGGATGAATTTTCAAAACCAGAAAGGAAACATGGGAATTGTGTGTCCAGTGCAAATGTAGGGAAAATATGCCACATATTTGTTTGTACATCAGTATGCTTCAGTCCATCAGAAGTGCTTTTAGAGTAAGTGAACGTACATAATTACTGCTCTACTGTTCAGGTTACTCATTACACCATAGACTGCTACAAGAAGAAGAGATCACTTGGCTGTCGAGATTTAGTCATAGTCATTAGTACATCGCCTTTCACTTGATACAGAATATGATGTTTCATTGTGGGCTGCTAGCAGTACATTATACGCACCAGTGCATTTCCTAAACGGGGAATCAATTCGAATGGCCATTATCTTGTATCTTTTCCTGGTGTAAGTGGACAACAATTTTTCTCCGCTGGGTAATATTTTTTCTTCCTTTCTTGCATACCTAGATATGCACAAACACACAGTAATAGAAGGGTCACAGGCACTACATCAGAGTAAGAATCAAGATAACAGGCAAAGTACAAATATTCACTTGTTGATTCATTTTGGTGGTGGTTTCATAATGACTGGCGCAGTGTCAGAGCTATATTGCATAGAGGTCAGGCTGTATGTACTAACTACATTGAAGAGGGATAGATTTATTTTTTGTGATCTCTGGTGGTATTTTGATGTGGCTGGTTCTTGCCAGGTGTGTTGCTTATGATTTTATTTTGTCAATGTCCCACAGAGGTACATAATTAAGATTGTTCACAGTTCTGTAATTTCTTTTGAGTAGAAATAACTGCATCAGCACTTTAGGCCTCTTCCAGAGCTCATTGCTATCATCTGGTGGTATCAGCTCAAACACTCTTGACTTGTAACATGCTTCTTTCTCCTCATTTCTTCCTTTTTCTGTTGACATCAACTCCAAAAGTGCCAGTGGTGGTGATTGATTTAGTTAGTGTTTTTTAATTCTTCTTTGTAGGATAGCCTGGCCCACAGGGACAGTTCTTCACAATGTTACCATTTTTGTAGGAGAAAGGATTTTGGGCCGAAAGAAGGGGTATGTTACTATGCTGGGCTGTGTTTATGAAAAACAGGAGAAGAAAACATTAATATTTTGGAAATCATGGTTTAGTGCTGTGGTACGGTAAGCTAAAACCCGTTGTTGAATCCAAGTCACCAGAATGTGCTATTCACTTTGTCGGGTGAAATGGCCTCAGGGCTGCTCAGCCAACTGAGGTGAATTAAATTGGGCTGATTTTGTCTCTTGATCCTGAACTAGAGACAAATAAGGTTAACTAATGGCATTTGGCACAAATATACGTGTGGGAAGTCCAGCCCTCATGGCTGGAGCTGTTGTGGTGTGTGAGTGAAGACCTGCTTGGGAGGGAGTTGAGCCAGGGAGTCCCTGGTGGTGTGACAGAAATAAGTGTCTGCTGGCCTGCTGTGCTGCTGGGCACCTGTGTGGGTTGGTGGTAGAAAGGGAAAGGTGGTGGGAAGGCACAGAGGGCTGCTTTTCTGTGTTCAGAGCTTTGGAGCCCTGCAGGCTGTTGTTGTATGGGCATATATGGGTCCTCACGCAGTGTCAGAGGTGTGTTAACTCTTCCATGTAGTATCCCTTCTGCTCAATGTGAAGTTTGCCAAAAATAATAAAAAAAAAAAAAATCTGTTTTCCTTGAAGACTTCTCCTAGTTTGATCTAAGGTAGGTATAAAGCTTTCCTCTGAATTTGCTGCTTTCACTGAGTGAGCTGAGAGCAGGTGACCTGCACAGTGTATGGAGCTGGCTGTTTCCTTCAGCCCAATACTGACAGGCATTCATTGACATAATACCAGCAGATTCAGTTCAGCTTTGTTTATGGCTCTTTTCCTTCATTACCCAGAAACAGTTGCATAAATAGATACTTTCCAAGTGTGGAAGAATGCTCACAGCAACTGAAGGTCTTTAAAAACTGTGAAATAGGTGCTTGCCTGTTGCCTTGTGAATGAACGGAGTGGCTGCAGCATGTCAGTGATGCTTTCTGCTCAGAGAACTGCAGCTGGGATGCAGAAGCAATAGCATATCCTGGTGAGCAGCCCAAAAAGCGGGTTACAAATTGTTAGAGTGGCAGCTGCGTGACACAGTAGTTATTGCAGTTCTTTGGTTGTGACGTTTTTTGTCTGCATTGAACACTTGTGGAATAACTCTGGGTAACAAATTTGTTAACAGCATGGTTTGCTCATGATTAATTTGTGAACAGAAAAAATCTACATTAGTTATGTAAATGGAGCATAGTTCTGGCAGAGGCTTTTTGCCAGGCTGCCTCAGCAATTACAGGTACATGGTAGAACTGTCTGCATGACTCCTGATGGTAGCAAGGGTACCGATGCCTTCTGCTTCCATAGGCCATGCGAAAAGAGGGCAGGATCCACACAAGGATTCAGCATCCTTTATTGTGTCAAGCATTTAATGATTACCTTGATAATCTTTAAAATAAGTTTTTCTAAGATTTCATTCTCATTTCAAAATGTCGTGGTTAACATTGTCAGATATCCAGTTCTTATTTGCTGCACGAGCTGCATCATACTTCTGTTGCTTGCTAATCTCGTGTGTGACTGCGAAGCTAGAGAGCCTAATGGGGACGATTACAGGACTGAGTTTTTAGCAAAGTACCCTCTTGAACCTGGCTGACAGGCTGCTGGATAGATATCTCCAGGTAAAATAGAGGGAAACTTGTGAAAAGTTCAGCCTGTGTATGCTGAACTCTTAGTGATGTTTGTTCACTGTAGCATCAAAGCAAGAAGTTCTTTAACCAGAGTAAGAGTTTCACGTGTGCAAGTGGAAGTTAGGACTTCTTAAAGAAGATATCAGTGATATCCTGACAGCAAAGGATACCAAAATACCCTTGTACTGCGCAAAGATTCACCTAGATGTTGTTTTCACAGTAACCAGTGAGCATTAAGAGTGTGGATGATTTTCTGTAATTTTTTTCTTTCCATTTCTATACCACTTCTAAAGCTGCCAGCAAGTAATGGAACAATTGTTTCCAGCTATTTGTGTTCAATAAGTGGACAAATTTTGTTATGCACACTTAACTTGTTGTGGTTTATGATTAAGCCAGAAAGCACTCTTTTTTTTTTTTTTTTCTCCTCTAAAACATTCGCTATCAAATGAGATTTAAAATGCAATCCATGTAAAGCAATTTACATAGTCTAGGAGATTATCCTGGGAAATTTCTTCCAATGCAGCAACCCTTTAGGCTTCATAACAGCAGTACTGGCATCTTAAAAAGATGTTTACAACTTCTAGTAACAGCATACCTACCTTAAGCAAAATGAAAACAACGGTCTGAACAGGAAAAAAAACCAGCACACTGGTTCCAAATAGCTATGCTATAAAGCGTCACTAATCCAAGAATGGTACATATCTCCAATGGTAAAAATGACATTCTTGGTATTTTCTGCTTAAAACCCTTGCAAAGCTGGTGTGGCAGGTCAGAGGTACAGCTGCTAGTGTAACCTGATTTGCAGTTTCAACTTCTAATTAGAGTTCCTATGTCCTCAAACACTAATGTGTTTAAAAATAGGTTCTGGGCTAGAATACAAGTACTGTTAGGGAAAAAGTGTTTATCTTTCCTTCTGAATTCTACAGGAGAAATTAGCGGCATGCTGTGACAAGTGCTTCAGACAGTGAGTCTCCCAAAGCAAAGAGGCTTTGATTTTGGGCTGTAGCATCTGCACATACTGATAATCAAAAATTCATGGGCCCACTGTAAATGTATCCTCTGGGATACATTTTTTTTGTCACTCAAATTGGAATAAGCAAGGGTCACAGTTCCTCATCAGTTTGAATTTGAGAGTCTTTACTGAAATGAAGCTCAGCATGGAGGAAGTAGCTGTGAGAGGTAAAAATGTGATTCACTGGGCTGTGACTTCTTCCTCACCTTGCTTAGAAAGCAACTGTTCTGTAAAAAATAGTATTCTCAGGAAAGATTGAAAGAACTTTGAGCAGAGTTTACCCTTCATGGTAAAGCTGCAACTTAAAAGTTGTTCTGGGTCAAACAGGACGTGGAGGTAACATGGGAATTCTTGGAGAGCATCCTGACATGTATAAAAGGTGAGACAATGTTCAGATCAGAGAAGGTATTAACGCTGTCAGCCTATGACTGTAGAGACATTTCAAAGAAGAGCAGGTGAAAGAACAATGCATAACTAAGGCTGCTATGGGGAATAGCCTAAATTTTGGGTGAGAGGTGGTTGTAAAAAGAAAAGATAATCTATTTCAAATGCAAAAGGGAACTTCCATAAGCATCAGAAGAAAAAAACAAAGGGATGTGTAGGCCTACTAATGAATGGAGAAGGAGGATAAATGACTTCTGGCAAGAGACACTTCAGGAGAGTTGTACTGCTAGCAATGTCTGTTTTTCTTTTAAAAGAGAGTGGTAATGTGAGCTGATCAGAGAGGTCCTGGACACCGTGATTCTATAGGATCAAACCCCACATACTTCTGGTTGCTTCCTTCCCAAAGGCACATCACCTGAGGCTTCGTTTTCAACACACTGGTTCCCAGTCCTGACAAAGTAGCTCTTCATCAGTGCAGGAGTGCTAATCTGTCTGACAGTTCTCATGCAGGACAGTTGGCATGTCTGAATTTTGCATTAGCATGACCTGAAATGAAGGACCAAAAATGGGCAACTGTCTGACAGAATGGAATTAATTGGGACTGAGTTTGCAATCTGTTTTCCTTGCAAAAAGAGTTTTTACCACTGCAAATAGTGAAGTATGATTTTGATACATAACTAATGAGGTGACATATGGTATCCCTGTAAAACTTCTCTATTACAGGGATTATTTTAAATACCAAAAAGAGGTCACATCTCCCACCAGCCTCATAGCAATTGAAGAGTTGCTTTCCTAGCATCTCCACGCAATTTCAGAAGCACAATTTACCACTTTGTTCTAGTTAAAATGAAAACTCTCAGGTTCTTACAGTAGGGTTTGCAGTCAACACTTTGGAAGGATGAGCATCATATCAAGTGCAAAAAATAATGCAGTGTCCAGAAGAGAGTGTCCAGCTTCTTTTCCTGTCCCAGCCTTGTATCTACTCTTCTGTTTTAAACTCAAAATGGTACCTTTTCTGTCTTTCACTATGGTTCTATATTTTTCTGCTGTTTAAAGTATACTGGGAAGAAAAAAAAAAAAAAGCAAGAACTATTCAAAAAATAAGAATAATATGAGCACTGATTTAAAAAAAAAAAAAAGTGAAAATTTATTGCAGGGCAAAGAAGAGATTCCTGTGAGAGGCCAACATGACTGTACCAGATGCTTTTCAGAGGAGTTGTTGACATGGTCAGATGCTCATGGCATGTCACTATTCTGCTCATGCTCTGAACTAGCCAAAGATAACTCAGGTCCAACCTGGAACTGTAGCTGTTCTGCTGTTTGTGAAATGCATGTGTCAGGCTAACTAATACCAACACTGGCTTGTGTTCAGTCTGTCTGGATGCAGAAGGAACTGGTCAGTGTGTGCGTGGGGCCATGGAGGTGTGCCCAAAACATCAAAGTTGGACTGAAACTGTGCAACAGTGAAAACAAACACAACTAGGGGCACTTAGCACCAAAAAGTTGAAGGGGAGAAGTCTGAAAGGCAAAGACTAAAGACAGTTTAAAAAAAAAAAATAAACATGTTCTATTAGAGTACTTAAAGAAAACTGAGGCAAATACAAGGCCAGCATGTACAATAAAAAGAACTGAAATAGTCAATGCTGTTTTCATGCAAGTATCACAACAAATGCTGGTTATATATTTTATGAAACTGGGGTTAGTGAGGTGACAAAAGTGCAGATCAATATTTGAAACTGCAAGCATGGTGAAGTTTAGGTCAGCCTGGACAGGATGAAGTTCACACCAAGGCACTCATGAATGGGCAAGAGTAATCTCTAAATTCTTATTATTTTGGAGAATTCACATAGTATAATGCATGTCCAAGAGGAAGCATGGTGTCTATTTAAAGCAACTCAGGTAAATTTGCAGCTGGTTAGCTTTCAGCTTAACTCTGATTCCCAGAAATGTTCTGGACCAAATTACTACCTGGTCAGTCCTTATGTTGCTTCAGGGTAGCAAGGCAGGAAAGTAAAATAAAGGAAAAGGGAATTAGTGAACACCAGATCAGAGAAAATCAATCCAACCTCCCCCCTCTCCCCCTGCCTTCTTTTCCCTATGGTCATACTGTTCTTTTAGTCTTGTTGCTTAAAATAAACGAAAAACAAACAAAAAAGTGATAAATGGTTATTGGGTAAAGTTATTAGAAGGGTCCCGTGAGAATACGTGCAGGGAATTGTGTTGTTCAGTGCACTTAACACCAGCTAAAAATGAGACTGAGGAGTTAAAGCAAAAAAAATTACAGTAGGAAAAAAAGGTCAAAATAGTCCAAAGTCGAGCTGCCTGTGAAGAGCTGCAGAACTGTTTTTCAATGCTGAATGACTAGGTAATAAAATGACAGATGAAATCCAATGTTGATAAATCCAAAATAATGATCCCAGGAAAGAAAAACTCAAATGCATATACGATAATGTCTACATTAGCTATTACCACTCAGTAAAGAGATCTTTAAAGTTACTGAGAGTAGATCACTGAAAACATCACTAATGCACATTGAAAAGGCAAATAGACTCATAGAAATTATTAGGGAAAAAAAGGGTAAAATAGAAAACATCTTTGTCACCTATAAATCTAGGTTTTGCGTGCACATTTAATGCTGTGCAGTTCTGATCACTCCTTGAAAAAGGACGTAAGGAAAGGTAATAAAGAGAAGGGCAGCAAAGGTGCTGAGAGGCGAGGAATGACTTCCACGTGCTGCTGTAACTACACACGCCTGTGTGACCTGCACGGGGAAGGCAACGGGAGGGTACACAATGCAAAAGGCATGCAGGGAATTTCTCGTTGCTAATTCTCACAGTACTTGGTGGTACTGAGCACTGCTGTTTTGAGTTATAGTACATTTTCTTCAGTAAAAAATCAGTTTTTAGTATCATTTTACTATAGTAGTTATTGAACGTCTGTTAAAAAGCGAGCTCTGCGCTATCTGAAGCTAGAAGGTACTTTAACTGTGTTCTTGGTGCTCCTCAGTCATGGCTCACAACTTTTTCCGTGAATCTCTGCAGTGGTCAATGCTGTGGTTTTGTAGTACTACCACATCGTCCCTCAAAAGAGTCCGGAGTCCATGAAGAAATTAGATGAGCTGATTTGTGTGTTCTGCTCTGTTATTTTTTCATCCTTACCAGTAAGCTCTGTTGTTTTTTCTAATGGGAGATTTTTTTTTTTCCTTTGCTGATAAAACTGAGATTGCATTACTCTTGGTATCAGGGACTATAGTGATGAGAAGAGGAAAGACAGACATATTTGTATTATGAATAATATTCCCTTCTATTCCTATAGGTGAAATAATTAGCTGACTTAGCGATGGAGACTTTGTAATTAAATAAATTCTACAAGGGATAAGGATAATAGTTATTGCTTCATCTTCTGGGATAATAGTATCTGAGTGCAGTTCTGTGGTTTACAGTTTAGCCTGCTAACCACAGAACTGTGTTTTTTCCTAATCAACACAGTGCTGTTGATTAAAACAAAAAAACAAAAAAACCCACATTTTTACTCATCATGTGAGCTGCACAGCCTTCTCTTGCAAAACCTGGACGTCTGCCTTGCCCACTGATCCTCCTACAGCAATATTCTGAGATGTGCAGATCACAAACCTATGCGTGAGCCTATTTCAGTGTCACTTATGCTACACTGGAAAGGTCTCAGCCTCCACCGCTAATGCAAAAAGCTTCTTTGCCTTACCATAGTTACTTTGCCTTTTTACACATGAAATAAAGTTTGTGCTAGAATTCTATGAAGTTCCTTTTGGACAGAACAGCTCCCTGCTCCATTCCTTGAATAAGGATAAGATTTTTTTTTTTTCCAGATAAAAACAAAGCTAGCTTTTACACTTCCATTAATGGGCTACGAACCTGTCAGAATCATTGTGTTGGAGGCATATTTCTCAAAAAGGAATTGAGGAATTGAGTAACTGGAAACTGAGTAGTTGCCCATTTAGTCCTCTGAAGGAGGATGAGATCTTACAGAAGAACAGTGCAGATTTGACCATTTGATTAATTCAGTTCGGCAGAAATGGTGAACTTGAGGGGGGACCAGACCTTTCCTCCTGGTGAACTTGGCTCTCCCTCACTGTTTCAGAGAGTTGGGATAACCCTAGCTTGTTTGGTTTTACAGTAACACTAATTTACAGTACTTAACAGGAAATTGGTCAAATGGGTACAGCAAACCTCAGTTACAGCTGATTCATCACCTTTCATCTTCTACAACAATGGACGTGTAAACTGTGATCATATCTCATTATTCTTTCCTGTTTAGTTTTGTTCCTGTGACATTTAGGTTAATTACTCTTAATCTGCCAGTGCGGTGTGAAATACTTTGATTTATGCCTTTTTTTTCTCTCCCATTTAGCAGAGCAACAAAGCAAAGGCAGGTGAAAGGGAAATACATTTCTCAATAAAAATGCACCAGTTCCAGGGGAATTTGAGCCCCTAGGCTCCAAAGACAAAGCCATCCAGGTTGTCCCTGTGGATTAAGCCATCTTTAAGGCAGCTGCAATTTAGTGTTGTTGGAATTAACCACTAGAAGCTGTCCTAGTGGCTCACAGAAGCCAGCTGACATTAGAGACCTGGACAGCAGGTCTTGGAACAGACACACAATCCCAGTTCATGAAAGGCTGTCTCCCGTCATGAATGCTTGTCAGAGAAATTAGGCTTTGTCCCAGGCACTCCTTTTAATCAACTTAACCAGTGGTATGTGGTTATGTTGAACATCATTTATTTTAAACCCAAATTAACCTCTGTTCCAGAGCCTCTGCTTAGTTTCTGTAAATAAACAATGAAACTTTTGTAGCTGAGGTTACATTAAAAAGTACACGTACAAAAAAAAAAAAAAGACAAGTAAATGGGACACTTGTTATGATTATTTTGCAGTTATGTTCCTCAATAATTAAAGAATAAATAGTGCAAAATATTGCTGTTACCTTTAGTTTAAATATCTGGGACGTTGCATTGTCACATATTTTATATGATTTTATATAATAGAGGAATCATTGCATGTGTTTCCCTCTCCTTCCCCTACCATTTCTCTCCCTCCCCTAAAAGAGAAAGCACTGGAGACACCCAGCAGCAGAACACCTTTACCCCTTTCTACAGTGACTGGCAGGCACTGCAGGGGCAGAAAAACCAGGATCTTGCAGAGTTAGGAATATTTCTTCAGTGCTGTTCCTTCCCAGGGCTTGTGTGCTATTTGCTCCGTCTCCACCTGCCCTTCGGCCATCTCACCTTGGCTCCTAAAGTGACCTTCTTCCATCTTCCTCAATTTGTCTCTCTAGTGCGTTCCTTTGAGTGTTCCCTCTTCCCATTGCTTAAACTAGGTAATAAACACCCTTCTGACCTACCTGCCATTCACAGCCCTCTGATAACATGTATTTTTTTTTTAACAAATACTCCCTTGATGCTACCCCTTGTGTCTGGTTAAGTTAGCTCTCTGGGTATCCCTCTGGTGTAAGATGCATTCAGGGGTTGATGATAAGGCAGTGAAAGGAAGCGCTGTGTTTCACAGGGTGGTCCTCAGCCTAGCTCTGACCTCCTTGGGTGCAGGTTTGGGCATCACCTCGATGAGAAACTGCACAGAAATGTGCACTTGTGCTCTTCTGCCACCTCTCTTTCTGAAACTGCGTGGTTGTTTCTTGCTGCAATGCTATTCCTAGCACTGACTTCAGCTTTGAAATGACAGCTTCACCTGTGACCACTTCTAGTGAGCCCCTGTATTCCGTGAGCTCTTCTGTTCTCCTTGGTGTGCAGCTCAGTGTGTAAGCCAACTGGAATCATTTGTTCCTTAGTTCATGGATGTCAAAGGAGGGATACCTGGTGTAGAAATGGGCATGTGCAAATCCCCTTCTGTTGCTGTTTAAAGGCAGACCTTGGCAATGCACATAAGAGTTTTCCCTTTCCTGCTTGCTTCACAAGGTCAAAAAATGCATCTGAAAGTTAGCAGAGTAGGAGAGGTAATTAATAGAAATAGATTGATGGAAATGTCAACTGAGTGAGGGTGGAGGACTGTGCTGTTACAGGGGCTGTTGTCAGGATGAGCAACCCTGAGGCAGGGCAAGTGCTGCGCCTGTTGCAGCGAGGTGATACTGTTAGAACAGTGACACGCTGCCTTGTGGTTTGAAGCCCAGAAGCATCAGGAAAGACAATTTGCCTTTCTAACTTGTTTGCTTCAGAGGCAGTAAGCATGCGGCTAGGTAAATTGATCCTTAAGTGGTATTAAGACTTGACGAATCCAACTATTTCTATTTAATCGGTTATAATGGGGCTTCCTTAATATGCCTGTATTGCAGCTGGTTTCCAGCTTTGCCTGCAGGGTTTGTGGTGAAACACCAACTGGTTTGCAGCACAGCAGGCACTCCTGAACTATTCCTTGAAGTTGCATCGTGAGAGTGCAGAGCTTTGTCAGCTCCAATGCCATAGAACGATCACAGTGATGTTGCAGGCAGGGTTGTTACCAGCGAATAGCAGCTTGGAAAGCAAAAAGCCCCCAAACTTTGGTTTTGTTTCATTAGGAAATATTTCAGGAGTGAAAGAGTTACATGTTTTAGACCATCTGTTTCCTATGATCATATTGGTGGGTAGGGGAAATCTCAAATCTGCTGCTGATCTATGGGATCTACCAGCATCCGAATTTAGGTAGATATCTGGGAGGCAGCTTTTCAGCCTGTGCGAAATACCAGAGTGCTGAAGGTGGCCTGCCTCAGCTGCAGGTCTGCTTTAGCCTCTCTTCAAGCTCTAGCAGTGGAAAAACTGAAAAAAGCTGTAGGGACTGTTAAAATCGGCCGGCCACTACTGTTTCCACCTTTGAGGGAGATTTGTGTGTACTGCCGCAGTGCCATGAGGTGCATTTTGCACTTGAGTTGGGCTGTGCATTATATCTCTTTGCACCGAAGCGAACATCAGGGGCAGCGGAGAGCCTGTGCCAAATGCGCAGAGCCTTGTGGTTACCCTTTCCTGTTCAATTCATGAAATTAAACTTTATAGTGATGATAGAATGCATGTTTTTGTTGGGCTTTGCTTTAGACATAAGAAATGGCATTTTAGTCATCTAATGGCACACCAGGGATAGCACACGATGCAACACCTGAGTCTTACTGTCGTGCGTGACTGAAGGGCAGGAGTCATTAAGCTGCCTGAGAAGTGAGGGGTGTGTAACCACGCTTCCTATGCATTGTCATCTTCTGTCATATCTGAAAGAAAACCGTATGAAGTGTAAGATTAGTTCATTAGATTCACTGGTTTGTGATAACAGACACAACCTTGTCCTTTAGTACGGTGGAGGCAATAGGCATGGCAGGCCCTCTGTCTTTGGTGATGCAGAGTGTAGACACGGCAACTTGTACCGCTTAGCAGATAAGTTCACAGATACACCTGAGTGCAATGGACTGCATGGGAGAGAGGAGATACAGTGGCCTTGGCTAGTTAGGGATTTCTTTGTAATTTTTAAACTTTTTTTGTGTCACTGTCAACTCTGTCAATTACTGTAAAAATATTAAGCGGAGAGCTATACACTAGTGCGATAGTGTCCATGCTTTTGCTGCTATAAACTGTTAGTATGTATAAATTCTGGCTGTTGTAACATTCCTTACGTCATAAAATAAGCAGAAACTGGGGGTAGGGGTGTCATTCTGTATTAGAATACTTCCAGTAAAATATCTTAAGTACCTGAAAAACATTTTTAATTACTTTGCTCAATGGAGACTGAGATGTCACAAAGTCAAGAAAATTAAATAGTGTTTTCCATGCCTGAATTTAGGCTTGTTTGGTATTGAATGAAAACAAACATGCTTGTCTCAATCTAATTCTCCTTTGCAAACATTAAAGGGCCATTTTTTATTGTTTATAAACTTCAGGGGAAATATATGAAGCATAGTCAGAGTATAAAGATGCATTGTAAGGATATTGGAGCTTCCTCATCTAAAATCACTTGGAGTGCTGAAGAAGCTGTAAGACTAGAACTCAGAGTCAAAGGCAGTAAGACTATGCTCAGAAAGTTAACATGCTTATTGTTCTTTAATGGTGGATAAAAGGGCCAAGAATGAAAATCTCTCTATATATTCTTTCCCTCTAGGAAAGTGCTACATTTATATAGCAAAAGTTATAAGTAGAAACTGGGAAAAATAAATTATGAAAGAATGATTCTTTCCTCTACATGTTTTTTAAAACAGCATTTTCTGTCTAATCTGTAAAAATTCAATGAATACAAACTTTTTAAGATACTTCAAAATATTTTGACAACAGTTTTAGTTGTCTCACAGTTTACAAACACTTTAAAGCTATCCTTGACTTTTTTTTTTTCAATCACCAACGTGAAGGCTGATATTTTGTTCTGGAAGGTAAGAGAGAGCAACTTCCTTCAAAGGCAGAGCATATTTGCCATAAGGCAGACAGAGAAAATACCTGCGAGCTACCTCGCTTTTTAATAATCATTCAGAAAGACAGGACTGATATTTCCAGGCCAAGGATAAATATTTGGAGAAACTTCAGTGGAGTAAAACTATAAAAGCTTGATTGGGGTTACCATATAAGCAATTTGCTGGCAGAATTTCCCATTTCATCCTATGGGCAGAGGCCTTAATTTTATTTTATATTTTTCTTATTTTTTGTGCCTAGGTCATTTCTATGTGTGCAGGTGATCTGAATCTTTAGTCTCATCATGAAAGGAAGTCAAGCCATTTATTACCTGACAGGGATTCCTAAAACCATAGTAACTAAGCTAGATAAGCTGTCTTGCAGTGCAGATGATTCCCAGAAATGGGAGGATGAACTCTGAAATAATCTGTGCAGTGATTGAATAGATCAGATGTGGTTCAGAGAGGCATAACCTTTAATTTAATAACACTTCTGTAGTATGACAGGCAATTTAGCAAGTCTATTAATTTGACTTTGTTTTTTCCTCACCAGAAAAGTAGGATGAGTGAACCTGTGATACCCGCACCCTGGGGAGATAGCGTGGGTCATACTGGGCTCCGTTTGGAGAATGGTATCCACGGCTGGCTTGGGTTTTGTGATCAGCCACAGGCATGTATTTTGTATGGCCTCTCCCTAAGGGCTGCTTGATCTGTTTGGCTAGGTAATTGCAAACTGGCTTTCCTCTGGGGACTATTATCTGTTCCCTTCATGATACTAGTGTAGCTTAAGGTAATTGCCTCTACCCTTGCCAGCTAAGGCCATCCTTTGCTAGTTGTTTTCCAGCAGACAGGTATTTAAAACCAACAGTAACAACGAAAAGCATCAAATATCCTCTGAAGCAATGGCCTGGCTTTGCTCTGTGAGCTGATGGTTAAATCTACTAACTGCAAAAAGAAGCATGACAGGTCAAAGTCAAAGGGAGAGCCTTCTGGATTAAATCATGGATGGGGGAACTCTGTGGTGTGACAGGGGAGCCCATGATGACTGCAGTGCAATTCTGATGTCTTTCAGATGGCCTGATGTTATCCTACCTGACGTTATACCATTAGGTGCATGATGTGAAATGGCATTATGTTGCATGCGATAAAACCATGTTGAATTAAAACCTAGAACAGGAATGACAAAGCCAAACAGGCTAACAATAGCTTCCTTGTAAGCCAACAAATAAAAAGTCAGTTTTCTAAAATAATGAAGGGTTCTTCCATTCAGCTGAGGTTGATATAATTTCATGCAGGTTTAGCTTTTTACCATAACACACACCTCCACACCCACACACAGTTTATTTCTGGTTCTGCCTATGAATTCTTAATGTTTAAGGTTTAATAGGAAATGCATGGGCTGAGTCAATTAGTGCTACAGCTACTCTAGTTTTAGCCCCGGTGTAATGGTTATAAAGGGGAAAAGTGTCATAACCTTCACAGCTGTCTCCTGTATCTGATGGAGAAGTGTGCAGGTTCAGCTGGTGTGCCAGTCCTCTGGTTTCTCAGCAAAACACACAGGAGTTTGGTGTCAACTCTTTGAAAGAGAACAAACCCACCATGTCAGGGAGGGAGGAAGGATGGCCAAGGTTTGTGGAGTACAGGTGAATGTCCTAAGGATTTTTCCATGATGTAACTGACAAGTTCCAGCTATTCGCAGCTTTCAGGATGAATTGCTTTGGAATTGATCTTTTATCTGTTAATGGCACAGGCAAAGTATGGTTTTTTTTTTTTTTTTTTTAACTGTGTGTATTTTAGTGAGCTCTTATTGAGGGTATCATTTGTAGGTTTCATGTAATTAAAGTTTAGTCTAGCTTAAGGGTTTTTTTTAAACAGTACTTTTCCCATTCAGACTATCTCAGGGTACTTAGATAGTGGAGTGATTATACAGGCAATTAACTCGGTCATTATGTGCTCAGCAATAGTTCACATGCACTCTGTACGTTACAACCTGAATTTATAGAGAGATCTAATGTTAGTCTAGACACCAGGGTCATTCACTCCTCTCCTAGAAGTCTTGTGGGACCTTTAAACTTCCAGTCAGAGGCCAGCAAAGACTCAGGGTCTGTGACCACGGTAAGGAGAGAGCAGCAGCAGGACTCTCCGAGGCGCTGCTTCCTGCCGTGCCAGCAGCTGGTTATACACTCCTCACCATCCCCTCTGAAATGCTTGACCTCCTTCCCCAAAAGGAGGGAAGTCGATCAGCGAGCAGGGCTGAGAAAAGGCGTGTTTTAGGTTGGGATTACGCGGGTTGGATCTCCTGGACAGCAAACAGCTCCAGCTGTCTTTAGCATCCTCTGCTGGTCTTTGTTGGGAAGCCTTCATCTGAGATGCCGTGATCTTTCACCCTGTATTTTGACCCACACATTATGTGCAGCAGTTGCATGAGGTAGACAGCGAAGCACTCCATAAGAAGCCTGCAATAAAAGGAAATCTTGCAGACAGTCTTGAAGTATCATGAAGAAATGCAGGGAGCTTACTTGTGCATTTGGCTTCCCGTTTTCGAAATGCCATAATTGTGCAAGGTGCTTTCAGCCTTGAGAGAGTAAGGCAGCACACCAGGTCATGCCTGCCTTTAGAGCGAGGTGTTGGTGCCCTGATTCACAGAACTGAGCCTCGTTCTGTGGAACCAGGACTCTGAGCTCTTCAGCTTATGGTGCTTTGCCTGGTGCAAGGCAGAAGGGGTAGTGAAATTCATTGTTAAGGATGTTTCATGATCAAACTTCTCCAGACTAGGAGAAGTCTAAATGAACAAGAAGTAGACATCTGCCAAAGAAAGAGTAAGATCCAGTTGCTTATGTAACTGAGAATATTTTACATACCGTTACAAATTATCAGGACAGATGACTAATGAGGCAGGAACATAAACTTGGATTTTATCAACTGAAAATCTGAGAAATAAGGTTTATGACAGTAAATACTATCAAAAAAAAAAAAAAAGAAGGGTGACAGTGACTGAGAAACAAACATAATTAGTGGTAGCAGGTCCCCTGAATTTTAAAAGGAAGGCCATATGGTTTTGAAGGGACGGTCACATCCAGAAACCTGGTGGAGTTCTCTCAGGGAACAGGACAAAGCATGAGTTGGGCTAAGAGGGAATGGGAATTTACCTGGAGCTCTGTGAAACTTCTGTTGTAGGAGCATGTGTAACTTCATGGCTGCCAAGTGCCTGGCCCAGCCCCTGAGCTGTCCAAACAGGCTTTTTTTGAATTTACAGCTGGTGTAAGCACCAGCTGGGCCTAGCTATGGTTTTCTAGTGCATGCATATAAGCAGTTTGAAGACTTGGTAGTGTTTCTGGCTGTAGAAAGCTGGAGGCAGGCTGCTTTGCAGCAGCAGGAGCCACAGAGCAGTGTGTATCTGCTGTTAAATGTGGCTTGTCCAGGAAAAAAAAAAATCCATACAGTTCTTTTGGAATTTTATTGCATTCATTCATCCATCCATCCTTTTTGCTCTGTGGCACCTCCTCTGCTTTGTGGCTCCTCTTGGATGCAGGTAGGAAATTTGGCCTTCTGTTTTGGCATTCCTGTGTGAATGCTGTAAGACTGCTCCAGCCTTTCAAAACACAGCTCAATGAAATGGTCATCTTGGCAAAGGGCAGGCTCTTCAAAACCCAGCCTAACTTGGGCCAGTGAGCTGGAAGGCGTCTGCCTGGACAGCCCCCGTGCTCTGACTGTAAATGGGAAACCCAGGGGAAGAGCTGATGACCAGCAGTGGTTTTGGGGCAGCTGGCATGTAAGAAATGCCGCTGCAACCTGGGATTTTTTGGCAGCAAGATCAGGCAGCGAGACTCCTTTAAATGCACGGACCCGGTGTTGCCTGAGAAACAGCAGGGTGGCAGCACTCAGCAAGCTCGGCTTTGGTGCACCGGGTGCACAAGCACACGTGTGCTGCGTGGAATATTATTAAACGTCAATAAGCCCTCAAAGGGAAACAAACAAAACAAAACAACAACAACAACAAAAAAAACACCTCTGGCTTGCACTTTAGTCTCACACCTGAAGGGATTTGTTCTGAAATACTCTCTGAAGTCAAGTTACAGCTGCCAGTGCCCAGCTAGCACCAGATGACTTGGCTTTCTGGAATTTATTTATTTATTTTTGTATTATTTCAGGTATTCCTTTATGTTAAAGTATTCTGCCAGGGATTTCTCTTGCATTATGATTTTTAAAGCGATGTTATCACTGCGCTTGTTTTTAATAATCACTTGGCAGCTGACAGCACATATCTATTTTTTTAATGTATTTTCTCCTGTGCACGCCATGGTTTGTTTATTTTGTTGCTATTTATAGTAGGGTCTCCCACAAGGCTGTGGGTGCTGGTAATGTGTTTTTTTTTTTTTTTTTTTTTTTAAGAGCACAAATATCCTTACAGCAATTTCATAAATGGAAAGCGACACAGAATAAACAGATGCAAGGGGGGAACTAATGCACATTATAAATTGGCTCTTCATACCCTCATCACTCAGACGAATCTGTCAGTCCACGGAGCTGAGATGAACTATTATGGATCTGTCTTAAGGAATATATATGCTCCTATCTCCCAAACATGATCATTTTCCCCTGTCAAAAGAAAATGGCACTAGACCTACATTTCTTAGCAAGTCTAAGGGGTTTTAATACGGAAAACATGGAAATTGCTGTCGTTTACATGCAACCACCATTCTTTTGAGTACTTTACACAAAGGACTCCATAATCTACTAAGAAAATACGTGAGGAAATCAGATGTTTGATGTTATGAGACTAGAGTCAGGGAGATTTTTTTTTTTTTTTTAGAAAAAATACTGTAGATATTGTGTATGAAGTTCAGTGGTAATCCATTGCAGAGAGGAGCACTGACACGTTGCTGTGCTTCTGGGACAAGGGCTTACTGCATAGGCTGTCTTAAAATGCCGGTAGCTGTTAAACTCAAGGCCAAACACTCACCTGGCCCCATCTGACAGAAGTCAGCAGTCTTCAGTCACACTGATCATGTGCTGAGAGGTTTAACAAAGAGAATCCCTCCTTCACTTTGTCTCTGCTCCCAAAACTTCTGCAATGTACCCCTCCCTGCAGCCTGTCCACCTCAGAGAACTGGGAGTGAGTTTGCTGGACTCCAGCAGGCAGCGAGCTAGGAGCAGCTCTCGGTACTTCCTGACATTCTCTTCTGGCTGGCCTACAGGTCAGGGTCCCTATAAACTATTTTTAAAAATACATAATTTACACATATTTATATAATTGCACAGAAAATAATAATAATTAAAAAAAGGTTTTGATGAAGTAGGATATAAATATATGCAAAATGTATTCTACATATAAAATGTTTTGTGTAAAATACATATAATTATGCAATTATTTTTTAAATTTGCATTTATAAAAAAACATAAATACTTAAACTATTTTTTTAAAGTGCAGGGACATTCTTTTATACACAGAACATGTTTTTTTGTACCTTCTTCTCAGAGCACAACTCAACCCCAAGGTATCTCTGAGATTCCTAATCAGTGAAGCCCATAAGTAGAGGAGCAGGCCGTGCATTTACGATACAAATTGAGAGCTCTGCTCTGTGCTGCTGACACTGAAGAAGGGTCTTTCATGTCTCTAACAGTCATCAGCTTGAACCCCAGGAAAATTGTAATTGGATCTAAAATAACTCTGAAATGCTGGTGCCAAAGGGCCATTTCAAAATGATTTTGTTCTTGTGCTTAGCTGCGTTAACCTAACTACTGTCCCATATTAAAATCAGATGCTAATGGCAACTAACTGGTAAAAATGGGCTAATCTAGGTCTTAGGTTAGGTCTTTGCTGTCATACAGCTTTAGGCGTACAACTCTTCTTTGTTAAAGATAGCTCAAGGACACCGCATGGAGTCTTTCATCTGGAATAAATGGAAGTTTGTCCAAATGAATACACAAGTGTGATACTTAACAGCTTCTTCAGTTCTTTAGCACTTTTCTTTTCCATCCTGTCAGTGTTCAGATAAAGAGATAATGACATTTTAGCTGCAGGTTGTGTCTCCATTTAGCTCTACACATTAGGCAGGTTTGTTTTTTAAGTTATAAATTACATCTATGTATTTATATATAGATACCATTTTTTACATGTCAATGTATTTTAGTTATCAACTGTATTGTTGTAAATTTGCCCAAGCTATTAGATAAGCATGAAACCTTGCAATGATGCCTGTGAACAATTTCAGTACTTTAAGTAGCCCTATGCTCATGCTGGGGTAAAGCTTGGGCAACACGTTGTCTGCTCCCAAGGCAATAAGATGGCCTTTTTTATTCCAAGTGTAGGAACTTGCATGAAGGAAACCACAGCAGCTGCACATTAGATCATTTTTTTCTGTTCTTCCATTGCTGACTAAATGAAATATAATAGCAAGGGGAACACCTTTTGGATAAGATGCATCGAGTTTCACCACTAATAAAATTGGAAAACTCCTGATGAAAGCTTGGTAAAAGTTGTCATTAGACATATATATATATATGGTGGGATTTGCATACTGCCAAATGCAGTTAATACAGCAATTGATGCCAAGAGGTTCCTCGCAGAGCAGTGCCTAAATGGAGGTAAACAATCAAAAAAGAAAAAGAGAGGAAAAAAAAGAGTAAAAAACAAAACAAAACAAAACAAAAAAAAAGCCCACATTTATGTGGCTTTTATCTTTTATCCTGTACATTCCAATAACAAATCCTTCTCCCACATACAAAACATAATTTTAACTTCAAAAGAGCCAGCATTGCTCTGGCCACATGTCAGTCATCAATCCAGCAGGCACTTTGCTATATTGCTTGCATCCACATTTTACTAGGCAGAACAATTACAGCGTGATATCTGCAGCTTTCCTGGAGCTGGGAATGCAATTAAAACCTGTTAATTAAAAGAGAAAGTTAATATAATTGCTAATTTAAAACTTATTAGTATGTTCTATTATGTTGGTTTTGTGCTCAATATACGCTCTAGATAATGACAGCCAGGGGAGAGGACCCAGTGTTTTGCTGATTAAAAACCGTTGAAGCTCCAGTGAAGTTGATAGCAATGCACCCACTGGTGTGACTTCCATTTCTTTGGTCTCAGGAAATTTCTCCCCTCTCACAACTGCTAATATTTATTTGTATTTATACACACACACAGAATGTCCATAAAGCTCTAAAGAAGTTGGGTAACAGATTAGATTTAACACAGGAGGAACAAGGGGTGATTTTTTTCAAGAAGCACTTGCCCTGGTTCATGACGAATCCAAATTGCCTTTGGGAACCTGGCTCTCCTAAGCCTGTTTGAGAATCCAGGTGTATTTGCACAGCAAAGCAGCTCTAACGTTGCCAATTCTGCAGAGTCTAGTGATGAATGGACCCTGTCAGTTTACCTAGCAGTTTGTAGCAATATTTAGCTGAGCTGTGCAGGGATAACTGCAGAGGAATTACCCGGGGCTCAGGCTGACAATCTGCTTCTGATGGTGGTCTTCTCCCTGCTTGCACTTAGCTTGCCAGGTTGGGCTGGGGCAAGGTGTAGAAGTGTAACCCAGCCCACTCACTAGTTCATGCAGGGAGGCACGGGCTGTGTGAAGCTTCTTTCCCTTTTGTCTGGGTTCACCACCTGGAGGGAGCTTCAAGGGTTTGGTTTCATGCATACCCATCAGAGCAGAGCCTGGGCGTGTTGCTCTGTCATGTACTTACACGTCACGCAGAAGGTGGTAATGTCCCTGCATTTGTATGGAGGTTGTGCTGAGAACAAATCACACAATCTGGAAAGCCATAGCTAGACGTGGTTATTTTTAAGTACAGAATCATTTAGATTAGGAAAGTCCTGTAAGATCATCTAATCCAACCATTAACCGAGCACTGCTAGGTCCACTGTTAAACCATGTCACAAAGTCCCACATCTACATGTTTTTGGAGACTTCCAGGGATGCTCATTCATATTACTGTTTCTTTCTCTTCCTTCTACCTTCCTTAGAAACCATCTCTGCCAGCTGCAGTAAGGATGAAGGTTTTCAACCATGTTCAGGGAGCTTGCGCGGTACCACTGGCTTATTAGAGCCTGCTTATGTTGCACCAGAGGCCTCAAATTTGGCTGCAGCCTCTCACCAGACAGGCATGGAATTAGTGTACTCTTTTACAGTCTGCCTAAGGTCTTGATGTAAACACAGTTTCATCAGTAGTAAAACATGTTCTCCCAGGATCTAGGGCTTGCTGTGTGCATTGATTTTTTTTTTCACTTTGAAAGTCCTCTAATCAAAAGATGAGCCAGCTTCTACTGTAGTGCTTGTTTCTTCTTACCATCCTCCCTCTGCCACGCACACAGCCTCCTTCCCCATCATCTCATTAACGTGAATAGTGCAGTTCAATTTATAATGGTACTTTCTGGCAAGCCGGAGCTGCCTATTATCAAATACAAATGTTTAAAAAAAAAAAAAAAAAAAAAGCAGCCCTCCCCAGCATGCTCTTCGCTCTTCAGGATTTATCTAATCAGCCTTCTTGCTAATTTTGTCATGGATAGTGATCAGTGGAGATCTCTGACAACATGAAGAGCTTCCTTCCTAGCTCAGCTATGGCAGAGACTGTGATAGACTAAGAAATCACTTTCCTTTCAAAATTTTCAGGAAGTAGTGCAATATTTTGACTTTGTGAAGTTTCGATTATTTGCAGACTTCTGCATTTCCTGATTTATGATCTGTTCATTGTCCAATTCTATTGCCTCTTTTCTCTGTTCTAAGTTGGGATAAATTGATGTAGGTTTTTTTTCTACACTTGCGTCCTAGAAGTGAATATGATTTTATTTTTTTTTTTTTAAATTCTCCTACAAATTCAAATGATGCCTGCAATCTGTTCTGTGTGAGTGGACATGACGTGCTTCATTAGATTTCTTGTAGGGATAGTAAAGGGGAGGACAAGGCAATTCTGTTTCCAAGGAATTTTTTAATGCTTTTTACATGTTGCTTTCCAGGAATTTTCCTGCTGCTGTCTAAGAATCTGACAGCAAATATCAAGGTATTTTCCTGCTGCTTCCTAGACATTTCCCACTGCTCTCTAGGAATTCCCCATTTGCTTTCTAGTTTTTTTGTTGCTGCTCCCTAGGAACTTTCCCATTGATTTCAAGGAATTTCTACAAATTACACCTCTGCTTTCAGGAATTCCTGTTTTCTTTCTACAAACTCCTTCACTGCCGGATAGGAAGTTTCCAGGAACTGCCTCTTGGATTTCTAGGGATCCCCCTTTGCTTTCTAAGACTACTTTTCAGGAATTTCCTTAGTTCTTTTCAGAAATTCACCCTTTGCTTTCTGGGAATTTCCCCATTGCTTTCTAGGGATTATGCTTTGCTTTTTAGAAATTCATTTTTTAATAGGACAGTGCATTACTTCCCAAATGTTAACAATGGACCAAAGACTTCAGCTCTGGAGTCTCACAAGCACTTCATACTTCTTCAGTTCTGTTTCTAGCATGACTGATAGCCACAACCTCATTAACTCTTAGGAACTGATTGTTTACATTGGAGGCAAATCTTTAATGAAGGACTTGATAAATGACTGAAAGGCTCTGTAAGAAGTGATCGGTCAGCTGTTATGGGTTTTCCAATGCACCAACACTATGATTCACAGCAGGCTTGCAGCTGGGGCTGCCCCTGGCCTGCCCCCAAAGCTGGCACTTTGCAAGGAGCTGCTTTGAGGCAAAATATTTCTATGAATGTAAATAGGGAAGAAGAAGAAAAAATGTTTGAATTATCTAACAGTTTATCAGCTTTGCCTTCAACAACCTGGTTTAGATGTGCTGCTATCTGGTATGCTGTACTGTACGTGTATGTAAGCTATGTATAATATCTAGCAATGGTGTATTTACCCACAGAAATAATTTCTGAATGGGAATGAGCTATTGTGTGGAGCAAAGAGGAGGGGGAAAATGAGGGCAGCCCCAGACTACATGGCATCTCCTTCTGAAACGGTGGCTTAAAGCAGAGCAGTTCAGGCATGGTGTTATGGATCTTGTTGATTTAATAATTTCTTTTGAAATGAATTGCATGGTGTGTTTTGATACTTCATTTCAAGGGGGAATTTCTTTCTTCTGTTGTAATATAGCATAAAAGCTGAATTTCTGGCACGGTGTTTTCATATTATTCAAGCTGGACAGCTTAATAGAGCCAAACAAAATAATTTGGAAATTGTATTTAACAGGTCCTTTTTCATTCCAGTTTGGAGATAGTAGAATTTTCTGGGGAACTGAAGCCTGACTTTCATTGAGTTTTAATACAAAGGCCAGAGAGCATCTGTGTCTCGGTGTGCTGTGCTGATGCTGCGTGACTACTCCTAGAGACAGCTCTGTACAGCAGCTGGACCATTTATAGCTCCGGTCAGTGCTCAGGCAGCTTCTGTCCTGGGTTCATAAAATGCAGCCCGTCTGTTTTCAGCTGAAGTAATCGCATACAGCAGTTCGTCATCATTTTTAATAAAAGGAATGCAAGTTTGACAAGCTTCAAAGTGATTCATTTGTGGTTTCCCTCAGGAAGCTTCCCACTATCGTTAGCAAAGGAGATAGACAGGAAAAGACTACTTATTTTTGACAGGATTACAGCTTCTCCCCAGCATCTGGGGTTAAATCTGCAAAAAGCAACACCGCAGGGAACTTCAATCACAGATCCCCCTTTTTTATTATTTCCAGAGAAAAATCCCCATGCATTATTAGTTTGTGCTCTGTACTTTGCCTGTGTGAAGAACCAGAAGCTGGCAGTAAGCAGTCCGGAGCAGCAGCACGATGTAGCTGCTCCCTCGGCCCCGATGCTGCAGCGTGCCTGCTGGCACTGGGGCCAGGCCTGTTTCTGGAGCCAGTGTGTGATTCATCCCTCTTACGCTGTGTTAGATGGCATACTGTAGCAATTTTAATCTATCTCTCAGTGTTGAGTTGCTGATAAAAACCCACTGCTTTTCTCAGAATCGCTTCTGCTCAGGCTGGAAAACTGTCTAGTACCTGGCCACGCAGGGTGCTGGCTGGCTGCAATCAAATCTTTCTTCTTTGCTGTGTTAGAAGACATTAGCTAAAGGATTAGTCATTTGGTACAAGATGTAGGCTTCCTCCCTGTGTCCTCTTGAGGGCCCTGAATGTGTTTACAGTGCTAAATGTTAACAGACCCCAAAACATCCAGCATTTATTGGGCGTTTGTCCCTTTGTGCTGAGAAAAGGGATGGTCTCTTGAGTCAGACCTGCACAAGGAGTGGTGGAACAGCTTCAGTTTTTATGAGCAGGACAGGAAATCTTCTGCTGGTTTTCAGCTGTAAGTCAGGTGGATGTATTTGTGTCTCCAAGTGCGCTCTGTGAGGACAGAGTATTTCGGGCATTTTGCACAAGGTTTGGATGTGGTACACTGAGGGGTTATAAAATGGGCAGCAGAAAACAATTTGGAAGTGTCCAGACTGAAGAAAAATGAGGAAATTAAACTTCATAGTAACTTAATTCTTGTATAAATAAGTTAATCAAACCCAGAATACAAACAATGCAATGAGTTGTAGAAACTAAGGAGATAAAACTGCTGTCAGATGTCACAGGTCAATAAGGAGAACGATCTTCCCTCAGCCTGACCTGCTCCTGGGCGTCTTGAAAAATAGCCAGCTTCTCAAACTCTTGCTGTCATACTCCCTCTACATTTCCATGCACAAAAACTAAGGTTTCATAGTAATTGTATGAACTTTTGAAAACTTTTTAGTGATGCACCTCAGCTCAGAATGAGGAACAAAATCATTATGCTGGATAAAGAGCTGGGCTTTGAGCAGAAAGCATAACTGTTTCCTTGGGCATGCATCAAGGGAAAAGGTGGCGCAGTCAGCATTTGCTTTGGGTTCTTCTAAGATGCCAGTCCTCTAAGGGCAGTATACAACCCCCAAACAGTGTTGGACTGGCCTCAAAGGGGCTTGACTTGGCTCTGCAGGGAGAGCCCCGCTGGCCAGTTGCAGGTGGCTTTTGGTGTGGTCCTATTGCTGCCCCTTGCCTTCTGGTGGCGCAGACCCCAAGGTTGCTTCATTTCTGCCCTCTGCAGTGGAGGAAAGTTGTGGTAGCAAATGGGCTGCATCTTTTCCTACAGTTCAGCCACACAAAGGCAGCAAAGTAAATTAATTGTAGGGCCACAATTGCAAAGGATGTAGAGTTCCCTGCTACTGAGCTGTTGCAGTCAGCCCTCGTGTTGCTGTTACTTCAAAGCATCCCAGAAATGAGTGGGATGCTCCTTTTGGAGATGAGGGGGTCGAGGGTATTATGACCATCAGAATAATAACCACGTTTTACCATGTCCTGCCTAAAATTAAGGCGGTGAGCAGAGCCCGGTGGCAGTGACCACAGCAGCCCATTAAAAAGCTGCATGTTATGTTGTGAATTGAAAACTTGCCTGCTCTCTCTGGATCCCAAATGACTTGCTTAAAATACCCAAAGCATAACCCTGTTTTGTGTGATTTTGCAGAGGGTGGAAAAGGAGAGACAAGGGGAGGAGGCAGGGGGCTGTTTGTTATTTATGACCATATGTCATTGTACTAGCTCTGCAGAAACTAGAACGGTGACTTTAGAAGGAAACGAGCTGAAAAGATTTTAAATGGATTTAATTAATTCCTCCCTCCCTTTCTTTTATCTCTGTCTGGAAAGAGCTGGCCTGTGTGGCTTTTGTGTGGTTCTCTGCAGGATCAGGTGCCAAACTGTAGTAATTAAAATGGGGAACGAGGAGGAGGTGGTAAGACAAAAAGCCACTTTTCTTGGCGTACACCTCCAGTACAGTGTTACAAAAATAATTTGCTCACATTTTTTTCCAATTATTCAAAGCTTCAAAATCCCTTTAAATTCGGCTCCTCACAGGGAAGAAGAAGGGGGAAAAAAAAGGTGAAATTTCACACACATTAGTTATCCTCTTTGAACTCTCCCATCACTTCAGAGCCTACTCTCACTACAGGCAACTCATTAGATGACCTGGCTTTAGGAACACATATTTGGAGTTTCTGAAAGGGTGCTGTTGTAAGTAAGCTGCTTGTACCTGTAACTGGCACGCTCCTGTGATGTGCAGGCTTGTCTGGAAATGCAGAGGAGACTGTTACTGAAAAGGTAATCTCAGGAAGAAATATTTCAGGAAGATAATAATCAATATGAAATAAGTGAAGAGAATTTGTACCACTGTATGTCAAGTAATTTGGAAGACATGAAGATTTGTTTCTGGAAGGGAAATTCAGGCTGAACCAATATGGGATAAATCAAATGAGCAGGAGAACTTATCTGTATTTCACAATTTTAAAATGACTGTAATATGTTGTATTGTTGGCAGGATTTATGTGGGCTCTGAACAATGGGTCACCATCACCCATCTTGAAAGGAGAAGGAAGAAAAGGCTGGAGATATAAAGCATTAATGTTATACAAATATATCCTTTTCCTCTCAGTGCTAGCGTGGCCAGACAGTTTTATCTGTGGGAACCACTCCAAACAGTTAGTGTCAGTCTGACTTAAATCCCCTTGCTACCTGATGCAGCTAAGGAAAGCCAGATCAAGCCATTCTATTACAAATTTCTTATCCCAGTAAGTAGCAGTCAGCTGAGCATGTGAAAGGCTAGTGACAGCAGTTCAGTCTGTCGGCTCACTAATTTACAGTCTGCCAAGCAGGAATTGTAATAGCATTATCTGTAGGCAGGGTATTTGTGCCCCAAGGATAGCACGGGTGCTGTTTGCACAGCCTATGCAAAATCTCAAATTTATTTAAGGGAGAAATGATATTTTGGTTACAGAGGGAGGGTAAGACTAGACATAGCACCTTTGAGGTGAAAGCATCATCACAAGCAACTTAACCGTTCCCAAATATTTTTTCCTCACTGCATGCCCTTTCCTAAAAGACTGAGTTTACAAGAAGTGCTCTTGAGATGCTAAATAGTGTGTAATACTTAAATTCACATTCATTTGGAATTTGTCACAGCTAAGACACCAGAATGAGCTATTTGGAAAGCACAATCAAGTCATGTTTACAGTGCTTTTATTAGCACTCTGCTGTGAGTTACAAGATGCTTACAGACAGCATTTCTTTCCTCCAAGTTGTCTTTTATTTCTATTTAATAAACACTGATTTGTGTCTCCAGCCAGCAGAGCCTAGCGTACTGTTGCAGCTCCCATGACAGCATCATTTTGCTTTATCTTGATGAGGAAATGGCCTTCGCAAACAATACCAGCAGGGCTCACAAAGACGGATGGGGCACAAAGTGAGCAAAGGTGGAGGGCAGGACTCCTGAGCACTGAATCCTTTGCTGGTGCTGATTCACTCTAGGACTGTGGGCATGCTTCATTGCTCGTGAAGGGCAAGCACTGTGATTCAATGTATTAAAAAATAGAGGTGGCTTCGCAGGTTTAAAGTTATTTAGGCTTATAGCAGGAGAGCCAGAATGTCATCTTGCCTTTTCCAGGGAGATGATGGTGTATCTGTAGAGGCTGTGGCCAGAAGGTTGTTGAGGTCTTCACTGAAATGCTGCGGGTGAAGTTTATTCTAGTTAGACTCAAGAAGCAGCAGATATGACTGGAGGATACCGTCAATGACCCTTCTTGACGTCTGACAAAAAATCAGACAGGGTGGTGAAAGCTCCAGGGAGGCTTAGATGGGAGTAAGGTTGTGACAGAGGTGTGAAAACATCCTTGGAGGGGAAAAAAAACACATCTCCTAGCTTCTGTCAGCAGAGCTGACTGCGTGTGCCAGCAGCTCTCCTACCACCTCAACAACAGGGGTGTCGTAAGATTTTGACCCGTTCTGATCATGAGGTCAAAGGCAAGAGAAAAGTAAGAGGATCTCAAAAAAAAGGGTGTTTCCAGAAGGGATTTCCAATGATGTGCTTATTTTTTTTTTTTACTCGGTGACTTCTTTAAGTAGGAGGGCTTAGTTTTATGGCCAGAAAGCTGTACTGTTCTTTTCCATCCATTGTCTCCCTACATCAGAGTGCCTGAAAGCAGTAGGCAGAGGTGGACTGCTGCCTGGAATGAATCCCGCGGAACGTGACAAGGCCACAGGGCCTGCGGCCGCTGTGTTGGCCGCACGCAGGTGTGAATCCCATGGGAGACAGGCACCTTACTGGTTAGGTAGGATGTCACTGGGGTAGGCCTTGCGCTGCTGCCAGTACTCGCTGCCCAAGCAGCCACTAGCAGTGACAGTTCCCAAAGAGCCTAGATACGTACCTGTGTTAGAGGAGTTCCTCTAGTCAAAGTCTTAAAAATAAACAGGAACTTACAGGCCACTAGGCCTATAGGAGAGCAGCTCACTGAGGAGCACTTAATCCACCGAACACATGCACTGAGTGCCCTTGGCAGTGAACAAGAGGAATGCTCTCCTCATGCAGCGCCCTTCCACCTTGCCTTTTGAAGGACAGCACCTGCTAAGAAAGCAGTCGGTTTGTGTGGGCTGACAGCTCCTCAGCAGTGCTGCCTGTGCATGCCACGTACGCTCACTGGAGCAGGCCGGCTGCTGAGAAGAGATGTTCAGCAAAACGTAGGTGTGATGCAAAGTGAGCAAAACTCAAGGCATCCTCTGTCCTGACTGGTGGAGATGGAAGGAAGACCATGGGTGATGCACTCCTGCTTTCCCTGTCTCCTGCATCTGCCGAGCTGAGCACTCATTTTGAGATAAGCCTGTGACCTGCACAGGAACTGAAACACGTGGGACCGTGCTGTGCCGCTGAGTGACAGGCGCCCATGGAGTCCCCTCTGCAGAGCGTGGCTACTTGGTGCAACCTGACAGCTTCATCAGAGAGCAATTTGAAAGGTCACAGGAGGAGATGTGGTCCTTCGCCTCTTCTGCGACACAAAAACGCTTTACTTACTTTCTACAGTGATGTCTTGCCAATTGTAAATGGGAAGTTTCCGATTTCTGTAATTCACTGTCTTTAAAAAGCTTTGTGCTGTCACCTCTATCCAGCAAGGTGCCACAGATGACTATCAAACGTTGGGCAAAAGACCTGCAAATGTCAAATAGCTTTGAAGTGTCTCAGACATGGCTCGGAGTCTGTTTCAGTCCTGGGTTGTCGTTTGTTGCTGTAACCTGCACAATAACAGTCTTTCACCGGCACTTTGAGAACTCATAAACCCAGGAGAAGGGGTTTCTTCTATTCATTGAGATTTTTTTTCACAGAAGTTTCTGAATCTTCATAATTATTAGTATTTGAGAAGCCTTCTGCTACCCAGGCTTTTTTGCATTCTCTCCTAAGCTTAGCTGCATTAAAGACACTTCTTCCCTGAAGACTGAAGCTGCCATCATGTCACTGACAGTTGAGTTCTGTGAGGCTGATGGAAGAGTTTCTGAGCTGTCTGCTCTGCTGGATGTCACTGCCCTTGTCTGCTGTTGCCTCGCCATCTTACAGTCCGACATGAGCATATACAGTGGCTGCAGATTTGGGGGTGTGTTGCTACAGCAGGACCTAAGGAGCAGCGGCCCTATCCCCGTCAGCAGTGAGGGACAGCTGCAGAGAACTGCCTGGCTGCTCTGCCAGACATGCTGCCAGGCTTTCAGCAAGGTTTCCATCTTACCTGGCTGCTTGGTTCTCTGGTGTCCGGCCAGCAGACAGTCAAACACAGTGTGAGTCTTGCAGTGGGGCCCTGGTGTTTAGTGACCAGTACACAAGGAACGTTATTTGTTACTGCATCTGCAGTTCGGAGTCAGGTTGCTTGGTACCAGATGCCATGAGGATGTGGTGAGGAGGTAAAAGACGCAGGGGCCTCATGCGGTTTGTGAAATCTGGCTGTAATTCAAAGCTGTGGCATAACTGATTTGCACTTGTTTGGGTCCACAGGTTTTTATTCTTCTTTAGTCACGTTCACAATGGCGTAGAACTGCACACGTGAGAAATAATTTGAACCTGACTTTTGGGGAGACTTTTCAGAGATGGGTACCAGTGTGTTACCTACCATCCTCTATGGCTATCTTTCTTTATTTTGCTTGGCAGTAGTTCCTTTGAGGGTGGCAATGTCTGACTACCTCGCTAACATATGCTTTTCATGTAAGCGCATGCATTTATAATGTTGTGCTAGGGCAGAAAGAAACAGAGGCTAAAGAGGGATAAATTCGTAGTGGTGTGAGTCCATTGTTTATCCGCGAGTGAGGTGCAGAGCTCCTGTGAAAGCAGAGCCTGGACTGGGTTGGTTTTGCTGTTATAAACAGCACTTTGCTTGATAAATAAAAAACACAAAAACAACCCCCAACAAAGCTTTGTAGAAATTGCTAGCCTTTCCTCTGTTCAGTGGGAGGAAGTCTCTCAAAGGGGTCAGCAAGTGGTTTTCAAGCCAAAATACCTCCACGAGGGTAAATCTTAGTCTTCTGCTCAGAAAGAGCAGTAGCACTTGGTGTTATTGTTGTTGCTTTTATGGTTAGTCAAAATAAAAAGCAAATCAGGCCAAAACAAATGCCAGACATGTTGAATGCCATTCTATATAGTAAATTTCTAGCTGAGCCCAAATGCAGGGAATCAAAGAGGGGCCCTGGTACTAGTAGTACCCAGGTAATGTTAGAAATTGGCAGTGCAGCCCTAACAGGTCACCAGAGGATCAGTAAGGGCACAGCGATGACCTTGTGCCTGGCTTGGGCTGCCCAGAAGGCACCACTGGGTGCTGCGCTGTCCCTGTGGCGTGGGCCCATCGCCTGCGAGTCCTGCCTAAGGGGCAGAAAGAAAAGGAGCAGGGCATTTTGGTGTTTCCACACAGTAAGGAATATTTCACCATGAAGGAAGCAGTGCTGATATCTTTTAGGAAAAGAAACTGCAACTTGTATTGTCCTGCCAATTAATGCTGGTGTCTGTTGTGCTCCGAGAGGGCATGTTTTTTGTTTCACAGCCTTGTCAGGCCCCTTCCCTCAGTTCTGCACCTGTTCTGCTGCTTTCCTCAGACGCATCCTAATTGCAGGTTCATGAACCAGTGCGTTTTGTCAGTCAAAAAATCCTTAGCCTCTTTAGCAATACACAGTATTAATCGTCTACTTTGTTGCTCCAGCCCAGTGGAGCAGTGACCTTGTGAAGGAAAGAAATCTTTCACTCCTAAGAAGTATTAGTGTCTTTAGTGCATACGATGTTTTTTTAACTTTTAAATCCATTAAGAATATGGTTCAGGAGTGCAAGCGAGCATAGCAAAGTCTAATACTTGCTAGTGAATTGCCTGGCTTTTGACCCTTAAAAATCAGATTGCTAAATATAAGGACAGAGAGATTTAAACCAGGATCTGTATTTAGAGGAACCTGTCAAGATGCTTTCCAGTCATCTGCAAATTATCTCCCCTCAGGCTGCTCTTTATATAACAAGACCCTGGGGAGCTTGAAATTAAAATCTGTTTTGGCTTTGCTTGCCTTTTAAAGTGTGTGTGTGTACATACATATAAATAAATAGTTGTTTGTCTCTGTTAAATGCACACAATTTGTTTATTACAGAGTAGCACAGGAGACCCGACTTCAGTTTCAGGGTGTATGGTACAATGAGGGAAATCTGAGGAGTATGCTTGGAAGGAAAAAATGGAGAAACAAAGAACTGTGAAATCCTACAAACATTTAACTGTGTTTGAGTATGCAAACACGTAAGTGAACTCATCAAAATATTTCTTTTTTGGTGATACTGAAATTAATTATATATACACTGCCAGCACGCACTGTGTCTGCCTGTACGGTTTGCGTGCTTGTGCTGCATAAAATTGTCTAAATAATAGCACCCGAGAAAGCTGGAACAAAACGTCCCCTCCAGCCTTTCTAAGGGATTTGAAAATTCTCTCTTAGCTTCACTGAAATTGGCAAGCTCCCTCCTAAACTCCTTCGCTGCTCTCAAACCACATTACCTGGTGAAAATAAAATAAAATAAAACTAGCTGACTAATTTTGAATGTAGTTTTAAGGATGCTATAAGAAAAGCTTTATTCAACTGAGACATCATCAATGTTGTTCAGAAGGGTGTGATATTATTTTCAGAATAACTTTTGGGCTGTATTTTTGTGCATGCTTAGATATTGTCATTTCAGAAACAGAGATGCTGGTTAAAAATCATACCCAGTGCATATGGGTGTTGATAGATGACATGGTGGAAGAGCTTTAATTTGGTGGTGGCAAGAGAGAGAGGTGTTCAGGCAGGATCACAGCAAGTGCACGCATCTGTCAGGCACACAGTGGCCTTAAGGGCCAGCCAATTGACGTTTTTGACCGTAAGACAGAAAAGGAAATCTTTACAATCACTTCCTAGGAATATTTTTTAGCATTGCAAGGCAGTATTTGCATCTTGCAGTGATTCCTGAAATGAAGAGGTACAATTACATTTTAATACAAAAGCTGTGGCAGCAGCCTCTCATGCCTGCAGCAATTCATTGAGCTTCTCAGATCAGTTTGTCACTTCACTATTGAAAATATTGAATACAAATCAAGCGTGGTGGACTCTTCCTGGTGGGCATCGATATTTAGCCTAAACATCCATGAAAAAGGTTGTCACTGATTCCTGTTAGCCCTTAGGATTTTGACCTTAGGAGGTCAGAGGTAGCAAGAAGCTCCTCGTGCACGAATAGCAGGGTGCGGGGGCTCTGGCAGCCTGGCTTTGTCCAGGGGAAGGCGGCAGGGCTTCCTTCGGGTCACCTCCATGAGTTTCGTCAGCTTGTTGCACATCGCTCAAACTCTGCCATAATTTCAGTGTGTCTCCACCAAAGCCCACTGAACATGAAATCTCTCAGCAGCCTTTGGTTAGGCATGTTTTGATGCGCATGTGGAAGTGGGAGTTACGCTAACTGCCCATTTCCACACCACGTCCTTCCTTAGCTTGAATTTAAAGCCTCTTGCTAGCTCCTGCATTTTATTCCAGCAACAAGGCGGGGGGTTGAGTTATTTTTGCATTTTTATAGGTGTTTATAATTATTATTCCTCTTTTTGCTGATTTTTTCCACCAATGCCCACAGCGTGCTCCTTGCTGCCTGCGATCAGGCTCCAAGCGAGGCAGCTGCTCGGGTTTGGCCACACCAAGGGGGACGGCATCTCCCTGGCAACTGGAGGTGCTCAGAAAGCTGCCTGCATGGCTCTGATGCTCTGTTCTCCCCTCGTTCAGTAGCCATTGCTCATAGGAGAGTGGACGCTGCAGGGATGGGTAGGATGTGATGCTCAGATGTGCAAGTAATGGAAACTCAGCCATGGCATATGTTTTGATTTCCCGCACAATAGGATCCTGAGATCCTTTCAAAACTGGTTTTATATTTAAAATGCATTCTCGTATGTCCAAGCATATTGAGGTATGGCTAGGTTTCACTGTGTGTATTAAAATATTCTCCAGGCACAGGCATAATTACACGGACAGCCCCGGCTGGGAAGCCTGGCTGCTGGTGTGGGACAGGTGGGGGTGCAAGGCCTGGGTGTGCAAAGAAACAAAAACTAGAGGGAAGGTATGTAAAAGTAAGTTCCTGTGGCTGTTTTCAAAAACCTGTCGTGGCTGCTCCCCCAATGAAGACTTTTCATCCTGGCAGTTCAATTCTCCCTCCTCACAGAGATTGCCCTCTGTTACCAGCCCTCGAGAGCACTGCAGTCGTGTTTTTCATTAACCTGTGTGGTGTTGCTGGGCTGCCTGACTTGGGGTGTGATGGCAGCCAGGTGCCTAGTTAAGGCAGGAGCGAACATACTTGGTGAGAAACAACCTGCCAGGAATACTTACCTAATAACCCAGCCTCTGCTAATTGCTTGGTTGTGCAAACAGGACCTGCTGTTTGCCAGAGAGAGCGCTGTTGTGCAAAAGTAGCCAACCAAAATATTGTGCAAACAGAAGGATGTTTTGTGGGGGACAAGGACTGCAGCAAATGGCATGACTGAGGGCATGTCTCTTCGTGCCGGGGCTGTGATTCCTGCCTTCCCACAGAGGAGCAGTGCTGCAACTGGGTGCTAATGACAGCTACCTGCTAGCTGGGCAGCAGTGGGGTAAGCAGGCTCTCGTAGCGTCCCTGTTTGAGAGGGGATCTTTGCTGAGAGCAATGGGGGTTGCTGTCAGGAAAAAAGCATGTAGATATCCCTATAGTCAGCTATAGTCAGGAGGTCTCTGGCAAGCCAGAAGGCATTGTACCGCTTTATTAGAGAAGGGGAATAAAGAAGCAGCATGAGATGGATATGACTAATAATAAAGGGAGGCTTCAGGCTTGATTTTTTTTCCTTCCCCCCAGTAGCTTGACTCTCTCTGTGAAGGTTAACTAGGGAAAAACCTCTATTCCACCAGAAAGCTTTCCAGGCTAAAAGATTTGCAGCCGCTCCTTCCGGCTCCTCGGTCTCTGAAGGCTGCGGGGCTGATTGTTGAACAGCTCTGTGAAAAACAGAGGCAATTCTCCTCCTCTTCCTAGAATTCAGGACTTAAATAGCTTTAGAGTCGCTGCCATGTAGGAAAGTAGCAGGTGCGTAGGCTGTTCTCCTGTTTTATTTCACGTTGAAGCCAGGGTCTATTTTTCTGCCTCTTCTGCAGTTCCTTACTGTTTTGTGAGCCTTAATTGAAAAGGCTGGAGTGAAGGGACAGCCAGGCATGGGATCTTGGGAACCAACAGCTGAATGGGATTGCAGTATTTGGGACCAAGTTTGGTGGGAGATTTGTAATATTTAGTTGGACCACAGACAACCCTCCATCTGTGGAAGCTTTGCAAAGCATCAGTGCAAGAGTAGTGGCACTAACAGCAACAGGAGTTGATGCCCATAGTAGCTGAGCTACCTCTGCTTCTTTGGATGAACATGTAACAGGCCAGTCAGTGCATTTAGGATTTTGGGAGGGAGAAGAATTAAATTGTGTAGTTGTCACAGGCCTCCCAGCTGTATGGGAAGATGGGTCAGGTGGTTTCTAGTTGGCATTCACCTATAAGAAAAAAAAGAGTTTTACCCTCTGAAGGCCACAGGAAATGTGAACTTCTTCAACTGGCCTGCTAATGGGCTCCTTTCTCATCACTGTTTGCTGAAAATGAAAGAGTAATTTTCTCTGTATGCTTATTAAGTATTTCATCTCCTGTAGAAGTTTTAGGGATCCTTATGTGAGGTGGTGTCCATGGTTTTGAACCAGCTACTGTTCAGAGTTGTGGGTTCCTCACAGCAGGGCTTGTAAATTGCAGTCCTGGTGTCTGCAGATAGGCTGCCTGATAGATTGCTGTTCCGTGGTCATTTCTCATTCCTCTGAGGTAGCAAAGCAGACAATGGAAATAATTTATGCTTGAATCTGATCCACAGCTTTTCTCAGACCTTGGCATAGATGTATTGGAAAGCAAGTTGTCCTGGCTGAAGTCCCTAGTGAAAAGGAGCAGAGTGCTTCATTTTATTTCCCATCAGCGTGTGTCACTAAACTAGTCCAGCATTAATTGCATAACAATCTGTGTTACAGGGAAGCATCTCTGTCCGCAGCGATGAAGGGAGAGGGCTGTGTCAGAAAGCAAGCCTACAGTGCCTGCAGTCTCATCTAAAGCCTAATTAGGGTTAGAGGAGCTTTCCAGTCAGATGAGGCTTTGGATCTGACTCAAGAGGAGCTGCCTGAGGCAAGGATGGTCAGAACAGGTTCACAAAGCTGGAGAAAAACAGTCCAGCCCTTGCCTGTGCTGCTCTTGACTGAGATCATTGTTAGAAATCCCTGCTTACATGAACATTAAAGACTTTCTCAGATAAGCCGAGTTTAATATGTAATCTCTAGTGAGAGCTTTTTCCACTGCTACCTTTAGGAAGAAACAAGAAAGAAAAAGTTATTATTGGGAATGTAAAAACACTAATATCCCATGGGAAAGCCTCTCTGTTTCTGCCTGTCTGCTGCTTTTTTTAAAAAAAAACCTTTTACCTCTCTATCAATACAGATAGGAGAAACAGAGAGAAGGGCTTTAAAAAAGGATCAGAGTTCTCAAACTTCAGTAGTTCTCAAAGTAGAAGTTTTGAAAGGTCCCAAGGGAAATCATTTTAATAGGGAAAATTTGTTTTTGGCATACCCAAAATGGCTTATTAAGATTCTCTCAATCCCCTTGCTCCATGCTAGAGGAAATCTCTTGGTTCCCCAAAATCTGATTCAAAAGCAGCATTCTCATTTTTGCAATTTTCCATTGATTTACTTCCCCGTGCCTGTCATAAATCACAAAACCCTGGTTACGTGCTCCATCTTTCTACTTCCCAGGGCTCTCAGTATTTCCCTTGGGTCTTTTTTCTTCCCTTCCAACCCTGTGTACGCGTTCTGATCACTGAAACCAGAGTTCATCTACTTTTCCCCTAGTTTCTCCACATCAGACATTAGTATCCCTGTCCTCCGTGTTTTTTCTTCTCTCAGAAATCCAGGCTGACATAAAAGTTTTGCTCTACCACATGCATGCTTTCCCTGGCTTATTTACATTGCTTCTTAGTTATTCTTGAAGTCACCAGGTAAGAAGCGTGTGGTGATCACTGAAAGAAGGTGCCTGACTCTCTGCTTCCAGGTCAGGAATAAGCAGGATCTCACATGAGGACAGAAAGAAGGGCTAAAGCCCAAACCATTGAGGTTACTACAACTGTGTACCTGCACTGGCTGCAAAATTACCCTGAAAGGTTGCTGTTTGGTTGTGGGAAGGTCCCTCATGTTTAAAGAGAAGCAAATAAAAAAGATAGTGGGGGATTCTGTGGAAAACCAAACCAAATCCAACATTAGTCATGGAGAATGATAATCATATTTGCTTCTAAAGCATCTTCAAGGAAAGATGCTACCAGAAAAAAAAAAAAAAGAGTATTTCCCCCATAAAACTAGGTGAGAACAAATAGATTCTGCGGAGCCCGTTAGCGAGGACAAGCAGTGCACTTGGCTCCCAGGTTTCTCTCGCTGTTTCTGTCATATCTGTGGATCTATAGGGCAATTCTACAGTGCTTGACCTTATTCAGTGTGCTTTCTGAAATTTAAATCTGTGGGGATTTCAGCCTCTTGGGAAACTCCAGAATAACCCATCATTTCCCCCTTCTTTTCCTTTGCCCATCTTGGTGTAATGTTTCTCACCAAAAGCCTCCTGCCCCTTTTGCAGGGAGCCCAGGCCAGTCCGAGGCTTGTTGCACAGAAGGGATAAAACGGTTTGTGGGGCCGTGCTGGCAGCCACCTGTGAACTGACACAGGCTGGTTGCTTTCCCCAGAGTGGGGCTGTATGAACATGCTGCCAGCTGCAGAGGTAGAGGGAAGACCAAAGAAGAGCTTGGGATGGTTTTTTAGGAGAGCCATCTCTGGCACCTCTCATTGCCTTGACTTTAAAGGCATCCTTCTGTTTAAAATATGCAGGAAGGATTCAATCTTTAAGGCGATGCAAATGCCACCTCGGGTTCCCTGGGGATATTTTGACCCAAGGAGCAAACCTATTTTCCCCTCAATTGACTCTGTAATGAGGGGATGGAATCCTGGCAACATTTATTAGCTGCTAGGTGAACTGGAGAGAGACAAGTGCTTTGGTGTGGTCTCAAGTCTTTATCAATTAGTGAATGCAGGTGTCAGAGAGCCACCAAACAATATGAGCTCCGCTCCAGCAGGAGCACAGTTCGCGTTGCCTGCCTGACTTTCTGCAACTTAAGCAAATTCTCTGCATGTTAGCTTGGCAAGAGGTAATATTTTAAAAAGCCATTACTGGTGAATCGATGCTATTGGAAGAAGATCCGTCTTCTCAAAAGTGCTAATAATTCATCATAGCACATTACGAGGTGGCTGGTTTAAGGAGTATTTGAATGTGAAATTAAAGTTGAATTCCACCGGTATGTACGATGTTTGTTTGCCAGAGATGAATTGCAAACAACATTTTGCTTGCTTATGGTGTTGTTTATAGTAGTTACAGGTCAGCATGCTTAGGCAAGGTGAATGAGAAGATTCAGAAAGCTTACAGCTTGGTCAAATGGCGTGGGTCTGCCCTTCGTCCTTCCCTGTTCTCTGAATCGCGGTCAGAAAGCATCACGGCCTTCACATGTGGGACTGGTAACTCTCAATCTTCCTAGGGCATCGGGCCATCCCACAAGCAGAATACTGACAGGATCTGTCAGAAAATATATGTGAATTGTGGTGAAAGGCAGCCTGTCTCCAAATCTAAGCTGGAATCACGAATAGAGCCTTGTTATTTTTGTTAAATATCTTCTTTTCACTTGAATTTGAGGTACCCACTGCCTTGCTGTGACCTTTTGAGAGGTGTCTTGGAGGACTTCCAGCAACATTTTCACAGCTGAATGTTGTTCCTGCAGCTGGGGAGTCCAACTTTTACAGTGTGCTTTATATAAAGAAGGCAGAATACCCCATCTGTTTCGCCCACATCTTGCTTTAGAGGTTTGCCTTTCCATTAGCTCACGCTGCAGCTGCTGTGATGGTGTGCCCACACCAGAGCCTGCAGGAGTGCCGGCCCCGCCAGCACAGCTTGTGTTGAGCCACTTGCACACAGTCCCTTTTAGCTATTCCCTGTCAGCCTGAGCAGGTTTCTGGCCACTGCCCACCCAGCAGGCATGCTCTTCGCTCTTACTTATTCATCTGCCTACCAGAGCAACCCTGAGAGTACGGTCCGTATGTATAGAAACTGGGGGTACTGATGGGGCAGTTTCAGAGAAACACCATAGGAAGAACATCAATCTTTTGTTTAGGATGCAAACCCTGGATCTAGGTGTTCTCTTTGCTTGCCAGGAAGAGAGAGATGCAAACTACTGAGGGCAGAGATTAATGCACACGGTGTCCTATGTTCCCATTTCCTTGAATACCAGTTCTGCTATTCACTGCTGAGTAAGTGAATATAGAGGTAAATGCACTGTCATTCTCAGCCTATTGAACATCACATTTGTTGTTCATTAGCATTCAAAGGCCTATAAGCTGTACGTCTCCTTGGTCACACTGCTCCAGAGCTTACAGGATGGAAGTACTGAAAGTCCAGTAGCAATGGGTTGCATTGCTGCTGAAGGGAATCTGTGATTAGTGGGGATTGGCGTGTGTACAACATTGAGGGAATAAATGCAAAGGATTTTTGTTTGTTATTCAAGTGTATTCATGTTTAAAAATAATAATTAGACAAACATACAGAAAAAATTAGTCTTTCATTTTCAGATGATAAAAGCTGCTTTCTGCCCGAAATAAAAAGCTTCCGTCACGTGTCACTAGGGTCACAGGAAAACCTCTACCGGAGCCATTTGCAGCGCCAGCTCTTTTCATGAAAATCCCTGACTGCAGAACTTGAAGGCAACCCCTGCCCTACAGCTCGGGGATTTGCCTTCACAAGGGAGGGCCAGTCTGACAAAAATCAAGCTATTAAAATGCCCATGTCTCTTGCCCCATGGCAAATGAGTTTGTTGGTCTCCTGTGGTGGAAGAGCAGAGGGACGCCTGACCTGCAGGAGGGAAGCAGCACCCAGCAGTGGCTCGGCGCGGGGCCGCAACTGGTGACCTCCCTGCAGCAGCCGCGTGCCCCAGGCAAGGCTGAAGGCTCACTGCTTCGCCCTCTCTCTTGCTGACTCAGGTGCTGGCAGCTCCTACAGCCAGCTTCACCTGCACCAGGAGGGCCCTAGGGCTTGCCAGCCGAGCCTGTGCCGGGAGCACAGCACGGACTCTCCATCTTGCTCAGCTGAACATTTATGCTTGGTGTGCTGCCTGGGCACTCGGTCATTTTTCAGTTAGCTGAGCGCAGATATAAGCAGTGTGTGCATCTCGGGCCTGCCACAGCCCAAGGTTATTTATGAATTAACATTTTCCTTTATCATTAAGTAGAAGTAGCTTAAATGACTGCATATGGAATGCATAAATCTGTCAGACCCACTCAAATGGGGGACAGCAGTTGGAAAATAGCATTCCAATTTAGGCAAATTTCAGAGAAAATGTTTTCCTATCTTCATGGCCCAGGGTGAACATGATTTGAAGGCTCATTTCTGATGCAATGGTATGGTGGCAGAACCTCTTCTTTAAACAAAATAAACCTCTGGGTAGCAAAGCCTGCTAAGGGCATGAGGGAGTCAATGGTGCAGAAAGTTGATGTACTGCCTGTGGAGAGTTGGCTCGCCGTCCGGTGGCTTGCTCTGAGGCAGCAGCAGGAAATGTTTGCCACCTTGCTTTCAGATGTGCTCGGCATCTGCAGTTTGTCTGAAGTCAGAGGAAGCTGTGGGTTCCTAGCGCCTTGATGAATCTCTCCTGTCTCAAGATGGCATTTGTTTGTTTTAAAACAACAAACAGTTCAATTAGTGTCCCAGCCTGTAAGCCTCAGGCTTCAAACCCAGAAGAGTCAAGAAGTGGAACAGCAGGACAGTGGGACATCAGAGCAAGGAGATGCCTGGAGAAATGAGGGACGTTGGGCTGAAGCTCCTAACAAGGCTTTCACAGAGCTGCAGTCTCCTGGTTCTGCTGTCAGATGATGCTCGTAATCCTATGGCAAGCTCCACCTGCCAAACGATAAGGCTGCCTGGCTCTCAAAGAGGTTTTGCCCAGCAGTTCAGGCTTCAAAAATGCTTATGAGGGTTCACCCGCATTTTAAGGCTTAATCACCTTATGAGCTGTTGGCTAGGTGGCCACCGGCACCTAGATCCAGCTAATGGGGCTGTCTCACGGGTCCCCGTTTTCCTTGCAGGAACAGCAGTTTTGTTCAGATCCTGCTTCTTTGCCAGGGCGCTTGAGCCCTGCCTGGGAACACCCCCTCCAGAGCTGCCTGGACCTGGGTTCTACTGCCCCACATGACTCGTAGCCCCTTGGGCAGGCTGGCCCCGTGCTGGCCAGCTGCCTGCTGGCTCTCTGGCTGCTCTCACAGCTCTCAGGCCCTCCTGCTCCGCGGGGCCCTGGCCCTGGCTCCCTCTGGCTGCGCCATGGAGGCTGAAGGGCATATCTGGCTTGGCAGCGATTGCACTTATCAGCCTGAGCGTTTCTGCTTGTCACGCCAGTCCTTCCAGGTGGGAAGCCTGTCCTCGCCTCCCCGGCTGACAGGGATAGGTGGCTCTGTGACAGAAGAGGAGCTGTGATGACTTTGTAACATCCTTAGGAGAAAGCTGCTGTGGACTCATCTGGAGAGTGGTCCTTGTGCTGCCGGTAGTTACCTGGTTACAGACACCGGGCTCTTCGGGGAGAGGCTGAAATGTTTGGAATAAGAAATTGCATTTCTAATGGCTCTCTGTAGCCTTTAAAAAAAATATCAAATTTTAATTAGATGGAAAGCACTCAGTCTCTGCTCGTTACTCCCCCGTCACACGCTGCCCATGCCGTACCCACCTGACACATCGATTTCTGCGTCTGGGTGAAGGGCTCTGTGAGGGCTGCAGTTAGCTGGCTGTTCACAACTAACACCGCTTGTAATGAGGTGGTTTTTGCTTCCTAAAGCACTTACAAATTTAGTAGGTGGGTGATAGAGAGGAAGGAACAGACAGCCATACAATTATTATCCCAATGCTATGGACAGGGAATAGAAACCCATGCTGCAGTTACACCATCTTTGCGAGGCAGACCTACTGCAACCCACAAATCCAGATTTACTGTCTGGCTAGACAACTGGAAATGAGCCTCCTGTGCTGCCTAATGTTTCTCTCCAGTGAATGCAGTGTACATACCCCAAGCTACCTGGCAGCCCGGCTCGGTATGCCTGTAGCACATGGCTAACATGCCATTTGCAGAAGTTTGGGCGTACCGGGACTGCTGCAGCCTGCAGGAAGGAGTTCTGCAAGCAGTGCGCTGGCAGCTGCTGCAGCCTCCCTGGGGAGAGGTGGCTGGGGCTGATGGCACAGTGTCCCCAAGGCCATGCTCTCTGCGGCACAAACCTTGCCAGAGAAATCACGTGGTTTGCTGGAAATGGATCCAAGATCCTCTGTCCTCAGAATGCCAGCTCGTTGCCTTAGCAAAAGGCTTCTGTTTCTTCCCCTAATCTCTGCTCTGTCCCTTTAGCAGCTGCCTTTTACACAGATGTATCGTAACACCTTGACAGAGCAGGCATTCAGAGGCTATTAAGACAGGCAGGTAAATTGAGAGTGTCTCCTTCACGGCCCAGCCACCTGCCCAGCGTGTGGCAGCGAGGTTTGCTGCTGCCCTCAGCCACAGCACTGCAAAGGCTCCAAGACCCTCTGCACGAAAAGTGCCCCCGTTACCTTGCTGGACACGCCTGGGGGGAACTCAGCAGAGCGAGGCATTTTAACCCATTCATCCCAGTGACCGCTGTGGTTGTTCTCCCTTTTCCTTTCTCTCTTTTGTTCTTTCTCTTCATTTTGTGACATACCAAGTAACAACATCAACAGATTGCGCTAATCAAACGAGCATCTGCAGCACCTGCCTTAGCTTCTGTACCTGGCATGAGAGGATGCAAAACGCGACAGGCTTGACAGATATAACTGTCTTGAAGTCAAAGTGGGACTTATGTGCTGGGCAGGCACGGGGAGGACCAACAGAAAGAAAAGAGGGAACGGACATCATTTGTATCGTGTTTTCCAGGGCGGCTGCAGCTTGTGCTGGGTGCCACAAGGCAGGTCTATGTTGGGGGGGAGGCCTCACACCATCCCCTGCCTGCTCCTGCATGGAAGCCAAGAACAGAGAAGTGGGGTTGCACAAGCTCAGTTTTGTGCTGCAGAAGTGTCAGCAATGTCATAAACAGAGCAGCAAAGATCCACTGCGCTACCAGCCAACAGAAGGGCAAAACCAAACGCTATTTTTATTTTTCTTCCTGTTGGAGTAACAGCCCCAGATCAATCAGGTATATGGGGTAATTACCAGGGGTGGCAACTGAAATGATGGAAGTGAGCATGCAGCTGCATTTCCCTGGTAGGCATGTGGTCTCTCTCAGTATGGCAGCAATGAAGGAGATATTCTGACACGTTCATAGCCCAGAATGGGCTACATTTACCAAAATTATCTATAACCTGTGAAAATATGCCCTCATTCTGTACAGATCTGAATATGGCTATGAATTACAAGGGAGGGTTACATTAGGGTAGGAGGTATAATTCCCTTAGAAGACCTTGCTGTTGCTAGAAGCCTTTTTAGCTGTTCCTGACTGTTTGAAAACAAATCTGTATGCACAGACCAGGTTATGTTTATATTTAAAGGCGAGAACAAACACAATGCTGGTGTAACCAGGTACAACAAATTGCACATTGACAGGAGGACTTACTGTTCTCAGAGGTGCTTTTTGATCAGCCCAGACATTCTGAAAGCAGGCTTTTGTCTCCAAAGTTTACATGTCCCAGTCCTTCTCTCCTCAGCTCACTTTTTTTTTTCCTTCATTTTATTGAAATGTAAAACTCCCAAATACTAAGGTACCATGGACCCAGTTCAACCAGGCACTTTATGTGTGTTTTTACCTTTATGCATGCAGGAGATCAATAAATGTGTCAAATCTCAGTCTCCAAAGCAGGCTGGAACTAGGAGGACAGAGTGACTGGGAACAAATGAATTAGAGAAATGACAACTCAGGCTCCCATCAGTTTTCTCCAGAAGTGACATGTTTATCATGGAAGTCAATCCAGAAAGCAGCTGCATACACAGAGGGTGTCATATATCTGAGGTGATGCAATCTCTCTTTCCCTAATGTCAGATATATACACGGGCTGTAAAATGGCCTTCAGAAGCCAGCAAGATCAGTGGTTTTTGAGCTGACACCAACACATTATTCACGTGTTAGATGCTGTCTAGGTGGCTGCGATTGCTGTCACACTCAGGAATCTTTTCAACATTTGTTTATAGGCGAACACGAATAATAGCTAGAGTGTCTAGTCTTTCCTTCCCCTCTCTTTTCCGTTGTTTCTTCTATTCTTCAGGCTGTGTAACTTTGTAAGCAAGGCACCTTGATGGGATGAAATGCAGAGCAGGGCATATCAGGAATCCCAGAAGGCAGGCAGAGCATGGTACTTGACTTTCATCTCCTGTTCACCTTCAGCAATAGTTTTGATGCCTTAAATGGTTTCCGTTCTGCAAATTTGATGATGCGTGATATGGAAGAGGGAGGGAGCACGAGGGAGGAGGCAAAAGGAAGGCTGAGAAATGTAGCAGCTCAGAAACGTGATAACTACTAGAAAGCCCCTTGAGGTGATTGTGATTTTTGAAGGAACTTGTTTACAAGGAGAAAAAAGAATTTTCAAACCGAAAAAATAATCTCCACTTCTAGGTTATATGTTTTACAGGACTTGCAAAGGTTTATATAATTAGTTGCTGCAGCCTTTCCGTTGCATATTAATTCAGTGCTGCAGGGTCCAGGCCACTGAGCTGAAGGAAAATTGAATGTGCCAGGCACTTTGCAAGCCTCTGGCCTGAGTGGAGATGCGACATAGGGTGGAAACCCAGCATGAGAGTCCAGTTTCTGTGCCAGCCCAATCTTGTAGGCAACCTTCACCAAATCACTTACCCCATGTGCTTTCTTAGTTTCTGTTCCGTAACTAGGGATGCACTTCAGTGGTTGAAGGTAAAGCCCGTTGTAAGCTGTAAGTCACCATTCCTGCTTCTCTATTTACAGGAGAGAGCGGTCTCTCAGGGGTGACATGTACATGGGAGTAAGCAAGCATATTTGTTACAGGGAATAAAGATGCCTGATGGGCAAACTCTTAAAAGAAAGCAGTAATTACATCAAATAGGAGGAGTGTTTTCATAAGCAACCAATAAACGTTGATAGGCTTTCAGCGTGTAACTCTTTTTAGATATGGTCTTCTATTTTTGAAGACTTAAGACCCTTTAAAAATGTTTGCCTTACAAAGGCATAGGGATTTATATAGTTAGGGTCTTGATAATTTATTTGTATTCCATCAAGACTGTGGAGTAATTGGGGGAGTATTAAAAGAACAGTTAATGCTGCTGGTAGGTAAAATGCCTCTTACACATGGATGATGGCATTTACTTCAAACCTACAAAAGCAGTTGTTTACTGTGTTGCAAGCAGAGCAGTTTTCCCTGCTTCGGTTTCGTGGCTGCCTGTTACACTTCACGGCCCTTTGCATATCTTGCCTCTACCCAGTGGGCAGCTCATTTAAGCCTTCCTCCTTGCCTTGTTTTCAATTTTCTTGCTTGCTTTGCTCTCTGCATAATTTGATGCTTGCTGGGACTTAGGTTGCAAAGGGCGGCGCAACTCCTCCTGGTTCTGTCTGTTGCCAAATGGGGGCTCACACCGGCTGGGTGCAGCAGCAAGTCCTGTGCTGCCCTGTCAAGCTCTGAAGGTGCTTGGACTTCCTTATGGGTACTGCTTCTCCCGAGGAGTGCTGGCTCCTGGCCTTGGAGAGGGCAGGCTGAGCAGTAGGGTCCCTCCCAGTGCATGCTGCCACGACCAGACTGGCCGCCCTGAAAGTAAGGCAATGAAGATGAAGTGCTCTGTCAGCCAGGCAATCAGAAAGGTGGCATTTTAAAACTGAAACCCATCAGGTTCTCTCTTTGTTATGACCAGTGTCTCATAACTGGAGAGTGATCAGGGTAGCTGAGTGGTTCCAACGCCTGGAACTGAAAATGGGATAAAGCTTTCAGTGCATCAGCCAGCAACACGCAGCATATTTTATAAAACAGCTTATGCCACAGATCACATTTGCTATCATTTCTTTTGCTCGTTTACCTTTTGAAAGCTTGGGGAAAAAGCAATTGTAATGGAGTGCCTAGGAAAGCAGATATGTTGTCTGTCACATATGTGAATAATCACGAGCAGAATAAACTACTGTGTTACCATGCTAAGAACTTTGAGGAACTCTGAACTTTCAGTAGTGTGTGTGTGGGGGTCCCTGTCCGTGTCCTGATGTAACGGGGTAGACCTGATCAGTAAATAGCTAACCACTGATAAGCATTGACCTTTTTCCTTCACCAAATCAAACTGAAAGTGTTATCGCGAATTTTCATAAGCAAGGCTCCAAAACACGAAAAAGGTGTTATTTGGAGAAGGCAGATTGAGTGGAAGATTTAAGTAGCTAGTCAGATACTGTATTCGACTTCAGCTTTCAGTGCAGGAGCAGCGATCAATAATTTAAGCTTCATATATAAATAAAGAACACAATGAGCAGCTGGTATTGCCAGACTGAAGCTTTTTCAGATATTTCCTTTTCATTGCTTTGCCTGGTCCTGTGGTGCTACTGGTCACACAGTGGGGATCCATTTTGCTGAGCAAGGTCCGTCCTTAGTGCAAAGGAGAAGCACTCAGGTACTGCAAGCAGCAGTTCATGCTGCAAAATAATGTAAGGCAAACCGTCATCATTTGTTTTAAACAGATTTCACATGAAAGTAAGCATGTTTATCCAAATAAGTTTAATCAGAGGATTGGATTACCAGTAGGAAATCACACAGCTAGTTAAGAATTCAGCCTAAAACCTCCTTGGAACACTTAATTCAATTGTTTTTCCTTCCCTCCCTCTTTTAGTGCTTCTCTATGGAAGGAAAATGATTTACTTCAGGGAAATGTTTAAAGCAGTTTATAATTTATCCAGGGCGTGTAAATCCTTTCAGCTCCATTTTTATTACTACCAAAGGTTTCTGTGAGCTGTCTCCAGACTGGGTGCATTTAAACTGGATGTTTGTAGAAATAAACAAGCAGCTCTCTTTGCACATCAGTTCTTGTTTTCTCCAATTAAGGGCTTCAGAAGAAACATTTATATAAAGATACACAGATCAACCTGACAGGGAACAGAATTTGCTATACTTGCTGGACACCTAGGTCCAGCTATCAAACATCATTTAAGAAGATGGAAAATATATTTTTTCAGTGTCTTCCTTTTTGAAGTTGCTGATAAATCAGTATATAACCTCTTTTTTCTAAAGCATAGGTCCATCCTGATTTCATGATCTGTAGAGATTCGAGTTCTGCCTAGGAAGCAGCCTAAACGTTGTGGTAGGCTTTCAGGGCAGCTCAGTCACAGCAGGACTTAAGAGATAGTCATTTCAGAGAGCTGAGAGAATGGTGTGAGCAAACTGGCTTTGCTGTTGTTGAGGATCTTTTAAAACAGAAGAAAAAAATCGATGATAGCTTTCTTGTTAAGGAACTGAGATCATCCAGAAAAAGATGCTGCAAATCTTAGCCCAAATAAACACTTGAAAAGTGTAAAATGAGTAAAACAAAGTCAGGAGGGACAGCATATTTAGGTTATTTGGGAAGCTTTACAGTTTACAATTGCATTCTTATTTCTGAGCTTATACTGTGAGCCTCTTCTCCTCCAAGGAGCTGCATGGACATCAGAGGTGGGAACGTCCCGGGAGCTGAGGGGGGTTTCATTCAGCTTTCAGGCAATGGCCACTGAGGTTTCAAAGTATCGTCGGTTTGCGCGCTTCTTTAAGGTGGGTCTGCTTTGAATCTTGTCTCGGTGAGACCAGAAATGGGGCCTGTTAACGAGGAATCAGGAATCCTTTTAGCAGGTCCTTGGGGGGAGCACAGGGGAGTTTCAGACCCTTTCCACCTCTGCTGCTCCAATTAGTATGAAGGTCCTTGGGGGGAGCACAGGGGAGTTTCAGGCCCTTTCCACCTCTGCTGCTCCAATTAGTATGAATCCTATAAGCCAAACAAGGGCTTTAACCTTCTTACCTAGGTCTTAAAGCAGGGGTTTAAACATCAACATATGAAAACATTTATTGCCAAGATAAATTCCCATACCAACAAGGAACCAGCTGTTGATGCAGCGCGTGTGCCCCGCAGGTTTGTGCGCCAGGTGCCGCGGCAGACCTGGTTCTGGTGTGGCTGGAAGCGCCGTGCCTCTCCGGGGGGAGAAGACGGCCCCTTATCTTTGTGTCATGTTGTGCAATTTCCAGATACCAGATTAGGTTCGAGGCCAGTTCTGCTCTCCTGGTGAGCGCTGATGCAGGAAGACCATTCGGCAGCTGCAGTGAGCATGAGGAACGATAAAAAAGTTTCCTCTGAGCAATGCTATTTACCCATCCACTGCATAGTGAGATCTCAGCATCTGGAGTTACAGGAGGATAACAAAATTAGCAGGTAAATAGTGGATTCTCAAAAACCTAGAGGATCAGCTTGGCTGACACATTTTCCATTTTCACGTTTCTATTTTCAATTAAGAAACTGAAGTAGCTTGATGAAAATGCAAGTGTTTGCATACATGGGAATGATTTTTAAGTGGTTTTGTAGCTACAGTGTAGATACCTCAGTAGGAAAAGTACAAACTCTGTCTTGTCTTCTGTTGAGCATGTCATTACAGGCAAAACCCCCTTTTTCCTCTCCTCTCCTGACCTCATTTGAAATCTTTCTGAACTGCCATCTGTAAAAATCATTGGGTAGCAGCAGAGAAACTAAGTCACAGGGTCAGGGAAAGTATCTGAGCATTTAACTGAGTGTTACGAGGCTTGACGTGGTGTAGTAATGTCTGTTAAATGTCACAAATATATTTAAAAAGAGACATTTTTATTTGTAGAATTATATTAACTTTGGAAATGAGATGAGGTTTTGAACATAAAAAAAAATCTTTCACTTCAAAAGCTTTTTGAAAAGAATTTGGAATTCTAAAAGAATTCTTTTCAAAACAGTATTCCTATTTAAAAATATATTTTGGCAAAAAGTTTAACAAGTTTGACATTTTAAACTAACAATATTTCATTAAAATTGTCAGTCTGGAGTAGAATACAAATGATTTTGTCAGTCACCTTACATACTAAGTTCTCTTACTGAAGAAAAACCACAATAAAACAAGAAAACCCCTTCTTAACAGAGGTTTCTGCTCCTCGAACCCTAAGCCGTGTCAAATCCTGTTGTCAGCTAAGGGTGACTGCAGAGCAGCAGGCAGGAGAGCTCGACAGCCACCCAGCACACTTGTCTCTCTTTCCAGATCTGTGCTGTGATTCCCGGAGTCTCAGCAAAATGAGGAAATCTTGCTTCAAAATTACAATGCAGTGTTGTCATTAAGACATCGCCTAGGAGAGAGAGCTGCAGTGTTAGGGACTGATAGACAAAATTACCAAGAATACAAAACAAAACAAAAAGACCACAAAACAAAGAGCTTGTTTATTGAGAAAAATGGAATTTGGTGGCAGGGTGTTTTCAGATGGATGGGGACAGATAAAAGTTTTCATGAGGCAAGTAAATGTTTGAGTTGAAAATCCTTCTAAGGCAAAATCCCCTCTGCCACACCCCCGCCCCCTGCTGTACCTGGATCTGTACACACGTGCCATATTTATATATTTTTCTAGACAGTTCTCATTATTACTGCACGCCGGGGATGGGAGAAAGAAAGTGCGGATGATGAAATAAATTGGAGCGGAGGATGGAAATTCTTCCTTTTCATAGGAAAGCTGTCAGGTGGATTAATGGCTGGGCTCAGCCAAATAGCTCCATTATCAGATCAGATAGAGACCTCTCCCCTCTCTTGCTGAAATAAATGAGAAAGGGGGCTCTGATATGGATTTTGTGAAAGATGAACCCCTCGAGAGTAAATTAAAGACAGGATAATAGAGTTCCTTACTACGCATGTGTAACTACTACTCTGATAAATTGGGATGAATGTAATCTTATATGTGCCAGTGACATCCGAGTCTTTCAAAAATGTAGATTTATCTGTATCTATCGATACAGATGTATTTTATTTTCTCTCAGTGCTAGTAGGGAACCCATGGAGTGTATGAACGAAATGGGAAATCACTGCAGCAGTGGGGACACCGTACTCATAGATAGAAAACTGTTACCTTCCGCTCAACCAAAAATAATGCCTCTGTTCAGAGAAAGTTAGAAAAAGCCACAACTTGCCCCAAAGCCCTAGCAAAAGCAATCTAGGAAGGGAAAGAGAAGCACAAGCTGCATTTCTGGTCAGGAGGACCAAGCCCTCACTGGTCCTGTGTTGGTTATGAGTGGAGGGAGGGAGGCTGCTGGTCCGTACGTACCTCCCAGGGGGTGTGAGAAAATTAATAAAGTGAAAGGGGAGGTCAGAGAAACTAATCGACAGGGTGAGAACAAATGATAAAGGGGGCTGGAGGAGCTGGCTTGCTGTGTGTGGAAAGGCTGAAAATGAGATAGGGAGGCACCAAGTGATGACTGCAAGGTGGCTGACTGCGTTCTGCAAATATTTGAGGAAATAAGCAGCACCAGGGAAGAGAAATTAGTGCAACTAGATTTATCACAGGGAAGAAGGAAGATGATGTGTCAGAAAACCTTTTTGAAAGATGTAATAGTAAATAAACCTTCCAGCGGCAAGAGGAGGTGTGACATTGGCTGAGACTTTAACAATGAGATTGGGAATCGGTGCCAGGGAGCAGTCCTGCTTCGGGTGACGGACTGGACATCAGTGTGATGTGTTACTGAAGGTGTCTTCTGGTTTTTGATTCTCCTCCAACACCGCTACTTCACACGTGGATTTGTCTCAGGGACGCGGCATTCCAAGGAAGCGATAATAAACATGAAAAGCAAATTGGACATGAAAGAGCAGCCCTTTGACAGCATGAGAACTGAGTGCACAGTCGCTCAGGAGCCCAGAACAACACCTCTGCAGTTGTCCCCTCCTTGCTCTCCCCTTGCTGCAGCCAGCAGAGCACTGCCTCGTGCTGAGGTTCGCCCCGCGGTGTTGGGCCCCTGCTGTCCTCTCCAGGATCTTGGCTGGAGGGTGCTGTGGCTGCCTTGTTCCCCTGCCTTGCTTTTCTTCCTGGGGAAGCAGAGCTGTGGGGACAGCTGAGAGAGGCTCTGCGTGCCCGCGTGGCTGCAAAGGTCCAGCATCACCTCTGGGCTTCAGTGGGTGCCCTGGGGCAAGTCCCACCCATACTGGGCTGCAGCTGGTGCCGGCATCTTGTTCTGTGGCAGCTTAGTTTCTGTAAAGATCTTGGTGAGCAACCTTGTTAAAGATGTTAAAAATGTAGGGTGTAAAATCCTTGCCCTTAGAAAAGCTGTACTGATTCCCTTTCGCTACGTCGCATTTATTTGTATCAGTGACTGTTATTTATAAGAGCTTCGAACAATTTGTGCCATACGCCACTACAATTACAGTTATCTTTACCCCTTCTTATCTCAGTGAACCTGTGGGGGATTTTTCTCAGAAGAATTAGGTTTAAGCTATTATCTTTTGTCAGTCAGATGGGCGACAAGCAACAGGGAGGCAGACGTTTGCTCTTTGGAGCTCCCCAGTCTCTGCCTTCTGTGCCCAGCGGAGCTCCCGGCTGGTGGGGAACTGGCTCCTTGTTCCGGCTCTCCAGCTGGAGCAGCAGGTCAATGCAGACCCCAGCACCTCTTCTGGGCTTAAACTGTTTCTTGTTCAGAAATACATTGCAGGAGTATTATTTGTATTGAGATATGAACTTTTTTTTTCTTCATTCACACTTGTTTTTTTTTGTCCTGTTTATTTTCCCTATGTCATCCCTTTCAACACTTTATACCTCCTTTTTCTTCTACAGAAACTCTCTTTAGGTGTTTGATCTGCCTCTGGAAACCTGTGGTGCCAGAGCAGTTCTTCAAGGAGAGTTGTTCGGGTGGGCTCTGATTACCCTTAATGAGGTGTCCTGTGTATAGTTCACGCTTTTCATTTCTGTCTTGGTTTGCCTTCTAGTCAGTCGTTCCTGAGTCATAACAGTGCAGAGATTTCGGTGCAGATCTAGGTGCTTGTCTTTAAGTTGTCACCTTTTCCCAAGCAAATGGTCCATACCGCAATGTCTCCTATTTTGTCCTCATATCCATCCTGTAACATGAATTACTTGCATGGCCCTGGTAAGAAATACTGAGCAGAAATCTGCACTCTCTTACTAGCACATCAACTAGCAATACTGCAGGTTTTTCTCATCGTCCTACCCTACCTTTACTCTATTTAAACTCAGAGGTGAGAATTATTGACAGGTGGATATGAAGCCTGTCACTGTGTGTTACAGACCTCCATCAGAATGCTCCAGCAATCATTTTGTCTGACAAGCGTTTTCCCATTTTTCAGCCTATCTGTATTTAAACGTCCTGACCTCTGCTAACTGCAGTGTTGCCCTCCTCTTGCTTGTTTGGAGAAGAATGCTTGAAACAAGACGAAGTATTATAATCTATTCTAAAAGCTCCTTTTAGAGAGGTCTGGAATTGCAGCTGCCGATTTGCCTTTACACACTGAGAAGCCAAGCAGAATAGATTAATGTGCTTCTGAGTGATACAATTTTGAAACTCAGTGGGTTCAACTTTCTCTTCCCCCTTCACAGGAATTAGCTCTATATAAATTTGATTATGTGGGGTTATCTACCCTTTGACTATTTTAAGATCTTTTCATGGTGATGCTGAAATGTATCTTTATAAAATACTAAATGATTTACATGACCAGACTACCTAAATCCTTTCTCACAAAGCCTAGTGTGAGTAATGAAGAAGTCAGGCCTGTAACGTGTCTAAGTGATTTCCAAAATAATAATACAAATGCTACTTAAAACTTCTTTAAAATTTTTAAAAAGTGGTTTGATTTTGCTCCATCTTTCTACCTGAATAAGTGACCTGCATAAAAATCAGATGTTTATTAGTAGTTTTTTATTAGATGGGTTGGGACAGCAAAGTTGTTTATTATTTCCCATCCAGATGTTTGGCTTGAATCTGAGCCTATTATTCTTTCGTGTACTTGAATGTCAAGTATACACTTTCAGAATTAAAACAATAACAGCAAAAATAATTTGTTCCCCTGCAATATCTAGAAGGAAATGGGAGAAAGAAGAAATAACAGGGAAAGCCTGTGGGAAAACGAAGCAGTGATCTTGCACTGCTCACTTCATCTCCTATTTCTCTTTGCTTTGGCTACATAAACATTTTTTTTTTTAATATCTTTTAGTTGTGTTCCCTCTAGGCCATCCTAGATACGCATGTCTCTTTCGCTGCTTCCTACGGGAGAAGCACCGTCTCTTCCCCACAGATTATGTGTTGGTGTCACAAAGCATGTCCTCTTTGCTTGTTATCAAGATGGCCAGCACTAGCAGGCTGCTCAGAAATGCCAACTTTAATTACAAACTTCACTTCAAGAAGCATACACAGATTATGGCTGGGTATCTTAAAAGTGCCTCTTGCCTTTTGAACTCTGTTACGCTTCGAAAAATGGTAAGGCTTTTCCTTGCATGGTTACCAGTCCTTGCACTCACCCTGTCCTAAGAAGAACCCAAACATAAACAAATGACACCAGGCAATCCTGTGCACTTTGAATTGGCTGACAGTAGGAAATAGTGCCATTTCTTGTTAAAAACAGAAATAGGAAAGTACATTGCTTGCTTTTTTTCCTCAAAAGGAGACTGACCCCTTGGTTCTTGAAGTTAACCATTGCAGAAGGTGCCTCAGAAATGCTCCTGTTCCAGCTGTGAAACATACTACGAAGTGCCTGAGCCTGACATAGTTTTAGACTTGCATGACCCACAGCTAAAGACTTATCACTCTGCACAGTAATGTGAAAGCGACTGGCTACTAATTTCTTTCTGGATGATGAACTACCTTGTATGTAATCTTGCTTAATAAATGGGTATATAATAGATATATATATTATAGTCACCATTTTGGCAGAGTAAAGTGGATGAAAATATAATGATGTTTACTCTCTAGTCCCGTAACACTGTTATAGCAATATAAAGCAAATCGGAGAACTGGGTCACAGAAAAATGTATTGCCTGAGGAGTGCGTCTATTGTAGCATATTAAAATAGTTCACATATACTTAGTACAGCATGGGTCCAGGCATCAGGTGACGATATATTTTAGATTGTACAAGCTTGAAAGCAATATTGACCTCAAACTGCTATTATTTTGGGCCCTTTTTACTGTGATATTTAATTCAGACAAGTGAATCTTTGTATGTAATAACTGAGAAAGATGTCTGGAAATTGATCTGGTTACTCGAAGTGTATTCTTCTGAGACTTATTCAAGAGGCTTTGTGCAGGGTGGACTGACTGAAGAGTTCAAGGTCAGCCCAAGAGCTTGGTAGGGCTGTGCTCCATCACCCGTGTTATTCAATTATCTTGCTGGCTGGATGTGTAGGTCAGTCCTTGGTGATCACAATGGAGAACCAAAGTCAGGTTTTGTGTTTTTTTTTTTGTTTTGTTCATATGTTGACAGTTTTTAGAGTCTGCTTCTGATCCCGAGTGTAATCAAACACAAAGAAATTCTGGTGCAAACACTGTTTTACTGGGGGAAATGTAAGCTATTCTGTAACCTGGCTTGTAGGGTTTTGTGATCTGTGATCAGGTAAACTTTTTTAATGCCTTTAAAATTCTAGAAGTAAAGAATCTTAATCTAAAGATTAAGTCAGCCATGTGGCTTTTTTCAAACTGACAATACTTAATCCATTGTAAATTTCTTAGATTTTTACCTAGTTGTTGCTGGTATAATTCCACTAATTTTCTGGAAAATGACAGAAGAATAAATTGATCTTGCTTTGGAGATACTAAGTAAAGTTGAAGAAGGTGGTTTGCATCTACCTGAGCTGCCTACAGACACTATTTTTAGACTTGGAAACTCATGGCTGCACTCCAGTTCTGAGAAAATAGATATAAGTGCATTGATTCATTCAAACATTTATGCACATACTTAAATATTTCCCTAGCTCTCAAGCTGGTCACTCGAGAAAGTTTTGCTTTTTCCTCCTCTAAAGCAGGATCAGGTGATGTGTTAACTGCTGTGTAGATTCTAGAAAACAAAGCACGGGTCAAATGCTCAGGGGTGATGAGCCACAGCCCTAAATTTGTTGCGGATCAGTTCACTAACTCAAAGTTGCAAGAAGATTAGGAGAGAGATGTCAAGGGCCAAAAGTCATTGTGTTTTCAGTTAGTAGGGATACAGTCAGGTGAGGTGTAATTCTTGTTTGAACCATTTGCTTTTGTGTCTTAATTGTCATGAAATTAATGAGGTGAAAAGCAAAAAAATAAATGTATTGTTATAGGTTGTTTTTCTTTGTAGGTCCTCTAGGAACAGTTCTAAGTTAAAATCTGTAAAGCCCTCGAATGACCATATGTAACTTTTAACACAAGGACATGAGGGTACCCCTGCTTCTTCTTTTTTTTTTTTGAAATAATTTGGCTCTCTGGTTAGGTCATTCTGAGCCAAAGAAACTACATTTGGGAGCAAGGTGCCCCACTCTATGCATATTCTATTGCTGATAATTGACATTCTGTGAAAATGGTGGAGATTAACCTTAAAGTAGTCTGGAGTAAGTCACCGAATAGTTGGTGCCAGGGGTACTCATTTTAGCATTGAAATGCTATACTTATTCTGGATTGGAAAAACTGTCTCCTTCATAAAATATTCTTTGAGATCTACAATAGAGGTAAGTCCTATGTGAGATTTAGGTGATATTGAAGCTAAATATTATCTTCTCATCCACTGCAGTCGTTTTGAAACTAGGAGCTGTCTTTCAGTCTGAAGATCCCCTCTGGCATTCCTCGAGTCGTCCTCTTTCACCTCAGTGCTTGCTTTTGATTAGCACCAGCAGGGCAGGATTTAGGTGACCAAACACAGCCATCAGTGCCTGACTTGAGTCACCAGAAAGAAATATGCACTTCCAGGGCACAAACACTCTCTCTTCCAGTATTTGAGTAGAAGTCAAACGAATTCCATTCTAAAACATTTATTTCCTTCAAGTGACTCCTAGGGAGTTTCTGGTGATTAGTGCAGATCTGGCTATCGGCGTGCCAGCCGTCTGAGCCCCATGAGCTGAGGCCTACTTGTCCCCGTGCCTGAGCCACACAGCAGGGCCGTGAGCAGGCCTCCTAGGCTGGAGGTAATCCACCTCTGTGACGAAGAAACGGATGGAAAATGTTTAAAGAACAAAATGGAAATGTATTTTAGTGAAAAAAGGTAAAATCTTCTGTTCTGATTAGAATTTCCTTCATAAGCAAGGTGTTCAGTACTTCTCTCTTCTTAAAGCACTTCAAGGATGTTGGTGCTGAATCTGGTGTTTGAAATACCCGAGTCCAGGGATCTGGGCAGTGGTCACCCTTTTCCAAAAACAAAAATGAACTGCCCTTGCTATAGATTCAGGAGTGTCCTTTAAAAATAAGGAAAAGCAATGTAGAAGGTGCTTAGGATATCACCTAGCTTACTTGCTGATTAAAAAATGACTGTAGCAGAAATCAATATTGCTTGATCTACTAAATCCTCACCATCTCTGTGATGACATCTATAATCTACTCACTCTTCTCCTCCTGTTAATCTTCGTTCCAGGAGAATTTTAACAATTAACTCAATAGGGTTGGGTTCCCTCTTTGTGTGTAGTTTCAGGTAGAATGTCTGAAGTAATCATTTTTGGTAAAATAGTTACCATGGTGAGGTATAATTAGAGGAAAGAGAAGAGGAGGCAGCAGCAGGGCTGCCCTCGTGGCCTCACCAGGCCCATGAGCCAGCAGCTTCCCCTCAGGGCCTGCTGGTAGCCTCGGAGCAAGCACAGACAGTGGGAAAATGATATTTAGCATTTGTGTCATAGGGAAAGGCCTGAGTGATCTGCATTAAATGAAGAGAGATAGTATTTGGGGACGTTTTATAGGTCTGTGACAGCAAAGAATACAAGCCAGCCTGGGTAGGCCCGTCATGTGAGTACTTTGAAGTTACAACAAGGGCTGCAGCAGCAGCCAGAAGGCATGGGGCCGGCCTTTCCAGCACATGTTAGAAACACCTGGTGAGCAGAGCAGAAACAGCAGCACATTGTCCTGGCCGTGTGTGTGCCCGGCTTCTTGGTGCTGGTCAGCAGGAAGGGGAGCAGGGGTGCCTGCAGGGCACGAGTGCCCAGACCGTGGCTAGGCTGTTCTTGAGTGGCGCTTATGGCTAGAGCAGTGCTTCAGGCTTTCCTCCATGTAAAATAAAGTGCATCCATTTTATTTATTTATTTATCTCAAGGGATACAGTGGTGATCTCTTGAACACTGTTCAGCCTGCTGCTTTGCAGAGTATTTCCCAGAGCGTGTTGTAACTGTGGCTGGGAGTTGCCCAGGATACAGTGCTGGCAGACAGCATTCATTTTGGGCCTGTCGTCTCACAAGCAGCCACTTCTTGTGGTGGCTGCTGCTGCTGGGAGGCGACTGCACCAGCCTGACCAGCGCTTAACGTTTCTGCAAGTTGGAAATGCTGCTAGTGACCAGTCTGGAGTTGGCTTTCTGAGGCCCTGATACTTTGAAGTAGAAGGCTGGTATTCCCTTGAAGTCAGAGCTTCCATTGCACCTTGGAATTTGGAGATTTTTAAAAAGATTATATTGCTATAAAGCTGTAGTAGCAAAAGTAATAATAGAGTAGGAGATGGTTTGCTTCCTGCAAGGATATAGTTATACAATGGAAAATGAAATGCAGTAGGAATAGTACAGATTCATTACCAAAAACTTCCACAGAAGTTTGCATCTGTTAAATTAAAAAGACAATGCTAATACAAACAAACAAAAAATCCCACTCAAAATAACCCCGTCCCCAAACTCTCTAAGAAAATAGTGTATAGGGATAATTAAAAAAAAAAAAAGGGGGGTGGGGGGGGAGGAGGAAAGGGGAGGGACATTAAAATAGACCACTAAAGGACTAAAGGGATTATATTTACTAGTTGTATAGTAAGGACACAGCATGAGTTCATATGGACTGATCCAGGAACTGTACTACAAAATATCTTGCTGAACACCATAAGTCTTCACTGCTTTATCTGTTTTTCTAGGAGATGCTAATGCGTTTTTTTTTGTTTGTTTGTTTGTTTGTTTTTTGTTTTTTTTTTTTTGGGGGGGGGGGAGGGGGAAAACCATGCAAATGGCTTATCCGAAGCATCCTACTCCAATCACAAGAACATTTTAGAATTATTTGTTTCTCCCTATGAAGAATTGATTCTGAACAGGCACAGTGATCACCAAAATATTACAATTAAACATAAATAACAAAGGAGATCATTCCATGATGTTTTTGTTCATTATTCCTAACAATGGGGGGTACGTTCACAAGCAGTAGCACTTCTGATAGTGCTAGTATCCCTGCAAATTGAAGCATTCCTATGCTGCGACTCTCCTTCTAGTCTGACTTTTTTAGCAATCACAAAGCTGCAAAACATCCAAGCCCCAGAATCCCATTTCACCTCATCTGCTTCTGATGGTGGCCCATGCTGGGAGTTATTCCCTCCTAATGAAGTGCTTGTCTTCGCCTGTGCAGTTTGAGTGGCTGCAGCATCACCGTGCTTTTCCTTGGGAGCCTGGGATTAACTATTTGTCCTTTTTCCTGGTCTCTCACTTTGCATCTTCCTTTTATGTAATGAGGGCAGGTGAGGTAGTGTCATCTGCCAGCATCTGGGCTCAGAGGCGAGTGCTGCTGCTGCAGGAGGCCTCTGTTGGTGCTGGTGGGCTTGCACCCTCATAGGGCATCCCTGTGGCCCAGTGTCATCAGCTTTGGACTGCTGAGAACCTGCTTGAAGCTTGAAACGTCTCTCCGTGCTAAGGTTGTGTCTGGCAGAACAGTTTGCCAGTGCTTGCTCAGTAATACAAAAAGGAGCAGAGCATGACAGAATTTGCCAGTGCATCTGAAGTCGTATTCTGGCTGCCAATTTTTTCATATGCTCAGTTGCTTCGTAAATTAATTTGTATTTTAGCTCCTCAAAAGAGTGCTGACCTCATGGAACAAGTAATGGAAAAGCAGCAAGACAAAGTCATCTTCCTAGCATCGTCAATGTGGAAGTGGTTCCAACTCACCTGTGAAAATGCTCTGATCTACTTATTTCTGGCTGCTTATCAGAGACATCAAAGGTGGAAAAGCTATGCTGGATCAAACACTGACTTTGTATGCCTGCCAGTGAAAGATTTCTCCCAAAGTCACCTCTTAAATATAATTAATCTTTAACTAACTCATTTTAAACAGCTCAAATAAGCTTTTACCCTTTCTACAACGACACACAACTAACACACAAGCATGAATAACTCTGTGCAGGCAGTCCTTGATACTGCTCCCAATACAATGTATGACCATTCATCACGACCTGCATTTCTGATCAGACAAGGAGGACCTCTGGGTTCCAAGTTGCCTTGGGCAGGGCGGGTGATGCATTCACACACGTTGGGCCACGCACAGCCAGCAGAGACAGTGAGGTGCTGCCGACACTGCGCGCAGCAGCCCGAAAGCGTCTGGGATCCTGGCCGCAGCTCTGACTGCCCACGTGCAACAATGAGGAGCTTGAACTCCCCCAAACACAGCATCCCTGCCACTGCATTGACAGCCCTGATGAAAAGAGATTAGAAGGGCTTTGCCTTTTCACCAGAGCCTAATGAAGGCTGAGAGACAATATGGTAGCTGTCTATAAATACATCAGGAAGAGACAAGAGCTATGAGGTGAAAGGAGTGTGTTGGCACAAAAGCCAAGAGCAGATAGAGTGGCTATGAATTAAATGGAGGCTGTAACAGAGAAGTAAGTTCAGATCTGTAGAGGAATGGAAGTCTGACAGAGTAGAGACAAAACGTAATGACTTTTAAGGAGGGACTTGACAGGTTTATGGGGGAGTTTATTTGATGTGTTGTCTACAATAGCAAGGGGACCAGGCTAGACAAGCCAATCTTCTATTGTTGTCCTGGACTCGCTCTGAGTTTGAGCCCTGAATGTGAGCTGAGTCAGCCCTCTGCCTCTTTGGCTTCTCCCTGCCCACTCCTCGGGGGTTCTGCTGTACCCACGCAGGGATGCGCATCCTCCAACACCCAGGGACATCTGAGGGAGGGGAAAGACATCCCCTGTGCTGGTGATGGTGTCAGACCCAGTGCTGAATGTTCAAAATGTTTTTGGTTTCTTCTGGTATATTTTTAGGAATAGAAGTTGGATCCCATAGGTTGGGTTTTCTAGGGACATCTTCCTTTTCTTTCCATGCAGAGAAGCCCTTTTAGAACCTGTGATTCTTGGCATATCTTCCACTGCATCTGTGATAACCTGTCTAGTGGTACGCACTGATAATTTAATAGATAAGAAAACAAACTTTAACTGGCATAGTAATAGAAATATGAAATGAAATTGGCTGAATTGAATGTAGCTGTTTGGCTATGCGTGTAAATCTCTCTACTCTCCCTTCCCCTCGCTTTGCTATACTGTTCTTTTTTAGCCGTGATATTTTGCTTATAATTAAGGCACGGAGCCCTAATTTTAGATGCTTATCTGAAACATTTTAGCTTGTAGCTTTTAATTTAGCTAGTTAGACAACTCTGTAATCACTGAAGAGAAAGATATATGCCCCCAAAGCACAGTGCATCTAATGAAAATTTTCAGTCACCCTGCGGAGGAATCTGTTTCTTCCCTGACCCTACACAATCAGCTCCGGGTCCTAACTTAGTGCTGAGTGCTTAGAGGGCTGAATCTGGGCAAAGCGTGGGCCCTCGTGTTTTCTAATGCTAAAATCCCGTTTATTTTGTATAATTCCCATACTGCTTTTCATCTCCAGGCTGTTTCAGACTGCAGTTTGCAGCTGTATTTAAACTTAAGGGTTAGGGAGTTAAGTCCATTGTGGTACTTTTTTCTTTTTTTTTTTCTTTTTTTTTTTCTCTCTCTTCCAATGCTCATAAGGATGAAAGGAATAGGGAAAGTCCTGTTTCGTTTGTGTATGTTACACCAATGTGACAGCTCCTTGTCTTCATGGCTATGTGACATCATCTCATATAGCTTTAACCTATGGATACTGCTGGTGACATTGCTTCCAAACAGGCTTTCCTGCTTTTATTCCTATTAATGGTCAGCGATTATGGCACTGAAATAGTACCACGGTATCCACATGTTTCTTGGAAAGATTGTTGGCTAACAGCACCAGTCGATACAGTCAAAATAATTTCTGAACTCAACTTTTTAAAATCAAATGCAGCACTTGCTAACAAAAGGTGAAGACGAGGGGTTTCTCTGGGTGTTTGCTTCCTCCTCAAACTGCGAAGTAGCTCGTTTCTGCCCAGCGAGTTCACCTGCTGCAGTGCTGGATTATCTTCACAATCTGTTGGTGATGCATTTGATTTGGTTGTTGCTCAATCATAAATATTTAGCGTGGATGCTTGTTTCCAAAATGGGGCACGTGAAGCTCTGGAATTTGCATTCAAACAGAGAAAAAGCGAGAGGAAAATAAGTGCTGCTTTCCCAGGATTAATTTTAATGAAACCTTGCTCTAACGTTTGTGAATCTGTTGGCCTTGTTTAACACCTCAACAGGGTTAAGGGCCACAAGATGTCAGTGTAGCACCAAACATGCAGAGATGGCAAGCAGCCTTTCTGCAACCACTTACACTGCCAAGCTGGTACAACTGCGCTGGCTCCTGCTATGAAGCAGAGAGCATGGCACAGGGACCACAAAATGGTCTGTGAGGGCACGGGGGGGTCTGGAGAGTGGGGAAGGAGCAGGGTGGGCTTAGGGGAGGCATCCCACTTAGGGGGCCAGCTCCCAATCCTTCTCCATTAGGATGTGTATCCTGTTCCTAATGAGAAATAATTCTGGATACTGTGAGGGGAGATTTCCCACAGAGGTGGGGAAAAAAGCTAGTGATGGAAATACAGTTCCTTGTGTTGTCTTCTGTGACACTGCTAAAGAAAATCTGGGTGAGCACGTTGCAGGTTTGTGAGTTTTGAGGCTGCTAATAGCTAAGGAGATGTCCCCAAACGTGGTTTTTTTTTTTTTTTTTTTTTTTTTTTTTTTTTTGTGTGTGTGTGTGTACTTTTTGTGCAGCTTTGTATCTCCTGGAGAAGCTCTAAGATGAGGAGTCCAATACTCAACAACCAAACTGTTTGGAAATTGCACCTCAGCAGAGCAGCACTGTGCTTTCCCAGGAGTGCCAACTTCTGTGCCCAGGAGCAGCACTTGCTGCTTGTCTGTGTGCCTGTGCCACCAGGTGCAGTAACACAGCAACCCAGAGAAAAGGGCAGAGGTGTCTGGCCCTGCATTCTGTAAGTGAAAGCAGCCAGCAGCAATTAGCCATTTGCTCACTTATGTATTTGCCCTCGTCCATTCGTACTCGCCTCAGCAGTGGCTCTCTCTTTTAGATTTGGCTTAGTTTTCCTGTTACGCTGTGGATAACTCAGAAACTTTGGCAGCTGCATAGCGAGGGGTCAGTTCTTGGCTTCCCCTTTTGTTTCAGATTTATTCAGACACAATGCAGATGATTACAGGAAAAAAAAAAAAGAGAGATTGCAAATCATGAACTCATCAGGTATCAGATTTTTAAAAATAATTAGAAGAAACCAGATATCTTCTTATCTGAGAGATTACTAATTTTAGAACATATTTTATTAAGACAGAAGAAGTGTGGTACTAATCTCCTTGGCAAAGCTTCCTTCATTAATACAAAGCTGTTAGCACAGTTGTGGCCTGGAGCTGAAGCTGGGAATGAGCACAACTCTGAGGCTCAGGCATCTGCGTTTGGGATCTACTTGGCACTCGTGCTTCCCAAACCCTCCCTGTCTCTCTTACAGACTGAAATCCTGAGCTGCGTGTTTCAAGAACTGAGGAATGCTTCCGATCCAGAGCCTGGCCACTGCTTTCAGTTTGCCCCTCTTGAAGTCAGGGCTTTATTTTTAATTGCCACTTTATGGACTGGTCCCGAAAGACAAGGCACGGTGTGCCATGGGGCACTGGGATGCAGAAACCTGTGGGAGCTGTGAGCCTGTGGTAGTGGGGTGGGTGCCAACCTCATCTGTGGTCACTGGACTTTGTGACACACGTTTTCAATAGCCTGCATGTTTCTCCCAGTGTTTGAGCTGTTAAAAAAAGTCTCTTGGTGGTGTGGTTTTTGAAATTGCCTGGACAATCTGAAGTGAGGGCAACAGCAGCTGCTATGTCTCTGTGCCTTTAGTCAGGGTTTGAAGCAGCTCTTTGGGCAGGGCTACGAGTCTCGTCTGCAGCAAGGTAAACCCAAGAGACTGAAAGGACACGCGTGATTTCTCAGCATCAATGAAATTTGCTTTTGGTGGCATCTCTGCTAAGTGGATTTGCATTTCATTGATGAAATTTGGGAAAAAAGCTGAAAACAGATAATAGTGACACATTTGTTTGCCTAAAACCAGACTTGTTCAATGCTTTAATTTAGGGGACCGTGCAAAGCAGCAGTTTCTGAATGTTGCAGGCTAAATGCCTAGTTGTCTGCTTTGATGTTTTTGTAAAAACAAACAAACCTAAACAAAAACCCACTGGCTCAGGGACGAACCAATGGCGCGTTAAAACTTGTTTTACTGCCATATTACTTGCTCCTTTTTCTATTACGTCTGTGCTATGATAGGATATCAGCATAATCAAACAATTTTGTTTTGAATTCTAAAGCCTAATTAGGCATTAACTAAGCACTTTCCTACCATTGCAAGTGACAGCAACATTTAATTGTATTTCTGCCAAAATCAATACATGAAAACTCACAAAGATAATACATTAAATGAACTAGGGCACTCATCATCTCCCTTCTCCCCGTTCTCTCACTTTATGAACACAAAATGTTCCTCTTTCAATCATGGGGTCTTAGAGCACTTCGATAAGTTTGTGTTGAGAATACAAAGTGCTAAGCCTTCGTAATGTAGGAGCTCATATAATGTATGCGTATAGATAGATACTGTTACTTTTATTACAGCTTGGTAAAATATTACCAGTCTACTCAGCCAAAGTATAATGCTTTAGGTAGAGAAATTAAGCATCATTAGTTTGCTTCATTATCTCCGTCGTGATAGTGGAGATGGATGAGTAGATTTTGCGTCTCAGCTGGCAAATATTCTTGCCAATATTTTAAGGCTGTTTCTATTTACGTGCTGGTTAAGGACAACCTAGAGTTGGAGGAGTATCCTATTGCTATGCGAGCTAGGAGTAAGGAAAAAGAAAGCGAAAACCCAAACAGCTTGGCTGGAGGTAATGTTGTTCCTTTCAGTCTTGCCAGGCTTGCAAGCTGCACTCAGTTGAAGAGCTGTTCTTTGACCTCACTTATGTGGTAATTACATATTGCTATCACCCTCAAGCAAAATCTTTGAATCATATCAAAAACAAGAAAAAATGGATTACCTTAGAAGGCCTCATCTGAAAATGCTAAACTGAGTGTGCATCGTGTGCTTAGTCATTAGTATCTATCTATAATCCAGGCATGTCGAACTGAGAAGTGCTAATGCACCCACGAGGACACATCCAAATTATGTAAAGATAGCTTCATGCAATGCATTATCTGCCAGGGAGATGAATGGATCTCTGTATCTCTTTCTTCTGTGTCAGTGTACTTGGTTCACTTTGGTTTCGTTGTGAATGGATGTAATTACTTCACTGATGTTCTAATTACCATCAGATTGTATTGTGCAAGCATAGATGATCACAAAAGACTGTATATTTGATAACAGACCTTTAAATCCCATTCTGCTTCACGTTGGCCTCGCATGCATCATTACTGAGCAGGAGACCCGTAGTTGCCTGTTGAACCTTTAAGTGGTGTCTCCACGGGGAGGTGCAGTTTGCAGGAGGGCTGGATTTCAGAGCAAATCTTTGTCAAGTGGGCTCATGTAGTTGCTTAATTAATCCCTTCTTTTCTCTCCTCTTCATCTCTCACTTTTGCAGACATTCCAAAAAGAGGAAAACAAAACAAGTCTGCTTTGAGCACATCATTTTGATCACCTTTTCTCAAGCTGTAAATCTTGGGCTAATGAAGCTGTAGGCTGTAAAAATATGTCTCAGTCCTGAATGGGTGCATTTGCTGTGTGAAAGCTGATTACATGACCACACATGCGTACTCCTTTCAGGCCTAGCTTTGCCATTCTGAACTTTCTATATAGATGTCTAACTGCTTGTCCTACAGAAAGGTGACTGTGGGCTTCTGCCTTCTCGACACCACGTTTGTGCTGCCAGGCAATGCAGTAGGTCTGAGATCAGTGTTAATGAGTGTGGGAACAGGGCCGTAGCTACTGGGTACGATGCTATCAGCATGCTGCACTTCCCTTGACAATGGATGGCAAATTATCCACGTGTGTATCCTCACCGATCTACCTGCGTGCAGATATTTGTTTCTAGTAAAGATTTGTTTCAGATTTGCAGTGTTCAAACACAGAATAGTGCAGGAGTAATGTCATGCAGCCAAAGAGAACTGCTACTTTTTTTTTTTTTTTTGGCAACAATTTATTAATGTGCTTATAAATACTGTGCTGAAAATGGTATACTGAAAACTAATTCTTGTAAAAGATAAAGGTTAATAGTGCCCAAAGAGAGCTTATGAAAAAACAGAAGTATTGTGTTCAAGAGCTCTGCCCTGTAATCGCCCATGTAACCCTGGGCAAGATGATATCACCGATATCAGCGCTGCTCATGCCAGTGAACACCTACCCCATCGAGTGGTCCCACAGAAGGAGCAGCGCCACAGGGAGTGATTGGCCTGAGGCTGTCAGAGTTGCCTCCCTGTACGGATCTTAAGAAGCTTTAAAATGTCATTAGAGCTCAGGTAATCTCGGAGTCACCTCACCAGCATTGCTTATGGGAGATTTGTCGAAATACAGCCATTATAAACCCAAGTGCAGTTACAGCATATAAGTAAAACTGCATTAATAAAAATGTTTATTCTGGGTGAATTGCTGGTGACCATACAACTGCAATTTCTTTTTCCCTCACTTTGCTAGGGCTAGCCCTATAGTGCATGTCGGATATCCCGACCAAAAACCCCGGGACAAACGGACACAATGACCAGCGTTCTGTGCCGTAAGCCAATTTATTGCTGCGTGACATTATCTTATATAGTGTCAAAGCGTCCCACCCAGGACCCCTCCCGCTGTGCTCGCAGGCACCCCAGACCCCTCCCTTCGTGCACGCAGGCACAACCCAGAATAATCCCACAGTGCACATGTTTTTCAGGTCTTGGGGCAGAATTCAAAACACTCAATTTGCCAAGGATAGATACAACCCTGGGCAAATCAATTTAAGCCAATGTTCATGTACCAAGAGGAGGTGACCACAAGGAGTGAGCTGAGTATCAGTAGGGGTTCAGTCTTGAGTGGGTCTGAAAGCCGCTGAAACTGGGACAGAGACCTAAAAACTCCTGGGCAGCGTTGCAGTAGCGTGTATGAAAATCTGCAGCCTGATCGACCTGCCAGTGTTCTGGGCAGAGGCTATCCGAGTGTATTTGTAGTTCAGTCAGCATTGAGAGAAAGGTGGAGAAGTAAATTTAATTTAAAGTAGGGTGATATGAGGCTTTCTCCACCTAGAAGTTTGCAGGAAACCAACTGCACAGTCTTTAATAACCCAGTCACTGATGTGCACTTAGCTTCAAATAGAAGTACTGTATTTGCTTTAGCATTATATGAAATGCTTTCCTCCTCCTCTTTTTTAAAGGGTGGCTTCGAAGTTGTCAGACCTAAAATGACAATAATGCTGTTTAGAAAAATTCTCCATGGCATGAAGTTTCACACCAAATGCTATGAAGTGAATAAAACCATCTTGAAAATAGCACTTGCAGCATGGATGGACACCTCAGCATGTTGGGGTGATTCATGCAAGGTAGAGGCAAAATTTGATTTGATCCAAATTCTTTACTATAACCCTAAACATTTCTGATATCTACAACAACAAATGATTTGAGCAACATCCTTGGGATATCATCTTCTTGTTGGGAAACTTTGTGGAGATCATCTAGATTTTATTCCAGCAGTGGTAACAAGTGGGTACATTGCTCCCTCTCTCTGCACCTCGGCAGGCAGGAGGAAGGCCTTGGTTTTCCCCCCAGCAGAGAGGCTCTGTGGAAAGCAATCTACTGCCGTGATGTGCATGTGGGTTCCCATGAGCCATAACCAGCCATATGCTTAATTTTAGACTCAACAGCCCCAGCAAAGTCCCTTTCAATGAACTTCCCCCAAACACCAACAGAAATAGTAACAACTTCAGACTGCATTTTCACCGTGGAGCGGTTTCTGTCTTTTTAGCCCTTTCCTGCTTAGAAATTCACATTCATTTCAGCTGACCAGCAGTAGGGGAAAAAAAAATATATATATATATATATATATGTATATATATACACACGCACATATCTGTTCCCTGTTTCTTTTCCTTTCTTTTCTTTTTGTTGTCTTGTATAAAGTGAATTAGATCTCTAAATTAGGTGTTAACTTTGGGGGTTTGGGGCATTGTTTTAATAGCAGCTCAGAGGAGGAAGCTGGAGCACCTGTGGTCTCTTGACAAAGTGTCACAATTTGACTTTCTGAAGTCCTGACAGTCTTTTCCTTTCCTCTCTCCTCTTTTGGTGTCAGGCTAATGCTTGTAGCTTTTGATATGTGACCTCCAAAGGGACACCTGGGCCTTAACCCCAGAATTCTCAGGCCATGTTAGTTTTGATAGAAACAGACGGTTTTGTGGTCGCTTAAGGCTTTGAAGAAAAATTAAGTCATTTTTTTTCCTCCCCTTTTCCCTTTTTTGGGATTTCAGGCCCCTTAACACCTCTGCAGGAGCAGGAGGAAATTAAAAAAAAAAAGTGAACAAATCACTCCTCCCTCAGAGCAGCAAACGAAGCAGAGCAGGGAGCACAGAATACTTATGTGCCTGATAAATGTGTGTGTTGCTGAAAGCTAAAATCCTGAAATGGAAAGACAAGGCATGGAAGCTTTATCTTGTGTAAAGGATGCTGCTGTACACTTGTTGTAGTAAAATCAGATTGCTAGGCTGACTCCAGGCGTTGACTTGCCGGGGACTTGATTAATAAGACAGATTACATATAAAATAGTTCATGTGATGAGGAACAGGAGTAAATCTCTGTGAAAAAACAAAAGCAAGGGCTATTCCCATAGGCGGTCTATGAGCAAGGCTTCCAGAGATGAATCCCTTCCCAGCCCAGTGATGTGGGACTGCTCCGTGAACCCCCCTGCCCAGGCTGCCCACCGGAGCTATGGGGCTTCCCCGGGCACTTTCAGTGCAGAGAAAGTTTTTGTCGCTTCAGAAACCCTTGGAAAGAAAAATGAGAAATCAGCAAGAAAACAAAAGGCCTGGAAAAGAGGTTAGCTTTTCGTGATGTATCCTCCACAGGGTGGGGATTACGGGTAATGGGGCAGAAAGAGCATGGAGCGAGCGGTTCAGTTTGGAGTGGATCAAAGCTGCTCATTTTGGACAGAGTCAAATTTGTCAGGGCTGTGTCGGGGTTGAAGCAGGGGCTCTGGGCTGCCGTGAGCAGCACTCAGAGCTCCACAAAGTGCCAGAAACCCCCTGCTGCAGCAGCACGCCCGAGGAACGCTGCCCTGGGACAGCTCCTCGGCACTCTGGGCCCAACGGAGCAGTGGAAGAGAAGTTATGGATTCAGTTTGCTGTTTTCAAAGCATAACGTTGTATTCCAGAAATAGCCAAACTTCTTGTTCCTATGGAAGGCATTTAAATTTTGCTTTAAAGTTGGTCTAATTTAAAATAAACAACAACAGCTAAACAACAAACCTTCAGAAAACTGGATGTCACCAAAATCCAATATATAGTGAGAGGCTTCTGCCTCTCTTAATTAACCTCCCCACCACCAACAAACTACAACAAAAAACATAGTTTATTTAATCTAGACTGATTTTGTTTAGGTTCATCTGTCAAACTAGAAAACCCACTGCTTTTCCCCCAGATCTAATTAGTTCTGTATACAGGTACAGATTTTCTGCCCCGTTCCATTTTGGTTTCACCATTCACACACAGTATCTCTTGATCTGTCAATTCTTCTCAGCCTTAACTTAAGGAAGATATAGTTGCTGTTGAAAAGTCTATTGTAAAGAAAAAATTGATCTAATACCAACAAAGGTATCAAATCTCAAGGAAAGAAAAGACACCTGTTGATATAAAATAGAGGAAACACTTTCTGTGCCGATAAACAGTAAAAGGAAAGAGGTCTGTTTACTGCATGCAGCCAGCAGCCTCCTGACATCGAGCTGAGTGCTGCAGTGCTGTGTCCAAACCGGCCTCAGCGCCACCGAGGCAGGCGTGGAGCTTTAGAGCTTCGCCAAGCGCCCGCGTGTCATTAAATCGACATCTCTGATACTTGAGACAGTCGGTTCCATAAATTTCCTTCCAGAGGAGCTAATAAAACTACTCGGCACAGTACCTAAGAGGTTTCCCTGCCTGATGTCACAGAGTTGGACTGGCTTCTGCCTTGCAGAGCATCACAGCTCGTCTCCAGCCGGGGTCTCCCAGCTGAGCCCTAACTGCTGGCCGCAGGGATGCTCCCGGCTGCTCTCTGCCTCGGTGAGAGCAGAAGCTGGGCAGGGAACTGCACCACGGGTCAGGATGTAATTTGCTGTTCCTGGGCAGAGAATGAGGGTTTGTCTGCATGTAGGAGCTGCCTTTATATAGCGCTGCTTATACTGTAGGGAGCTGTTCTGCATCTACACATGCTTATTTCCTCCTATCGGTATTATCAGTGTGGAAGAGCTTACAGGCTCCAGTCACACGGGAGGATTCTGGCAAGCAATAATTAGAGACTGGTATGCTTCGGAAAGTTAAATGATTGCAGCTCAGCAGATAAAGGATAAGGCGAAAGCATTCTGCAAAATATACCCCACTCCCCAAATGAAAACCTTCTCCTTCCTCTTTCTCCTGGTCTTTCAATCTGTTGTGCACAGGGGGCTAAGACCAGGACAGGGGGCTCAGTAAATGCATAAATGTAGCTGAAGCAGCCTAAGGCACCACCAACCCCTGTGGTCACCCACCTCTCTGGCAACAGGTTACCTGGATTAGTAAAAAGCAGCACATGCAGCATCTCAGCTGCGTCTCCAGCAGCTCCTGTATAATTACAGATGCATTGTCATTGAATGTTCAGGCTAATTAGGCCAGAGAGGTGAGACCACACTGATAAAAGAGCCCGTGAGTGGGAAAGGCTGAGAAGTTTGCACACATTTGCTTCTGCTGCTTTTCTTCAGGTATGCGGGAGGTCAGCGGAGGAGCAGGGAGGTCAGCAGGGTACATGAACATCTTTAAACACTTCATCTAGTTTCACCAGAGCTCAAGAGTCAAGCCCTAGGATTTATCCTTGTGGGCTTGATCAAATTGCCTATGGTTTTGAGGTCTTTCTTGAAGATATTTTTTCTTGAAATGCTACTTTTAAAAGAAAGGCGAGAACGTTAAAAATTAGGATTAAAAAAATACAGTCACACCACAGGAAATTCTCAGGTCAGGTTAAACCCTTCTCTTCCAACCTGGCAAAAAGAAAACAGCAAACACAATCAGTGAAAAAAATCCTAAAGGAAAATGAGTCATGAAGCATGGCTTTGATTTTTTTATTTTTTTCAGAAAACAATACTTTTCACTCAGTTATTCTTTTTTTTTCTTTTTCTTTTTTTTTTTTTTTTTTTCCTTCCTTTAACAGAGTAAGTCTTTGCTCATTTGGCTTTCTTTTTAAAAGAAGTTAGTCAAAGACACCGGTGCAAAGTTTTCAGCTCTGTGAACCACGTCTCTGTATCCCCCACCATGTGGGGGAATGTCCCATCTCCTGGCCGCTCCGTGGGCTGCTATGGTAACGTTAGGGCAATGGGAATATGTGACCAGGGACTGATGGCTTGGACCACAGCAAGGGGTGGGCATCTATGTCAGCTCTTTTAGACTTGGCTCTCGTATTCAGAGGGAGAAGTAACTGGAGAAGGGGGCTCCTATGTTCCCATTTGTTTTCTATCATTCAGAAGCTTTGGGTAGAGTTCCTGTTCTGTCACTGTCACCATGTCTCAAAGACTGATCAGGCACAATTTTGGAGCAAAGGTGCTGTTTTCTTCTGTTTTAGTAGCTCTCTGGCTGGGGAAAGGGAAAACCCTGTTAGAGCCTCTCCTGATGACCCTGGTGTTGCTTGTCCCAGAGCAGGTGGGACTTTTCTGGCAGCCAGGCTTTAGTGTTGTGAGTGAGAAGCTCCTAGGATGGTTTGAAAATCCGGCTATGGCTTGTATGAACTTCTTTTAATGTTCAGAAAATGTACAGAAAACTGCCTGCAACTTTCTACACTGGCAGTAGCTGCACCAAGCAGTGCCGTGGGGAAGCACTTGACCCTAGGGTGGGCTGCAGATCACAAAAACAGTGCCTTGGCCCAGGACAGCCAAACCGGGATCTCAGCTGGCAGAGTTGCAGGATCAAACTCTGTCGGCGCAATTAAGTTATTTCACAGAGATTTCTGTCTTGGTACAATAAAAACGCAGCTTTTGGAAGTGTGGATATAACCCTTCTCTTCTGCCTTCATCATGAAGTGATGAGACAGCTTTGCTTTTACCTTTCTGGTGCTGTTTCTCTGATACAACAAAAAAAAAAAAAAGGAAAGGAGCTGTAGGATCCCTTGGGAACCCAGTATTTAGCACTCATTTGGCAGTTGGTATTTACCCTCTTTTGAGAGGATTAGATGCAGTCACAGACCAGAGTACAGGCTGGATATCTCCAACATCAGTGACCAAGGCCTTCTGGCCCAGCCTCTGCCCTCCTCACCTGCTGGTCTGTGCCAGGCAGGGCCGCTGCCGGCTGGAGGGCCTTGTACAGAAAGAGAGGAGCAGGAGGGAGAGAAACGGTGAGAACAACCACATCAGTGCAGCAGTATTGAAGTTGCTATCGAGGCGTTTATTGGTATGCCAATTGTGCTTCAGCTTTCCAACTGCATAGCTCTCTTGTTTTTCAAACCTGCTCTTGCTTGTAATGTTTAAAAGCACACTGTGGACAAACCATTTAAAGGTGACAGTGCAAAATGCCAGCAGAAAAGTAAATGTGAAAGAAGGAGAAAAGAGAGAGTTTGTCAGGTCCAGGTTTGCTTTTTATTTTTATTTTTTTATCATTATTCACATTTTTATTTCATTTGTATTTGGAGTGGAAAGTGTGTGTAATCATGTGGAAAATAAATTAAGGTGGCTCACTTGCAGGTGTCGAGGAGAGAAACACCTCATTTTCCTGAAGGAGGCTGGTGTTGCAAGATGATAAGGTACAGCACGTTTTGAAGCTGGACCCCACTCCAGCACGTCTGGCAGCTTCTTGTAGGGCAGGGAGGGCAGAGCCCCTCCAGCCCCAGCAGCTGCTGTGGTGGCAGAAGAGCCCAGCTCTGCTTTGCCTTTTTGGGGGCCAGGTCTGCTGCAAAGCATGAAGGCAAAGGGGACCCTTCTTCTCTTTCTGCTTGCTTTCTTTCCCTGCCTCCAAGTCTTCCCTACTTATTCCTCCTCTCCCTCCAGCTCAGCGGCCACCGTGCTCAGCTGGCTGCCCACGTAGTGCTCAGCTGGCGCCAGGCAGAGCTGGAGTGGGGAGCGTGCCTGAGACCATGACCGTGGCAATGGCCCCGGTGGCTTTTATCTACTTTATAGAAATAGAAACTGGTATTATTCAATCAGTTATCTGAACTCATGAATGGGTAATGAGTGCAACACTGTGGCTCTTGCTTAACGCTCATTTTAGAAGGCTGCCCTGCTACCACAAATGCACCAAAGGACAGAGCATTTAACGCTTGAGTAGCAGGTTCTTTGGAAGCCTTTGAAGAAATGAAAAGGAAAACCTTTTTATCACTACGCTTTTTTTTGTTTGTTTGTTTTTGTTTTTGTTTTTAAGCATGATAAAGGAAGCTTATTAAATAAGAGGACTTGAGTTTAGCAGATGAACAGATGAAGGACCAAGCCCGGGGCAAGTGGAGAAACAATTTCTGCCAAATGTATTTTTTGGTATAGATCAATCCTTTTACCTAACATATCAGATGTTTGAGGTGGCGCATACCTGATATGTCATGTATGGAAACTGGGATTTGAAGCCACGTTTGATTGAAAGGCTTGTCTGTTAATCCATGCTCCAGTCTGTGCTTCTGTGAAATGACTGCTACGATAAATGACAATGCTCTTTTATGCACATTTTTACTATTCCAGCTGCTTGAGTAAGCATCATGTGCAATCAGGCTTCAGCCTGGGGATTGTACCTGGGCTCAGGTTATATTTCATTTGGTCGTCCCTATCCCTTAGCTTTGTACTAAAGGTGGAACTAGTGCTTTGAGGCCAGGTCCCCTCAGTTATTTATTATGGCACATAGTAATTAGGCATCTGACTTAGCACCCTCGAGCCTGTGCAAGGTATCTCTATTTTGATATATGGAGTGCAAGAAGTTAGTAGTCTCAGAATGGGGAAAAAAGGCAGAGGATATACTGAGCAGGGAATTCCAGCCAGATTTAATCAGTCATCAACCAGAGCAATAATGATCCTGGAAAGGTTTTTACTACCCATCAGGGAAGTTATGCACATTTCCTCAAAACTAAAAAGATACAATGAGAAGGACTAAGAACTTAACTTCTAAATCACCTTGGCCTATTTCTCGCTTTTGTTAGGTCAGTTCATCCATTCCGGGGAATATTTCCACCCAGGTAACCTGCCTACCTGTTCTTAAGCCCAATTTTGGTTTAAATTTCATGTGTTGAGTTCTGTGGGTACATCTCCTGTATTTACTTGTAATTATTTTCTTGAGTTGTCCAAAACCTCAAAAGTGGAGTGAAAGAATGGAGTTGTTTCAATCAACAATCATTTTTTATTAAATTATCAACAATCATTAATAAAAAAAAAATCATTTTTATTAAAGTAAAAAAAAAAAAAAACCATATTTTTTTAAGTTTCCTTGGTATAAGAAACCTAAGAAGAATATTTCTGTTGAAAAGTCACTCTGAAGGAAATGTTACATTAAAAAAAAAGATTAAATTACCTCATCTGGCTTTTAAAATAAACTGTTAGGAAGCAACATTTTGAAATGCAGTAATTGGTGTTTTTTTGTTGTTGTTGTTTGTTTGTTTTGTTTTGTTTTTTTCCTAGTCAGGGAACTACTTTGGTTAAAACTTCCAGATAGTCTTAACCTCATTACGAATTTATAACAATAATACAATCATCTTTTTCTCATAATTCTTTTAAATGATGTGTGTGTGTGTGTGGGGGGGGGAACAAAAAACTTTGGCCAAAAGGTATTGAAATAACGATGGTGATTTTATAAAGAAATAGTAAATTCATGAAGTACTGTGTGGGCATTGCTGCTGCTTGTTGCACGGTGGGTCCTTGGTTGCTCCAGTCAGAGCTGCTGGCAGTGGGAATAGGCATGGGCACAAAATGGCCGTGCGGTGACGTGGCTGAGGGTGCGATGTAACCTGTGCTGAACGTGTTGTAGGTTTCTTTTAGCTCTGGCAGTAGCCACTCTTAGCAGATGAATTGACTACGGGGGTTGCTGGGGGCTCTTCAGGGGAAGGTAAACCTTTATCTCATTTGCCAAATATGAAATGAATTGTCCGGGTAGCTCTGGCTCTCTGAATCAGAGGAAATGCTGCCCGTACTGGCTTTTCCGAGTGCACTTCTGTCTCCAGACTTGCAGCACCAGTGTAGCGGGCTTGCCTTTGGCACTAGCTGGCTGCGTGGCCTGTCTAATTAACCTCTTTGGATCTCTAAACCTCTTTGGATCATTTTGGGGCTCTAAAATGAGGATAACAACCATTATTTATCTGAAACGGGAGCTGTGCAGCTTAATGAGGCAATGTTTGTGAGGTTTTAAACTAAAAAGATGCTATAAAACTCAGAACAGTCATTGAAAGAAGGATCGGAGGTGCCAAGTTAGTGACACAGAGTACACTTCTTGACACCAGGTGACGATCTGCCAGCACTGCAGAAGACAAGGTGCTATCATTATCCCAAGTCCCAAGCCACCATTAACTACACATTGGCTCTCACGTCTTCTAAGATGGAGGCGGCATCTCCACAATGTGCCCTCCCCTGGCCATCAGCGGGGCAGGAGCCGAGCCCCGGCCCTGAGGGCAGCTGCCAGTGGGAGCCGTGCTCTCAGAAGGAGCCAGCGCAGCGCCGTGCCCGCTGCTGGGCTGCAGCCAGGGCCAGGAGCTGGGCCGGCAGCAGCCTCACAGGGCTGAGGGGCACCAGCAGCGGCCAGGCTCGGCCTGCTCCCTTTCTGGTGGTCGCAGTCGTGCTAGTCAGTGTGAGAGGGAAAGGGGCCCTGACAGCGCTAGCGGCACGGAAACTTCACTTTACTGGTATGAAATGCTCCTCAGCGTGAATAGAAAGTTTATGTAAATGCTGGGCAGGCCAAAAAAAATCACCCATCTGTTCTGTTGTGCCAGGCCTGCATTCGGGAGATGTTTCTTGCTGTGTTGCAGTCAAATAGGAAAGCCAATATTCATCTTCCGTGTGTCTGCCCTGGCTAAACCAAAAGGATCCTGTGCTACCCGTGCCTTTTCAGACAGAGCAGCTGGCTTCATGGTTTCCTGTGAGGTTTAATATGCCGCTGCCGTGCTGGTTGCTGCCTTCACCTTTACCTGCTCCCTACCTGTGTGTGGAAAGGGAGATTTTTTCTCCTCTGTGACCTAGCGCAGGCTGTATACACTTCAGCGTGGCAGCTTCAGTTCATGTGGAAGTGCTGGGGCAGGGCACTCTGTGGGGAATGTTAAATGCAGTTTTTGTAAAGACATGTCTGACGCTCACAAATTTCTGTGCTCAGAGACCATGGCGGCTTCTCACGAAGAGAGGTGGCAGGAAAGTGAGAAGGCATCGGCAGCAAAAATTGAGGTGTGCAGCTAAGTTCCATAACCCCAGCGAGGGCTGTGGTGTTAAGCTAGGAACAGGGGCAGCAATTCTCCTGAGAGCTGCCGGGTGCCTTTGGGTGGCTGTCAGGTGCTGGCAGTGTGAGGGGATGGGGCCTGCGGAGCCTGACAGGGCCTCAGCCCGCCCCACGCCACAGGAGCAGCGCTTCTCCTCTGCTCCCTGCCCAGCACGGGGCTTTCTGGCTTCTGACCCTGATCTGACGCCAATCCAAGTAAATAAGGATGTCTAAGTGGTAGAATTTCAATGAAGCCTTTACCACATTTTCTTCTCAGGTTGCTCCACAATGCTCCCCACTGTAGAGTCTTAAAGCTGCAGTCTGATTCCTTGTTAAAAGCATATGAGGAAAAAGAGATTTTTTCTTCCCAATTCAAAGTCAAGAAGCATATAATTTCTTTCTAATTATGAACCTTATTCCAATTCCCATTTCTTAATATCTTAGTAGGCTGATATACCCTCAAAACGAGCCTTCTTGGTCCTCTGTTTTGATCTGAAAACAACCCCTGTTCCATTATACAAATAACTGTGGAGATTTTTCCTTCAGGTAAGTGCATAAATATTACCTAAATATTCTATGGGCATTCCTGATGAGGAAATAGTACCATACAGCTGCAGCCAGGCCACACGCCAGCACAATGGCCAGCTGCAGAGCTGAGTCTTTCTGCTTGTTTTGGGTTGTTTGCAGATCAAAACCCAGAAAAGAAGCCATATTCCTACTGCTCTGTGTGTAGACCACAAGCTTTCTTGTAGCTGTCACAATCTCAAGAAACTTTTTTGTGTCTTTGTGTGCTGGATATCCAGAATGTGTCACTGAGGGCTAGGCAGGGGGGATTTTAAGCCTGACTAGTAGAGTGCCAAATTCTGGACCAGTTTATGTTGGCATAACATCTAGCAGACAATGGATGTAATTACACATGTATTTCTCCTCTTCTTCACGTTTAACCCCCTTTTTGCTTCCTTCTACATTGCTCCCAGCTCTCACCAGAGCAGCAGCTGTCTGGTCAGGAACTGCAATGTGTCTCCCAAACGGGGGCCTGGGTTTGTAAAGACAAAGCTAACTAAGAATTTTTCTTGTTGTTGTTTGTTTTCCTTTGCTGCGTGCCAATGCATGCAACATAGGTTTGAAAATGTGATTCTTCTCCTCCTAATAGACTGCAGGTCTTATCTGGAGAAAAAAAAATAATTCAAGGAATTATATAGTGGGTGTTTGCAGCAGCTTTTCGTAACTGCCTTGAGGTACCAGGGAGGAGCGGGACAGCCTGTTTCAGGGTTTTGTTTTGCCACCCGTTACTGCTGTATCTTTGCGTGTACCATATAAAACAGACTAGGAGAACAAAGCCTATAGCAGACCTCATGTTTGACTCATCAGCTTTTTTTTTTTTTTCTTTTTTTTCCTGTTTACAGAAAGTTTGGCCTGGATGAAAATTCTTGTCTCAAAATACCAGTAAAAGTTTTCAGTTCTGCTGGTCTGGTTTGAGATTTTGAAACTATCAGAGAGTAAGGCAGTGAAGAAGCACATTTTAAAATATACATTTAGATGTCCATCTATTAGTTTAATCAGAAGGATGTCACGGAAGAAACCTTCCATGAGTTAGCAGTCATATTTATTTCCTGAGCAGCTTTCACTGCGGTGTTACAGAGTGTCTGAGATGTTTGAGATCAACATTCAAACAACGGTCCAAACCACAGCGGGGAGAAATGTATTGTTTCTTCCCCAGAATTTCTTTTCTTGAAGCCTTTGTGTTATTCATGATTTATGGTTTAGTTCTGTTCTCAGAAAATGATCCCCGTCTCTCATGATTTTTCATAGCAGATCTCCATACTTTGGCTACTGGATTTATTTATTTCAACCTAGAATTTTTAAAACAAGCTCTGGTTCTTTCAGCAATAAAGATTATGTAGACCAAGACATAAAGATAAGAATAAATATTAATATAGAAGGAAAACAATCAAACAAAAACTTCAGAATTTCAGATTTTCTTCTTTAAGCATGCCTGTTAACTACGCTTCCTGCAGAAGTCAGTGCACCCTGTAGTATGTTCCCAAAACATATCAAGAAAATAAAAGGAGAGGCATCAAGAAAATAGAAGGAGAGGCATTGGATGAAGAACATTTTAACTCATCCTGAATCACAGAATCACTGAATCATGTGCAAACCACTGTGCAGAGATGGGCTCAGCTGGGCTTTGGTCACACAGCTGAAGGACATGGGAGGAAATCAGAGAGGGGGATTTTTGATCACAGCTCCTCTTTGGGCCGTGGGCTGCCCAGTGGTGCATCCCAAGGGAGGGACGGTTCTGCCAGCTGACTTGCTTGATCAAATAAGTCACGTTTGCTTGGACAGCAGGGTTTTGTAAACACGGCTCGTTTCATTGGGATTGCTGAAGAGATGATTGCACCAGCAGATACAAGGGGCCAGTGGCTTTTAGAAGGTATTTTTTCCAAGCTATTTTTTGTGCAGAGCTATTTAGCTCGATTATTGTTGTTGTTGTGCTTTTTCCATAAGTAATATCCTAAATTGGATATAGTCACTTTGTATGGATCCTCTGTCTGTTTCTGTGATGTATTGAAAGGAACAATCATTTTAACTGGAAAAGAGAAAATAACCATGCTAGTTAAACATCCCACTGGGGAGGACAGCAAGGAGGCTATCAGGTCCCTGAGGAAAAGAAGCTGCAAACATGAGGCTGGGGGAGGAAGGGAGAGTGATGTGAGCACAGACCTCCTGTCCAACCCAAGAAAAAAGATAGTAGTGCCAAAGCCTGTGCTGTAATTAGCCACCAAGTGATGAGAGGACGACAAATCTTCAGAAGATAATGATGTCCACATGAAAGATTTTGAGGGAGAAAGTGGGAAAGGAGGTTTTACTGGGAATAATGGCCAGATGCAGACTTAAAAAAAAAAAAAAAAAATTAAAAAAAAAAAAATCAAGGTTAGTGCTTCACCCCCCCTCCCCCCCCCCCCAGATTATTATTGAAAAGGTTGCTTTGTCTCTTTGCCTACTCAAAAGTAGGAACACATCTGGGTGCAGTAAATACAATTGTACAAGTTTTTTTTTTTTTTTTTTTTTTTTTCCTATGGAAGCTGTTTTGTTGGAACTGGCCTGTCCTTTCCCCACATTACTAAAAGCATTAAGTGACTAAGTAAACAAATGAATAATTCTGAGACGTGCAAAGCCAGTGGCTAGCTGTGTGCAGCGCACGGCTTGCCTGCTGGCCAGGACCCACGCTGCTGGGCTGTGCTTGCGCTGCCTCTGCGAGCATCTGCAGAGATGTCTTTTTGCAAAGAGTCAGATCCTGGGTTCGGGGATGTGCAGTGAATTGGAATTGCAGTTTGTGGCCAGCCGTTGTTGCGTGCCTATTAGGAGGTACACAGAAATACAACAGCTGAAGAATTGCTCTCTTTGGCATCCTGCGAATCAGTAACCTCTGTATTGCAGCTTCATCTCTCTTTTTTGCTTGCTGCCTATGTCACTTTTTTTTTTTTTTTTTTCCTGCTCGGGTCACTGCCGTTGCTATTGTTTTGTGTGTGGCTGATGACTCGTGGGCTTTTGAAGTCATTAGTGGTTCCAATGAGCTCTAGAAACAGATAGAATAACATCATTTCTGCCTTGCTGTTCCTAGTCTCCCGTGAAAGTGAAATCTATACAGAACTTAATTACATTTTGTATCTTATGTGTTGTTTTAACTGAACTAATATTTACAAATGGTTTTGACAAATATCATTGCATTTAAAGGAAGGACCCCCTCTGTGTTGTCTTTTCAACTTACTGAAAAGAAATCAGAAGGAATGAGTTCTTTAGGAAACTTTAATTACTAGCTGATTTCATTGACCTGCTGGGCTGGAGGCATCTGCCTTCCAGTCTTTCCCAAATCATTCCTCTTGCATTTAGATGCTTAGGGATACATTAGTATGTGGCCTTAATAACTACAAATGGTAATGATTAAAAATTAGGGGGTTCTGCTATAAAGAGTGTTTGCCGTTCCAGCCAAAGGCAAAATACAGCCTCAAGTTTCTGTTCTCTTCTTTGTAATGAGGGGATGAGATTTGCAGACAAGTGTAGGAGGAAAGAGGCAAGCTTGAGGAAGAACAGAGGCACTTAGTGGAGTCTTTGTGAAAGCCCTGACTCGCATCCTCTGCCAGGGGAGACTCCAGTTACTTGTTTCTGGCTGCCTGGAGCAGCTTTTGAGCTGGACAAGGCTGCAGGTTTGGTTTCAGGTTTTGTACTTCATGATTTCCATTCTCCAACCTAGCCTTGACCACTGGTTTTATGTTTTGCCTTTGGGTTCCTAGTATTTTAGAGATGGTAAATGAAGTGACCACTGGTGTTTCTCTAACACATACAACAAGTTCATCTGATGTCTTCCACTTCTATTTCAATAGCCATTTAGTGGAAAAAAGACAACTGTGCACCGGTATCAGCTAACTGCATTTTCATAACTGAATGCATCTGTCAATTAAACCAGTCCCTGAGGCACTCCCTGAGCCCTCTCAGACCAGCCTTCTGACCCCCTTGGCTGCTGTCAGACATCTAGTTTGAGAAATTGATTTTCTTGCACTTGTCTTCAGTCTGAATCTTCAGAATATCCGAAGGTATAACAGCCACTTCGTACTGAAGAGGGGGACCATCAGAAATCAGAGTAATTAAGTGAAGGAGACTATCCTATTCCTTTCCCAGGTGGGAAAGTGAGGTCAGTAAGGCTGCTGCTTCTGATAGGAGTCGGGATGTGGAGAAAATATAACCTCCTTCCCCTCCTTCAGACCTACATTTTTCATACAAACTCTGGAGAGGAGGAGGGGAGGATGCTCTGAGTTATTTCTCCTCCTTTTGCTGTCAAAGGTGAAGCAGTTGTATTATCTAGGCAGCCGGTACTGCCGTGACTTCATATTTTGTAATAGGACTAGTGACTGTTGCACCACATCTGTAGTTAATTCTTCAGGAAACAAAGATGTCCGTGGCACTTGAAGGATCCTGGCTTGCCCTGCTCCCTGCTGCAGGCCCCGTGCTGACACGCAGCAGAAATCAAGGTTTGCTGCACATAACAGTCGGAAGGCCCTGATTGTACAAAGTGGAACGTGACTCACAATTTCAACTCTACCACTTGTTGCCCATTCTTAGTTTAATAGTAGCAGCTAATAGCTTATTTTATGTACTTTTTAGGAAATGTAATGTCCAAATCCATTTTTGATTTGTCTGCCCTCACTGTCCCAGTTTTAGCCTCCTCCCTTTGTTGATTTTTTTCTTTCCTTTGTTGCCTTTATAGGCAGACAGGTAGACATTTCACTTCACAAATCCAATCTCTTATATCTTTGTATTAAGCTAAATCAGAAAAAAATAAAATAAAACCAATTCTTGTTTGATAAATGAATTCATTCCTTTTCCAGGGGAAAAGAGGAGAAACCGAACCGTAATTAAACAAGTTTTCCATCTTAATGTTTCAGGGGAGATTGATGCTGTTTACATAACACGGGAACTTTCCTACCTTTGTAAGGACGCAGCTGCTGTGGCCCAAGAGATGCCCTCGGTGCATTTTTGTTTAATTGGGCAATGCATCTATTTCGGGGCATGTAAGGTGTGACGGACAAACATCTGCTGTGAGCATGACCGTCTCTGCGTTAGGAATGTGCAAATAGACTTGCCCTTCTTCAACAGCTGCTGGCATCTTCTGGAAACTTTTCAATCATATGAGTGAATATTTAAAAATATTTCAGCCTTGCATATTCTATTTCCACTTATTTTTTTCTCTCAGCATCCTTTATTAGCACAGTCATTTTACATGAAAGTTGAGGTGCTACAGGAGTTTTTCATTGGGTTTTCTTGTTGCTGACAACAAATATCACCCACCTCTAGTACGCAGCTAAATCTTACAGTGACCTGGCTCATCTACTTCATCACTGCTGAAATGCATGAATCCTTCCAGCGGTTCACTTTTCTTCTCTTTAAATAAAGCTTTATTGGCACATGTGGTGACAGTTATAGATAAAGTAACCTAAGAGCCTCCATTATGAAGGTGATTTTCTTCAATTATTTTTCCAGTGTCCATGAAGTACTGGTTTCTAGTGACATTGCTATGCCTGCCCTTGACTTCCATGGGGACTAGGGGTGCAGGTGTAGCTTCTGGGGGAAGAAGGAGCAGAGATGAAGGGATGCAGGGTTCCTCATGGTGTGAAGCAAAGAGGTCCAAGTGAGCAGGTCTCTCTCCTCTGTCACAGTTGATTTTATTTGTATTTATCTGTTTCGTGCTCTTAGGAGAAATTAGGAAAAGAAAACCCTCAGAAGGCACATGTATTAACAAAACAACCATGGCAGTCAAAAAGTCAGAATTTTTCCAGTTTTCCATGTACTTTTTGTATCTTCTGGTTAAGGGACAGCACTTACAATATCATCTTCACTGAGGAAATAAGTGTTTTTTTCTGCTCTTTCAAAGCCCTGATACCACTACCCATTTTTCTTCTGATTTGAAGGCTGTGACATTAAACTGATGAATAAGTTTGGAATAACGCAACTGAATACTTTAAATTAAGTTTGGCTTGGACAATGGGAATTTGTTTTGTGGCATGGTTTTGAATAGTTACTAATGGTGAGGACAACAAATGCAAAGCAATTTGACAAATGGTGTGCCTTACATGAAGAGAGCATTGAAAAGGAACAAGCTAGCCTCGTACTGTGCTTCCTTCAACAAATCCAGCATTCAGAGTAATACTTTTTGATATGTGGGCTTATGTTTGCTGTGCTGTTTACGTTCACTTAAATCCCTACCTTGTAACGTTCCCGTCTACAGCAAGCTGGTCTTTCTCAAATTATATTTGCAGGCTTGCAGAGAGAGAGAGAGAGGGAGAGGCGCAAATTCAGCAATCCCCACTGCCTCAACACTATGACTACAAAAATATGTTTTATTGATCCCTCCCTAATTACCTATATACAATAAATATTTTGTTTTTATAGCTAAACCTGGTAGAAGGGCATAGGATATCTTTCTAAATAAAAGTGTTTGCTGAAGGAAATGGGTATAGTCCAATTCTAAAATATTTTTCTTCTGCAGCACTTATAAAATAAAACAGCACTGATGTGAAGCTCAGGGTAATTGGCCACAAAGCAGCAAGGTGGTTTATGAAATGCACGCTCTGGTGTAAACAGATAGCCCACAGGTCCTGAGTGGAGCTGTCTTCCCCCTTGGAGAAGGTCCTGTCCTAGCGCTGTGCCGAATGAAAGTTGCTTCATTCTTTTTTGTCACTGTCTGTAGGACATTTGGTGGTGTAAATCAAACGTTCCTGTTTTGTAGGTAAAATTCTAAGGGAATTAAAGTAGGTCAGTCGTACCTCGGGAAGTTCAGACACAAACTGCTGCTTCTACTGAGCAAATGAATTCTCTGGAATTAATTTGCATTGTGGTAGAGAATCCTTCTTTGTCAGGCATTTCTGAGTTTTGCCATGGACAGAAGCCTTCCTTCAGCGTGAACTCGTGCTTTCTGGCAGAGCTGAACTATGAGTCTCTTGGCTGAGAAGCTGCATTACACATTAAAATCAGAGGTGGAAAGGATGAGGGAAGTCCTGGCTATTTCTGACACAAGGGCAAAAAGATAATTACCTGTATACTTGTTTGAAATTCTGGAAAATGCTGCTATGGTAAAGTGATGTTATATGCTATGAATACTAATGATCACAAATGCTTTGCTGCTGTTTTTTCATAGGCTATAAACTCTTGGTAATACATGTACTTGCATCATCTTTTCCAAAATACTCAGTTGACATACCAAATGTATTCCTTTTTATATTAAAATGTCATTAGGGATATCATCCTAGGACTAAAACAGATTTTCTACTATATAAGTGAATCGAGCATAATGGCTTTTGGTCAGCTTGCTTGGATTTGTAGAAAATGAAGATGAAATATCTCTAACCTTTCAGAGTTTTTTTCCAGTTGTTAGACAGGATTTTTTAATCCCTGAATACAGAATTATTTTCTCAAATAAAACAGGAAACCCTCCTATATTTTTGCTGAATAATAAAAGCGTTGCCTTCACTGCCTTTCTGTGTGCTCATACATCAAGTGCAGTCACACCCCATTTTATGAAGTTCAGTCCAAGCCCACTTCATCTTTTAAAAATAACATAGCCAATTTTTTTTTTAATCAAGCCTAGATATTAACAAAATAACAGATCTGTCATTTTTGGAACATTTGCTTAGAGCCGTTGTTCCAAAAGGCTGTTGCTTGCTCTTCCACTGATCTGTATATTTCTGAAAATAATTTGAATTAGCAACAAAATCTGGAATTGTGATAAAATGTTGGTTGAGTTTGGTTTGATAGGTAAAATGCTATGCAGTCATGCAAAAGGAGTCCTCAATTTGTCCTCTCTGCTCTGTGAATATATCAGAGAGCAATTTTCAGCCACACGAAAAAAGAGGGGGGGTCAGCAGGTTACCCACCTGTATATACTAAAAAAGGAAACAGAACTGGAAAAGTGGGAGAATTTATAAAGAAATACGTATTCTCTGATTTGAGAAACCTATTTATTTTTTTTTCTATTTTTTTTGCTAGTTCTGCCTTCAGAGGACGGAACTGCCAGTACAACATATGTATGCATCCAGAAATCTCAAAATCAGCGAAAGGTAAAGTTTATGACTTTTTTTTTATTGTGTCCACTGCTTCTACCTAAATATATTTGAAGTAGGCACAGACAAACTTTTTCAACTCTTGACTCTGCAAACTCTTCAGAACAAATATTTACCATTCAGCTTTCCTTTCTTCATTTTTCATGTGAACATAAAAATCTCACCAGAGTTTTGACAAATAGGGAATTTCCTTAGCAGTTTCTGCTCCTAGCTACATCATTTTTGACCCCATGTTTTTTAACTCTCCTAAAATGAAAGAGACACCAACTTCCTAGAAAATGGTCATCATTTTTGTGCACATTTGATTTGATTGTGATTTGAACTGCCAAATATCAGGCGATCTACCTCTGTTACACTGTCTGCGTGCCCCTTGGATTTTGGCCTGTGTGTCTATCTGACACATTACTCATGCTTAGCGTAGACATGCAGCACCTTCTACTTCTGAGACAAGTTAGAAATAAAATATACCTGCATGTATTTTGTGCTGAAAGAAATCAGAGGAAGGAAAGGAAGTTGTCTTCTCTTTCAAGGAGTGAGAGAAAAAGTTTCACACAGTAGTTTGTTTTGGGTGATTTTATTAAATGTTCTTGAAGCTACAAACCAAGTCAAAAATGAAACCTGGTCGTCTTAACCTTTTTGCCACTTTGAGGAGTGTGCAAGTGTGATACGGCGCAGGCACAAGTAACATCAGTGGCTGTGAAGTGTGTTCAAGGTGAGTCACAGGAATAACACAAAATGTGGTTCAGCTAATATTGCTCCAAATGCATTTTGTTATGAATAAATAAACCTAAGTTGTCCTAATTAAATGAGTCTACTGTATTAGAGAGAAGGGGCATTTGAAATAGTGACAGAGCACTGATGAATTTTTGAATCATTGGGAGAGGCAGGGAAGAGCCTCTGTGGGAGGGGGAAACCTGGCTGGGGTGAGAGAAGACTGAGGAGATAACAGGGTGGCACGGAGGGGAGATGAGCTGTGATGGCAGCATGGAAATGGTGGAGAAACTTTCAAGAAGCTGAATGGAGAATTGGATGTTGCAGAACACCTCAGTCTGTGTGGGGGTGGTGTGCCAGACACATCCAAGTGCCTCCCTTAGCTGTGGGGTAAAAACAACAAAATATTAGGTTTAAGAAGGACATGTGAGGACTCCTTGGGATGTCTGCGTTATTACAGAGTTAAGTAGTTGGGGCTGTGGGGTATCACTGTTAAGGAACAGAGAAATGATTGAAAGACATAGGGAAGAACACCTTGTATTAAGGCTCTCAAATTCAAAATGGCTTTGGAAAAATATCAGCTACTCTTAAGGATTTAAATACTAGCAGTGTCCTTAAGTTACAGGTATAAAAGCCATCTGGAATTTATTTTAGGAACAACAGAAAAAGCCTTGAAGGCAAAGGGCTGTGTGTTCGAAAGGGTTATGAAATCACTGAAATAGAAATCAGGATTTAAGAGTTACGGTAATGTAGAAGAACCTGACCAGGAAATTAGGCTGCATAGGAGCAAGTCAGGATAAAGTGGTAATTACTTCATCACGTTGATCTGGGCACCACTGTGGCAAAACAGCAGCCAGAAGCTTGTCAGTGAAAAAGAGGAGGGGGCTGCAGATGTTAGTCATGGCCCTGAATTAAAACATTGCCAGTTTTCCGGGAGGGAGAATTTGTCACTGAACTCAGGAATGAAGCCAGGAGAGCTGATGAGGTGGAGACACATCCAGGGCAGAAGTGAACCTGGGACAATTCAGCAGTGTGAAGGCAAGGTTGCCCAGGGAATTACAGCAGTAACACAGTCCTGCAAACTCTAAAGTTGGCGTATGAGCTCAGATGTGTCTGGGTTACAGCCCGTCTGTTGCAGCATCTCAGGAGGCTGGGTGTACGTCTGTAGCCTGCTCTCGTTTGAAGTAAGAGCTGTTGCCTCAAAGCACAGTGAAGTCTCAACCCTCAGTGCTGAAGGATGCTGGAACAGCTTTCCTGCTGGAGCTGTGGGAACAAAACCCAAAGCAGTCAGCCTGCTGCTAGATAGTTCAGGCAGCCTAAAAGGCATGTATGATACAATTGCCTAATACAACAGGGAGCTCAGCTCAGTGAGTTCTTGCAGGACTATTTTTCTGTCGTATCTGGTAGTGCTATTCAGTGCAGGTGTGAGATGTGACTGCTCTTACTTTGTTATTCACTGTTTTAAATGCTTCGACCTAAGTTTCTTGACCCTTGATCCTGTCCTGTCTAAAATTAAATCTCTGCCCAGAAAACGCCATGAAGCAGCACTTCAGAGCTGTGTGACAACCAATGAGCCTTATCAGGTCAATGAATTAAAGCTGGAGCAGAGCTTGTTAGCCACAGACTGGCAATCAGAGATAAAACATAAAGTCACTTTCAGGAAACTTTTCATGCTTCTGGCAAGACACCTACAGGTTATAAAGTTATTTCACTTTCTCACAATTTTCGCACACAAGGTGAGAGAAGGGAACTGGAAGAATTTCTTGTCTGCCTCCCCGAGAACACGCACAGTTAACGCCATAGCAGCCATTTGCAAAGTCATAAAAATGCACTGCTGTTTAAAATGTTTATTGAGTATGAGAAAACAAAACCATACAATGTGTCTTAGTACCTTGGAAGAAGAACATTGGGTTAAATTGAATACAGCTCGCTATACCAATATATTCGTCTGAATATATCTCATCTTTGTGTACCACTGTGTGAGGGAATCCTCAAAACAGATTGTTTGCAGTATTTTGGATAAACCATTAGTGTTGAGCAGGTTAGGCAGAAACTGCACGTGTACCATAGGCCTGCCAGTGTGTGAGATTCAGGGGGAGACAGAGGTTTTTCAAACAATACCTCCAGCAGTTTTTCTGTTTCAGAAAGGAGTCTATCCCCAGGTAGGCATGGGCATCTATTTAATTATTCATTTATTTTAAGACTGCTGAAATTGCTTTTTTATTTTTTTATACATCTCTGCTAAAGATGCTTTGTCTCAGCAATGGACATGGACCCATGCTAGGATTAGAAACTTCTGCTTAAATTCTTGTACTCAGAAATAGGACCACAACAGGATAGTGTAGATGGCTAAGGAGTTTTTGCATTGTCTTGGGAACCAGAGGGAGTAGTCCTGTTAATTTATAGCTCTCTTTACATTGATCTTGCTTCTAAGCAGAGGTTTGCCCAGTACACATCAGCTGCTGGCTAAGAATTGCCTACCTTCCCCTTTTAGGCAGATTTGGGTCTGCCAGTCTCTCCAAAGCAGGTTCAGGTGAGCTGGGTCTTCACCAAACAGCAAATTCTGTATCTCTTTTTGTACTGAAAACTTCTGTACAGCAAGAGCTTCATCAGAGATAAATAGTAATTAAACTTGATCACAAAGTGCTATAAATCAGTTAATAAATGACCAGCTGAGTACTGTCTAGGTACTCATTTCATTATACAACCCTGTTGATCTCTTGGAAGAGTTGCACCTTTGTGGGAGATCAAATGCTCAGGGTTAAATCATTTGTTATCATCTGAGAAGCGCTGAGAAGCGGTGCTGTTTCGTAGTGGCATTAAGGGTTGGCTGCCCTGGCCAGTGAGTGCTACAAGAGCGTAAATCTATCCAAAGGATGTTTTAAACCAGAGGGACAGCTGGGGGAAATGAAGTATTCACAGACTATTCAATTACCTGTCTGTAAATCTCTCGAGTTACTGCCGTTGACCATTGCTTTCATCCTTACATGCCGAGGTCCATGGGACTGATAAGTGTATGTTATATTGCGCCATTTGTTTCAGAAAAGGAGAAGCAAAATGGATGGGCTAGAAAAATAGCATAAAAATCCTTTAGAAAATCCTTTTTCTGCATAGCAGAGGAGAGCTCAGGGCTAATGAGTCTTGATCCAGATCAGCAGGGTGTCAGAATAGCAAGACAATATATTGTGTTCTGAATGAGAAAATGTGTTGTCTGAGCCAAATTAGAATTCTACACCAGGTCACTACATTTTAAACCTTTTAATTTACATTTGTAAAGTGATCCAGCCAGAGAGACATTTAACAGCAAAAAAACCCTTCAGAACCCAAACTTCCTGTTAGCTGCTTAATAGACTTTTTCTCTTCACCCCTGAGGAGTCTGAAATAAATAAAAGATGGGAAAAATCAATATGCAAACTCATGGGGAAATTTACTGGCTGAGAGTGTGGGCAGAACTAATTTAGATAAGGCTAAAGTTTCTGGAGTAATCCGATGTTTCAGAATACCTCCTTTGTAAATGCTGGACCTTACGAGTACTCCACAGTGGAAGAAGGTTTACTGGAAAAGTTTGCTTCATTTCTGGTAGTTTATCACCTAAGTAAAAACATAGATATTATTTGTATTAATCAAGTGGGTTTTCTTTTTTCTTTTCTTTTTCTAATTCTCCATTGAAATATCATAATTCTGGCAGGGCCTTTCTTGTCTGTGCTTCTCACTGTTTTCTGTCTCTCTTGTCTCTTTCTTGACATCCACGAGTAGAATCATAGAATATCCTGAGTTGGAAGGGACCTTTAAGGATCATCAAGTCCAACTCTTGACACCGCACAGGAGTACTTTCTATATAGCTTTTATAGGCTTTTTTGAAGCTCGTTAAGTTCTTTGCCCTGGTGTTTCTCAATAAACTACTCAGGGAATGTAGCACCTTGAGGACTAGAGTGCAATGCAGGTGTCTAATAGCTTGCACAACATACCAATTGCTTCCTTTCCTCAGGCAGAGCTCTCAGAAGAATGGGATCTGTTTTTCTAGGTGCTAACCAAAAATACAAAGAGGATCTGATCTCCTATGGACTCCTGAGAAGGCAAAAGTACCAAGATACTTGACCTGCCCTGTGCCAGTGGTTAGCCTAGATGACCTTCCTGAAGTGAGCCAAGTCCTTTGGCTGTCTTTCTATTGAAAGGTTATTTGTGATCAGGGAGGAGAATGCATATTTATTGCTACACTTTCAGTTTTATGGGAGCTGAGTAGTGAGTGTCTTTTTGAGCCAGGCATTTCAGGAGAGGTTCACTGACCAACTTAAATGTGCTCCTTTTACAAAGATGTCTTCTGTTTGAAGCATGGAAGCTTAGGCAAGGCTCAACTTCAGCCAAAGGAAGGCTTGGTAAAGCTTTCATTGAGGGACCTAGACATGTTATCTTCTAGAACCACGTGCTGTTAAACTTTCTTTTAAACGAGAGAGACACAGAATCCCTCGTGCCAGTCAGTGTGTAAATTTCTGCTGTACAAAGTCCCCGGATTGTCATCGCAATCATTCACAAACATCCTTTAAAAATAAATTCTAGCCATCCTCCCAAGTCTTTTTAACACACAGAATAAAGAAACTGTTCTTGTGGAGCTGATGAAGGGATGTATATGACGGCAAGCTGATGGCCTGAAGTTGTCAGTAACACCAAGGCCACTCCTTTTCCTTCTGCTTCTTGGAGAGGTCAGGGAGTTAACGTACACAGAAGATATCCTAATTGCTGCTGCTTTTCATGAAGCAATTGCATCTGACAATCTGCTTGTTAAATTTTTTGTTGTTGTTTTGAATCAATAACAGCAGAAATCAATCCTGGTTCCATAGAAATCCTTACAACTTACAAGATTTGTTACACTCAGAATACCAGGCTTTCCGTTTCCCATCCATAAAGATACTCAGTTTTGCAAAGAAGCTAAGAAAGATAAGGCAAAATAATTGGTTATGGTAGGATGTGGACAGTAGGCCAGGATCTCTAGGACCTTTTACTATGTATTTGTATGAGTGAATGCGCAAACATTATGAAACTTCCAACGTGTAAAACTGAAAGAAGTACAGATGAGTAATATTTAATTTAATTGGTTCCTTTTGCTATGCCATGCTGACCCTGCTAACGCTGATCTTAAATGAATGACTAAGGCAGCAGCAATCTTACAATTTCTTGCATCCTCTGTCTCTATATTATAAAAAAAATTTAGACCATATCATTACTTTTGTTTCAAGACTTTTTTATTGTTATTATTTTTAATTGATTCAGATAGATAAGCAGAACAGTCATAAACTCCTCAAACATCCTGATTACATTCTTGGTTATCTATTTTGTCCTGGGTTTCCATCCATGAATTTTCTTCCCTTACAGTGCCAGGAGGGCCATGAATGTAGTTGCATGATTTGAGGGGAGAGACAGCTTCTTGTTTCAAAGATGGCATTAATCTGCAGGCAGAATAGGTCCAGATGAGCACAGGTAGATTTCCATCTGCTCAATTCCCCACATTGTCTTTTCCAGGATGATGATGGCTTTAACTTCAGTGGCAGCTCTACAGATGTCCTGCCCATAGGAACAGTTTCAGAAAAGTATTGAAATGTTTTAACAGACATATCCCTAGGTGACATTGCTTGTATTTCAGGCTCCTTTTGGCATAGCTAAAATCGTGACCATTTTGCAATGCTGTCAGCTTAATTCTATGGATAATAATGGATACTGGAGGGAGGGTGTTTTTGGAGTTAACTTGTCAACCATATGTAGGAAAACGTGAATCTTATCAATGCTTATCAATACTGTCATCAAATCCCTCAAAATTCAAGGCTGGGGCAATAAATATGTATCATTTCATACCACAGAATAGTAGTATTTTATCAGAACAGAAGAGGAGCTTGAGATCTGTTTCCTTCACACATTGGCAATAAAAAAAACACACTGCTTTCTCTTCTTTCACAGTCTTTGAAACAAAAATTCTCTCCCAGATGCTTTGTTTAGAAGCCAGCTCAATGGGAAAAAGCTTGTGTGTGGAATACGTGATTCAGCATCCCACTGTGGTCTGGCTTCTTCACATTACAGACTTGTTTACTGCCAAATGCTGTGGAAATTGTTGATTATAAGATAAGGATCTTTACTCCCAAATAATTATAAAAATATGATTCCATGTTTTCCCTCGGTTCCAGTCCTAGGAATTTCTGTATTATTTATTTTGACTTCTGTAACTCTCCCAAGTGATGAGAGACACTCCACCAATGTGTTGCCCTCCAAAAGCATCACCGAGTGACAGGCATCGAATGAGTTTGGTCCTCACGTGGGGTCATCGATTTCCCGACTAGACGCTGGGCACTGACAAGATATGTGGCAGCTGGTAGGGATGACACAGAGCACACCAATCCACTGCTTGCTTTATAGCTGGAAGTTTATAGTTCCTGTCTTTCATAGCTGTTATCCCCAAACGATTCCTTGAGCTGTGCTGTTGGTGCTGGTTGCTGCAGTGGGTGTAGAGCAGGAGAACCAGGGGGCCACTTCTATGTTAGAGCCCACATCAGCCAAATACCAGCAACTTTGTAGAGTTCTAATCCTGACCTCTCTGAGCTTCAGTTCCCATCGTTAAATACCACTTTTAATAGTTGCTTTCCATCACGGGCTGCTGACAAAATTAGTTCTAACATCAAAGAATGTGAGTAGCTGAATCTGCATGGACAGCACCGTCAGTCTTGTGCTGTTTATTTGCCTCTCCTAGCTCCAATCCTGAGTCAGTGTCTTCATATTTCTGAACTTGTATTTTCTTCCTGTTTTCTGAACTTGTATTGCACAGAGGAGCACAATTCTGAAGTACCGCTTCAGTCACACTTAAGTGCATAACTATCACTCACTTTTCTGGCAAATCTTTAAAAAGTATATGGGAAACTCGTTCCATTTTAGACATTTAACTCCAAAGTGTTCCCTTGTCTTTTCCACCTCACCTCTGAGTTTCCTTCCATATGCAGACTCATGGTTCCCTCTTTCAAGATCACAAGGAAATCCTTGATTTCTCATTTCTCCGTGTATTCAACTTTCACTAAAGTATTCCCAGACTGATGCAAAGGCAGAATTTTTACACTGGCATTTAGTAGAAGTGGCAATGTTTTTATAACTTTATTAATATTATGCCAATCATTCATTTCTGTGTTCTAAGGCACTATGAAACTGTTGTTTCCTTTGCTTGAAATGATAATTACTAACTTCATAATACCTCATTTTCAAAATCAGCGATTTCCTGTTGTTAGGCTCATTTTTACCATCAGTGGCTGGTCAGTTTTAAATCAATTGTTCCCTGTAGGTTTATTATTCTGCATTTCTGTGTATTTGTAAGGGAGGAAAAAAAAAATTGATCAGAAAACCTAGGAAGCTAAAAAAAAAAATCTATGTTTATCTTACCCATTTTTAAAAGAAATAATAACCCCCCCACCCCGAAAATATAGCCTCTTCTCCCCTCGAACTCAATATAGTTTATTTAATGAGGAACTTAATTCCCAATAATTTAAACACAATGACAATAGAAATTAGATTCATATAAACAGTGCATCTTCAGTAACCTGTGGGGAAGTAATCTGAAATAATCTTATCATAAAAATCATTGAGACTTTTTTTGCTTTACTTCAGAAGGTATATATTTTAAGTTATACTGCAACATGAGTTTCTATCCACATCACTTAACATTAAAACAGAAAAAAAAAAACAAGCAAGGTAATATCTTATTTCCTATTTAAACATTCCTAACTGGTTGATATACCATGTATGTGTGTGCTTTCAGAGAGTTCTATTTGTAAGGAGATGAAGAGGAAATTAGTGCTTATTTTTTCTAATCTAAGTTGTACCCCAAAGCAGCAAGTTTTGGAAATATGTTGCTCATGTTGTCTTACTTGCATGCGTTGCCATAGTCCAGAAAGAAAAAAATTGCCAGAGAGTATTTGCTTGTTCTTCATTATTGTCCATAACCACATGAAAAGTAGGGTGACTATTTCCTCATACCTGGAATTTAAAAGTTTCTAGAAAAGGCTAGGAATCTAGAATACCTTTTCTGGTCATCTTCATGTGTTCTGAAAGATGTATAGCACTAAATCAGAAGAAACTGGATTGTCTCCCCCATTTATGAAATTACAGTGGCAGTCCACACATTTATAAAGAACAGCTAAAATGATGATTTTATACTTATGTATATATATATATTGAGGAACGGTAGTGAAACAACTCTTGTCTCATGGAGAATTTCATGTTTCTGAAGATGAAAAACTAAGAACTGAGAAATATCTTATTTCTTCCCTTTAGTGTCAGAAAAAACTATAGAAAGAATTCGGAAAATTACAACATATTCAATGTGTGATCCATTCTGTTCTCAGCCTTAAAAAGAAATCATTAAAAATTCACTCTGAAGTTAGTGTTGCATGTATCCTGTAGATACAAGCCTGGTTGACAGAGGGGGTTCAGATTTGTCGACATCGTTGTACGTGTGAGAATAAATAAACAAGAAGGCTAAGAATAGACAAGAAAATGCAAACCAGTTTGTTGTGTTTTGCTGACAGACTCTCACTAATGACATGTAATGTTTCAGACCTGATGCAAATTTATCATAGAGAGGTGGTTTTAAATATTTAATGTGCTGGTATGGGGCAGTTTTTCTCATGAGGGATTAGCACAGATGAACCGGTTTACTTTGTATAGCTTCTTTAGATATGCTACTTCTGACTTTTTGGCTTCAGATACTCATAAAATGAAAACCCAGGGAGAAACCGTGCGGTCTGGTAGCAGGAAACCTAGCTAGAAGTATGTTCTTGCACTTTTGTGTGCTATTAGCAATAGTCCTTGTAAAAATGGAAATGACCAGGTCAGTCTTTTAGCAGAAAACTGGGACCAAGACTTGGTCACTCCTGAAGGCATGTCATCGGGGAAGGAATTTCAGGTGAGACACAGAACGCCTGCCCTCTGTGAGTGCACTACGGGAGGCTGGTCTGATTGTGGTGCAGTGCTGAGGAACCTGTGCAGTTCAGGGAACTGGTTCAAAGCTGGTTGTGAGGACTTTAAATTCTTAATTATTGGAAAAATGCCATAATTAGCAGGCTTAGCAGAAGAAAAGCAATACCATCTTGAGAATGCTTTCAACTAACCCATTTATTTATTGCTCTTAAAAGACACCACTGAACTCCTTCATAAAGTAAGGAAATGGCCTAGGTACCCCACCAGAATCTTAATATTACTCTATTGCAAGCCAGGTTTTAACCATAGTATTTTCATCCTCTCTTCCTTCCTTCTTGTGATTTCCTTCTCCATAGCTATGAGGATTAGTTGATAGGGCAGGGGTTGCTTGTTCAGATGAATGTGATGTGAAGTCAATGTCAGTTGAAACCCAGTGAAAAATGACTCAGGGTTGGGTCAACAGAGAGTTGCTGGTCCTGTCTGGTGGTGACGCAAAGCCGGCACTTATTCCTGAAATGAAGGCTTAGCTGTACTTGATTTTATTTGGGATGTTCCTTTCATAATTGATACAGAAGTGGAAGGATAGAAATGAGACCACCTTACCCTCCTATCTGCTCCCTAAATTTCATCCACTTTTCTTTAACACTTTTTTTCTGTTCTCCCTGTCCTCGGGTTCAGACTTAAGTGTATCTAAGAAGTGTGGGAGGGATTCCTCCTCTCTTAAGGCGTGAACTGGTCCACTGCAGTAGTCCAGAGCACAGGTGGGAAGCTGTAGTACAGGAATTGACCCTGGCAAATGCTTCACAGCATTATCTGTTAGGAACTTAGTGAGGTAGTAGGCCCAGTGTTGTGTTATTTAATTTCCCTTGTTTAGCAGGATGATGTTCTTGACTGTTTTGGATAGCAGAAATTAAGATGCAAGAGTGGTGTGTGGCCTCTACAGAAAGAATGCTGATGATCTTTACATGGTGCTGTGCATGGAGAGCTGGAGGATGCTTTTGTTTGGAAGTTCAGCTGAGCAGTGCTTCACGAGGGGGAACAAACAACAAAACCAAATCTTGTGCACACCTGGGCTTTATGCTTTGTTGTTTTGGATCTAGTCTCAAAGCTTTCTGTGATTTGTTTAAGAACCAGAAAAGCTGACTCACCTCTGAGGAGCCCTGTCCCTGGACAAAAATATTGGAAGACTAAGCAAGCAAAAACCCCACACTCATGAAATGTAGTGGATGATAAAGGAGAAATATTTCTGATACACAGGGTGCTGGTTCTGTTGCCACAATAGTTTGGCATCTGCTCTAATTACTGTTGTTCCATGTTGTGGTTTCAGCTTTCTGGAACAGAAGCTCTAGGGAGAAAATGCCAAGACAGAAGTTTCAGCATATAAAGTATAGACGAACAGACTGGAGAGGGGGGAGAGGGGAGGGACAGGTTTATTTAACATATGCTCGCAAAACTAATATGGCATGTGAAATCCATATTTCAGGAGCTGTCCTGAAGCCTCCAGTTGACATCAAGAACTTACTAAGACCTAATTTTTATCTAAACAAGCAGTAAAGATCAGCAGCTATGATTCCTTTAGCAGTTCATGCTACCACAGTACTTCACTGCATTATTAATACCGGGCAGAGCTCCAAATCCCTAACCATTGTTTTCCTGACACATGAAACATTTGGTGTCAAGTCTAGAACATCTTTCAAATTTTTTTTAACCTAATATTTAGACAAGGAGGGAAGGAGAGAGGGAAAGGCTGGTGAAGGGTGCCCACCCTCATGCAGTGCTTTCATTGGTTTTGTAGACAGAACTGGCAGTGTGGCTGGGGATCCTTAAGTCCCTGTTGAAAGCAAACCAAAACAGGTAACTTTCTGCTTCCTTATTTACTCTCTCTGCCTTTATGTAGCTTGGCTTCCGAACACGTCCCTGAGGATCAAGGGGTGTCCTTGAAGGCCCATTCTTAAATATTAGGCTAAAATACTTCCAGAAGCAGATGTCTTCAGTGCTACTGGTGGGACTAGGGTTAATGTGAAATATCTCTGCCATGCTCAACACATGGGAGATGTCATTTGTTTTTGTGCTATCACATTAAAAACACCCAGGCTCTTTAAACAGTGACACTGTTCAGCTCCTGGTACCATCCCAACAGCTTTTGATTTTGGCACTTTTCTGATGCTCTCTGGCTTACTGCCTTCACACAGCACTTTGGCACGTTCTTGATTTTCTTTTCTTCCTGATAAATCTTGCCAGTCCCCTTTTTCTGGATGCTTGGAACATTTTGAGGCTGCACAATGTAGTCTTTATGATACCTCTGCATGCATGCCCCAACAACCGTGCTCTTGAGTTATATTTATCATTAATTTGGCCTTTTAGTTCTTCCCTACTGGTCAGCTTTCACATAAAAATTCTATCTTTACTGTACGTGTCTTTGAGGTGAATGCACCAAGCTGATGCAAGTATTGAACACTGTCATGAAATGCTTTAGTTCTCTTTTCAGAGTGGATTGATTTTATTGTCCGTGACTCTTTTTCCTTCCTTATTTTTTTGTGTGAAGAATGCCAGGCTGGGAGCAAGAGAGGCTGAAATCTTCTAGCTCCCCACAGAACACCACATTAAACATTGAGTACCAATAGTGAAAGTGCCCTTACATCACTTCAGCATTTCTTCTTGTCCTAAATCTGAGGAGATCACTTTGAACAACAAGGCATAAAGCCATTCCCTGTACTTTCTTAGTCTTTACTCTCTGATGAGCTTGTAAATACTGGTAAGAGTTCTGAGTCCCCCAGTACAAGAGAGACGTGGACATACTGGAGAGAGTCCAGTGTAGGGCCACCAGGTTGATCAAGGAGCCTCTCTCCCGTGAGAAGAGGCTGAGAGCTGGGGCTGCTCAGCCTGGAGTAAAGGAGGCTCAAGAGGATCTAAACAATGCCTATGAACACCTGAAGGGAGAGTGCAAAGAGGACGGAGCCAGGCTCTTTTTAGTGGTGCCCTGTGCCAAGAGGGCAATGGGCACAAGCTGGAACAGAAGAGGTTCCACCTAAACATCTGGAAGCACTTCTGTATGGGGCAGGTGACAGGGCGATGGTATGGGTTGCCCAGAGAGGCTGCAGAGTCTCCTCCTTGGAGATCTTCAAAATCTCCTGGATGTGGTGCTGGGCACCCTGCTTGGGGTGGTCCTACTTGGGCAGTGGTGGGGCCAGAGGTCCCTGCCAACCCCAACGACTCTGTGAGTCTGTAGTTCTATAATTTCTCTACAGCTTGCTTTTAGTAAATGCTCTTTCTCCACCCCTTCTTTTACTGGTGTGTGGGAAAAGTAATAAAGTAATTAACAGTGCATTCTATTTCATTAAAGATCTTCCTGATTATAAAAAAAAAAAAAAAAAAAAAAAAAAGCTTTTCAGTAACAGGAATCTCTTCAGAAAAAAAAAAATGAAAAAAAAAATCTTTGAATGTTAGCTCTCTAAACTATTCTTCTAGATAGTCTGAATTGTCACCAGAGAAAGTAAGGGGAATTAGAATTATTATTATTAATTAGAAAATTAATTATTATTAATTAGAAAATTCTGGTGGGTTTTGTTTGTTTGTTTGTTTATTTTCTTTGTCTCCTTTTACTCTCCTGCTCTCTTCTCCACTCTCTGTTTTCTGTTGCACATGCTTTGCATTTTCTTTTTTTTTTTTTTTTTTTTTTTTTATCTTCATTTTATTCCATGATATAACTTTGCTACTGAGCCCAAGAAAAATAAGGTAAGGCTCAGTCTGCGACCAGTATTCCAAAGAAATGTCTGTGCTGTACGATCAATGAGAACTGTATTCTTTGGTCATGTTGGCTAGTTTGTGGTAGTTAAGGGAGACGGCAGGGAGGACAGCATAGCTTGCACATAGCTCAGAGTGGTGGCATTAAGACTGAAGCCATTATAAAATTCAAGCAGTTAAGTCAACCTCACAAGTATCTGCTTATCTGTTATTTCACTTGACTTGGTTAACCCAGGTTGTCACACCTACTCAGTGCTGTGCAGATATGCCTCAGCAAACCCTATCTGCATAAATAGGGCACTGGTTTGAGGACCTGATAACATTTAACACTGTACCACTTCGGGAGCGATGCTGGTACACTGTTCTGCTATGAAGCACAGACTGGATCTGGCTCATGGTTCAAACTTGCATTTAAAGGATTCTATCAAAGGAGTTACTGCATTCAACTGATTTTAACACACACAAATGAGCTATTATCTATTTTTCTTGCTTGTAGATGTTAGGCTGTTTTTCCCCACAAAGAAATGCTATCCTCAAATGCCAAAGGAAAGCCTGAGCCACATCTCAGTGTGACTCCATTACAGAGGAGCAGAAAATGTAAGCTTTAGCCCTTCTGGGAAGTGGACAGCAACTGTTCAATTGTCTTTTGTAGGCTACCAAAAACATTCTGGTAAAAACAATGTATTCTTTTTCCATCATCTGGGCTGGTCCTAAAGGAGATGCCAGGTCCCATTTCACTCTGACTAGATGTTCTGCTCCAATCCGGTACCTGAAGCTTCACTTCTCTGGAAAAAAAAAAAAGTAAATGGCCTTGTGCATACATGGACAGGAGAGGAGAAGAAATTAGGGATATTTGTTTGTCACCTCTGTTGGCTTTATGGTTGGAAGCTTCCTTTTAGTGTTTTTGGAGGAGAAGAAGGCTCCAAAACTGAGGTTGTCTGGTACTGTGCACAAATACTATGCTCTGCCTTGAAGGGGAAAGACTATAATTCAGAATGGACAATGTATTGGCTGAACTAACTAATTGAGCATGCCATTTTTAAGAAACATGGGAAGTGGTAGTGAAGGTACTTCTCTTCTATGTATCACTTGATGTGGTCTGGGCAAATGAGGCTTCCCTGGCCTCAGCTTTCCTTCTATCTGCACATTCACTAGTTCTCTTCTGGATGTTTTTTTTTTTTCTTCCAAGCAGGCCCAAATAGACTGCTTGCGAGTCGAGCAGTCTAAGAGCAGGTCCTCCAACACACACAATTGTAGTTGAAGGACAAGTCAGCTCTTACTGGAGACTGGAGGGAGGAGGGACCACCATGCTGAGAGTACACATGAAATGCAGGAACATTTATACAAAAGCAATTCACTTTGTGAGCAACTTCCTCAACTGTCGTTTCTGCTTTTAAAGCTCTCTGTGTCACAACAAGGACCTCTCTCCTTCATCAGTACATCACAATGACAGCAAACGAGCTGTCACACACCAGGTACTCTGGGCTAAATTCTGCCCACAGATGCCTGAAAATTCATTTGTGTCAGCGGACATTTCAGGCGCATGCACATTGTGTGTTTGTGTTCCCATGAAGGGGAATTTGCTTAACACCATGGGTTCAGTGGAGAAAGGATAGTTGGGGGAGTTTTAATTTTAGAAGAGCTAGGGTAAGTCATTAGATACTCTTCTGCAACCTGGATATAATTTCTGCTTCTTTTTATATTACCATGTGAAACAATGAAAAAACAGATTCATGGAACTCTCCATATAAATGCACGGTCTTTTCAACAGTAAATTAGATCAGAGTTATATTGCATATAATTAAAAAAAAAAGTTACTGCTATATACAACACGTAACTTGTACCACCGTGTCTTACGCCCAGTAGGTTAAGCAGGGAGGTGGGTAGGTGCTTAGAGCAGAATCTTAACCTTACCAAAGCCAACACAAATGTTTTCATTGGCTTCATTAGAGATGTGTTTTTAAGAGCTATGACAATCCCCTTCCTATTTTTTTTTTGCTAAACAATGATTGACATTAAAATAAACAACACTTGCTATTTCATTGTCATATTTTATGCTTCATTGCTACCACTGAAAACAAAGTAGGTCCATACCTGCTTTCTAGAAAGATTCTTTGAAAGAATGTGGAATTCTTTGCAAGCATTAACTCCATAAAAATTTATAGTTTTTACAACAAAGTAAAATCCCTCCATCTAGACTATGAGTTTAGAGTTAATATCTCCTATTATGGCACTGCAGAAAACATCTGAGCTTTTCTATTGCTAGTAGAGCTCCTGTTCTGAAAGTGTTATATTTAAGAAATAATACAACTAATGAAAAAAAAAAGATTACTTGTGAAGAGTTCTTAATATATTTCAAATGGAAGGATGTTCATAATAATAAAATATTTGTATAAGCGTACATAGTAGATTACTTGACACCTGTAACTAAGGAAAACATTCTTTTCTGTTCCTTAATACAAATTAAATACAAAATGAAAAATGTTTGAGGCTATAAAAGCAAATCATAAATCTCCCTGCAATAGATTTTTTTTTGCTTTGTTATTGTTATTAGTTAATATGTCTCAATGATAACATTTTCTTATTTTTCCAGTAAATCAGTTTTAGCAGAATTTGCAATTAATGAAAGATAAAAGGGGCCTGGGGAGATTTTGGTGACACGGAGCTGTTGTGACAATGCTGTAGAAAGATGTTTTCATTTGTACTGTGATTCTTCCTCCCCCATGTAGTCAAAGCATGGTGCTTTTCCCTCTTTGTTTGAAAATGAAAACAAAACCAAACATGGTGGATCTAAAGCTTGGAGAGATGTTTGTCTATTTACTTTTAAATTTTATTTTACTTTGCTTGACTCAAAATGTCATCTTATCTACTCTGAGAAAGCTAACTCCCCTGCAAGAGACAGTGGCAGCAGACTTGTGACAAGAATGTTGACTGTGCTGAACCAACACCGAGATGATCTGTACTACAAAGGTCAAAGTAAACTTTACAGGGGGGATGAGGAAGGATGACAAGCGCAGCCGTTTTAGAAACTTTTAGAGTGACCCAAAGCCTGCTGACTAAAATCAGTGGGAGCCAAGACTGGGACATCAAAGAAATGTGGAAGTTCTTTCTAGAGAGATTCTCTCACACATCATGCTATTCCTTTTATTTTTTTCCCTACTTTGTTCTTTTAATGGCAGGACATTTTTTTTTTTTTTGTTAAGTTCTTTTGCTCTTATTCCTTAGTTTTCCTCTTAAAAATCAACAGTTTGAGAACTTAATTGCTTCCATGCCATTAGACAGGAAGTGATGGTGACCCTATACTTCAAGATGAAATAAGTTAGTATCGTTACCATTTTAAACCTGAAGGCTGATAATGAGCTGTGTGCAGAAAATTATAGAAAGAAAATATTAACAAATCCTCCTGAATAGCAAGCATGTTACCCAAAAGACTTTTTTTTTTTTTTTAAGTTTAAATTAAAAAATTTCTGTGTAATAAATTACTTGACAATTTATAGATAGGGAACAAGCAGTCAAGGAAAAATTCATTAAGAAACAGCCCAATTTCTATGCAAATATCATTAGTATTAAAAACAAAAGGATAAAACCACAGAAAATATGTGATAAATAATAGAGCTCTTTCCAAATAGAATTAATTGCCATCTTAAGTTCTCTATGTCACATTGACATAGCTTTTTAAGATATGAAGTAACAGGAAAGACTGGAGGCCAGTCTCCCCCAGTGAGTGCATGCATGCACATTACACACATTGTAAAGGTAGCAGCAGTTTCATCTAGGAAATCATTGCCTAAATGGCCTAGGACTTTTTAGATTTGGTTTGCTTGGATCTGTGATTTTGAAATTTTATATCACATAGAGGTCAGAGTGGTTAAGACATCCAAAACTGGAAACTCAAAAGGAAATGCAGTGTGTCTGAAATTAGTGGAAAGAAGATTTTCCAGCTCTCTTGGCCAATTTTACAAGCATATACTTCAAGGACTTTGAAATATGTTGAGAATCCATTAGCACAGTTCCCTTTTGGAATTACTATCACCAGAAGTGTTCACATTAAGTGACCTCTTAAAATCAAGAAATACATTCAGCCTATAACTACAGGAGCTGACACCAGGACCTCCACTTGAGCTCTTCTGTGAGTGGCAGCATAGAGATTAGCCTGGCACTTGGTGGCAGGCTCCCTGACAGCAGCTTTGGGAGCACCCATTTGTAGTCTTTAAAAACGTGCATTGCAGCTGAGCTGTGGAAGACAGCTCAGGAAGGCTAAACGCACTTGTGTCTCCTGGTAGAGAAGCAGGTAGCCCTTCCCCTGTCTCCCAGGTCATTCTCTGCTGTCTCACTTAAGTGAAATGAGGAAAGGGGGGAAGAGCTCAGAATTGTTCACTGCTTGTCTGGAGACTGTCAGGATTGCAAAATGAACCCAAGGTATTTAGCATGGTGGCTACACAACATTTATCAGTACAGGATGTAGCTTCAGGGCACAAAGTGTCATCTTTCGTACTGCGTGGGGTGCTGAGTCACAGGACCCAGGTGTGTAATGTTGTTGAATATTGCTGGTGCCCTTAATGTAGCCAGTGATAGTAACCCTAGTAGGTGTTTGTTCAGAGGGAATCTCCGGGGCATTCTTTCGACTTCCCGTGTGTGACATGCAGGCATTTGGATTTTTTTTTTTCATCTTTGTTATTTGTCCCTATCGGTCTGTACTTTCTGAACCACCACTTACTTGTCAAGATATTTTGTGTTCCTTTTAACAATACGGTCCTTTGATATTCAAGAAATTGCTAAATACCCTTTGATTCACTCACGTTATTCGGAGATTCTGCTATGCTCATTTCCAAAGTGCTTGGAAAAGTATCAGTTGGCTACCATTATAGAAACCACTTTAGGAGAACAGGTATTTAGTTGCAGCTCATAGAAGGTAAAGGGTCTCAAACTGCAGAAATGAGTTTCAGAGTTCAGGCTTTCCTCCTTTATTGGAGCTTTCTGACTTCCACAGGTATTCCTTTGGAGCCTGCAATATTTCATGAGCTGGAACATCTTTCTCATTCATTTTTATGTCTATGCCTCTGAGATGAGGCTAGGGTATCTGGGACTGCACACACACACAGGTTGTATACCACGCACCATCCAGTCAGGCTTTAGTTGTAGTTTTTCATCCATAGGCAAAAGCCTAAGGTAACTTTCCAAGAGAACATACAGCACATTGGCATGATACGCCACTGCTGGTTTTCTTCCATGTATTCAGGGACTCTGGATTGCCAGAGCCTGTTCTAGCATCAGCACCTTTCAAACTCTTTCATTTGCACAGTAAGTCCTAATACCTCAATCACTCTTCTTTTAAAGGAATCCTAGGGGAAGAAAAAGAAAAAAAAAAAAAAAAAAGAATGGGTTCATTTTATTTGCTTTTTTTTTTTTTTTTTTTTTGATATATGTCAAAAGTGTGCAATGGCTTGGGCTTGTGTTTATTTTTTTCAGGGAAATAAGTTTTTAGCCTTTCTTCTCTCTTACAGAAATAGCAGCAGTGGCAAGAAGGGTCTTCTCTTTTAATACTGATGCAGACCCCTCATGATAAAAGTAAGATATGACTCGTACATATGTTGCATAGAGAGAAAAGAAGCCTCTCCTCTACACAGACAGGGTGTGGTAAAAGCTCTCGCTGGAAGCTCCTGATATATTTGTGTGATCAAGTGTGTAGGCTGAAAAACTGGCCATGGGAAGGGGAGGGAGGCAGAGAAACAGAGGCTTCAACAGACTTCTCTCCTCTCTGTAGTGCTCGTCAGGCATTTTAACAGACATACTTGACTCTAGTTGATGTTCCCTTCTAAAGGTAAATATTAAGAGACTAAAAAATAATTGTCCTGCTCTGTATCGCTTACTACAGCAGTTCCTTAGAACTGTTGCTGTGCCTTGTGTAAAACGAAAGGCATCAGACTAGACAGATGGACTGTCATTACTTTTTAAGTGTGTTTGGGTAAATGGGCATTACAAAAGAGACTCACACCTCCTCTGGGAAGTCCCATCTAAACAGAAACATTTGGAGTATAGGGTTGGAGTTGATTAATGGAGCTTAGTCCTCTCCCTCTTGTAGCAGCTGTGCACCAGGAGTGCCCCCAGCATCGAGCTAAGCAAGCAGATGACGGAGGCTGCAAGAGGGGGGCTGAAGGGATGAGAGACTTGGGCCTGTCCTGGTGGCTAGGTGATACCTACACTGAAATGGGAGTGCAAAGGGAAGTCCTGCCTGTGCTTCGTGCGCATCCTGGTTGGTTACCTAGTGTGAAGGGAGAGCAAAATAAGGGTGAGCGACTTGTGTCTGCAGTTCTGGGAACAGGCTGTTGGTGTGACAGAAGTTATGCTGAGATAAACAGCTGAAATGAAGGTGTTGAATGAAACACTCTTTTGTCAGGCTCCTTGGCCACATCCGTATTAGTAAATTATACATGTAGGTGCATGGAGCAGCCCTGGCTCCCAGCCCCGCTGCACGGGGTGCCCTGTGCCCCGCATTGAACAGCCCCCAGACTAGGGCAGGTGCACGCGTCCTGCCACTGGCAGCGGTGTCAAGCTCATATTAACTCATAAATTGTGCCTGGGAATTATTCTGGGCTCAGATCAGAAAGCAGGGATCAGTCTCACACCTTGGCAGCGAGGACAATCAAGTTCCAGTGCCTGGGAATCAGTTTCAATATAATTCTTGTTTTCAAGTGTTTTCACAATGATGCGCAGTGCCAAACAACATAAACAAAGAAACCCTGAAGGAAAGTATGGGGCTGTCTTACCGAAGCCAAAAGCTTGCAGAAGTACCGAAGACATCTTATAATACTCACTCAGAGGAGTAACTCTACACATATGATGTGGCATAACGCTAAAGGTAGCCGAGCACGCTGTCCTTGGGGACAGGCTGGTTTTACTGCTCGCTCAGATTTACTGCACGAAGCTTCAAGCTGCTGTGGGTCTGCACACAACAGGGGCTGTGAAGTGGGGCGGCAGGCAGGAGGTGATAAACTTGCTGATGGAAAAGCTGAAGCACATTTTTTGTTTCCAGCTGGAGGAGGCTGTATTGCGGTAATTTCAGGAGCATTGCTCGACAGGTAGAAATGGAACATATATGCAATATGTCTTGAGTAGTATATGGAAGGAAGATAAAAGAACAGGAATGCTGTGACTTTTTGAGACTGAGGAGAAAACCTAGGCCGAAGGGCAATTGTATGAGGCTTGCCCAGGTCCCTGAGAAAGGACCAAAGCAGACCCGAGGCCTGTGCTATAGAACAGTCCAGCCAGAAGGCACTGAAAGGCCCAGGTTTATTATCTGATAGCTTAATTTGAATCTTCCAGAAGAAGGAAATGATCTAGTCCTGGCTGTGGAGTGGACAGTGCTATGTCACAGGGAGCCAGAGAGAATAAGGAAGCTAATGCAGGACAAAAAGCTCAGGATGACCGGGGTGCTGCTCAGTGCTGCTCAAATGCTCTGACATGTGAGTGGTGGTGACCAGCAGAAGCAGCCTGTGGTGGTGGTGGCATTCAGCCAGGTGTCTGCTTCCAAAGACGATTCACAACGTTGCCGTGTCCAGGAGGAGGGCAGAGGAGTGTTGCTCCAACACCGTGTATGTTAGAGGCTGTTCTGCTCAGCGAGGAATAACTCTAGCTGGTGGCTTTCAATCCTTATTGCCCTCACGTGATGGGGAGTGTGTCCGCAGTTACGGGATTAGAGGAAAGGTTTGCCACAGGGGAAGGATGTGTGAGGACAGAGGTTGTCTGTGGAGTCATGAGAGTCAGGTCTGCATGCCAGGGCATGAGGTCCCATCTTAAATAGCTGCACCTGGCACATGGGGTTTCACAGTGAGAGAGGTTGCGAAGATCTGAGATAAACACGCCCCAGTGGAGAGAAAAATGTCACGCACAGTTCAGATTTGGTGACTGAAGTGATGCTATCTTTATGACTCTCTTTAAATCCATAACACTCAGATGTGGTGCTGAGCTAGATGTTAGATCTGCTAGATCGAACTCCTAGATCCCTGCAGCAAGAGAGGGCCCAGGAAATGCACGCTGACTTCCAGAGCGGTGATTCAACATCAGCAGCATCCCTGCCAAGCCCTGTCTGTAGGTAGGTGGTTGGCCCAGACCCTGGACATGTTCCATGGTGTTTTGCCATGATACAGTGATTAGAAATTTATCATAGAATAAAATTCTCCAGGCTACTCATGCTAAAAACTGCTATACAGTAATCATATCAGTTTTCTCTGTGTACCTAATGTGAATAGAATATGAGTAATTATTGTACAAGGGGAAAAACATCTGTTGTGAAGATGATATAGGAAAGATAAGTAATTTTGCACCGTCTGAGAGAGTTTCGAAGAACAATAAATGTACTATATGTATTCAAGCTTGAAATGTGTTGCTATGGTAGATACGTTAATTACTAAAATAGCAGCTTGAGTGTAAAAAGGGCTCAAACGTTTTTTTCTGTTTTTTTTTTTTTTTTTTTTTTGGGGGGGGGGGCGGGGCGGAGGGGAGCGGGCGGGAAGGGAGAGGAGAAGGGAGATCTGTTAAATATACACCTGAATGCTTTTTGCTGGCACAAGCCCATTTCCAGATACACTGGGCCATTTACAGCTCTGTCCTCTTTATTGCCTGATGCATCGGGGAGGGTGGGGGCAGACAAGCAGGGACAACCTCTTTGGACGTGCCCGTACCGCAGCGGGGTGCTGTCCCTGCTTCGCCCCCTCCCAGCCCACAGGCTGGCTCACACGGCGACACGCAGACCATCAGCTTTCCAAACCATCTCCCAGGCTCATGTCCAACAGCAGCAGGGCTGTTCTCTGCATCCAACCTCATCCATACCTGCACAGGGAAGAGTTTTGAGAGTATCTTGGATGCCCATGGTAACCATCTTCTTTGAATCCTCCACCAACCTGTACAAGCAGATAAGTTACCTGACACCGGAGACTTTGCAAACCATTATCCACTGTTTAATAGACTGCTTGGTAATGAAGCTGGTGGAAAAAAGCAGCCTCTGCCACCGAGTGTCACCATCTAGTTCCCTGGTACCCTCGTGGTTGGGCTGGGTGGTTGGTGACAGCAGCTGTAAGAGGCGGCTGTCTGATAGATGCTTGGTGGTCATTAGGAATGACTGGGACCCCCCCAGAGCTCATAAGCCTTTGCACAGATGTTCTGAGCTGAGGGCTTGGTACCAGAGGTACAATTCTGCCAAAATTAAAATCAGCGTCAGGCCTCATTTTGAATGTCTGTATTAGAAGCAAAGGTCATTAAGATCCAGCTTGGCTGTTCCTTCAGAGTTCAGTGGCAGCCTGAGCAGGCCAGCAGGAGCCTCTGTGGGGAAGCAGCAGAGCATTTCCTCAGGTTTTTACCTTTCCACCAAATGCAACTTAGATCTTGTTGTAAATGAAACAAGGAAATGAAATATAAAAAGGGCCAAATGTCACACAAAATGCTGATCCTATATAATTCTGAGATCAATGGATGGAAAAAAAATGCTGAGGGAAAACCCGTGAGGAATGTGCATTTTTAGTCATAGGATTCAAGCAGTGATGTAGATCAACAGTGCGGAAACTGTCAATTAAAAATCTTTATATAGAATATATATTTCTGTTGTGCTTCTGTCATTCTAAATAGATATGTGTATCTGCATGCACATGCAGTGTGCCTGATGCTGAGTAGGCTAGTGATACCCAGCTTTTATGGATGCAGAGATGGTCTTCAAAATGTAAAATTACCTATAACTTCTTCAATGTTCAGACTCAGCAAACACCCAGTTAAATAAATTTTGGAAAGGTGGAAAGAATGGCCACATTTTAGGTCTGGTTTTAAAAATAATGATGACTACGTAATTGTCAATGAATAGTTTGCGGTTTATATGTTTTCCTTCCTGGATTCAAATGCAGCTGCAAGATGGCCTGCAACGTGGGTTGTTTTACTGTTTTGTCCTGTAATGTTTGAAAAAAAAAACAGAAATTTATGTGTAAGGTGGGGAAAAGCAAACTTTTATGGAATTGGGTACCAGAATGAATAAACCACTGAAATAAGTAAGAGGAGAAAAGAGGAAAAAAAAAGGATAAAATTTTTTTTTGGTCAAATTTTCTTGAAGCTTGGGCTGGTATTTCAGCGTGTGATAGAAATCAGTCCTCCTTAGCCACGTGTCAGGCATTTTGGCATGAAGTTGTGGTCTAGTAAAAATTATATAATGCTTGGTGTCCTCAGTGATTATTCCTCTTATAAATACTGTTGTTTTTTTCACAAACCTTCCTCCCACTCAGGTGGTTTATGAATACGATACAATATTTTTACTAAAGGAAAGAGTTGCTAGCAGAACTCTGAAGAGACCTTATTCATGCACAGTGTAAGAGAAGGAACAGAAAGTCAATTAGCTAGCTGTAAAATTCTCAGGAAAAGCAATTTTAGGGGGATAAATCCAAAATTGAAAGACTGGAGAGGAAGTGCACTGGGGCTGGGTGATTAAATTTTATCATGTAGCCCAGAGACTAGCAGTTATGTTCCATGAACATACCCCATCATCTCTGTAAGCCACTCAGCACTGATAACTGCAGCAATGAAAGGACTGATAATTAGGGGCTGGTCAACCTACATTGAAGAAACTTGGCCGAACCCCAACAGTTGTGGTACAACAGCCCCTTCAGAGGGCTTTCGAGGCTAGCAGAAGCACAGCTGATTATTTTAGTGATTGTTTTGGTGACTACGTTACCTTTAGTGCCTCATTTGAAGCACAGCTTTACTTGTACAAAAATTGCTGTGATGGATCTGGTGAAAGAGCAGTGATATTCCAGGCTCTGGGGAAAGAATAAGTAGCTGGTCCTGATTTCTTTTTCCTTTGTGAAAGATAATGCCGTGTTGTTCCTCCTGCTAGGGGAGAGGAGGGGATTAGATGCATGCAGATGAAAAGTGGCCTCTCTTAATTTACTCTCGTAGATTACACTTATTTTTTCCTCCTGGCTTTCTCAAGGGAAAGGCATCTGGCACTTGCATTTTCACTTGCTCTGCTGTTGACCTCAGTTGTGTTTACTCATTGGTTGGTTATTTTGTTTGCTTTAAGATACGTTTCTTCTTCCCTGGCTGCTGTCTTGATGTAGTTTTCCAAACAAGTGGCTGTCTGAACGAGCTAATATCGAGAGTCACAGATGGACCGTAGCGCTTCAGAGCTGGCAGACAGGGACCTGAGACAGGGCGATAAATCTCCTTCAGACTTCTGGGTTATTGGGGAGAGTTAATTAGAGGGTCTCTGAAGTAAATACATACTGCCACATATCCACAGTACTGAGAGACCAAATGATACTTGTAGCTAAACTGGGAGCTGTACTCAGCTGCCTGGCTTGCTCCTGGGGACCAGTGGGATGTGTACGATGGCACAGTGGCTGGACTGGCTGTGGGAAGCAAAGCTGCTCAGGTCACATCACGGGAAAAGCAAGCTACAGACGGTACCTGGAAGGAGCAGGGAAGAGTTAAGGACATGGGAGCTTAGGGAATTTAGGCATCCTGTTTTCAGGATGTCAGTTCCTGCCTATTTGCATTTCCTTCCATCTTGTTGGGAAGGAAAAGATGAAAAAGTCATGGCGATATGGGTGGGTATGGTGGGAATGCTTTTAGCAGGGCTGTCTCTCTCCTACAGTGTTGTTATGGATTGATGGAATTCAGAAAATGCCTGTTTAGTACATGCATTAATGTGCTAATCCTAGACTTCCCCATTCATGATGGTTTCTTCTGACATTTTAATTTGCAAAGCTGTGAACCAGGAAGAGTTCTTCCGACATTTTCAAATATAATTTGCGTAGTCTCAAGCAATAAGTCTTCCACTGGGAACTCCCTTCGTGAACTGAACAGGGAAAGGCTGTGGAGCTACCTGGGGTGGAGATCATGCAATGTTCTTTCTCTGCTCTGCTGGAGGATGTGCCTCCCGGGCAGGCAGAGGTCCACAGAAATGTACTTACTAAATAGCATTTGTTCTTTCTGAAATGCAGAAGGGAACGAGTCCCACCAGGGATTCGTAGCCTGTGATCTGGGAGAAATTCCTTTCTCATTATTAGTTGGGCATTACTTCAGGGACAGGTAGATTTTAACTGATAGTACCAAATTTTTGTTTTGTTAAAAGTTGTTCCTTTCAGGGGGTAGATGTTAATAAAGACTGCTGTGGCTGCCAGACTTAAACAAGAGACAATGGTGTGCATCGATTTAGTAACTTCTATTCTCTGAAAAAAACTGCTCTTGTGAAGAACAGATGTCTCCATCTCTTGCTGGTTGTTTGCATGTCAAGAGTTCTTGCAAGTCCTGCCAAAAATGCCCATGTTGTCATTGTGTCCAGAGGGTACACGTGGAGCCCTGGGATGCCTGCAGACCTCTGCCAGCCCTTCCTGCACGGCTCGAGCCTCCTCTCCTCCTTGTGGAGGAGAACCAGAAGGGAAAAAGGCCGAGGAAGAGTGTACGAGCATCTGGTTGTTCTCTCGTACACTCTGTATTCTAATGGGAAAAAGCAATACAACTGGGGAAAAAGCATTGCAAAGTCAAACTGCTTTTGGTTTTGGCCAAGAATATTTGTTATTTCTCTAGAGCTCTCAGGGAAATAATGATAATTCAAGCTCTCTCTGCTCCATGTGCGTATGGACTTGTATTTGTCATTTTAATAGGTCAGCTTTCAATTTGCTGGACTCTTCAAACCCAGTGTTCTTAGGTTCAACTCTTTAGAGGTCCACAGCAGTAAGCTCTGTTACTTATTCTTGGAAAATTGCATTGGCAATAGTAGAGGGTGAGTGGAGATTTGAAGTAAAATCCAGAAGATCACTGCAAGCTCGAGAGACAAAAAATGTGTGTGCGCATTCACACATCTTATGCAAGCTTGCAAATAAGTACTACCATCACCACCTACTTGACACGGGTATCTTCAGAAGATAGGGAAAATGCTGATTATTTTATAAGGCTTTTTTTTTTTTTTAACCTTTTTTTGACCTTTTTTTTTTTTTTTTTTCTGACCTCCCAGAAGTGTACATTGGTGTATGAGCCTGGCTATAAAGCAAGGAGAGTTATCCAGAAATGCCAGGTTACTGTAGAAAAAAAATATAGTTTCCATGTATACTTATGCCATACTTCTTAAAAAAAGCAATATCTTTGTGTTGTAATGGTAATAGGCTTTTCATTCTCAATAACTCAAACATTTAATATCCTATCAAACTTTATTTTAACTATAACTTCCTTTTTAATAGCATAAAATACATAACATGCATGGTGTAAGGGGAAAGCATTTTTTTTCCTGTCAGGAGTGACTCATATATTCAGAGACACACTTGAAAATGTTTTCAAGTACACTTTTCAGAGAAAAATGAATTTTGCAGAATATAAATTTCCTTGATTGCTACTCAGAGCTCCTCTAAACAGCTACAGGCAGGGTAAGGTATATAGAGAAAACGCTGCAGTTCTCACTGAACCTTAAATTAGACATAAAGTGTTTGCGCACTGATATACCTGCTTTCATGAACCGGAGGCCCTATTTATAATTCCGCCTTTTCTTGAGTGGCCTTAATGCTAGACTGCCCTGTGTGTAACAGGGAAAGACATTTCTAATGGTCTCTGGGTAGGAAGCAAAACCAGGCCGGTGTACTACTCACTTAAATGAGCACTGGGTTCCCAGGAAGGGGTTGGAAGGAAGGCGATGGAGTGTTTCCAACAGCAGTAAACAGCTCGCGCAGAGAGGGTTTTCTAATCACCCTTATTTGAACTTGATGTAGCAGGGGGTCATGAACCAGTGGCATGTCCTAAGTTCATCATCAAAATACCGCCAAAAGTCACAGAAATAGCTTGATTGCCTTTGTTGTTATTTTAGACATTTGATTTGTTTCATGCTATGCGAGTATGCTACATTGTTTAGGGTAGCAATATGTCAGGGTAATACACGAAGAAACAGAGAAAACCTAAAGGTGCACATTTAGTTCCCATTGCTTTTCCTTAGAGCCAGTGAACATAAAGCATTGCAAAGGAGCTGCCTCAGTCTTGACAGAATGAAGTCAAACAGTTGTACAGTGAGCCCAGCTTAGTGTCTTTTCCTTTTTGTATCTGTTCAGGATTTACACTGATGCCAAGAAGGCTTATAACTATACTATATAAAAAATAAATAGACTTCAAAGTCTAATACTCATGCTTTTGATAGAGGAAGGCACAAATTCTTTTTCCCTTCCTTTTATTTCCTTCCGTATCTTTTTGTAAAATGCTCTTGGTTCGTGTAACAGCATTTCCTTTCTTCATTAATGCTCTCGCTTGACTAGAAAAGCCATCTCTGCCAGGTGTGCAAGCCTGGGTCGGGCGGTGATTATACATCTGTGGGATAAATGGTGGGCTCCAGTTAATCCACAAGTAGATAGTCTGTCATTCTGCTATTTTATAGTATTCTGCCAAAATCCTGTGTTTAGAGCAGGAAAAGGTTACAAAACTGAAATCCCCCCCAAAAACACCTTAATGTTGTTTTGCTTTCAACAACATCTGAAAAGTATTTTCAACAGATACGGTTCTATAAAACACTTTCTTGGTTCAGGATCTTTTCACCATCTAAACATGAATGCTATATAAATCTTTCTTAATATGATGAAAAGCCATTTACTTATTCTCCTTGGCTTCCTAAGGGAATAGTGTAAAAATCAAAACCAAAACAAACCTTTATCATTTCATAAAAGCTAGATTGAATTAAAGCTTCAAAAGTTTCAAGTTCTGCTCAGAAATTCTGATTTTTATTTACCTTACCTCTTTATCACCTTGGTAACTCTACTCTAATTATGCAAAATAGCACAGTCAAAAAGTGGATCCTGACTCCAGATCTTAAATTTCTCCTTTGCAAAATGGCTCCTACAGCTTGTAAGGACAGAAAACTTCACCATGAGCACTCAAGTCTTTTTCTGCAATGTCAATGTCTACTGCATTTATTGTTAACAAAAGGGGGGAAGTGGCCTTGAGGTATGTATTTATACTTATTCTATAGCAAGCTTTTAAGCAGCACATGACACTAAAACGTAACACAGCTTTTGCCCAAAAGGCGACGAACAGCAGAATGTGAGCAATACAGGCAGTCGTTACTGATGCTCAAGTACTTGGAGTTTGAGGTCTTTCCCGGGACACTGATGTAAGAGAGTACAGAGAGACACAAATTTCTGCAGAGCAATGGTTTAGCTCAGAATTTTAATATAGAGAGCACCAAGGCGGCATCCCGTTAGCTGAATTTTAATGACTGCATCTTTTTTATCCTGTCAGTTGTAGGGAGGATGTGAGAGATTTCATGAAACATTAATGGCCCTAACTGCAGTCTTCTCTTTTTTTTTCCTTCCTTTTTTTTTGTTTTTTCCTACAAGTGCAGTGTAAAATACAAGTTGTGCAGTGTACGGGCTCTCTGCACAGCTGTGCACTGCTCGCTCATCTTGTGGTTCCTGCTGGGGCCGAGAGCTTCCACGCTGACTGCCCAGGGAGGAGGGAAGGGGCAGAGGGAGACCACCCATCAGCTATTTCAAATGTGGTATATATTTCCGAGGATGTAAGTAAGGGGGCAGCTAGCTGTTTTCCAGTAGGCTCAGTCTCATGCGTAGGTTCCCACTAGCTGCTGGCTGGTTAAAGGATGAATTGTTAAAAAGGTGTGAAGCCACAGGGGTGTGAGCTCCTCTCTCCTCCTTGAGCCCCAAGATACAGGACTGAGAAAGGGCTGAAGAGGGACTAAATGAGAGCCAGAATTGTTGAAGGCTCATTGGATGCAAGGGCACACCAGGGAACAGGGAGGTGGTTGTAAATGCTGGGTATAACGGGGGCACTGCTGGGCAAAGTCCTGATCGATAATGAATCCCTCCAACAGCCAGTCTCTCAAATCTCAAAAGCATGCAGGGATTTGTTGGCATTTGACAGCATGCTCTCACTTTATAACTTTCCAGGAAACACATGGCTCCCAAGCCAAATGAAGAACCTTGAGGCAGATTAACACAGTTTAGCACGCACGCAGAGGCCAAGCATATTGGGAATCCAGTTTGTGAGATGCTGTAACAAACCAAGAAATTCAGGACTCCTGTCCAAAAGATGCATATCCTTGTTTTTCAGTAAGAGTTCCCACTTATGTAGAGGATGCCTGCTACAAACTTAGGAATGCTTTGTACGATGCCACAGTGTAGTGACTGTAATGTAGCAACAACCAGACTCAAACACTGATGTGTTTATCTTCATCCAAAGGCAGTATTATGCATATGTTTTCAAATGAGGAGCCTGTAACTACATCATTGTGACATTTATATGCCAAGCTATCTGCGATTCTTTGGAAACCCTTCTCACGAGGACTCAAATATTGCAGCAGCAAATGTTCTGCTAGCCAGGAGCATCACCCTGTGAAACAAACAGACGAGGTCTGGGGAAGCAGGCACACAAGCAGTGGCTGTCGGGCTCACTGGATTTCCATCTTCTCATTACCTCCCCATTCCCTAGGCAGATCCATGATTTGGGAAAAGCCTGACCTTCAGAAAAAAAATAAAAATAGTTTCTGCTTCTGTTGGAAAACAGACTTCTCATTTCACTGGAACAGCACAAACACAGCTGACCCTTCCATGAGCCAGGCAGCCCAGGATGAAGCTTTAGACTTTGTGTCTGTCTGGCAGCTGTGGGTGATTTGATGACAGGGGATGCAGCTAGGGATGCACTGCATGAAGGAGAGGTCTGCTGCCTTGTGTGTCGTACTTAAAGCAGGGGTTTATGCGGAAAGGTGGGCTGGTTGCTGAAGCCTTCAGCTGTTATGTTTTGCTTTTCAATAAGTGCTCGTTCAGGTTTCTTTGATTTCCTGCTCTGGGAGCGCTGGTGAAGGCTGGAGAGGTGCCCTGGGTGTACGATGGCTGCTGAGAAGCGCTCAGGGTTTCCAGTCTGTGTGGGTGCAGGAACGATTTGTAGCAGCACTGGTGTTTCAGGGCTAAGCTTGGTAAGCATGGGTGCTCTGAACAGCTGGAGAAGCAAATGGTCTGGCAATGCTTAGGTGCTCTGCATAGCCGTGGACGAGTGAAGTCTGCCTCAGATGAGTGTATGCATTAACAGGCCTGATGCATAGTTAGATGTAGCCCATTAGAATGATCTATTTTGGAATAAGTTTGTAAACTAATAATCAAGTCATGTTTTCTGTGCAACACACTGCGCTGCTAGTGTGCTGCAGAGCTGTGATAAAAGCAGCCACGGAATAAATAAGGCCCCAAAGAAAGTCAAATTGAAATAAAAGTTGTTTGAAGCTAGCTATGTTAATTAAGTGAGCTCACACATTTCACCATGATTAATATGAGATGCAGTGGTAGAGCTCAATATATGTGGGAGTTCATTTAGATGCCTGTAGTTCTACCTTTTTCTTTAACAAGTGCTTCTTGAATTAACTGGAAGTCTCTAATTGTAAAATGATCTCTGGTGCTGTCACAACAAATACATATATTCTGATACAAAAAGAAAACATTGTCTGTTTATATGGTTTTCATTATTGTCTCAGCTTTTAACTCTTTCTCTCTCCTTCACTCAGCACAAACTGTACAGTATTTCTAAGTGAAATGAGAATAAGGCAAGGTCATTATCAATGAATTTCTGTTTGCAAGTGGCATTTAAACAAATCTGGTGTAATAATGTTGGATGTTTGGTTTAAATTTTGAGTAGTAGTACTACTAGTCCAGACATGACATTTTTTGATGGAGGAGAGACACAGAGAAGGGTGAACTTTTGTGCTAGGCTACATGGTTGCATTTCTCTAGACTTAAAGAAATCTCCTTGGAGATCCAGGGCAACATGGGTAGATTTGGGGTTTATACCACAGGTAGCTAGCTAGCAGAAGGATGCATTTGGGAGAAAAAGCAGGTTGTTCTGGGGTGAAAAATAAAGGGAGGGAAGTGAAGGGTAAAAAACAGGAATCCCTGGAAAGAGGAAAAGTCCTCAGAACTGGAGTGGGCTGGTCTGAGGACTGCCACACACTCTGCTTTGTTTTTTCAGGAGGAGACTGGGTTTGCACACAGTGCAGTGAAGTGTAACTGCACCCTGTGCCTGACTGTGCCTGTCCCTGCACTGCAGCAGGAGAAATATTTGCCTTCCGTACTAGCTGAATGCATGGAAAGCAATACACAGGGAGGGGTGGGGGGATACCTCAGTTGCTGTAATATTCTTTGGGAAAGCAGGAAGCACTTGTACTGGAAAATGTAGTGATTAAAAGGGTCACCAGGGTTCAGTCCTGCAGCAAATACAACCTTCATTTGTTTTCTAAGTATGAAATGATTGTGGAAGGAGATAATTAACATCTTCTCTGTGCCAAAGCTGATTGCTCTAGAACTAATGAGAAAAAAATGAAAGTTTGGGAAGCAGATTAAAAGAAAGGGTACACCAGCCAAAGAAAAGCATGTAGACTAACACAGAACATTCGGTGCAATTAATTTAAAGCCTTCTGTTTTTTTCAGCTAAGGATGTACAGGCCAAGGTAGCATCTGATCCTATATAGATGCACACAGTACACCAACAAAATTGACTTCTGATTCTGTTTAGAACATTGTGTTAAAAACTGGCAGCATTATCTCAATATAAATTAATTACATGTAGGGCTACATTTGCATAACACCAGAGTCGCCATTTAAAGCAAATATACACTCATTTTCACAAGAGCTCAGCATTTTGGTTAGATTTCAGAAAATGTGGCTGTTAGAAGAATTAAGTAGAGCATGAAATAGGACAATCTCTGCTGGTTTTGTCTGTGCAGTTCATTCAGCAAAGGTGAAAAGGAGATACCAGCTATTGAAGTAGGTTTGTCCTTACTGCCCGATGTTCACTGGAGAGCCTCTTCTCTGTGCTGGGCAGTAAATCCACGGCCAAGGCACCGCTGAATGCAGTAGCAAGTGTCACACATGTCATTGTCAGCACTGCCTCAAGTGCTGAGCCCTGGAAAGCAAGCGGAGAACATGGCTGAGTTGTGCATGGGGAGAGCTGGTTTTTCATACAAGAGGTGGACCAGAATAGATCAGTCACTGCTGACTGCACTGGAAAGCCCCACTACAGGCATCTTCTCTTATTTACATGTACGTGCAGTAACAACTTTGATGAAGGGACTTTCTCTCTTGAAAGAGATGCGAATATGTTTGAGTGTTTGTTCTATATACCAGAAGGCAGGTTACGTGCTCCTGGACTAACAGCTACACTTTAACTTTAGGGAAATGTCTTTTTCATAGATATCAAAGCTCTAATACAGAATTAAGGATCTACTTATTTATTTATTTATTCTAAACATCAAATTCTCAATCAGGAAAATGAAGAGCTGTAGTGATGGTCATTATCATTACTGTCTGGACCTGTGGATTATCATCCTGCCAGTGCTCAATTTAAATCTTAACTCTCCGCAGAGGCAAAGTTGAAGCACTTGGTAAAGCCACATAGAAAGCAGGGGCGTTGGCCTAGTATTGCAAGGAAGGATTTTATTGTAGGAGGCATGACTGACACGGACGCACTGGGCAGGTGGTGGGCAGGAGGGCTCCGTCACGCCCTGAGTGCCAGGGCCAGGCTTTGCCGACATCTGCTCGGGAGAGCTGGGTCTTACAGCCTCCATTCCCCCTGCTGCCATCAGCTGTGAACGAAGACCTGGCTGTTTTGTTACTGTAAGTGGAGGCATGGCTCAGATCAAGCTATATTGCATTCACCTTCCTTTTTCAGCAGATGATGCGGAAGGAATATCTTAACTAAATTACGCCATTTCAGGGCTGACTCTCTGGGTGCTAAGCATCTCCATACATACTTCTAAGAGGAAAAAAAAAAAAAAAAAGCAAGTGTTCAGTGAATAAATTGGGACTGGGACATATCAGAGTGCTATGATTTACGGCATAGCTGCCTGATTACTGCTGCCGTCTTCCACCACGCAGCGACACGATCTTTTCTCATTCTGTATGTGCACAGTGCTTTTCACCACAGGGACATTTGGGTGACTGAGGCTTTTGAGCTGGTACATGGTTAAGATAGTGGCTAGTCATACATGACACAGACACTCAATATTTGTTACCTCAGACTGGTTGTACCTTGGACAAGGATTTAGCGGTGGCCTCTGCTGCTGCAGGTTCAGGTGAGAGTTGTTGGAGTGGTGTAAGTGACAGCTATGCTGGTGCAAATGGAAAGCACAATGAACCCTTCCTACATGCGTTTCAAATGCTGTGTGGTGGCACGTTCTGCATCTGTTGCAGTTCTTTGCAGCGTTGCCTGTGAAGGCTGCACAGGAGAAATGCCTCGCCTCTCAGGGCATTGCCATTGCTCCATGTCAGTGTGGTGGAGCTCCCAGCTCTTCCTGGAGTAGAGTGCTGCCCCTCTGCCATTTCAGGATGGGCTGGCATTGGGGTAACTGCAAGGGCAGCAAGAAAACCAGACAAATGTTGAATACATTGGTTACTTCCAACTCCATTGTTGAGCATGCAGTGCTGTCCTTTCTGACATACCACTGGATTTTCTTTGAAAATGGATTATTCGCCTTATGGGTCTGTTTGTATTTGCAGCCACATTCTCCATTGCACAGAGCATGCTTCCGACAGGCACTGGGCTGCTGGAGGATTAGGTTTCAGACGGGTTTTGAGTGTGCTTGGGAATCTATCATCTTCACAGAGATACTGCTTTCTGTAACAAATTCTTATTATGTACTTACCCTTAGGTGTTTTCATTGCTGGAGATGCAATTTTCAGAAAGTCACCTGCCCATTAAATGCTAGTTGTACAGTTTGGGAGCTAAATTTTGGTCTCATATCCCTAGTTTAATTTTCCATTGACACAACTGACTTCAGCTGAGCTGCTGCAGATATAAATCAGTTTGATAGAAGGGAGAATTTGTCCCTTTCCTATTCAACCAAAATTGCCTGTTTTTAATGCCTGGAAAACTATAATCTTCTGTCTTTCTGACTTGCTTGATGCTTACCAGAATTGCCTGAAATCTATGTCAGAGATAAAAACACCCATTTTACTTGCTGCCTTAGTGATGTAATCCCCATCTTTAAATACTTGCACTGTTTTCCAGTCTGCATTTTATTTCATTGTTTTACTCTCCATATACTCCATCTGGAAGTGAGATGCTTGTATGACTGATGCTTAAAAAAAATTAGTAGGGCTAAATGTCCTCCTCAAAGGCTGCGTGTAGCTTTGCTTCTGTTTGTCTCTCTCCTTTCACCTTCGCTTTGCTAGCAATACACTTCTCCCTCCAATCCACAGTACTCATCCACCTATCTCACCTAGTTTCCAAGGCCTTTTCTGTGGAATTTTCTCTTGCACGAGACATTCCCCTGTAAGGCCTGCAGACTTGCTGTCTTCGATTGTATTTCCACCATTAACCAGTAGTTTAAAGCTCTTTTTCCAACATGCCTATCTCAAATTAATCTAAAAAGCTGACTTCCTGTAATGTTAGTGGCCCTTTGAGTCAGTGGGAACCTGATCTAAAGGGCTAGACCTGGGAGAGTAGGATGCCTTGTCATCTGGCAGGTGTTTTGTATTCCATTCTACCACTCCAGATAGAAAGCATTGCTTCTGGAAGGGAGATCTGATTCAGGCCCCAAATCAAACACGCCCTGGGCACAATCCGTGTCACAATCTGGAGCAGTCCTCACTCCGAGCCCTGGGGCTGTGTGACACTGCAAACACTCAGCAGTTGGTGCCTCTGATTTTATGCCAAAATTAGGTTAGCTGCAACGATAGGTGAGATCAGCCTGTGCTAATCCCCCTTCCTGAAATGGTAGCTCTTATTTTCACGAAGCAAGAATTAGCTGCGTTATCTCTGTGTTAAAGACAGTGCTTATGTTGAGTATAAGCTGTAATAAGCCTTGTGAACGTGTGGCAGTGTCAGGGTGAGGCAAGCTTGTTCTTGCTCTAGGATTTACCAGGGCTGGCACAGCTCCATGGGGGGGATAGTTATTTACTTCTGTCATGTGCACAACAGCCACCCTGTCGTTCCAGGCGCCCTCATTTACTAATGCCCATCCTAGCACTGAACAGAAATGTTTTTCTCTTTATCACCAAGTAAACAAGTATGCAAGCAGGTTTCCAAACAAAGCAAGCAAACACAAATAAACCCCCAAAGGGATCAGTGTATTGGTGCAGCACTGTCTGTTAATGGAGCTGTATGGATTCCTCCATTTGCCTAATACTAACCCAACTTTCTCAGCTGTTTACAGCAGGAAAAAATCACCAATTCCGGTTTAGATAAACATTTAGGTTCCCCCACTCCATGAATTTCTTCATTTTGTAGCAGCCCAGTAATCTTTCACAGAACAAGATCAGGTGATTGTAAATCCCTCTAAAGCTTTTGTGGTGCAGAAAAATAATTTTTAACCACTTCTGTCTACTTTTTGTTATTTATTTCTATCATTTAAGAAGCTGTTCTTCAGTTTAAGCAAGCAAAGTTTTATCGGTTTTCATAGTTGCGTAATTAATGTGTAAGAACTTTGTATGGCATTTCAAAGAATGTGATGTTCCTTGCCTTGCTAAAATCTGAATATTTCTCTTTAGATTTCTGGCTTGATATTTACACTTAATGAATGAACACGAACCCAGACTCTTGAGATTTGATCAATTTTTTTGTGATTGACTGAGCTACCAAGGATAAATTTTTAAGTGTTTTTTTCCTTCATTGAGATTTAATCTCTAAGGCTGCAGTGGCGAAGAACTTGTGAGGTCCTTCAGAAATTGTGAACAGCTCAAGAGCCAGGTGTTTGGATGTAATAGTGAGCAAGCAAATTTGCCATTTTAGCCTTGTCTGCTATGCCTCAAGGTTGTGTAAATCTTTCTGGGCTAATTTTTTACAGTATCTAACAGTGTGGTTTTGTGGGCAGCGTGGGTGAGAGAGCAGTGAGCCAAAGCTAAGCGCTCCTAGTCCCTGACAATGAACGAAATCATCGTTAGGCCATTGGGTGCATATCTCACAGCACATCCGGCTGGATTTGGTGCTTTCTCTCTCTCTTTTATGGTGATACGAAGGCACGTTCTACCACCAGGCATATGGCACAAATGTAAGCACAATCAGTCTGTTGAAAGTGCAAAGAAGAATCAGCAAACAATATATATATATATATTTTTTTTTTTCCTTTGTCCTGGTATGCTAAATGGTCTGCGTGTCCTTGAAGAGCAGTTATTCAAGAGCAGTGTTTGGTACCTGGAGCCCCTGGAAAATGGCAAGGAGCTGCCATTTGCACCATGAATTTCCAGCGTAAGGTACCTGTGGGGAAAGAAGCTAGTGCATAAGTTAGGACAAATATCCAGTGGGGTGTTACCATCATAGAAAGAAGAGCCAAGGCAGTAATTGTGTAATGTGACTAAGCTTGGGTTCGATGTGTGTAGCTGAAGGGAAATCACCTTAGTGTTTATTGATCTATTTTTTCAGGCAAGAATATTTCCCCCATAGATCACCTCCTGTGGCTCTCTGATATGGTAATGTTCCACTTGAACTGAAAACGATAACCTCCTTGCGGTTACTCCCATGGCTGTGGGTTTGATGTTAAGCACAGAAGCAATTACCTTTACCTTCAGTGGTCTTTGGATCCAGCACAGGAACAGCTGCAGGAAGCCACCTGAGGAGTGCAAGGTTTAAAGATGCTGGGGAGTATTGGCTCGTGATCAGCTAATAATGGGGCAGAGGCTGTATTTGTTACAGGAAACATTTTATTCATGGCAGAAAAAAATGACTTTGAAGGGCTTATTAGCAAATCAGCCCTGCAGGAGGCTTCATTGCAGCTACAAGTGCTGTTTGCTCCTATCTCAACTACTGGTAGGTTCTGTGCTGTCCTGCCACACTTGAAACAGGTTTCTGTGGCACTGACACCAGCTCAGAGGTTGGTGTAAGCAGAAGGGAGATGCTCAGCAGCAGCTGGGGGCACTTCAGCAGCCCAGATCTAGCCCCTGACCAGATGCTGAGCCCATTGATCCAGCAAGTGTCATTTCAAGGATAAGTGCGTGGTCTGGAGATGCTATGTGGGAGTGTCATCCCTGTGCTCACATTGTATGCATGTAATATGTATTTAGATTTACTGTTTTACTTAAATAGGCACAATTTTTTCTCAATAAATAGTGTTGCATAGATTGAATGTTAAAAATGTTATTTTATTGATAAGAAACAACCGCTAAGTATTTGAGCACAAGCGTGTGTGTGTGTGTATGCAGTTGCTGTTGTTGAATTGTCAGTGAAAACAGCACTTTAATAAATATGTAAGGATAGTTATCAGTATTGCATGCAATTCCATACTCTGGTAGTTCCACAAAATACAACAGAACGGCCCATAACATTAGGATAAAACCACAGCATTAACTTTAATCTACACATAAGATTAGGGAGAAAATGCTATTTTGTTCTTGTTGGTCTCTCTGTGTGAAAATCTTCCATCTATCCTGTAAAGATCTACAAACGTAGATCTATGACAAAACAATTTGAATAAAAAGTGGAAGGAAACTATTGTTGAACAACAACAACAACAAAAAAAAGCATATGCTGCATACCCAAATGCATCTTACTCTCTGATTATAGGGGCAACTATCAGGAGTGATTCAATTTTTGGCTTGTCAGTCATCTGGGAAGAAAGTGTGACCATCTGCAAAAGTGGCAGAAATTCAGAATATTTATAAGAGTCAGTTTTTATTTTACAGCTTAATTCTCACCAAATAGTTTTTTAACAGTATGTAGAAGAATTCATAGGCAGGAAGTTACATCTGAAAATATTTTCATGAGAATTAGGTGAAGTTATTTGGTAGACTCAGCAATTCACTCCTTAGTATAATAGAGAATAATTCGCTTTTTACCATTCAACCAATGACCTGAATTAATTCTGGGGGGGGGGGGGGGGGGAATATATTTAATCTCACTTCTGAGTATTTTCAAAATGGCATTAGATTGGCTGTCTTTTGATTTTGCCTTGTGTCATAGAATATAATCCAGGACTGAGTCAGTACAGGCTAACCATGAACATGATGAGCACAGAGGGATAAGTTCTGCCAGGACGGGCTGTCGGTTGTTCACCTTTGAGTTCTGATTGCACTAAAATGGAATTTCTTCAAGTATATCGTAATTGCTTTTTTCTTCAGGAAGCAATGAAGTACAGTGCCCACTGCAAAACCCCAGCTTAGCCTCTGTGTGGCTGAGCTAATAGCTCATACAGAAGGAAAGCTCCTTTGCTGGGACAGCTGCATCTTTTACACATACAAGAGGCCGCTCTATTATTTTTATTAAATGTGTCATGATTATTTCCAGTGGAGAAGTTCCTTTCTGTAGTCTTTTAGAGAGGTTATAAGATGCAGACTTTGCACCCCCGTGATCAGTAATATTCTTTGCTTTGTCTTATTCTATTGCATGTAATAATGTAGGGGCTTTTTGCTCCCATCAGTAGACTGTAATTCTGTTATGGATGAAGAAATTTCTGTTTGAATGTGCTAATGGGCATAATTCTCTAATAGCAGTTGATGCCTCCGTAATGGATTTAGTTTATCTTCTCTTGCTGCATTGTCTCTGAGCTGGTGTCCGCGGATTGTTAATGGAGGGGCCTTAGAAAGCCTGGAAGGTTTGGGTGCTGCCTTACCTGGGCAGAGAATAACCATCATCGGGTCCCTGTCCCAAAAAACATACGGTGTAAAGAGGGAGAGAAGAGGAAGCAGGAGGGGGGATCAGCGTTGTGAAGGCAATTAGATTTCCCACCCTCCAAAAAATACTGGCATTTCATGCTCTCTTGCAAAGTTTGAAACAAAGATTAGGTTTGACTTAAAAGAAATTACAAAAATGTTCTACGATATATTGAAATATTTCATTTCTTAGCATTCCAAGTTGAAACAAGTAAGAAGAAAATCTCAGCATCATAACTTGGGGGGAGAATGGTTTGTGGAAGTGTTGCCAGTTCCCTTTGTTCTAAATCACCCTGAGCTCCTGCCAAGCCTCAAGTATCAGCACTGCAGTGTTTTAATACCCTGTTTGCTTTCCTGGACAAGATTTGTCAGACAAGTTGCACATACAAATTCTGCTTTACACTGTAGCACTGCATTCTGTACAGGACCTATAAGAAGTACTACTGAGCTCAATTTAAAATGATATTTTAAATGAAATTTTAGGCTGCCTACAATTATTCTCAAAAACTCTTTGCCATATACAGTTAGGTTATGAAATTATTGCCTATGTCGTAGAATGGAAGAGAGCAAAATTGGCGTTATATAAAAAGTAACACAATTTTGTACTTATTAAAGGACAGGCTTGTGGAAATGGGATCTTGATATGAGACACCATTGTTCAAAACACAATCTGCTCCGCATTTTGATTCTTACTGCTTTGTATGCTGCTAAGCCTTGAAATTCCTCAGGCTGGCGTTGTCTTCAGAAACTCAGGAGTTACGATCACCCAAATGAAAATGGGGAGAAGTGTGTGGGAGGCAAGTGCATGTGAAGAAGAGAGATGCTATAACACCCTTCAGCATAAATATACCATAGGAAAGAGTAAGTTTGTTTCTCCACCCTTGTTTTCCCCTCTCTCCCACACCCTCCTTATCCCTTCTCTGCCCCCCCAGTTGCCAAGCCGTTACATCCTCCTCCTAAATAAGGCTTTTACAGCATTTCTCATGTGACCCTTCCACACGGTCACAGCAATCTTGCAGACGTGGCTCTGATGCAGTTTGTGACTTCCACCAGAATAACGTGCAGGAGTTAACTCATCACTCCCACTGAGCGGTGTGTCTGAGGCCCTGCTGCCTTGCAGTGAATGAAACGGGGGTTCTGAGCAACTGAAGCCTCCCAGGGGCAGAATATGGTGCTAATGGGATTATGGGGTTAATTAACCCCAGGTTAATTAACTGGGTATTAATTAGAGTAGAATATGACAGGATACGGATGGCTCCTTGAGTTCTCATGTTGTGTCAGAGGTGACTCCATGTCAGCAGGGATTCCAGCGGCGTTAACTCGCTTAGGTTTCACTCTGGTCAGGGGAAATAACTAATCAGGGGATTAGTGTCAATGGTAAGAAATCATTTGGGTGGCAGAGATTATAAAGGGAGTTAGAAAGGAAGGAACATGAACTATAGAAAAATGCAGTGGTCCTCAAAATCAGAATTTGAAAAATTGGTTAGAAAATAGGGTCTTCTGAGATTGTTTGGGGGATTGAAGGGTACAAGAAAACAACAAACCACAAGCACCACTGCCAGAACCAAAAAAAAAAACAACCAAACCCAGCAGTTACTGGGCTAGATTAGAGTGGAAGAAAAACAGGAAGCCACTGTGGTGCAAGGAAAGAGAAACAGAATGGTAGGAGGAGACAGGATGACTCCGTTATTTAGGTAATTGGAATGTAAAAGCCGTAAGATGGCTGGCATCCTCCCAGAGAGCAGAAACAGCAGCCAGCCCAGAGCAGGGAGCAGGGAAGGACTGAGATGGAGAATATGTAGGTCCAATGTAGCAGGGCATGAGGATTTTCATCAGACTGTGAGGGAAGACCTTGTGGAAGTAAATCCGAGTGTAACGGTCTGGGGATGATTCTGGAAATTCATAGCCCACGTGTGTCTTCTGCTTGACTCCCTTCCCTTTCTCTGTGGTGCCTCTGCACTCTTCCTGCCCCTGTATGTGCTCAGACCATTTTTCTCAAAACCAGTGACATGGCTGAGAGTTGTACTTTTCTTTTGAATGTGATTGAACTTACTTTGCAGGCTTGGGAGCTGGGTGTCTGCCAGCTGATTTGCACAAGCATTGTCTCTAGGACACTGGCATAAAAAATAATTGGGAAAATTACAGGTCTTAGTTTAAAAAAAAATAAAATACAAGAACAAATAATTTAGATCATGTCTGCACACTAGAGGAATAACATGTTGAGATGAAAAAACCCATGCTGGTTATTTTTCATCAAAACAATATCTAGATCTGTTAGGATCCATTTTCCAGATATCCTCAACTGAGCTGTGGGAAAACCCTCAAAAGCCTGCCTTTATGATTTAATCTGACAGCCCAGAAACTTACCCAGCAAAAGATGGGTTAAGAGAAAACACACACAAACCAACCCTCAGGCTGCAGAGGTTGCAGCACTTCCAGTCAGATCACCACGAGTTCAAAATCATGCAAGCAAAGTTCAGTTCCCTGTTTGTGCCTGCATCAGATAAGTTGTGAGGAAACCATGAGTAGTCCTGTGCGGCTGGGAATGTGAAGCCAGCACGTCTGTGGGGGCAGATTGCAGCTCAGGGCTCACCTTCTGCGAGGAGGTCGCTGCTCCCCAGCTGCTGCTGATAGCCAGCCCTGCTCTGAAATAGCCCTAGAATTGCTAATGATGACTGGGGACAATAATATCAGGCTTTTTTCCTTGCTAGTAAAAACAGTTATTTTCACAATAAGATGCAGTGCTTGCCGGAGGAGAAAAAAATGTCAATTTTTACCTTAACAGGAGCAATTTGGGAAACTGGAGTCATTTTAGGAACGCACTCCAACACAGCTGGAGATACATTAAAGGTGTCGGTGTTCGAGTTACTGAAAATGAGAGTAACTAGCAGTAGCCAAGCTGCAGGTGTGTGCTGGCCTGAAGGAGCTCAAGCACACCAGCACCAGAACATGTTCAACCTTTCAGCTTGCTGCAGAGCTGGAAAGCTCACCAGGAGGGCTTGCACTTTGACTTAAGGACTCTTTTGGGTAACGTTGCCTTTGTCTTTCCCAAATGTTAGTTTTTAATGAATGTGACGTCAAAGATTCGTTCACTTCAACTTGTGTGTGTGTCTTGGTCATTTCCACCCAGCTCTGCCAGCCCATGCTTACGGCAGTAGTGACGGTGGTTGTGCCCCTGGGACAGCCCTGGTGGTCAGTGGCAGCAAAGTGCTGAGGCGGGGTTGGTGTCATTCTGCGTAGCTCTGGGGTCATGTCTGGCAGGAATGCACCCTCTGACGCTGCAGAGTTGTTCTGGTACTTGCCAAGGGCACAGATGCCATTGTCCCTCAGTTGTGATGTGCTGGGAGGAAAGGGGGGGTGTCACTGCTCCCCATGGCTGCTTGGAGATACACCTTCCTCCTAGCAGGAGTTACTCCTGCTGAAGCGGGCACTGCCTCCCTGCGATGAAATCCTTCCGGCATGCTGTGGCACCAGCAGCTCTAAGAGCTAAGAATGTGAGCCAGCATCCTGGAGACATTGCTGAGCCGTTCGGGAACGCACCGCCGAGCATTCACACACATACTGCGTACGGGGTGTCTGCTCCTAAGCAGGTTTCAGTGACAGCAGAAGGATCTGGGATGGCAGCTCTGTGATTTCTTGGTCTCCAGCACAGGCAGTTCCTGGGCAGCAGGTTCTCGTCCCATTTACCCCCTTGCCTTGAAATGGAAACCTTTTTCTGACTTCTGCTCCCTTTCTGCTGTGTCTGGTGGCACCCCAGGGGAGCCTCCCTGTCCTGCGCTTCGCTAAGCGAAGACCAGCACAGGCAGGGGTTTAGTGGGGCGACGTTAGCCTCATTATCGGTACAAGTATGCCCACTATACTTTGCTATTACATTGGGATTATGAATAATTAACACAACACATCATCTCTAAAGTACATAAACAGTACATTTCAGAATCCATTAGCCCTTTAAAAATAATTGGGTGTCGTCTTTTCTTTGTTAAATTGCAGCATTCAGTAATTCGCACTGGGTGATCCAGTCATTAGTGCAAATTATGTTTAAGAACTAAAACTTAAATATATTCCATTCTCCAAAGCCCTTCCTTGGATGGTAGGAAAATGATTGTGCTGCCAGTTACTTGATTTGTGTGGTAGCGCATTAAAGAAACTCTGGCAGACTTTAATTTGGTGCTCTGGGCTTGTGATGTCTCCTAGGTTACGTTATGCTCATCAAGGTAAAATTTTATTACAAGGGAAACAGTAAAATGAATATTTTTAAAATATTGACAAAAGGAGATTTAGTTATTTTCCTTTTCTCCTCCAATACTTTGTCGGGAAGGAGAAACCTTTTCTCACCAATTTGGTCGGAGTGGAATTGCAAGCACTCAGACAGGCTTACAAAACTGTTTCTTAAAGAACCGTTGTCTTAAAGACCTCTGGAATTGCTACGGTAAAAAATTCTTGCAGCCCTGCTGCCAGTATCATTTCAACTGGCATACAAATAAACAGGTTTTCAGCAAAAGGGTACATGTAACGAAGGTGTTGTCAGGAAAAAAAAAAAAAAGAGGTTCATATCAACTTCAACTGAAAATACAATTTTTTCAGATGGATCCAATCAACAGAAAAAAAGCTTTGCTACCTTTAAAAGTAAATACTAAAAATGGAGAGAAAGGGAACTGAAGGCACAAAATAAGTAAAAGGAAAATCAAACATTAGGAGAGTGTTAGTGTAGCCATGGGGCTGAGTTAAGGACAAAAATGCTTCTACAGCTTGCATTACAAAGCTTTTTACTTTTTTGTGTGAACCTTTTAACACGGGATCTCGAACAAGATTAATGGTAGTGATAATAAAGGGAAAATTCATAATGTGTTTCTCCTTCCAAGTAGCAGTCAGAGAGAGAGAAATTAAAAGCAGCATGGCTGTTTCTGAATTTGCTCTATGTTAGTGGCTGGCAGTTCTAGGTCTGAGTTGCAGCACAAGAAGGGAGGCCATGAATTAAACCTGGAGACCTGAGGACACAGATCACTATTTTGTGCTCTGAAGAGTAACAGGATAATTTTGCTAAATAATGGAACTGACTCAGTGCTGACAATTTCATCTCTTTTGCTGTGTCCTTATTTTATTTATCAGACAAGTTAATGGCTGTATTTACAGCCTGTGAAGTACCCAACTAAGGAGGAGACCTTGGAGACTGCAGGGAGACTCCTGAAGAATGGTGCCTCACACACCACTCAACTTTTAATTCAAAGGAAATAAGACATGAAATGAGAGTAGATTAGGGGCGTAACATCAGCATGGCAGCTTCTACGATGGTATCTGCTTTTGTCATTGGCACGTGACACCCAGCACGTTCAACCCCTCGCACAGTGGGTGAATGCACCACTTCCCACCTGCTGCTGTGAGCAGCCCAAACTGGCATACTTTGGTGTTTGTTACGTTTTAAGACTATTTTTTTTTTGACATCCTTCTGCATGCGTAGGTACCTGTAGCTGCAAAATGCAGTATGGAGAATCTAACGATGGCAATCAAGTATTTGTTATTTTTATGTCGTGGGCAAATAGTAATAATAATTATTGTTAGGGTTGTGTTTAAGGACCATGCAAAATGGACATAACTGGCTCCTGCTGGGGTGGTCCTGCCATCTGAGCACAGGTCAGTGAGAGGGCTGCTGCACAGGGCAGCTCGTAGCTGGAAGGGAGAAAAGGTTTCATCTGCATCGTGGAAGTGAGGGGGTTGAAGAAGTAAACTACCGTACTAAGAGGCCTACTGCAAAAGAAGGAAACAGAGGGAAAATGAAGGAGATATGGGCAAGAAATACGGAATGAAGTGAGGCTATAGTCCATGATGAGAACCTTTACCGGGCCTGCATTTCTGGGAAGTACAGATGAGCAGATGTGGGTGTGTGATCATAGTTCTGCCAAACTTCCGAGAGCGCTTGATGTGTGCTTGTTTGCCAGCAAGAGAAAGTCAACTGCAGCCTGTGTGAAGTTCTTAGGGCCCAGTAGGTCTCCCTTGCTGCTCTTTCTCCTGTCTGGTACTCCTACATGGGCTCGTTTCCTTCACGTCCATCTTCTGAAGTTAAGTGAGAAAGAAGTAGCCAGTAGATGATCTCCCTCACTGTGCACAGTCCCAAGTACCTGTATTTCTGGGAGAGCGAACGTTTCTCTGGTTACTTCAGTTTCTGCATAGAAGAGCCTGAGGCACACTTCCCTCTTCAGTGCCCTGGCCAAGAACTGCCATCAGCGTGTGCTTCCTTTTCCCTTTGAACTCAGAAAGAGGCTGGGATTGGGGCTTTCCAACTTGAATCTGTGAGCTGAACGGACTTCCGTGTGCTTCAAGGATTATCACAAGGTCAGCTGGATGTTTTTTTACCTTGATCAGAATCATCCATTCAAAGCCAGAGAAAAGAGACTGAGGACATAGCAGGTACTTTTTGTCATTGCAATCAATGCAAACCTGAGGTTGAGGTGGAAACTGTGTGATTTACTCCTTGCCATGAATCCTACAAAAAGAGCTCTTTCTGTACAAAAGGCTGTGTAGGAATATGCTGGTATTCATGTACTCTTTTTGCCATTTTGGTTGCTGGATTATTGAGTTACTCTAAAGGCTCATCTGTAAAAGAGGAGCAAAGCAACCCTGCTGACTAGTAGTGATGGCAGATGCGTGGTTAAGTCTCTAACAGCTATGGAGAGCTGGCCCCTGGAAGGAGCATTTATGGCCCCCTTTGTCTGTTCTAACGGGAACCTCTGTTTGCTGGTGTGAGGGTGGTTGTTCTGAAGGCATCACAAGTGAGTTTCTTTACAAAATGTGCAGAAAGGCCAGGCACTGACTGAGACTTCTCAGGGGGACCACAGAAGTTTTGTACCTGCCTCCACTGAAGTGTGACCTTCGGGAAAAGATTGAGGCTGGTAATATATCACACTAAAGAAGATGAAATTCCCAAGTCAGAGGCCTGCCATTGTTGCTTCTACAAGAAAAAAAACTCAGTTCCACTGGACAAAATAATACAGAGTTATGCATACAGACATGGGGGAGCAAACCCCAGCAGCTTATTTATTATCTGCTGTCATGACTGTCTCTTAGAACAGTTGTATTAGAAGATTGTAGAGTTCAGCAGCTGATTGTTCGTCCTAAATCTGCTTCTGCTAGCCCTGATAGACCTGACATAATTATGTCTGACAATAAGCTGCCATTTCATGAGCATATGCTTAAAGCTGTTGCAATGAATTATGGCACAGCATGTCCCTGTTATCCCCAGTGTAACCGGTTGATGGAAAACAAAATAATAAAGTGCCTACTAAAAAGGTGGGGAGGGTTAGACTCTTACCCATATTTAACATTGTTAAATTACCAAATGGCATCAGTGGAGTATGGGTTGTCATCTACTGACATCTTGTTCAACAGAAAATTGAAAACAGGGTTGTCCGGGCTGCTGGGAGCGGATGTCAGAGTCAGTGGGTACTTGCAGATATGCAAAGCGACAGATAAGACAAAACAGAAATACTCAGTATGATTTAAGGTCCCAGAAGCTGCAAGTGCTTCATGGAAATGCAGCTGTGCACATCTGCGATGGGAAGGAATGGCTGCAAACAGCACAGGTGCCAAAACACGGCGCCTCTTCAACTGCGTGTGCCATGCTCAGGTGTACACTGTGGGAAACCAGATGACTCCAAATCCCCGCAGGCGATGGATACAGGGCAATGAATTGGTGCCACTGAGGAAAAATCTTCAAGGGATTCCAATGAACAAGCTCTGAGAGAGAACAGAACCACCAGGATAATTGAATTTAGTAGAGAAAAACAGCAGTAATGCTGGGCTCTGCAGTCTGGAAGGGCTGAGCGTGCAGTTGTGTGTCTGTGCTCCTTGGGAAGGGCTGCACGTCGTGCCAGGAGAGCTGTGCCCAACGCCCACCCTCTGTGTGCATCCACCCTCTGCCACTGGAGCTGCCCTGTCCTTACTGCGGAGGCTGTTCCTTAGCTTCATGGGAGCTCTCAATTGTAATGGCTCTTCCAACCTTTACAAAATGGTATTTTCTTCTTATTCTGTTTAGGCTTTCTTACACAATGGCGCTTAAAAAAAATAATCGTAATATTTTCTCTTGGGTACAGTGGCTATCCCAGTGTATCTAACAATAGCACTGCTTCCTTCTTTATTCCTCCGCCCTCCCCTTAAAAAGGAGAGGAGGTTCTCAAGCCTGTCACGGAGCAAGAAGTGTTTACCAATGAGCTCCATCAGGTAAGCTTGTTCTTTGGCCTAAATTTTTCTCTATAGCCACATGCTTTGGAAAAATGTGCTATTTAAACGGACAAGATTGAATCTTCAGGAAACAGCAAGCCTTAAGTAAATTTTTCACTCCTTTCTCAAAGGCAAAGACTGGAGGGTTTTGCTTGGGGCTTTTTGTTCTTTTTCTTTCTTTCTTTCTTTTTTTTCTTTTTTTTTCTTGAGCATATGTTTACTCCTGGTACCTGGAGACATTCATAAACAAACAAGGCAAGGGAAGGGGAGAAAAAAAGAAAAGGGAGGAGAAAAATCTTTAACTCCATAGGCATGCAGACTGAGGTTAATGGACACACCATGTTCTGTGCATCTGAGCTAGATCACTGACATGCTCTCCATGGTGCAATTTTAGAGTTGTTCCAGGAAATCAGCTTTCTTTATGAGATGCCCCACCTCACCGCTGACCTTATTTTTTGAACATAATATTAGACCTAAAGGATAGAAGGTAATGGATGGGAACTAATTTAATCTGAGCAGTGGTGAGCGTTGGATGAAGCTGTTCTGACTGCATCTTGACTTTCCAGGTAGCGTCAAGGTACAAAGTTTTGTTCAGATTTTGAAACTGCCATCAACTCAAATTGCTGTGACAACACATCAAGTCAAGTGGGGATGTTCCCAGCCTCTTCCTTAGCTGTCCTGACAAAGCTGTTGTGTAGCATCCCCAAATGTTAGTGTTCATTTCCTGGTCAAATCAATCTAACTGAGGTTTAAACGTGGCAGAAATGTCATGCAGGAATTGAGATGACTACTTCTCTTTGCTGTGGTTGTTTTTTCTATTTTCCCTTCAAGTTACAACTGCAGAGAAAACCTCTTTAAAAATGTAACTGGGTTCTACGCATGCTGCACCAGTGTAGCTTCATTACTTTCATGTGGTTACTCCTTACATCTGTGTTAGTATCACAAGTATGAGGCTTATTAGTTCTGGAAGGTAGAAACCATTTTGAACAGGCCAGCTTTGCCTCTAGTATATGCTCACAACTTGAACTAAACATGTTTTGATATCTAAGTAGTAATTTTAAAAGTTAATTTTTTAATATGTCTCCATTTTCTTGGCCTTTGAAAATCCTTCTAATCCTGAAATAAACCACAAGAGAGCCATTTCTCTGTGCTTCTGATCCAAGAGAATACAGACAATAAAGAACCCCTCTGCAAAATTAAATAGCTTGTTCAAGTATCTATGTATTAACCAGAGATCACTGAGTGTGTTACTAGCTATTGTGGGACAGTGCTGAGGAAGTTTCTTGTGTAAGTAATCAGCTTACTGCTAGTGGTCATGTCTGCTCTTAGGGGGGAGATGTATTAGAGAAAAAAATATATTTTTAAATGTATTATTTCCTGAAGTTTGCAAATTGCTTTCTAGCTGATGGTTATGTATCATAGCAAAATATTGGGCTATAAAGAAGTCAAATTCTTTTAGAAATAAAGCTTATAACGCTTAGCGCTTATAACGCTTTCTGGGATGGAAGCATATATATATCATGCAATATTGGGGAAAAAACGTGAATATTAGTGAAAATACAGATCTTATCTACTTGAACTGGATAATGCATCTTTTTTTCATGCATCTGGAGTCTGAAATGCAAACTCCTTGAAAAATCTCTTATAATGTATTATTTAATCTCCTCTGTAATACACATCGTCCCCACTACAGAATACCCTTACACAGAATATGTGTGTTTGGTGCTCTTTTAGGGGAGGCTCCACCTGGCAGAGACGATGGCTCGGATCCAACAGCATAATTGTACCTACTTGTATCACCCAGCCCACGAGTGATCTGCTCACCTCAACACCAGTGCTCACAAGAGTACAGCACATGAAAGGCTTCTCCGAGTTCTTGGTCAGAGCCATAGTCCAAAATTATTTTCCAGCAGCCACTGAGTCCCTCTCTTCATCCCAGTCCCTAATTAATAAGTTCCTGCACGTGCTTTTGTTTGCTTGCTCGTTCTGCCTTTGAGATGTCTCCCTTGCTCTCCAAGACACGGCCCGAGAGAACAGGATGAAAGAAATGTGGCTTGGGGGTGGGAGAAGGCTCCAGAGCATAGAGGGGAAAAACTGTCAGGCCAGCAAAATGGGGCTACAGGGAGAGGAAAAGATGAGTTAGACACTGCTGACAGAGAAGGCTCAGATAGACATTTCAGTTTTGGCTGCTTGGACAAGCAGAAATTTCTAATAGGTTTTTGCTCCTTCTGTTAGCATGTTTGAACTCTTCCCTCTGAAAATAAGTGTTCAAATCAGCAGTGTAAGAAGTATTTTTTTGATCTACATGTTACAATCCTTGTCTTTCCAGGAGAGACTGTCCGGCATTGACTCGAGCAGGAGAGTGGAACTGGGGGGATCTAAAAATATCAAGGGCTTTGTTCCCTGTGGTGTCTGCAGAGATTTTACTTTGCCTAAAACCAGGTAGCAGGTCTCACAGTAGGCTAGGGAAAGGACTGGGGAGAGAAAAGAAGACAGCATATGCATTTTAACTACAGGCAGGGGAAACAAGTGTTGGCAGAGCTGAGTATTCAGAAGTAGAGGGGCTGCTCAGGCGAAGTCGGAGTGTTTTCCTTTTTTTTTCAAAAGGGAAAGGGGGACTTTTTGTTTTGTTTGTGTGTTTACTCAGCAGGGATTGCATTGCAGGGACTGGGGGGAGAGGATGCCTTAAGATAGTACACGAAAACAAACATGAAGTGTGCTCTGGGGTTTGTTCTGTCTCCTCACTAGAGAAAATACGTGCCAGGCTCAGGTTCTCCAGACCGTGCAACCAAATAATTTCAGCAAGCTGAAAGCAGCCTTGAGGGGCGTCAGGTGGAGAGGAGAGCCTGTCGCAGGGAGTCTAGCACTTGATCAGTTTGGATACCAAGCATCCTGCGACCTGCTGACTCTGAAGGGGAGACATTGAAGTAAATGAAGATCTCCTGTCTGTTCAGTTCTCCTCTTGTCTGTTTAACTCTTCAAACCCATAGCTCTTCCTTTCTGTGCTTACTTTGGGAGTAAATCAGCAAATTGTTCTTTAAAACTTCACTCTTCTCAGCCTGATTATCTCCCCTAGGGTCCCCAGTCCCTATTTCTGGTTAGAATATGACTGGTGAAACTCTGTGGTAGAGCAAGCCAGCTGCCAGCTACAGAGGAAATTTCTTTCAGCCACGCTTAGGCTGAACAGAAACACATTTTTAAAAAAGTATAAGAAGGAAAAGGCAGACACAGTGAAATAGATCGTGTAAGTTCCAGAGATTAAAAACCTTCTTCTCATATGGTTAGGAAGCAGCAAAAAAGCATTAGTGATGCAAGGAGAATATTCATAGTAGTACGACTAATTAATGTGTGAAATATTCTGTAAAAGCTTTTGAATTATGTACGATGGCTCATTGGTTAACTGGAGACCAGGAACTTGGCTTCTAATTCTGGAAAACTCCTTTCTTATGCAGGCTTCTGGTAAATCACTGTGTGAGTTTACCCTTCAGTGTCGATGGTGAGCACCACAGCCCGAACTCAGATCTAGACGCTGTCTGGCAGCTCGTGAGCATGTGGCAGGTGGTAGCAGCGGAGGTGTGCTTAGGGAGAGGGCCAGGAGCTGCTTTGCTGCCATGCAAATCCTGTGCTTCCCGCCCCAGCAGAACGTGCCTGCTGCAGATCAGGATGCTGAGCACACGACTTTGGGGCAGATTCGTTTGTATGTCCTCTGGGCCTGCATCTGCTTGTTGTTGCATTTGTCCCATGTACGTTTTGGGGTCTGAAACTCTGTAAGGGAGGAACCAGTCTCCAGCTGCAGCAGGGTGTGCTCACAACTGCTTGCTTGGCAGCAATAATCCTGCTCTGTTCTTTCCATGTAAATGCAAAGAACTATACTTTGTGGTTTCTATGTGGCGATTTTAAATTGTGCAGGGTCACAAGGTGGTGAAAGGTAGTGTATGCATGCCCAGGCATTAATGAAGAGTCTAGTCCATCATATTTTATTTAAAGCCCAAGCAAAGTTTTGCCTTGTTAAGGAGGTACATTAGCGGGAGACAACTGAGGCCGCGTTGTGCTGCTTTTCAGTCATGTGTTTTGAACGACAGCTGTCTGCTGGGTGGTGCATGCGGCAGACCATCACTTGACAACAAGGCATTAGCGACTCATATTCACTGATTTCCTCATTCAAATGAACCCAAAACACTGCTTGGGAGGGAGCTTCGCTTCCCCCAGAAGACGCAGCAGGAGGACGGGAAAGGCTGTGGCCATATTGCTCACTGAGAGCAAAGTAACTTCAGCTAGAAGGGATTCTTGTGCACAGCTTCCATGCCACTTGGAAACAACAGTACGATGAATTCCCTCAAGTCTTTATCTGGTAGCATCTAGCAGAACTAGCTCACTCTTGCTGCCTGCTTTGGGGTAAAGGAATGTTTTGTATGGCACAAAGAGTGAAACTTGCACAAGCCACCACAGCGAGCTGCTCCACGCTGCAGGCCCCCTCTCCCTGCTCCCTGGAGCATCACCCTGAGAACAGCTCTGATCTGTTCCCGTTGGCGAAGCCCCTCACTGAGCAACCCATTTCTGTCAGTCCCCTGAGCAGCAATTTAAGAGGCTTCTCTGCACTATACACGTTGAATTTTAAGTATGTATCACCAAAGCTTTTTGGAATTATTTTCAGCTGAAATTACACACAAAATGATGGGCTCTTTTCTTCCTAAATTCAAACAGTTTGAAATATAAGGTAAATATTTCTGGATGGAGAGAAGAAGGATGAAACCTCCAGAGACTCTGACACCAAGATTAATGGCTGAAAAAAAAGAAATTGCCTTCCCTGGATGATGCAGGACACTGACTCTCCCATTCATTGTCTTCATTACTCTGCTGAGTGAAGTAAAAGTAACAGTAAAAGTAACTGAAATTTCTCTTCTCTCACTTCTTTTTTTTTTTTTTTTTTTTTTCCCCAACTAAACAGGCTTTCGAATAATATAGAAATGTATTTACCAATAAGATCATTTTCTGCAATTTATCAAAGGATGTTTTACAAGGAAATTCCCAAACTGGAAATCACATTGGTCCCCTTCTCGGGTTCTGGCCTCCCCCTCAGGAATTTTGATTTTAATCTGGGCCAAGTGTGCATAAATGAGAGAAAGAATAAATAAGGCTTGGAAAATGAGGCATGAAAAGATGTAAAAAAAACCACCAAACTGAGCAAAACTGAAACACGCTCCTTGGACAAACTGCAACCCTGTGACGTTGGTAAAACTGCAGGGCTTCAACCCAGTGTCTTTAACCCAGGCTGGCTACGTTCTGGGTTTGGGGACGGCCATGAAGATTATATTCTGTGTGTATATCTTTCTTTCTACTCTCTTCTGTGTTGTCTTTATGGCATAAGCAAATAACACTTGTTTGTTTGCTGCCAAGCTATTGTAATTTATCTCACAGAATTGGAGAGTTACCAGAAATTTGTGTGCAAAACTAATTCTTGTTTCCCCCAAGATATGAACAATTATAGGCTTCCCATTTTATTTCCAACTGTCTCAGAATAATTTCTGCTTATAGTTCAAAGACAGCCCCGAAACCATTTAAGCAGCCACGATACAATATTCCCAGTACAGTTTGGAGCCCGAGAAAATCATGTAATGACTGTGAGGCCTTCTGCTGCTCCTGCAGTTCTTTCAAACATATTTGATCAATCTTTGTAACTTAACAATGTCAGCCTGACAGTGCTTAATGAGGATACTTAATGTTGTCCGATGGCTTTTCAATAATATTTTCTCCAAAGTGTCTGGATCAATGACAACAGTAGTCTCTTAGAGAGCATTTTGTTGGTGGGAGTGATATTTTTGCTCACCTGCAAGCCCTGATGCTTTGCTTTTCAGAGGAGTACCGAGCTGTGTGCCCATGCCATGTGTCACAGCAGAGGGAGAAAGAAGCTGCAGGAGAGCTCCAAGCTGCTCAGCCTGGGGACGGGGCCACTGAACTTGTGCTGCCTTTGTTTGTGTGCAGACCTTTGGGGAGAATTAGTGAACAGGGAAACTGCGCACAGCAACAGAGAGGGCAATTCATCCGTGTTGTTCTACATTTTTTTGAGAATATTTTGGCAAGTGTCTTCATGCCTGTTTCTATCTCTAGTCTGTAGATCAAGTGCTGCCTCGTAGCATCCTGTGCAGCCATCTATGTGTTCTGCAGCTTTCTGCTCCTGCGGTCTTCCTCCCTCTCCTTTCTGTCTTGTCCCTTTGATTCTCCACTTTTCTGGTCCTTTCCTACCAGAAGCTCATCCTTTCACCCACCACAAACCAAACATGAAATTAAAGGAGAGTAAAATTATTCCTTTGGCACCAGGGAGATGTTTACCAGAACTGCTGCTGCTCATAGTCCTTTTGTATGCTTTCCTTCTGCAGTGGCTTTTGTCTTGTCTATGTGGCTGCAAGCTTTTCAGGACTCACACCAGCTCTTACTCTGTGTTTCACCGTGATTTTTGCATAACAGTGCCCAAGACTTGTTTTGTCCCTGGGCATGACTGTAATGAATATAATAAACAAAATAACTTAGCCAGTTTCTTCCACTTGACTGAGCTCTCCTTTTCACTGTCACTTCTCCCCTTGTAATGCATGAGGATGGGTCTGAGTGAGGAAAGCATTCTGTACTACATTCAAATGCTTCTCTGTAGAAAACGCCAGGCAAGATATTCCAAATGTACACAATAAATGATGTGTGCAGGAGGCTTTGCTGGGGCTGTGTCAGTAGTAGTAGAGATGTCCATTAAGGGCTCCAAATTTCCTTTCCTTATGTTCTCAGTGCCAAGTGATCAGAAGGATAATTCTGTTCCCATTCCTTTTCATTTTTTTTTTTTTTTTTTTTTAGGTTCTTTCCCTTAATCTGATATTACTGCAGCTTTTATGGGTAAGCACATATTCTTTCACTTCCTTAGCAAGAGAAACACTGGTGGTATGATCCAGATGTATGAATACCAAGGTTGTATCTTAGAAAAAGAGGCAACTTTACTACAGTACTGTATTCTTAGCCTAAGGTCTAAGTACATGCCATAACAAAGCAGCAGTCTTCCAAATTTACTATCAATGGGCCTGATAATATCCCAGGGCTGCTTTTCATATTTGGTTTGCATCTCTCTCCTCTCTGTCAATATGTTGGGCACAGTTATTTGAGCATCTTGAGGGAGAAACAGATGTCAGCAATAAAGGCAATAATGGAGCTGATTCAATTCTTCAGCTATTAGCCAAGAACTGCAAACAGATATCTTGATGATACTCTGCATTTTCTATGACAAATGTTAAAGTATTTAACCTGGAAAGCCTTCAAGACAATGAAGTTGTTTCCAGAGGGATTAATAGCAACTGGACTACAATTTTTCTCAACACTGTCTTGGCTTTTCCTTGGCAAAGGTCCTCCTCCACCTTTTGAACAACAAGTGATATTACCTAGGGATCTTCCTCCAGAAACAGCATCACTGTATCTTCCAACATTTGTTTTTTTCTTTTTCTTTTTTTTTTTCTTTTTCTAGATTGGGGTGAACTTGTAGGAAGAAAATTTGGTTATACATATTCTGAGTAGGTCATTCTGATACCGGGTCCACGCTGCTGCTGTGTCGTGTGGGTTAAACACCACAGGAGGTGCCTGGAAATGTATCATTGGAGATAAATTCTTCTTGACTAGCGTAAGCATTTGTTCTCCCCATGGAGCATAAGTGCTCTGTGGAGCAAGTGGCCTGTGTGAGCCAGCTACAGCAGCCACCCGAGGCGCTTAGGGCTCAGGTGAAGCAGTCAAAGCAGGGAGGTAAGTGGGGACAGGCGTGAGCAGCCCTCTGGCTGCTGCTGCCCTCGAGGTACTGAGCATCAGCTCTGCCGGCTGCCTGGGACGGAGCTGAGGGCAAAGCCCAGGGCAGGCAGCAAGGGTAAGTCAGGCGCTTTGCTGCTTGCTGTTGTTGTTGGTAGGAGAGCTGCTGCTGCTGATCCCTGAAGGCAGTAATCACACACACTCCCAACATGAAGCAAGGTAATCAACTGACAAAGTGATATCATCTGAGAAACCATTAGCTTTCTAATGACTCTTGGAGGTCTCATTAAAATCGGTCACTTACTGATTGTTCACATTACTGGAAATTTGAGTAAAATGTTGTGGGATTTTCCCCTGGCTGAAAAGTTAGGACACTTGTTTCTGTATTCTACAAACAGAATTAAAGAGTACTGCTTTTTTTTCTCAACAGGCTTTAAGAGCTCTGTTTGTAATAGCTGCCTTTGTTATTACAGTAATCCCAGTACCGACATTGCCTGTTCTCTCAGTACCTCCTTTCCAAAAAGCCCCAAACCTGACCTTTTTTGAGTGCAAGGTTTATTACCTGTGCTTCTCTTGGCAAAGGAACCTGACAGTTCCCTTATTTTTTAGATCATGCTTTGTGATCAGACTGCTTCCTGCTAATCAGTTGTGCTACCTCACCGTCACTAGCCAATTTTGCTCCCTGATATAGCCTGCCTTCATGGGTGGCGAATAATACGGAGACTGAATGAGAGCGGGCTCGTCCTCTGCAACAAGGTACTACCGGCAAGAAGAGGGAAAATGGTTGATGCAATACAGGCACAAGTTTGTGGTTTTGTCAGAAGTTAGGTAGGCTCAACTCATCGTTGGGTTAGGTCTAGTTCTTGGATGGCTAACTTATGAAAAAATTTTGTGAGCATTATTTCTGCCTCTGTAGTTGTCAGGACTGAACCTTTTAAGTTTTCAAAATCTCTGCTGCCAGCATGCTCCAGGCAAGTCTGTAGCATCGCACACCAGGACAGCTCTCTCCAGCCCCATGCTGCAGCAGGATGACCCCAGCAGGGTGTGAGGAGCCCTGCTGGTTAGAGAGGCAAATGAAGTTATGTCTGGGTACCTGGAAAGACCGCTCGGTTTAATGTTCCACTGCGTTAACCAGTCATGCATCAGTAGTCAGGCAACTTAACAGATGTATCCATGATGCTCATAGAGATAATAAAGACCTGTTCCTCAATTTTCACAATCATGTTTTTTTTTTTGTTTGATAATGGAGTGGAAAATCTTTGTGAGCCCGCAAAACACACCATAATTTGCTGGAAATTCAGTCAATTGCTTCTGTCCTTTTATACTGTGCAGCATGGTGTGATGATGTCCAGTTGACTTCTCCAGCTGTTCAATGAAATTTCAGTTTGTGCTGTCTTATCTGCGTTATCTGGCCCCAGGCAGTTCTGTGGTTTGTTTTTGATAGTGCCCATCAAACTAAATCCATAGTCTCAGGCAGCAAATGAAGCTTGATTGGTGCCAAATACAGTGTACATTTACAGGTAGTGTGTGGGCTGTCAATGCATGTTAATAATGGGGAATTGGTTGTTAGGGAGTAGGAATTTAATAATGCCTGGAAACTGTCTACTAGCAATAACACTGGAAATAAACAACCACCTGAGCTGCCTCTCCAGCTGAGAGCTGTCTGGCAAGGATTACTAGAACTTTGTTACTGAGACTATAGAAATTGAAGTACCTCATGTTTGGAAACACAAACAAGCTGTTTGTGTACCCTACCTTTTGTAGGGGCGGGGAACTATAAGTGCTCGCACGCATTTAGTACTGAGAATTGGTGCACAACTCACTGCCCTCGTTAATAAAGACCACAGGATATGGGGCACTGACTGCACCATGCCTAGCTCATGGCCAGGTTACTGTACCATTTCCATGCTCTTCTAAGACTAAACCGTGCTTTTTCTGTTTGCTCCAAGCAACACTTTATTTGCTATATAGTTCACTGACAGATTGTGCTACTACAGCCTGTGCCGAGCAGCATCTCTTTTGCCCATGCATCCATCCCAGCAAGCCTGTCTGAAGAGCAATGCGCTGCAGATTGTATGCTTTTTTAACACAACCTGGACCTTCAGACCGTTTGGAAGCTTTATATTAAAGCACTCCTTTTTACCATAATAGCAGAATGCAGTCACCGACTATTTTTATCTACACGTATAGTGTCAAATTTAATAGAAGTGCAAGGATAGCGGAAAGGCAGCTTCCCAGCAAATATGATTGAGTATTCAGATAGCACCCTGTCACGTTTCACTGTCGAGTCACAACGGAAACCCACAGCCCTCCCTCCGAACCCCTGCGTCTGGGGTCCCAGGTGCCTGGGCAGCACAGGTGTGCCGTTGTTGTGACAGACTGGCCGCTTTTATGTCCTCTTCAAAATAATTCACAATAGCTTTGGTGGATGTGTCTTGAGAAAAGTAACTGGGGAAATATCATGCAACAGAGAGTGAGTTAGCAGGATTCTGGCTGGGAGTTCTGTTACATATCTGGAATCAGGATTTCTTTCTATCATTTGGTTTTATTTTCAAGGTACTCTGAGTATCACATGAAAAGGAAACAAAGGCTTTGTGTTACATTGCAATGGAATAATGTTTTCTTAATCAGTGTACTGCTTCAGCTATCTTTACTACTGAAAATATGCCTGGGAAGCAAGTGACTGGATATTTATTACTACCTTACGGTGCAGCTTCAGCTACCGGCTTTAAAAAAGGGACAGAGGGCATTGTGATATCAAGGTGACCATTGGATCTGAGCTTCTTTACATCCTAAAAAAGTTGACAGCCTTGATCAATGAAGGATTTTAGTTGCTAATAAATTTAATAAAAGTATAGGCTAAGCTTCTTGTGCCAACACCCAGCCTTTTTAGTAAAAAGCTGAACTTCTTCAGTAATTTCTACTGCTGGATTTTCCATGAGAACTCTTTTCAACGCATTAGTTTAATAGTCTGCTAACAGTTTTTAAGGTACTTTCTCTGAATTCTACTACTTTTTCCTCAAACATAGAGGCCTTACCTTAGTTATTCTTTTTGCTACATTTTGCAAGATTCTGTTTGTCCAGTTTTCACCGATCCAAAAGGGAACGTTCTTTTTCTTTCTTTCAAGAAGTTTTCCCATTCTTTTAAAAAACCTTCAGGGGCTGTGAATGCACTCGGATAACTCAGAAGTAGGCTCTTTTAGAACTTCGCTCTTGCCATGAGCTTGCTCCTCAGAAGAGGAAAGGTAGCTTTGACTCACGTGAAAAAAATTGTCTCAGATGTTGCAAAGTTAGTGTTTGACAGCCTCACACTGTGCATGTGCAGCAGATGACTTTCCACAATATTAGCTGCAAGCTCTTGCAGAGTCCCTGGCGTGGATGGACACCAGATCCCACTGCTGCGAGATGAACACTTCCTGGGGGATTTTCTCTGATATACACATAACCAATCCTGAAACCTGTTTGACAGTTGGGCCATTTGGTTATTTTTTCCTTTGACCATGTGTAACTCATTGTGAATACTGTTTCTTATCTTCTTCCCTCGGTATCATTTATTACCCTCTTCTGAAGTCAGGACAACAAACTTGAGGGATCTTTGCTGTGCCCTTCTGTAGCCATAAAAATGTTATGTGGCTGCTCCTTTCTTATCCTAAGCAGCTGAAGTAATAGGACAATAGCGAAGTCATTCTACTGCAGAGGTTGTGGGAGACAGCAGAAATACGAGTGCCTACCTGAAGCGTTGAAATAAACAGTTTAAAGATTCTAATTTTAATAAGAGGGTTGCTCACAGTTTGTCACAGCTTCACTGAGATGGGTGATGCTCTAGTTTGGTGTTTCTTGATGCATTTCTGCTTCAAAATGTAGTCAGTAAGAGTTGGAGAAAGAAGGAAAGTGGAAAAGCATCAAGTAGGTAAATTTTGAACAGCAAATCCAGTTTAATTTAGTTCAAGTTTCTAAGTGAATTCTAAGTGGCTTTATTTTGCTTTATTGGAGTTCGTATTTTGTCTCATTCTCACATGCATCATGTCATTTTACCTTTTAAAGCATTTTAGAGATTTTGAGACATTTTCAGTAAGTAGAACATAGCGCAGCCAAGGAACAATATCCATGTACGTTGCACTTCATAGTTTCATTTCACCTGGGAATTTACGCTAATGCATGGTGTAATACTTGTTTATTTATGTGCTGTGCACAACATGGCCTTGACTTTCAAAAGCAATTTCAAGGGCTTTTTTTCAGCACCAGTTCTGAGCGCCGAGAGCGTCTGTCAGACATACAAAGACTGTGACTTGTCCTGGTTCTTTCTGAGTGCTCTGGCCTTGGCCATATGAGTCTGCACCATGCCCTTCAAATATGACCTTTTTATATAACAATCAAAAACAAGCATTTATCTGGAAGCAAATTGCAAGTTTTATTTTAGTATTTGTACAGTGGGGATCTGAGAAGGGTTTTACATCAGCTTGTGGCAGGCAGCAGGGTATACATGCTGGTCAAGCATCACTTTGCTTGCACCTGATGTGAACATATGATATGACAAATACAGCAAGTGTGTTTGGTGTGTGGCTCCCATATGCTACAGCTCATCCACACTGCTTTGAGGAAAGCCAGAAATGCAGCTCTAGGAATGATGTGCAGCATATCCCAACCTCCCTCTCCCCGAAACACTCCAAAAGAAGGCAGTCAGGTGGTAGAGACGTCTCTACCAGTGAAGACCAGTGACTGGTTTAACACACTTTTGTTGGGTTCCTCATCCACAGTTCTCTCCTCTCCATCCCCACAGAAGAAACTTGGGGAGAAACAAGTGTAAGACTAACCTATCATAATCTATCATATGACCATAATGCCAAAGTATCTGCCCCATACACATACCCTATCTTGTGGTTCTGCCTCAAAATGCTTCTCCTCCCGGTGGCAGGTCCAGCCGTGACAGTTAATTTTACTTGACTCTAATATGTTTACTCCCCACTTAACTGCTGCTAGCCACTCAGCCACACTTCAAAGTGAAACCTTCCAATGGAGCATATTATAAATTTATAGCTCAGTGCCAAGGCTTGTTGGCATCCCTCCAACATAAATGTGCTAGAACTATGGACTGTGCTGTTGTATATTTTAAACATTTCCTGTAGGGCTGTACAATTTGACATTTCCAGTCAAGTCCTTGTGGTATACTACAACGGAACAGAGAAGAGATGATTTCAAAAGCAATGCCAGAGTTGCTTGATGACAATACCTTCCTTTGGCTTGATGAAAAGGAACTGAGAGCAACTGGAGATTAAATAATGTCTGGTGAATCTTCCCTTTTTTATGATGGCACCTCCAGATGCAAATATATCTTGTCCAGTGGGCCCAACATACTGAAGATCTCAGCTCTATTCTCTAGATTGATTGTGATTACATTTTATACAAAAATGTTTCCTTTAATGCTCTTTATGTGAGAACAACCAATAAAAATAGATACAGAATTGTATTTTATATCCTGGAAGGCAACAGGAATCAACAAATGACTATGCAGAATGCCTGTAGATGGTTTTAATGCAAAATTAAACTTCTGCAACAAAGAAGTGGTCCGAAATAGCTTTTTCTGGTCCAATTAAGATCACTGCCTTGGCTTATCTGGTTGCCCTGAATAACCTTGAATTGTGAAGAAGAGTATTGTTGAGTTGTTTTATAAATCAACCAAAATGGGGAATTAAGTCACAAGTGTGCTACTGATATTAGTGAACATCAAGATGCAAGTAAGAACAGTGGAATGTGGTGAGATGGTTCTGAAAATTTAGTGATGAGGTTTTTAGGTGAAAGAAATAATCTAGTTATTACAAGTCCAAACATGTATGAGAATAGTCAAGACTGATTTTAATGAGATCTTAGAATTGCAGAAGTATCTCCCCCTCCCCTTTAACTCAGGCTATCGCGTACTCCAAACATATCTGCAATATCAAGGTTTAGGTAAAATACCAACAACTGCTGCTAGGCCACCTGCTTTCTCTTCTTGACTCTAAAGCAGGGAGAGCTGTCAAGATATGGCTACAATCCACATAGTTTGTTTAATTCTAGGCATAGAAATGGATTAATTAACTGTACGGTAGCTTTCTCCTGCTAGAGGTGAGGTATGTATCGATTAACCGAGTAAAATGTTATTCACTGTACCGTTTGAGATAAAGATATAGATCCAGAGTGTGTAAAACTATGGATCTGGGCTAGTGAAAAGGAAAGTCAAATATTTTCAACCTTTTTGACAGTTGCATTAGCATCAGTCATTTGGGAAACTTTACATGAAGAGCTGAATGAAGAGGAACTGTACCACTGTAAAATAATACGTACCAGACAAACTGAAGAAATATTTACTTGTGCATAAAAAGCACAAACACTGAATACTTCACTTATATTCTTACTATTTTTAATGTGGGAATCTCACAGTGATTCTCTATTGATGCATCTTGATATGAACTTAGACCATGGTGAACATCGTTATAACTAGCAGAGGGTTTTCACCTAGGGAAAAATCTATGTCCAGCTTTTTAAAACAGCTCCTTAAGTCATTTCTTTCACAGCAGCTCTTTCAGCCTGGTCCTTCCTGCATAGCAGAGGTTGTGTCACGTACAGCCAGCTTCGGTCACTTTGCTGCTGCACCAGGGTGAGGAACCTTATGCTTCACGTGCAAAAGATGGCACGTGGCTCCCGTCTCCTCCTAAACCTTGCTTTGCTGCTCTGTGGTGCTCTTTGAGCTGTGACTTAATGCCTGCTCCTTCTTTGCTGCTCCGGGCCCGCAGCAGGCCGTCTCTTTGAGAGGCAGCATCTTGCCGTCCTGCTGCCTTTCTCCAGCCATTCCTCGCTGCTACTTCTCTTGGAAAAGAAAGCTGCAGCTCAGCTCACTTCCTGCGGAAAGCTTGCCTTAAGAAATCCCATGAAAATAAGTAGGTAGGGTTACAGAGCTAAGAGGTATTTGGGCAGAATAAAAGTAGCAGACCCGTGCTGCCTGCTGAGCCTGGCACAGCAGTGCGCTGTCTGTCGGGACCTTACGAATTTCCTCGGCGCACCGAAGTGCAGCCTGCAGTGTTGATCCTGGTGCCGCAGGCTGCACCGTGGTGGTTCCTGTGTGATCACATCCCTGTATTACAAATGAGTCATCCCAATAAACTCCACTGTGCGCAAGCAGTCCTCCCTGTGCCGAAGCAAGGCATGTGTAGGTGGGGGCACCGAGGGCTGCTGAATGTGCTGCTCTAAGTTCCTAATTTATCTGTGCAAACAACACATTAATACAGTCAGCAGGGGAAAAGCCAATGTGGCAGCAATGATTTGCATGCGGCAAGAGGAGCTTTCCATAGGTTCCTTTTGCTTAGTAACCTGCAGGATGCTCATTTATAAAGAACAAGCATGGAGTCTGGTGCTTAATGCAGGTAAAACCTTTTCAAAAGCCATTAACCACAAAATACGCTTCTATACCAGCCTCACACAGCACAACATCCATCTTTTTACATAGCCATCCAAATTAGGTCCTTTTTTCCCCCTGTGTATGGAAAAATATTATGTAAACAATCTCTTGAGTGAAGAAGCATTTCTCTCTCCTGCAGACATTTGTGTCTGTATTTAGCAGCTTCTCTGGTGGAGGGGAGATGTAGGGCTTTTTTAACCTACTGTTCATCAAATAAGGCCAGTCTGGTCACCCTCTTGGCAGTGGTATGTCCATTTACACTCGTTACACCTGTGAGAGAGAGATTCATCTTATGAAGCTCTTCAGCATTGACTGCCACATGGAAAGAGCTTGAGCAACCAGTCTGTGAGGCAAAACATGTTAAGTCATTGCAATGAAAACATCCCCTGTCTTTAGAACAAGAACAACAAACAAACAAAAACACACATCTCCATACAAAAAGAAATCTAAACCAAGCAAAAGCACAAGAAGCACTGGCAGGGATACGAGCAGGCTGGGATTTGCCTGTCGCAGACTGAGCACCCTGTCTGGAGGCATAGGAGCAACTGGCATGGGCTCCAGCAGCCAGCCCCATCTGTGTGACAGTGGTGAATGATGAAGAGACCTCCCTCTGCGGAGGGGGGAATCACAGCAAGCTGACGAGTAGCAAAGTCTCCTGCTCTGAATGGCTCTGCTCAGACTGAACTCCTATAGATGGGAAACTTCTCCATTGCTGAGGGCCAAAGGTGTGGTTTGCATTTATTTGGTAGGTTGTAGAGCAATATCTTACCTTTATATTATCCAGCAGTAAAATGAAGGAGAATAAAGCCAGAGCTGGTGTGAAATATCTGAGGCTATGCCTAGGTCTTAGCCTACAGATTCCCAAATCCCTCCTGGAGCCTCTACACAGCAGGGGCTTGTTCATCCCTGCAGTGGAGTGGAAGAGAAAGGGGAGAGGAAGCAGCATTGGCACAGGTATGTGATGGACACCACATTTCTCAGCAAGACTCCAGGGAAGTCTTTTTGGCAAGGTTTTTCAGTCTCTGGGAAACAAGCACTGATGCCTGCCTGCAATTAACGCAGAATAGCATGCCCAGCTCTCTCAGGCTTGTTTGAGAGTCCCAGCATGAAATGAGTTCCCTGTCTCAGCTCAGTATGTGTGGCAGGCATATGGTGACTGAGCCTCCCCTGGCTCTTCTCTCTGGCCACAGCGGTGCTCCTCTGAGGGCCTGGCTTTGTGCTTAGAAATTACTTAGCAAAATGGAACACTCTCTTCAGCCATATTTCCTGAACGGATCACCTTAAATCCTTAACAATGTTGATTATACAGGTTCCTACAAACCAGTGTGATCGTAGGTATACTTGGCAGCAGAACGTGGTCCCCTCGAAGGCTTGGTGAGAGAATAGGGGCTGCCCATCCTGCGCGCTGGAGATGTGCAAGAGGCATTTCCACACCTGCACTGCAGCCGCAAGGGTAGAGCTGCTCACACCAGCACACTCCTCTGCTTGCATGGAAGAGATGCAATTAATGCTTCTTAATGGAAATGAAATTCTATAGCAGCTGGTGATCCAAAATGCTGACCAAAAAAAAAAAAAAAAAAAAAAAAGGGACTCTAATGAACTGTGCAATCCTCTTAATTTAGTTAGTTTACATAATTACATTTCTACCTCCTACTCAGCTCAATAATTGCACGGATGCCCTATCTTGAAAACCCATCTTTGCGCCTTAATGGAAGGGTTTAAATTATGCTGACCCACTATGCTAATAACAGTGATCAATAACACTGCTTCATCTCTGTTTGTTTATTTTTAAAGAACCGGCCATGTTGTTGTCACTGTAATTGGGATCTGCAGTAATAATCAGCTCTTCCAGGTGTAGCAGAGATGGAGAGCATTGTTTCTTCTTTGACAGCTTGGGACAGTTAAAATTTCATTTCCTTCCTTGTTTTTTGTTTGTTTTTTTTTTTTTCTTTTTTTTTCTTTTCTTTTCCTTTTTTCTCCTTCATCATTGTTTGAGAAATCAATGAGCAATCCCCCGTTGTTCTGCAAATGATTCCTTGGTAGCAGCTTAAGTTTACAAAATAGTAGCTTGAGGCCAGCCAACTGGCGTGAGCGCGGCACTTCTTGTGCCACAAGGTGATACATGAAGTCGGTGGAAGGTCACTGATTTATACCAGCTGAGTGCCTGGCCATATAAACCTACCCACCCAGCGGTTTATCTGGGGTTGGTCTGCTGGTGTCAGGCCAATGACCAACAGCAATTCACAAGCGCAGGGTTTTGTCTTTGAGGAGGGCAAGGTTACAAAACCACCCCTTCTGTTCAAGGAAAAACGTTCAGCTCTTACATTGGACATAGGTTGATTTCAGGCTGTTTCAAGACCCGTGATTAAAATAAGGAAGCTAAAAGGCACTTACAAACCTGCAGACCTTATATGCTCTGCAGGAAATGTTTGTAATTGCATATCTTTTGAACTAGTCTGCACATATTATTGGCCTTGTTGTCTTTAAAAATACCACCACCCACTGCATTCAAGCAAGGCACTCAGCAATGGTGGTCCCACAGGCTGGGGCTGCAGTCACTTTGTCTATTTATTTAATTTATAAATGAAAGAGATTTTATTGGTTTTAGTGTTCCAAGGAATTGAAAAACCAGACATATAATAATGGAGTCACAAAAAAGAAGCTCTTGAGCTTCAACCCCTGCAGGGTTTTTTCTTGGCGTTGTTTTTCTTTATTATTCCTGCTCATTCTCCAGTGTTATTGGAGTTATCACTCTAAGGGAAGCTGGGAAAAAATTCTGCTAATGTTGAATCAGTCTGCCATAACTCCTGTCAAATCCCTTTCATGTTAATGCTGCCTGTTTCACTACCAGTGAAGTTTTGCTTTGCTGCCCTTGTTTCCTGAACAAGGGGTTGTTGCCCCTCTGTCATTCAGGGGACGTTTTGTGTCCCTCCTGTTTGACGTCTTCACCCAGAGCAGAGATGAGGGTTTCACTAGCACGGTGACTCCTACAAAAGCATCTGCCAGATATTGTCAGCTTTCTTCTCAGGTATATCTGGAGTCACCTGGGCAGACTGGGCAGCAGTTCCTGTTCACACTCACTGCTCGTGAATGTGGATCCAGCAGCAGCCCACAGAAAACTCCTCAACTTAAGGCGTAGCTTTATGGGATACTGTGAAACTCACCCACAAATGAATTCCTGCCATGGCAAAGCTGTTGAGGGTTGAGGGTTAGAGGGCTGTGATGAATTTCTGTACTGAAGTTTTACCTCACTGGAATAAACCTACTGGTCCCCACAGGGTGGTAATGATTCCTTGGGTGACCATGTGCTTCCGTCAGCAGACAGCTCCAATATATTTTGAATGATAAAGCTGGGATATCAAATCTAACTGTGCAGGTGAAGGCCTTCTGGTTTCAGAAGAGAGAGACATTAAGAAGGCTGTGGAACTGACCAAGGTAGCTGCAGACAATGGCAAATGGGCTTCCTTTCCTGGAAGATGAAAAGAACGATGTTATCTGAAGGCACGAGGAATAGGCACGGCTCCATTTTTGTCCTAGCATTTCAGTGGATGGAGAAGAGCGAGTGAGCTCTTCCCCTGCTATTTTACAGCATAACCCCACAGTGTGCATGAGATGCTCACTTCTGTGCACACGGTAATTCCTCGGCTGGACAGTGTTTAGCAGTGGGCCTAGGAAGGGCAGAAAGTCAGGGGCTGACCTTACTGCCAGCCCCAGCAAAGCTGCTGTGTAACAGAGCAGCCCCAGCTAAGTCAGGTCATCAGTAATACGCAAAACATCTGGAGTTTACTTGGAAAAATTGTTTCAAGGGAAAGAATGAGTATATATTCTCATTAGGAAGTGATGTGAAGAGGCTTGTGTTGACTTATAGATGGATTTGGCCTTGCGGTGTGTGTGCTTGTATGCTAAAAACAGCATCACGCTTCTCCACAGAGTGCATAATTTTTGCAAGATTTATATTTCTTTCAGGCGGATGATCTCCTGATTATACTGTGTCCTTTTGCTGCAGAAGTTGTTGATCTTTGCAGAAAAAAATAGATGGAAATGTAGAAACTGTAGTGCTGTTATTTTGCGGTGCCAGGAAAGATGCACCGGCATGCAGGTTTGTTCTCTGTGACACACAGTTGCTTGGAAAACGTTGTGAAACAGGGCTGAGAGGAATCACAAGGACAAGGCAGCAAAGCTGGTGTTTGGTAAACCTGTAGGGACCCTGCTGCAGCTGCTGTGGCAGGAGGACCGAGGGCTGCTGGGCGGAGGGGAGCCGCGCATCGCCTGCTCAGCGTGCTGTGGAGACGAACCCCCTGCCTGCAATGTCTGCTGCTGCTCTGCTGCAGCGTGCTGTGGGCTCACATCCCCAGGGAAATGTTGGCAGAGGAAAAGCTTTGTCTGCTCTGTAGAGCCGTCTCATTGCTTCTCACTGCACTTTGGCACCCCAGACATGTATAAATCTCTATAATGTGAGGCATTGCCTCTACTTACATGCCTTCCCTCACTGATGCTCTCCGACCAGCCCAACTACAGCAGCATTATTCTCACGGTACCACTTGTATTTGCAGTGCTTTGTGTCGACACCTGCTTGTGCTGCTGGCAGTCTAATCCCAGAAGTTTAGACAAACGCTTCTCTAAAACCAGGCCCAGAGATGTCCCCGTGGACGTCTCTTCTGGGCTTTGTGGCTGCTCCATGCAGCGATCCAGTCCCGCTGGGGCACCGAACGGATGCTGAGCTGCCTCTGGAAGGGCAGGCAGCGAGGCTGGGAGGTGATGGCAATGCCCGAGTGAGGCAATTTCTTTGTCCCATATTCTGGGGGTAATTGCCATGACAATCAAATGTCCTTCCTGCAGCCCCTTAGTGTTCCTCGTGAAATAATTCCCCCTGCAAATGGCAATTGCAGCTGTGTTCAGGTGTGCGTCTGCAGAGGATGAGGGTGAAGAGTTTCAGTGCCAAGTCACCCACCACACTAACAGGGAGCTCCCCATGCCAAGCTTCACTTCAGTGAGGCTCTCCTAGAAGCTGCTGGTGAGAAGGGAGGGATTTTGAATTACTCTGTTGATATGATACTTAAAGAGGGAAGATTTGCTTTGTGGTTCGCTATGGTTTTGCTTTAAGTCCATCTCGGCACTCCAAACCTCTCCCTGTGTGATCCCGGATTGCCTTGGGCCCTGGGCAAAGTCACGCCGATGACCCTGCTGCTGCTCTGCCATTCCTGTAGTGGTCTTCTCCTTTCCCACCAGGAGCAGCAGAGCCGCAGTTAGGATTTAGTTAGAGCTGTGGTTCCTGAGCTGCAGCGTGGTGCCAAGGACAGTTCCTCTGCCAGAGATCTGCCACTCAGAGGAGAAGCTGATTTCATGGGCCGCCTTGGTAACCAGGCTGATTTCACAGATGTCTAACAAATAATATGTTCTATTTCATAATGGAAAGTCACATTTCAATATGATTAGGTTTTATAAGAAGTAAAGATGCTATCAGAAGTGTGCCTTTTAAGCATATGTGTGGGGCTCCTATGTTCAGTCAACCATGATAAACTATCATCGTGGAGTTCATCTGGCAGCAAACAAGCTGAACAAATAAGTTTTTACATAAGGCATAAAAAGTCTGCAATGTAACTAAAAAACTAAATTATAATTTTTTATCCCTGAAGGTTGACTTGTTTAGATCTCCAACTTGCTGAGTTTTATACACTTCGCAATACAATTTATTCACTTATTCACTTTGTAAATTTTCAAATACAAGTATCAGACCATGTTCAAAGACACTATGGGAACAGACTGATTCAATTTAAAAAGCAACTAATCCTCATAGAGCTGTGCTTCTATAATTATGTATTTATAGTTTTGGAAAATCACAAGTAAACCTGGGGAAAAGCATTCAGTTAGCCTGAATTACTCTAATTTATCACTAGTATTAGAGCAGTCCCTAGAAACTCTGAATGATAGGTGATGATTTACCATGCTATGCAATGTCCTAGATAAAATAATAACACCGGAGTGCCCGTCCAAAAGAACTTATGTAAATAGCCAACACTCAAAAGAAGACAAATGAAAAAACATTATCTTATCTATTTTCAAATATGCTACTGGGACAGAGAAATGAAGTGACTTGACAGAGGCATTAAAAAAACCTGTGGAAGAACTTTCAACTGAGCTGACGAAGTCTCCTTAGAATTTTTTTAATAGAACTATTTTTGCTGGAAAATTGGGTTTTCTATGGATGTATTTTCTTGCTCATAACAAGCATCTCCTTTCCACATTTTTTTTATATGAATTAAAAATGGAAATAGCGTGTTTTTTTTTTTGTTGTTTGTTTTTTTTTTTTTTTTTTTTTTCAGACAACTTTCTAGCAAAATTTAAGGAAAAGTTAAAAAACTTAATTTATGTCAATACTCTTGACTAAAAGTTCCTGTTCCTCAGTCAGCTCTGCTGTTGAGGCCCTTCCATTTTGGTAATTTCCAAGCCCTAAAAACCTGCCACATCCAAGAGCATCTGCCCATCCAAGAGCAAGAGCTGCTCAAATGCATTTCCTGCCCTGTGCAAGCTATGAAATGACAGCTAATAGTTGTGGGGTTACTTCTATCCTGTGTGAGAGAAACAACTTGCTTGCAGGGTCATACTTCTATTTCTTTTGTAATCTAGGTTGAATATATGATTGTGGAATAAGTAATCTACCAGTGAAGGGGACAAAAACCCCACTTTTATTTTATAATTAGCAACAAGTGAGTACAGAGACGTATAAAAAAAAAAAAAAAAGAAGCTGTGCCAAGTTTTTGTGCCAGGAGAGCTTCTGGCACAGGGACAGCTCCCCAAGAGAAGACAACGTGATTTAAAGATTTTTTCTCTGCATAGACTAGGCTTTCTCTGTACAAAATTGGGAATACCTCGAAGACTGCAGTAACCCAGTTTCTTGGCATGCAGATGAGCTGTTCAGGAGAGAGCAGACAAGTGATGCTGAAGCAGAGCTGTGCACCTCCTAAGGGCCTGGACCACTGAAGACAGGGGCGATGAGCAGCTAGGTTGGCTTTGCAGTTCTCAGTATTTGACCCGTTGCTGAAGGGGTTTCTGCATAAGATGGCTTTATAGCCTCCGTGCACGAGTGAAATGGCCCAACAGAGGCTGTGATACAACTGAGAACTGGGCCAACAGTGTCCTGGAGCGATTTAAGACAGAAACTGTCTGGGTTTATGCTTATATACAGCTGTTTCCTGTAGTGCTGGGAGTTATAAAATGTGCTCTGTTTTTGCTGTCAAAGACCCTAATTTAAAACCATATGCTTTAGGAACTGTAGAAGCTGGAGAGAAAAACAACAACAACAAAACCCAACAGACTAGGACAAAGTTTCTGTCCATTTGTTTCACTCATCAAGTTAATAACTCACTCTTGTCATTCAAAATGGCAAAACATCTCAGAGATGATAATAAATAAGGGCTTAAATGACTTGCTACAAGATAGAAGGCTACACCTCGTATTGCAACCATTCACCTTTAATAGGGTACGGAAGAAAGGTTCTTTGGATTTATAGGACTTTCCTACATTTTCAAAAGGCATGGACAGTGCCCCTGTTAACAAACAATGTGAAAAATGAGGGGGGGTTGTGCTTTTTTGAGAAAATTATTTTGCATGCACCATAAAATGGTCTAGTTCTTTAATGCTTTTTATAACAATACAGCCGTTTGTCTAGTTATCTAGGAGCTTGCAAATCTGGCAAAGTAGCGATATGCCAGCATAAAGAGAGTCAGGAGGGCAAAACCTCTGGTTTATATAAATTTGTATACTGATAACACCCCTGAGGGTCAGTGGCTTAGCAGAGACTTCTTGTTTTCTCACTCTCAGCAGAATTAAGTAGCCGTCTTCCAGGTTGTTGGTTCTTTTCTGAGATGTATAATACTAGAAACCAGGGATTGTTATTTTATTTTTTTTAATTATTATTACTTATTTTTATTTATTTTAGTTCCACCTTTGGGCCAGGATGCCTAAAAAAGGTCAGCACCTGACCTGTGGGCACCCAGGCCCACTGGGTGGAATTATGAGATAAGTACAGAATATCTTTCAACAGGAACACAACTGAGCGATGGAGAGGAAAGTAGTCCTTGGTGCACACTCTGGCTTTCTTGGTGCTGAGAAAGCCTGCAATATATGTTGTTAATGTGACTAGAGACAGAACCAGTTTGAAGCAATGGAGATAACGATGAAGATTCATATACTTTATTTATCACATTGGGTCCTGTAGTAAACATTGCTGAGGCCATTCTGCATTCAGAAACTGAACCAAAGCTACATTTGGTGTCCCTGTTACGAGCCACAAGCTGCACGAAGCAGACAAAACCACCTGTAATACTTTCATTACTTCAAACAAGAAAGGACAGGAGACACAACTTCAATAGCTTAACATAGCTTCTCCAAGTCAGCTTTAAATATCCTAGGAGCTGCTGTAACTTAGGTGTTTATGTTTTCATTGCTTACCTCAATTAACACGGTGATTGGCTGTGGAAGGCACTGCAGCTGGCACAGCTTTGAGGAACATATGTTAGGAAAACATCAGTTTGCCTGGAAGCTGATTTTAATGGGGTAGTTTTGTGGCTGATAGCAAAGTGGGGAAAAGATTCAGAGTTTTCTTCTTTAGGCTATTTTTTTTAAATTGCAAACCAAATTTCCTTTTCTTGCTTTCTGAAAGGTAGATAGAAACCTTGATACCGAGAGGAAAATGCAATTTAATAAGATTACTTAATGTTCTCTGTTAAAGTAAGGGAAAGGTTGTGGTGGTTTTATTCTTTGTCAGCGCTGTAAGGAAAGACTTACAGAGAGAGGATGAGAGATTTGGGAAGAAATCCAGAGACCAGATGACTTTGTGGACCTACAAATAAAGAGATCACTTTTCCTCAGTAAAAGGGAAAGGGTGACAAGTGCTAGACTGAAGCCTAGTAGATGTGGTAGGCTGCAGGCACTTCTGTAAATATTTAGAGGAAAACTGTGGTTACTTATACTGAGGTTAAAAAAACTGGTGCATAGTTTATCAGCAGTTTGTGGAATAGGGAAGTCGTGTTTGTCTGCAGCAGCCTGAGCCATGGTGGCACATTTCTTCTTTCTGAGAGGGAGCAGAGAGGCAGGGGGGTTCCCAGCCCTGGCCAGGAGGTGTGCTTCTGACTCGGGAGCGTGAAGGACAGCGTCTGTTGGTCTGTATCTTCTTTTTTTATTTTTTCCCCTTCCTCCTCCTTCTCAGTAAAGTATCTGTCCTTACAAAGACCCTCTGGTTGGAAACCACCTACGTCAGGTGTGGGGTTTGATCTCCTTGATGATGGAGTGGTAACTGGGAGCACATACCCGTTCTGAAACAAAGATGTGTTTCGTCCTTTTAAAGTAGCTTTGAGACTGCTGCCACAGGATGGCAAGGAGAGCTGCTTTGCTATCTCCTGCTCACTTCTGTAGCTGCAAAATGTTGGTGCTCTTCAGTTTAAAAGAACAGAAGCTACTTGGCCAACTGCTAGTTATCACCAAGCAGTTGTGCTACAGCAAGTCTCAGGCATCCCACAAAGAAACTGGTGACTCACCTCCTTCTTCTAAAAGTGAATATTCTTTAAGTTTAATTCCAGAATCTTGAGTTCAGTTCTTAGCCCTATATTGAGCCCTCTTTCAGCATGGGGAGTGACACCAAACCCCTATGCACCTGATCAAAAGTGAGGCAGGGCAATGAAACTTTTCCAGGTGTTTGGAGATTAGGGTTGTGACGGAGGAAGAGCAGGATGGATGTGCATGGCCCTGCTTTGCGCTGCTGTGCTCCTGTGCATCAGTTAGTTTCTAGGAGGATCCTGATTTTCGGGAAGTGTTTGCTGATCCTCCTGGCAGAAATATACAGTGAGTGATTCAATTAAATGATAAAATCTATTACCACAATGCCAAAAACCTACTCGAGGTAACGGCACTCAGAAAGTGGCAGATGTTTAGCTGTCATTCCTCTCCTTGACAGGTGCCCCGGGTGCTCTCTGGGCTGATGTAAGGCAGTGCCAAGGGGGCAGCACGGGGGGAAGGACATTTATTCTTCTTCAACACCTGAAGTACCCAGATTTCAGAAGCCTTAAGAGTGATTTTTGCCCAGTTTCTCAGCCTGCATCAACAGGACTGACGCAGTCTCTGGTCTGCAGCTTCCTTTGAAGAGCATTTTTTGTGGCAGCTGGCCCTGCTGCAGGGACACGGGGCTGATGGAGCACACCCGCACGGGGCTGGAGAGATCCCCTCCTTCCTCCTGTAAGGTGCAGAGTACATGCCCTTGCTGCTGTGCTCTACTGTATGTCAGAGGTTTAAGAAAATTTTGTTTTCTTCAGACAGGAGAATAAAAAATAAACCTGACAGATCTGGCATAAGCCTAGAAGTGACCCCAGAATGAGTGCAAAGTAGATAGGCAAAGTAAAACACTGAATAGAGGGGTCTGCATTTCAGGCAAGGAATTGAAAAGGGTGGGTAGCAGCCCCAGAGTTGGTGAGGTTAACAGAAACAGCCTTTGTTCATCTGCAAGATGTTTCTGGTCCTGGGAACCCCGGTAGGCTCCGAGGTGGTGGGTGGGAGCCGAGCTGCTCCAGCACAGCTGCGAGCGCATTATTGCTCAGGAGATGGGGCTTATTTACTGTCATCATCACCTAGATCAAATAAAAAATAAAAAAAAAGAAGATTGAAAAGCAGCAGAACTTCTCCACATGCCATAAAGGTTGTCATTTAGATGAACATACGCAAAGATTTTAATGAAAACTGACACTTGTCACTTTCTGGCTGCACTGTAATAGTATCTATTTGAAATATTTTTGTGGAAGGACAGGGCTGCAGTTAACTTTAGCTGTTTATTTTAACTCGTTCTCCTGAATGATTCTGGCAGCATACTTTTTTTTTTTTTTTTTCTTTAAAAACGAAACAACTCATCCTCTGAAGAAGAGGAAAAAAAATGTAATTGCTACAGTAAACATATTAATAGGAAGAGCATATGGGGACAAAAGACTGCATGGAGATTTAGACATGCATTTATCAATAGGACTTGGGTAGCCTAATCCTCCTCTATCCCACTGCTTCAAGAAGTTTCTTATTAATGCAACCTCGGATGGATTTGATGTGCATATGGCTAGCCCAGGAACCTGGAGTATCCATTAGAATTAATGTTCCAAAGGCGGCACTCTGAGGCTGCTTCTGGGTTTTATTTTAGCTGCAAAGTGATTAAGAAAGGTGAACTGCAAAGAAATTAATAGGTAGAGTAAATCAGTGGGAGGTTTTTACACCAGCTGAGGTGAAATTTGACCCTTTGGGAGAACTCAGGAGAGCCAGAGAGATATCTTCTCATTCCGGCTGTTGGGGAGAAGCCGCAGTGATCAGCTCCAGCTGTCTCTCTCACTAAAGCCAATTACAGGTGTGCTTCCCCACACTTGACATCTCATTTTCTAAGTCTGTAAAGTTGGGATAACATTTAGTTCGTTATCTCCCGGTGGCATTGTATGTATCTTTTTTTTTTTTAGGTTTTAATGAAATATAAACCAACATGCAGAGCCTTGCCAGTGTAGGGAAACAGGAACTGTTTTTGACAGTTCTCATAGCTGCTATATTTTAGTATACAGGGATAAATAGGACTGTAGCCCATGTGAGCAAGTGCTAAGGGGAAAAATTTGGTTTCCATGTGAGGAAGTACAGGAAGACATGGACTTACAAGTTTATTACAGTCCTTCGTGAAGAAACCTGTCAGGAGTGGTGTCTTGACACAGCGTACAAAGAACTTGAAGAAGGAGGGGTGTCTTCATGAGAAGTGATTCCTTGTCTGAGCAATATTGGCAAGAGAGAAGAGACAAAAGGAGATTTCACTTAGTATGTGCTCTTCTGTCTTTCCTTTTCCCCCCTTTACTCTAGTAAGTCTCCTCTTCCCTGTCATAGACTGTTTTTCCCCAAAGAATAACACAAATCTGACACACATCCTCGCTCATTCTCTTCCTGAAAACTGTGTGATATTATTATTCACAATTTCTGGAAGAAATCTGAAAGGTGTTATTTTCTTCTTTTCTTTTATGTCCCCAACCTGGCTTTTTGTTTCTTCTGCAACTCAAAAAACTTGGATAAAATAACAATTTTAGAATAGCTTTGTAGAATGCTCGTGTAGTCCCCTGGGAATACCTGGAAAAGGGGACATATAGGGAGAGAGTTAGACATCAGGGCTAAAAATTAGAATAAAGAAAAGAAACTTAACTACAGTTGGGACCCTCTTAAAGCTTCTTTCAGATAGGAACTTTTCACAGGATTACTAAAACTCCAGTTTTTGTAAGGACAAGTAGGTAAGGATTTTAAAGCTTCTTTTCTGGTTCTGGAGATACAGTAAGGATATCTTCCTGTTCTGATGGGTGGAGTTGCTACCCCAGCTTAAAGGGAGAAGGTCACAAAGTACCATGGAAAAATGTCTATATACAGATTTCCAATACACTTCGGTGCAGCCAAGAGGATTTCCAGCGGCTTCAGTGTGATGCATGACAGTGACATTTGAAATTAACATGGACATGGTTTTACGTGGATGGGGTGTCTGTAGCTGGGAACAAAGCACAGGCATATAAAAAATGTCATGTGGTTTTATGAATGAAAAAAGTTGGTACTTTGGTGGGGTGTCACTGTTGTAGGAGTGAATATTTAAGATGAAATCTGTGCTTAATTGGCTTGTCCCAGAATGTTAAATTTCTTTACCTGCCCTGTGGTCTGCTCAAACAATGGCTGAAATCTCTCTCTCTTTTTTTTTTTTTTCCTGTTTTGTTCTTCATTGGAAACAGTAAAAGCTGAAGTAAACCAGTGCTGTTGCTTCTCTATGTTGCTCTGAATTACAGAGGCATTTTGTTCATTGCTGTGTTTCCACCAGAATCATCTCTGGGCCTTCTGCAACTTGTTCAGCGCCTCTAGGAAGCAACTCCTTGATATTAGGGCTGCAGTCTTAACTTGTGTGTAATCTCTGATGCTTCTCTTTGAAAAAGTGTGTGCTTTTATGTGCTTCTGGAATGTGTGTGCCATTTCTGTACAAATGGACGTAATTCAGCAGTGGTGCTAAGAGGTTAAAAGTGGGGTGTTGACAACCACATTCAGACAGAGCTGCCTCTGAACGAGTGCCGCAAGGATATGAGGTCTTGCAAAGGTCTTTGAGGTAACCTGCAAAGGAAGCTTGATTGGGGCAAAGATATCAAGGTTTTCTGTGGCAACTGAATTGAGATGTCAAGGTTTCTGCGCAGTCTGAACAACTGCAAACATGTTAATAGCTCTAATTTAATCTCACACAGTTCAAATTGTCTCCCAAATTAGCAGTTAATTCTCATGTAAGTTAAATAAGTCCTCTGTATTACAATGAACTTTTTATCAACCAAAAATATTAAATTGCAAAAACTGTGGGAAATTAAAATATGATAACAGAGCTGAGACTGAGGAAATGCATCCTTCAATTAGTTTATTCATGCATGTACTGCTTTTCTACTCGTATGCTATTGATTGGAAAGTACTCTTCCCTGGAGGTTATTCTACACCTTGGTAAAGTTGTTCTTGACTTAAAGAATGGAAAAGCAACAAAGTTCATACCACTGTGGATAGCCACTAGTAACACAGTTTGGTCTATGTCAATAACAGCACTTTAGCTAATGCACAAATTACATGTTATCCCAGCAGGTACAGGTGTAACAAACTTCATCAATAAACATGCAGCTGTTTTTTGCTCAAGATCTTGAAAAAGATTACTCAGAACTGGATGTAACACCCTACTCAAAATTCAGCAATGCTGACTCCTTCCTGGTCAGCTGGCTCTAGTTTTATTTCATCAGATGATAGTTTTAGTTCAAGCAGCAATACAAAAGTGCTGAATAAGGATACTGAGCTTTCCTCACAGTTCATGCTGTTTGCACATATGTCCAGCAGAAAATTAGGAAATCAAAACAGAAACCACAGCATAGGATGTTTATGGTTGTCTTGGTCATGCCGCAGAGAATAGGTAAATACTAAGTAGGGAAATATTTCTGTACAGAGCTGTTCAGCACTGAACAACACACAAGACCAGGGACGGCAGATACTTTTCCTTAGATCTTCATGCCTCTTCCAGCCAATGCTTTGTGCCGAATGTCCCGTCTTAGGGTTTTCCCCCAGATCATACTTCTAGTGTTTGCATGGGCTGCAGCTCAGGTCTCCACTATCCTCCTCTGTTAGATTTTCTCTCTGTGTCTCTGCTCTGCAGTAACCACTCCTCTCATCCCCTCCTTCCATTCAGCCTCTTGTAAACCTGATTTCTTATTGAGCTTCTCTAGATGTGTGAGGAACAGCAGTTTTCCAGACATTGAGATTTTGTTTTCTTGTGCTTAGATCTGACTGTGCCACATGCCAAGTATCTGACCAACTTCACACAGCAATTGTCTGAACATCCTTAAAATTTGGTTTTATCTACAGCTGAGAGCTTGATTGAACCCTTTTGTAGTTTTCATCTCCAGAACTTCTCAGAAGGCCTGGATATACCAGTTAAATTCAGGTAGTTCAGACTCCTGTGTTCACAGCGTTCTGCATAAAAAAGGCAGCAACGATCAGTGATGTGTTTCTGGCTGGCCAGCAGGTGGTAACCAGCAACTGTTATTCCCATGGGAATCACTGCTATCTTGAAGGGATGTAATTTGAAGCATTGATATTCAATGGCAAGGAGGAGCCTGGAAATAAGTAATACAGAAAAGGAGAGCTAGAAATAGCCAGCAGTAAATTAGATTTGATTTTGTAGGATGATATGGTGGGGGGAAAAAAGCCCAGTAGGATTTTATGCTTCAAACGTAGGCTTCTCAACACGCAGCCGTGACATACTTATTCCTCTTTCTTTAACCCGAGGGGTGACACTACCTAGAATAATTCAGAGTTCTGGCAATGAAAACGCATACACCCCCGAAGGAAATACAGCAGAAAGAAATCAGACAAGAAGCAAGTTGCTAAGACAGTCTGCAAATCAAACGCTAAGAGAAGTATGTGTGTTTATAGCAGAATTACATGTGGACAGAAGAATGTTTAGGGATAAAAACCAAAATTTGTGTCAGAATGATGTGGAAAAATACGTAGAATAGAGTGGCCAGGCAAACAGGACACCAGGTGAAAGAACGAAGTCAGTTGTATGCCAGTGAAATTATTAGAAGTCCCCAGCATGTGTAAAGGTAGACCAGAAATAGAGCTGGATAAGCTAGTGGAAGCATAGGAAAGAGAAGGTAGGGATAGGATGTCAAGTTTCTTTGTTTGCCTTTTTTTTTTTTTTTTTTTTTTTTGGGGGGGGGGGAAGAAGCCCCAGTGATGAGCTGTTCTTCAAACATATTTGGGAAGTGTTACGTATAATGCAGTAGGTTAGCTAAGATGTCTCTGCCCAAGTTCACAGCTGTGCTTGACTGGAAATTTGCCAAGTAAGCTCATCTTCTCCTAAAGCATCGAACTCAAGGTAGGTGAGACCTACTACTCCAGGAATTGCCACTGGAATAAGAGCTCTGAGAAATCCTGCTTGGAGTCTAATTGTCTAGCTAAACAGCACGAAGGTGATGTTGCCCTTTCTTTCTCTGCACAGACATAGTTTCCTATATTTTGAAGGTTTACATTCTCAAGACAAAGAAGATGGCTATTAAGTGTCATCAAATGAAACAATTCAAGAGATGAAAGTCATACAATAATACAAATTGAAAAGGACCTCAGGTGGTCATCTAGTCTGATCTTTTGCTTGAATCAGGGTCAACACTAAATTCGGACCAGTTTGTTTATAAAAGCTTAAGTATCAAATATTAAGACTATCAAGCACAAAATCCTTTTATTTATAATAAAAATAAATAAATCTCCAAAAGAAACTGAGAAACATGATCTTAATAAAATCTTCCTCCTAAGCTTGTAATTACTTTACCTTAGGTAGAAAGAGAAAGGAACTTCTGAAAACTGTTAGCGCTTACCTCCATCTTCTGCTGAAAGTGCATTTTTTCCTAAATCAGCAAGGGTAGGTATCATAGCTAGATAAAAGGTCACTTCAGCATCGCTTGTGTTTAAGCATGGCTTTTTTTTTTTTTTTTTTTTCTGAGATGGGAGAATTTTGACCACAAACACAACGAGCACTCCCTTAAAAAGAGCGTATAAAAAACACAGTTCAAGGTGTCATGCAGGTGTTTGCTAATCTCACTGTTTGTAGAAACCAGCCAGTCTTAAAGAATTTGTGGCTTGCCTGGTGTCTCTGCACCAGTAACTTATGCTTTAAAATGTTCACAGTCATGCTTTGAGACCTCCTCCTGTGTCCCCAGCTGCACTCTTTTTGCTTATTATATTGTTTGTCCTTTCTGCACCATTTTTCTTCTTCCACTTCTTCTTTTCTTGTCGTCTTCCCCCTTTTTGTCCCTAAAGGCATACAGTGTTGCAGCTGCTAGCAGTCCCTGATCTGAGGCTACCATAGTACACTGAACTGTTTAATTCTCCTAGACGTTTTCCTACAGCAACTATCTGTAGAAATTTGTTTTGCTGAGGGCAATTCATGTCATCTAATGAAGAATTGAAACAGGCAATCTTATTTAAGGTAAGAAGGCTGTACACTTCCCATATCACAAGTATGATGCTATAACTCATTTTGACTATCACAGATTTTTAGTTCTTCTCTGAGATTATTCCTCTTGCCTGGCCCTTATTTTAACAGAATAAATTCTCATATTTTCCCATCACTGAAGTCAGGGAGTCTGTCAAAGAAATTGGTATTCCTTCTGGGCTCTTCTCAACAGCAATGTTCCTCTCCTCCCTGAACCTGACCCATCAAGAAGAGAGTTTGTACAATACCCTCTAAGACAACTCTCTCTGTAAGGAAGACAGTAGCAAGAGTTTGCATTAGTAGTGCGAATGGATCTCAGAGAATTTGAAGAATAAGGGAAGCTAGTATGAGTCAATGTGCAAGGTCAGTGGAATACGCCTCCATTTACAACCGATCACATTGCACAAAAACTGTTCTCAGTTTTGCTCTCTGAACATGAATTTTCACTTGTATTTATGGTTCTCCTTGGAATATTCAATAGTTCCCAGGGATATTGTCTGTAGGAAGCTGGGACCATTTGAGTGTTATTTATTATTCTAGCTCTGGACACCTACTGCATATCTCAGGTACCCATCCAGAATTTTGTATTTAGCTAGTGAAAATACACAAATAATTCCAGGCTATACTGCAGCCCATCCTATACAGCTAGCTGTGGCATCTCTCATGGGAGATCCTTTGCTTAGGAACAGGCATCCTATCTCAGAAGCACGCATGCTCATTTATAGGCCTGTACCTAATTTGAATCCTACCCTAGGTAACTTAAGCCTGTTAATTTCATTCAGCCTCAGGATAAGAAAAATCAAATATGAATTGTCTTAAGTATTGTTTCTATTTCAATTCTCATGATCAGTACTAACGTGAGGTATTGAACTTTGTGCATGTCAGAGCTTATCAGACACTTCATGAAGAACTGCTTGTACATGCAGTTAAGGAGTCATGTCATCGGATAGATCAATCCTCTCAGTTTGTTTTTGGTGAAAGCTGGCTTTGGGGAAGCTGAAATACCATAGAAGTAGATGCTATGGTGTTTACTGCATTAGGAATTAATCTTCTAGATAAGCTAATGTATTTTTACGTGAAAAGATTGTAGGCATTTTTCTTCAGTTTGGTAAGGGGAACAAAAAAGTAAAACAGTTTCATTCTGACCAGAGGGTCATCTTGAAACAAATTGGATGCTGTAGAAAATAGAGCTGTCCCTTTAATGTGTTTTAATAACCTCGAAGTCCTTTTTTAGGTATTTACAGAAACACAGACCTGGAAGTAAGGAAAGCATGAATCTACCCCTTTGGTCCATAGGTATAACATATCTGAGGTTGCACAATTTTCCTTGCTTATAACCTAAGCTTTTGAAATGAGGGAATTATTAAGAACTTTTTAATTATGATTATTAAAAAGAAACATGCATACATACTTATAGCTTTCCAATTGTAAAGAAGTGCTTTCAAACGTGAGTGGCCTGAGCCTGAAGACAGCTTTAAAGCAGCTTTGAGATGTGCAGCAGGTTTCCCAATCAAAACAACAAATGCAGTAGGTTTTTCCAATGCTCTGTTGTTAATGCAAATTAAAAAAAGAGGGACCATCTGTGACATGAAATTTTAAGACAAACAAGCAGATGGAAAGAATGGAACAGGTCAGTCATGCCATGAAAGTGGAAACAAAACTTCGTCGTGAGGCCCTGTGTCTCTTGTTTGGAGCTGAGAGCCCATCATTCCCCTCTCTGCTTATAGATATGTTGCTGTTTCCCCTTGTTATGGAAGGTGCAAGACTAGAAGACTGTTTGGAGTTGGCAACTGTGCCACTCTTTGCTTGAGTGCATAGGATTATCAGGGTGCAGTGTTCTCTTTATTGGAAGCAATCAGTTCATCCTCAGTGGAGGCAAGTTCATCTTGGAGGGGTAGAAGAGAATGTTTGAGAGACAATTGGGCTAAATCCGTCCACTAATTCAATCAGGTGAACCTGCAGTGATGATGGGAGAATATTTTTTTCCTCTAGTTGAAATTTCTGCTATCCTTGAGCAAACTGAGCTTGAGAAACTCTGTTGAAAAGCAGTACAAAGGTAACAAGAAGACATCCTCCACACCCCCCTTCCAAGCTCCAGTAGGGTTGGCAGGGAGCAGAGGGTGCTTGGAATGGATTCAGGCTGATGTCTTGTGAAGTACGGATGGCCCTGCCACCTCAAAGATTTTCCCTATGATCAGCCATTTTATTCATCTTAGCTTACTCTGCTAGATTATTACTGAGGCAGCTGCATGACCAGGGTGAAGATGTAGGAATTATTTGATCTGAGAACGTTTTTTCAATAGCTAATGGATCTGATTAATGTAGCCTCTTCATCTTTAAACTGAGTGTAGTGTCCATCTGCAGATCACTGATCAATTTAGGTTCTTACATTAGTGCCTATAATACAGCACACATACACATAATTTTCTCATTATTAAAATTTACTTGGCAATTTTTATTAACGCATTTTTTCATATCCTTTGCCCTCATTATAAAGAAGTCATTGAATACACATTGCTTGTATAATCAGGACATTTATTAGAAGCTATGGTGCTTTTTCAGAGAAAATTGATAAACAAACAATAATAATCTCATAAAATGCTTTCTTTTGGTTCCTAGCCACATGGGTTTTCCAAAATGTCAATTTAATAAGTGGACCTCTACAGCATCACAGCTATATTCTGAGTATTTTATATATGCTTCCAGTTGTTATTGATTTCATTAGATTTTGAGTCATTTAATGACCTCTTGGCCAAGAATTTAGCATGAAATTTTAATAAAAGCGTCCTTTTTAGATTAAACTGGCATCAATACTAAATGTACCGTAGCTTTCATTGCTCTGAAATAGCTGTAATCATTACATATCCCAACAATATTATGTCTACCAACACTCCAGTATCTTGTCAGACTTCTGCTATGTTTGTCCAAGATGGACATTGTGAAAATAGAGAAATAAGCAAAATGGTGAGGTTAGGTGTTACATCACTGCTCACCCACGTTATGCTGCTTTCAAAGGCAAGGCTGTGTCTTTGTTTTTCTCCTGTCATACTTGATAGTTCGTTTACAACTAACTTTCTGAAAATGATTCCATCAACAATGTTAGAATTTGCTCTGTCCTGATAATTATGCAGTTAGCATTAATTTTCTTCCGTGTTTCCTGGGGAGCCACTGTAGATGGACTGCAAATGTAGCAGAAGCAAAATTGTGTTTACATGTGGAGTGTTCCTCAAAATTGGTTATGCAGCACAGGGAGCCTGGCAGTACCTGTTCATCTGCAGCCACTAGAACAAGCCTTCATTTACTGTGTCTTCGTTAACAAACATAGGGTATCATCTTTTCTGGGTCCTCACAGAAGGAAGGTGAGGGGTGTTACTTGTTTGCCTTTCTTTAATCTGGAAGGTAATACTAGTCAGTACTTCTTGTACTGTGTTATGGGTTGGTACTTGTCATTTAAGGATACTTGCTTTGTCTGTAATTACATCCAGCAAGGTATTTATAGGACTCATAGAAGGAAAGAGATTAAGGTACAATGGTATTTTGCTGATATGAAAAATCAAATTATTTTTTAAAATGTTGCATTTCTGTTCTTCCCTTTGATTATTTCTTTGTTTCGGAAAGTACAGGTCTCCTCTTCAGTGCTGGCTTTCTCAGTGACTGTGCATTTGGGCAAAATGAGTTTGGCAAAGCATTTACAAGCACTATTTTGTAACATTACCTAAACTTTCTCCTATCTTTGACACCATTCATTTCACATGCCAGAACCTCACACAGACTCCAGACAGTAACTGCAGTGCAGTTCAGTAAAGCTAGGTCACATTTTTTCTCCAGGTTAGAAATTCTAGATCCTTCTTTGGCAAGAAAAATGGCAATGATGCACCACTTTTCTTCAGTGATTCTGGTCTGGCTGGCAGTGTAACAGTCCCATCTTGTCCATCATTTTCCACAGTTTTGGTGGAATTTCACCTGACTTCATGAGCAGAAGTGGCTGTAAATCTGTCTGAGGAAAGCATGTCTTTGATAAACTCAAAAAGGCAACATTTAAATATTCTTTCAATATTATTTATTGAAAAAAAAAATAAAAACCCAACAAAATAAAGCACACAGACTTACTGTATTTCTTGTGACTTGGATTTGCTCATTGCAGCATGAGGAGTCATTGCACTGTGAGGGTTTACTGGCAAATTAGGACTTCTTTACAGATCTGAGAGATGCTTCCTTTGCTGCCTCTTCACCAGAAATTTGCATTAGCGTAAAAGCACCAATCCCAAGAAAGACACAAAACAGATTGGCCTTAAATGTACAATGCTGAAGGAATCCAAGGTTTCCCATCATAAACACCCTGTTGTTTTTTTTTCTTGCCTGCTTCTTAAAATCAACTGGCTTAGCTAGTCACATTGCTGATTTCAAAAAAGATACTGCTTTTGTACAATTATAGCAACGTTTTAAAATCACTGGGTCTAAATGTGAACAACAAAAAAAGATGATGATTGATTTAATGTCCATCTCTGAAGCGTTGAAATATTTGTCAAACTTTTCTGTCTACCGGCTCAAGTGACCTTTTCAGATTTGTCTGACCTGTGAATCAGCAAACATGGTGCATCTGTCCCAGGCATATGTTTTCTAGGCAGAGACAAACAGGCCCATCATTATGGTCTCCTCACTGCTCAGATATTCCATTTATTACAGATATTCAATGCACTGAGTTAGAACGACAATCTGTTTTCCGCTTCAAAATCTCAAAATACTTATTTAACTTCTAATTTATATTATGGAAGAGCAGAGACTTGTTCCTGTAAGAGAGCCCACATCTTTGAAGTTCTACATCTGTGCAAGGTTGGGGGCATAAATGAGTTGGGATAAAATACAACCACTTTCCTTAATGGGTAATTGTTTTTAATGGTCTGTTTCAGCTTGATTCAGAAATCTCATTACAAGGCAAATGAGAGCAATCCGATAGTCAAAAGTGGACTCTTTAAGCACTAAATTTTGTCAGGTTATCATTTCTTTCGCTGTGACATGCAGTAAAAGTGCCTTTCTCATGGTGATATAGAGGCAAGTGTATAAAAAAACTAATAAACTTAATCAATTTTCAAAAATACTCATAAATTGTAGAAAGCATACGTTTCTACATAAATACATTTTAAATAACTAATCCTCCACGGGCTTTAGTAAAACCTTTCTGGTTGGGCAAAAGTACTTATTTAATGACACAAGGAGAAACTGAGGCAATATTACATTTAAAATTCATGTTCCACTTTTCTCCTGTACCTTAAGTATTTCCTGAAATGCAAAGACTCAACCTGTCTTGTCAGGAGATACGAGAAAGCATTACACAGTCAAACTGCTGAGCCACTGTATGTAAAACTCAATAGATAGGTCTTGGCAGTCTGTGCTCATATTTTATAGAACAAATAACATATGAATTCCTAGAAAATAGAGCATTAGTTGAACAGAGAAAAGTTGAAATAATTTAATGCAATTTTTGAAAGGGCAATTGAAATAGTGATATATTGTTTCACATCTATGATGCAATAAATCTGCTGGCGCCCCTCATAATTCTTCTGACTCACTTTGCCTTGGTTGTTATGCTGTTACATTTAAATTTAAGTTATATAATACTTACACATATATACTTCAAGCATAAGCGTATGTAAACCTGGTCCTTGTTCTTTTTCTCAGTCTCTGGGGTGTGATTCCAGTCCGCAGTGCATGTCAGCGAAATTTGTCACATCCTGGGAACAGTGACAACATCCCTATCGACGTCTCGTTGCAGATTCTGGGTGCAAATAAACAGCTGCTGCAGCTTTGCTCCCAGGGATCAGAGATCCTGCCCCATGTTGGTTGTTACAGTGAAGTTTCATCCTGTAGCCTCAGAACCAGTGACTGAGCACGCTGCAGGCACTCTTGCTGCCTGTTGTGGGGTTCTGCCTGGCTGTAGGGACCACACAGAGCATCCAGGAAACATCCCAGCCCATGGGTTGGGCAGTAACCTCCTCAGGAGCCTGACGATGAAACCAGAGAAAAAAAACAGCTCCTCCAAAGAGCAACACAGAGCCTGTGCTCTGAACTTAGGGTCCTCTGAGGCACGTTTCCAAGCTCTTCATTTCTTTCTCTCTCCATTGGTAGCAGACAAAGCTTACAGTGATTTAGCTTCATGACGCTACGACCTCATGGAGCGTTCCCCTCCGCAAACAGAACAGACCTACGATTTACTTCTCTGCTTTCCTTTTGGCCAAGGTCAAGTACGGTAATTTGATGAGCATAGGACGTGCTGCTGGCTTTCTTCTGATGCAGCTGATGGCACCCGTTTAACTAGGTGGCTTCTGACTTAGATCAGTATGGCCATTGTTTTAATCCAATCTTTTTTAAGTCCACTGCTAACGAAGGGTTTACAAAGACCTCCGTTTTTCCAACAAACTCTCTCGCCCCAGGGTGATAAATATGCTGACAGTCTGCCAACACATTCAATTCTGTGTGTTTTCATTATTCTCTGCTGTTGTTTTTAAGACAAAGAGCTTGAATCTTTAGCGGGAGTGCTTCTTTTTATTTTTACTTTTTTGTGTGTGTGTGTGTTTTGTTTTGGTTGAAAGGTTTAATAGCTTTAGGGCAGATATCTTCAATATTTTGTGATTAAAAATGTGACCTGCAGTAAATAGCCTGTGGTATTTCCTTTCCACTTCACTCAATTACTGCAAAGATCAACTACTGCACCCAAAGAAAAGGTTATCTTCCCAAGGCACATCACCTATTAACCTATGACTTACGCTAGTCCTGAGACTTCAGCATGAAACTGTTTCTCCTGGAGAGCCCAAATGAAACTTACTTCAGGGTCTGAGTGTGTGTGTGTGTCTACTTAATGGGTATGCCATATTTTGAAAAGTTAATAATTTTCATGTCATGTGTGTTCGTCCATTCAGACTGGGTGTGCAGAGAGAACTGCTGTGATACACAGCATTGCAATTAAAATGTGTGGTTTCGGGATATAAGGGGCAGCCACATTTATCACCTGAAGCCTTCACCATGGGATATGGTTCTTTTGTGCTTGCTCTCCTCCTGGCCTGCAGTGCTCCGGATCTGTTGGAGCAGGCCAGGTGGGGTGGGCTGCCTTCTTCTCACCTATTGCTCAACTAACCCTGCGAATGGATGGCCATGCCTGCCTCAGTCCTCATAGCTGGAGGAGCTGAACCTCTGGATAAGACCATTCATTGTGTGAAATAATCCCTGAGAAAGAAATAGAAGCAGAGGACAAGCCCCCTAAAGGTTTGATGTCTTGAACCATCATAGTCCTTTCTGAAACAATGCTTTTTACAGTTGTGTTTTGTCAATGTACATCCAGCCATGTGGTCAGTCACAGCTGAATTTCAGTAGGTGCCTGGGAGCTAGACATTCAGCTCCTTTGGCTGCGGCTTGAAGCCAGCTCTTACTGTCTGGAGGGCTCCGAGGTCAAAAGGGAAGCATTTGGGGTGTTTTGCACTTGCAGGGTTAGGTCGTCCTGCGGTCTTGGGGCTCTGTGATTATACATTGGAAGCCCACAACAGTTGTTTTTTTTTTATATGTTGATATTCCTTGTTTTTCAATTTGCCCCCGAGTCTCATTTAGGAACTTTGACAGAACAAGCACTGCCTGTATTAAATACTTGGCATTAAGATAGCACTTTCTGTGTGAGAATATTCTAGTGCTTTGCAAACATTAATTACACTTCACAGCTCCTCTGAGAAAAGACAGAAAGCTAACTCTGTTTTTGGAAGACATGCTGATTTTGTTGATTGGCTGTATGCTGAAAGAAATGTGAAATCAACCTTTATGTTGCCCAAATATATACCCAATGTAAAGTTAAAAGGAAAAGCAGCAAGATTCCAAAGCATGCTGCTTCAGTGCCAGAGAGTAGGAAATGGAAATCAGTTTGTGACTAGGAAGGCGGACTTTGATGATTTGGAATCTCACTTTACATACGCTACCTGATGGGTCTCTTTTTGTCAGCGTGTGTGACATGGTTTTGTCTAATTAGCCCTGACGTTTCTTTTGAGTTTTATTTTTGTGTTGTGTATACGTATGGAGAAGAAAGCTCTGCCAATCCCTGGGAATCATGTTTAATTCAGAATAGCTATTATTCCTTCGATGAATAGAAAGCACATTTAAAGCTCAGAGACAGAATAACAAATAAAATCATAAGAAAAAAAAAAGGAATACAGTTAATATACTCAGTGTATCAGGTATAGTTCTTTGTCCTCCTGTTTGATAAGAGTCTGAAGGATGGCATATGGCACTGGGATATCGGCCAGCATGAAGGGAAGGGGGAAGCTCATAGGAGTCTCTGTGAGGGAAATGTGAGAGATCGTAGGATCTTCTCCAAAAGCATCCTCAGAGGTATGTTCTGTTCGTTCTGTGGTGTGGAGGTAGCTACCATGGTACTCACTGTAATGCTGTGCCTGAAGCAGCTGGTTTCTTGCTGCTTGTGGTGATCGCCGGTACACCGACCTGTCCAAGGGAGAAATGCTTTGATCTTTAGCTTCTAAACACAATAGAAGAATTGACGGATGCTATTAAGCCAGAAGTATCCTTTAAATTACATCTGTTTATTAATTCTTTTACTATAGTCCCTTTTGCAACAAATTGCTCTCTTCTTATAGTTTATATTTGTCTTCTAATGGTAATTGAATCCTTTTGGTTTTTTAGCATCTATGCAAGGGATGTAATTACTAATTTGGAATAAGAGCCAAGCTGCTGGCAAACTTTCGCTTGAGGTTAGACCCATGCTGTTCTTTAACAGAAAAAAAAAAAAAAGAATCTTTTGTACTTCTAATTTTTTTTTACTTATTAAAAAAGAGAGGGAACAATATTACAGAGCTAATATACTATGATTTTACTGAGCTAGAAAAGGAGCAATGCGTTGGACCATTAAAATCAGTGAGCTCTGAATCAGTGCATAAGCTACTTCAGATGATCCTGGCACCCATGCAACGCAGCAGGTGATCAGTCTGGATGATGAGCCTGACAAGCAAAAAAGAAAATTGAGTTACTTGTGGAATAAGGAGGATACAAGGGAAATTAAGTTTTTGCTCCGTTTCTGACCATATGTGTTTTCTGCAAGGAAGGATAATTTTAAACTCTAATCAGGCCATAAAGTATATGTGGCATTGGGCAACAATCTGTGGAAACATTTCATACAACACAAAGTTATAGAACAGTTTGGGTTGGAAGGGACCTTAAAGCCCACCCAGCTCCAGCCCCCTGCCATGGGCAGGGACAACTCCCACCAGCCCAGGTTGCCCAAAGCCCCATCCAGCCTGGCCTTGAGCACCTCCAGGGATGGGGCAGCCACAGCTTCTCTGGGCAAGTACATTTGCTTTCTCCTGTCAAACATTGCAGTGGCCACAGCTGAACAAAGTACTCACATTAGCCTGATCCCTCACACAAGTCATTCCCTGTGACATACAAGGTGTGTCTAATCATAAAAAGTATAATACGGTGTTGTTTCCATTAGGAATTTAGCAATTCCTATTTCATTAGGAATTAAACACTGCCTGAAGCCATGATTTATTTCATGATCCGTAAGACTGTACTTGTGTACTGCCCCATCACCTACCAGCACAGTATGATGACATAAAGCTTACTGGTACACAGTTAACCCAGCAAAATCTTAGTGGGCTTAGGTGTCCTGTCCCCAGCTCCTGTGCATCCTTGTGCTGGGGCCTCCACGTAGCAGTGCTGGCCACAAGACTTTCTGTGAGTTCTCAGTACCTTCTAAAGCAAGAACTCTGCTTGACATCCTGGAGAGTTTTGAGCATTTGTGAGTCACGAATCTGGGTCATTGAGAGGCTGAGGGTGTAAAGCAGGGGGTTAACCTGCTGCAGTCGCTGTTACTGGAGCAGAGAATTTAGGCAGAGGAGGGTAGTTACGTGATCTACAGAACAGCAGTCTCTCCCAACTTATTTGTAAGGCTAGAGATGATAATTAATGAAGAGAGCAACACTGAATTTTAATTGGGCTGTAATTATAACATGGCAATTTATATTGTGAGACTTTCAAGACTGTTCAGCCCCTACAGCGTTTTGTTCCTCAGCTAAAACTAGCTCTAAAAGTTAGAGGGAGATAAATAATTGGTTTTGAAACATACTTATCATAAGTGGGTCGTGTGTGTGTGTGTGGCCATTTATCATAATTTACCTGAGGGAAGCACCTCTGTGTCAGATCTGATAGACCAGGCAAGTTAGGGCAGTTGCTAATAAGCAGGCAGAGCTGATGCTGGAGTGGTACTGGATTTATTGGAAGGCAGGGTTATCTCAGACATATGGAGAATCTGAGTCTGACCCCCAGAATTGCTAAGAAAATGAACCGTATGGGAGCAGGACTTCTTTCCCTGAAATATTACAAACTCCACCTGAAAGAAAGTTTACTCTGTATAAACTCAGATTAGCCAAGGCAGAAGGTGAGGAGGCTGATGTGGTTCTGCAGAAAGTGCTCTTCCAAATCAGGCTTTAGATGTCCAGATATGGTAGATCGAATCTCTTCACCTTGTTTAGATCCTTGTGTTAGCAGCAGACATGGTGGTGGATTTTTGTGGCTGCCAAAAGCTTTCTGAACTTATGAATGGGGAAATGTGAAAAATATCCATTGCTAGGCTGGCTCAAGGGATAGGATGCTTATTTCAAATCTCTAACCATTTAAAGATCTTGATCTCAACTTCTGAGATCTCTGAGTTTTCCTGCTTCCAACTGAGCTAGAAATGTCAGAAGGGCACGTCTTCCTGTGGTCTGGAAGAAAGATGAAAAACTGTGCTACTGGTAGCTCCTGTCATTTGTAGAAATCCACCTGCAAACGCTGCTTTACCTCGAATAAGGGCAGTATCTAGAATAAAAATTAAAAGGTGGCCAGCTGGTCACAGCAGGGGCCAGCATTAAGGATTCCTGCAGGAGGACTGTCCTCAAGTAAAATAAAGTTCCCAAGAAAAATATTAGCAAAGTCCATATTCCAATTGAGTTATGAAGTGGGTTGGGTCCAGAAGGCTGTAAAGCCCCCTGCTTTCAGCTGGCTCAGACCTCCCATCTCCCACAGGAAATCTCTTTTGTTTGCTGAGGTTTCAACCCAGAGATTACAAATAGTGGAGAAAAGTAAGCAGATAAATATGTTGAGCAAATTTTTTTGTTCACTGTAGCTTCTGAAAGCATGTTGAGGAAGTCTATCACTGCAGGTCTTTTGGTGTAGGCTAGATAAAAATCTTAGGAATAAAGTAATGTACCTCCCCTTGGAATAAGGAAGGCTAAACCAGGTGACTTCTGAAGGACCTTGCCTGCCCTACTTTTCTATATTTTGTGGCTTATCAAAGCTTTGCTGCTTCATAGGCTGTATTTTAGATGTAACCATTATTTTCCACCAGCAATTGATAATGAAGGGGTTTCTGGCTGAGTTTTTTTCTGGAAAGTAGTGTGGTCTAATCTGGGGAGGTTCTCCAAAGGGGTTGGGAGAGAAAAAAGGAACCATCTACAAATGCCTCAAGATGTTGTTTTTCTTTTTTCTTTTAAATCTAGAATTCTTGCCCTGCTAAAAATGTAAGACCTCCATGAAAGGTCTCTCTCTCTCCATACACATGCACACAAACAAGCTGTGGATTAGTCTTAATTTCTCAGAGTTTGAAAAATAACATCCTGAGAGTTAAGAGGCAGAAGAGGAAACAGTGCTTTGAAGAAAACTTCAGGATTCAGCTGCCCTTGAATGTTGTGCAAGAACAGGCAGGGAATCACAGCTGTGGGCATCACAAAGTCGATCCCCTTCTGCCATTGGTTCTGCATTAGCCATTCCTGCTTCACACAGAGAAACATCCCATTAGGGATCTTTGCATACACCTGGGGCTGAAGCTTCCCTTATACAGAAAGCAATATAGGTGGCTATTGTAAGTGCTATTTGCAACAGTTGCCTTTTCTTGTTATTCCCAAAGTGTTTTTCTCGGTATAATGTGGAAACTAGAGGCACCTTTTCTAAGCAAGAATTGAGGATACCTGGAGTGACTGACATTTTGTAGAAGAAAGAACAGAATGTGCATCTCTCAGAGCTGAAGCTTTTCACTCAAAAAAAAAAAAAAAAAAAAAAAAAAAAAAAAGTAAAGATTAGTTTTTAGAGAAGAAAAGGATATTTCTTTTGCAATGCTTGATTATGATTTCCTTTATTGTAAGGTGGCAGAGGGGGGTTGATGTATATTGTTTTGTCTGGGAAGGGGTTCTGCCTTTTCTATATCTGCAACAACAAAATTGAAAATGATCATAATTTACCATGGAGAACTTAATGAATTCAAACCCCATGAACATGTCATTTCCAGCAAAGATTTTTGTTTGTTTGTTTTGCTCGTGGTGTCATGAAGCTATCTCTATTCTGGAAGCTATCAGGGCTATGCAATTCAGCTGCTGATGTATGAATTTCCCTTCATTATTTCTCCTCTTTGCTCATGTAGAAGCATATGAGGTACCGAAATTAGTAAGAATGCTTTAGTTTATTTCTTCAGATGTACCAGTTAGCAACGACTCAATTTGCAGCTGCCAGTCATGTTTAACTGAGCAAGTGAGCCACGGAGCAGGGCTGCAGCTACCTGTGCCGCCTGGCTATGACACGCGGCTCGGAGGAGCAGCCGTAAGGAAAAAAAGAGGTTTGCTTTCCCAGACCATGCTCCATGACCAGTTCTGTTTGTGTTCTTATTAATAACTACTGTGATTGCTATTCATCCCACTTCCATAAGAATTAATCAGGCATCGACATGCTGATATCTGGACACATTTTCCATCAAAAGAAAAAGCCTAATTAGACTGCAAGCAGCAGCAGTGTGTATTCCACAGCTCTCCTCAGCAGGTGACACGGTGTCTCGAATAGCTCTGAGGCTCTGGAGGGAAATTAGGAAAAGAGTTGGAGTTCACAGTGTCTTTTATTATGATAATAAGTACATAACAACTGCACTCTTCCTTCGATGTTCAGTAATGATATCCATAGGTTGGATGCTCTGAACTCGGGTGGTCCTGGGAGAGGCATTGGCTCCCTGAAAAGTGGATGCGAGTGCTCCAGTAGAGGCTGTACAGCTGGGGGGAGCCAGCAATCCCTGGAGCCTGCACCCACGGGGACTACAGCCTTGATTAGTCTGATAAAACAAGGTGATAATGAGCCCAAAAATACCGCTTGCAGGTGCTATGAATCAAGTCTTAAAAAAGGCTTGAATAGTGGGTCTCGTTAGACTGATGAGGGTGAAAACACTTTGCATGGAGGGAAAACTAGGACAGGAAAGGTACGTGTGGTCAGGAGTTTGATAGTACACGTCTGAAGGCATGCCACAGGTAATGTGGCCCCAAACTTTAACCTCTCCCTATCTGCCTGTGCTTAGTCACCTCTAACAGAAAAAAATCCCCCAAAATGTTATACTGTTACAGCCTGCAGTTGTTATAAACATGGAAATAGTGCTACTTGTAAGTAATGATCATCTGGGTTATTTCAGAATAATACTAAGCAGCTCTCAAAGTGCATGTATACTTAAATATAGACTGTATATACATATGTGGTACAGCTCCTAATTGGGTTTAATTGTGCAGGTTGGTGGCTTCAGTCTGTTTCTTAATGTTGCTTCTTATTCTATAAAATTCTACGGTAATGTGTTGGAAAATTAGTGGCATCTGTGGCTGTTGTAAGAAACACAGCGCTTATAGAGAATTTCATATGCTGCACTTCCATGCAGGAAAAGAAAAATAAAATAAACCCCAATACTATGGCAACTTTCTAGCAACAGGATATCAGCAAGAGTTTTCCAGGATTTTTTGTAGAGCTCTGAAATTGGTACTTAGGATAAATCTCCTTATATGACAATGCTTGTTTCCTGTAGATACAATTTCTTATTAAAATGTTGGTCTTGTCTGAAGGGATTTTTTTTTTTTTTCCACAACGTGGCTATAAGAAACTGGATATACATTTTCTTACCAAAAATGTAATGAAATACTGGATTTGTTTTAACATGCAAATGTCATTGAAATGAGATTAAGCTGGAATTGTAGTGATGGATATTTTAGACATCCCTAATGATCACTTTCTTTTTTGCTATTTCTCTCAGCTTCCAGTGTTTAGATTGCTGACATGAGAATTTTTTAATATATACATTTCTTTCGGGTTTGTAATGAGTGGCAAGATTAATTTGCAGTAATTACATTACAATGCTAATAAGTTCTGGCATATATAATAAGTGCAATAATAATTGTTTTGACATATTTGTAAAGAGATGGTGTATGTAGCCAGAACTGGAAACCCTTATGTGTGAATGACAAGTGAGTTTGCAAGTGCTTGAGAGCTAAAGTAATCATGTAAAAACGAAGAAGGAAAATTGAAGATATGTAGGCATGCATGGGGTAAACAAGTTTTAAACTTTCCTTGTGGCAATATTTTTGTCAGCAGACGTTCTTGCTATGCCAGGTCATGCTAAAAGTAAAGAAGGATTTACATGCGTGTCAGACCATGATGGAGAGCTGCTTTGATATGATTATACTAAAAGATCGTTAGCTTTGTCTCATTCTTTTGCTGACGTAGGTCTGTGATGACTTGAAATAATGTGAGGCCTGGGTGAGAATCAAGGTTAATGAGAGGATCCAATACTATCTGAATTACAGGAACATTTTTCCCAGATCTGGCTACGGGGTTGTGTTTTGCTGGAGCATAGGAAGCTGATGCCTCTTGGATGAATGGGAAGGGAGTTTACCCCATTATACCGCTGTTTCATAGGGCTGGCCTGTACAGACTGCAAATTAATTAAGAGTATAACCATTTTGGCACTGAGTTATGTGTCCTCATGGGAACACCATCAGCTTCCAAACAGATTGATAAAATGCTGCAGTTTCTGCCCCCAGAAGCTGTGTTGCCAGGTACAGCGCAGAAGTGAGCATATTTGCTTGGGAATTTATCCTGAGTAGTAGTCATGATGAACTTGCTATAACATTTTGCCATGAGTTAATATCCCTGGAATTTAGTTTAAGAAGCTGGTCTTGGCAGGCACTGTTGCTATGCAAATGGTATCCTCCAGATGTGAAGCGTATTATGGAAATTAATAAAGAAGGCATCTCTGTAAGCATAGCTAGAATATACAAAATAACCTATGTCGTGCCTTCTTATAATAAGCACCATAAAATAACAATAAAAAGTGTGACAAAGAAATTATACCACGGAGCTCTCGGAACGCTTTGACGCTGCCCTAATTTTGAACAGGGATGTTTCATGATATTGCTTCTCTAATAAGGTCACTGTACAGGATGGGATATTTAGGGATGGGTTCACCTGTAGAATACATACACTCACACTGAAGGGCCACTAGGAGAAGTGAGGAAGAGAGAGTTACCCATTCAGGAGCTCTTAATGCATCCGGGGCTTGATATTTGCCCACAATGAGTCAGAGAAGTCTGAAAACCCTAAGTCTAGCAAAAGTGAATGAGATCTTCTCTACTGCAGGGACAATTTTGTAAAATTTGGAATATGAAAAAAATGAAACTCTGCTTATTTTTGTATGCAGGAAAAGCAATGCAGTTGTTAGTGACAGGTTTTGTCATAGAATAAAGAAAAGCAAAGACCTCAAAAATATATACAGAAGAACAATCAACTTTGAAGTCTTCAGAGCTCCTGTTGCAGCATCTGAATATTTGGAAGCATTTACTGTACTTTAGGAAAACAACAACAAAAAACATTATTATTTGGGAATCTTCTTGCTACTCCTGAGGTAGTACATAGGATGTGGGTACTTCTGCTTGCTTTCTTTTGGTCCCTGAAGGGGTAAAATATGTGCCTGATGGAGAATTAAATTATTTATTCCCACAATATAACTCTTGATACGGCAGATCATTTATGGATGTTCTGCCAATAATTGGGCTCTTCCTAGCCAAAGGCTGGCTCTCAGCTTGCTTAACACACAGCAGCCGTGCCATTACAGCTCACAGGACGGACCCCACAAAGAATGAAGATCCTTTCCACCTCGAGCCTTGGGTCCTCGGGTAGCAACCGAGAAAACTCTTTAAGAGGGCTGATTAGGTGAAGGCGTCAAAAACCCACCCTCACAACTGCTCAGCAGCAATATTGAGATATTTTAGCAAGTTTTGCCAAGCCTTTCAATGGATCTATAAATGGGACCTGCTGTTCAGCCTAAGAGCTCCCAATGCCCTTTTTACAAAATATTGGATCCTGACCAAAGATAAGTCATAGCCTGGAACATACACTTGCCTTCTGCATTAAGGGGGCCTTGTTCCTTTTTACATCATAATTGTAAACCTTTCTGTTTGTTTCAGCTGGATTTTTCTTTTTCTTTTTTTTTTTTTTTGTTTCCTTTTTTTCTTCTTTTTTCTTTAGAGCAAAATGGAAAGTTCAGTACTTGTAATCCAGTAAACACATTTTTTATGCAAGGCTTTTATATCTACCCTAGAAAGCTCTCATTTGTTTCTTTCTTCTGGAGGCATGAAAAATTGTTTATTAAATATAATAATAATAATAAAGTAGAGATAAGCTTTCTTAGCTGGCATTACTTCAGGTTCCGATGTATTTTTCCCCAGCCTCACTTCATTATAGCTCTATTTGGTAGCGCGTAACCAGCATGTGTCACGCCGAATGAAGGCTGGCTTCAGAATAACATGTCAGTAAGATGATTGCTCTTGGAACACACAGTGCCCTCACTCTATAATTAAATGCAAAACCTGCGTGGAAAAACTGATGTTAAACGTCTTAGCTTACGCTCACCGGGGACTAGCAGCACGGAGACAAACGCTACCACGCCAGCCTGAGTCGCTGCGTCTGTGCCTCGGTGCAGGGCTTTGGTGCCGCGGTGCTCCTGCCGGGGGCTGGCTGTGGTGGATGTGTGGGTGGGATGGGGCACTTAGGGCTTGGAGAAGCAGAGCTGGTGGGACAGGGGATAGGGATAACTGTGATGCTAAAAGAGGGGCAGATCTGGCTGCTGAGGCTGCCTACTGCTTGCCCCTCGTCCCCTGGCTCACCAGGGGCTGCAAGCCCCCTGCCCGCAACACTTCCACAGTGGTTTCTAGGTTCACGTTTCCGAACTGTACATCAGTTAATATTTAGGTAAATTCACTCACTTTCTGCAAGGTGAACAGAGTGAAATGATTTTTTAAAGATTAAATACATATCACGGTTTCCCCTCTGCAAATTTCCATCGGCTGACCTCTGGCCTCCTGACTGGACATGACCAATGTGTGCACTCCTCCAGGACAGCTCGTAGGCTTTCAGACCAGAGGTTTCTGTCTGTCTTCCCTCGTAATGATGCGTTTTTCTTTTGTGGAGATACCTTAATCCCTACCAGCCTTCCATTTACTCAGTTCTCATAAGCCGTAGCCACATCATACTTCCAATCTGTCCAGCATTTCAAGACAGCGAGGTGCAAGCTCCTTAGACAGCCGACAGTATCTGTTTGTCTGATATGCTATGTGTCCTCTCTTGAACTGGCTCCATCATTTCCATAACCATATTTTTTTCTGTCTCCTGAGATGAGGCATTCACTTTTGATCTTGTCTCTGCCTTCACAGACAACTTTCCCTTCCCAGAAAGGCCATCACAGTCATCTGTCATTTGGAGGAACCCACTTGATTTCCTTCTTTGCTTTAGAGAGAGAGTTGCACCATAATAAATCAAACAGCAAAAATAGTCACCTTGGTCCCCACAAGAGTCAAGATCAGGAATCTCCGAGGTGTTCAGGGAGAGTGTTTTTATTTTTCTCATGTTACCTTTTAAAATCTTTAATTTCTGATTTTTGGCAATTTTAATTTGGGAAGTCTAGTTTTGTACCAGTTTCAGCTCATAAAAAACAGATGTATGCTGTTGAAGCATGTAGCCAGTAGGAAATGAGTGGCTTTTCTCTCTCTTTTTTTTTTTTTTTTTTGGCTGATGAGAATAACAATGAAAAAAGAAGCATGAATGTTGGCTGTACTTCACTGCTATCAGTGTTCATTTTGCTTTTGACATTTAAATACTCTACATGCCTGAGAAAATGTTCTGGTAGACACCAAGCAAATATTCTGAAAATTTCTGTGACACTGCCAGATCTTTTAGCTCCATTCCCTCACGTCTCTGTGGAAATCTGAAGTAAAGTTGTGTGAATGGATGACTTTTGGCAGTCTTCTCTCACAAGTTAACTAAACCTTTGGGGGCAGATCGCATCTGGTCCGTAAACTGTTTTTCAACTGTAGGAAATATTGTGATTGATAGTCTTTAAAACTCTAGCAAAGATGGTTTTTCTACTGCCACTCCAGTCTGTCAGTCAAGAGCCTCCATTGTCCTCCCTGTGGAGGACAGGAGGTGGGGTAGCTGCCCGGGTGATGTGTCCGTACCCTGCCTTAATCTGTCTGAGAGGGCTTTATCCCATTTCCACTGAATCCTGAGATACCAGATGGGCTTTGGGGTAAGCTCTGTTCTCCAAAAGGCTTTTGATTAGATTGCTCAGCAAAAGCTGTGGTGGAAATAGAGATGCTGTAGAGTGAAAGGGGAGGTACTTCTATGGATTAAAAATGGGTGTGAAAGTTGGGGAAAATGTGTTTGAGGATATGGTTGGCTTGCAGAGCAAGCAGAGGTCATGAAGGGAGTCTCAGAGCCGCGTGTTGGGATCTGTACTGCTCAGCACACTTATAAATGATCCCGAGAAGGAATGACTTGTAAGATGGCAAAGTTTGCTGACGCTGATAAGTTTCAGAGTGCAAAAAGATGAGGGCTGACTGTGAAGAATTGCACGAGGCCTAACAAGTGTGGTCATTAAAATAGCAAGGCATATTCGGTATAAATAATGATGAAGTGATGCATCTGGGAGTGGAGGGAGGGATTCTTATCTTCGCGTGTATCTAATAAGCTCTGAGCTGACCACTACTGCTGGGGAGCAAGACCTTGAAGTAATGGTAGTTCTGTGAAAAATTCGTTGTTCCATAGCAATCAAAAAAGAGGAAGAAACAGAAAAAGAAGAGTTGGGAATTACAAGGATTGAATTAGGAAGCAGAGAACATCATTATGCTCCTGAACGCTACCGGTGAGCTTGTGTCTTGAATATTGCCTGCATGTTGGCAGTTCTGGTCTCTGTTTCAAAAAGGATAGTGCAAGAGGGGAAAAGATACAGATTTTCTCCATACAATTTTCCTATGTCTATGAGACTAATTCAGAAACTAATTCGGATTAGTTAGCAAGTGTTCAAACTGACGACTATCTTACAGTATTCTCTGTGCCCCAGAATATGATTATTTTTTTCCTCTTTTATAGTCAGGAACAGGTTTGTAAGCCTCCAGGCCTCTCTGAGGACAATCGCTATCATAAGGCTTCATCTGCATTTTTCAGAGCACACATTGTGATTCGTTTAGCATTTTGGCTCTGAAGCCAGAGCATGTCTGGGGTTGTGGCAGAAAAAGACAGAAAGTAGATGTATTCTACTCCCTGCACATTTCACCACAAGCATGTCTCTAACAAGATTGTGTGCAAACCACGTGTACATCAGCAGGGCAAGTTCTGCACTGATTTCCAGCAGCAGAACATTTTGGTAACCCTGAGGTTAAGAAATCACTGGGAAACCCTGTGGGGCCTGGAGGGAACAAGCTTGCAGGCAGCAATGTTTAACAGAATTGGGATCTACACCACTGTTTCCTTCACACATTTCTTCCACTCGGTAATGATGGAAGCAGAAATTATTACTGTGTTGTTTTTATTACTGAATGACAAACTTCCACGTGGGTGAAGAGGTTTCTTTTCACTAATGTCAATAACAGTTCATTTCTGTTTCACACCACGTGAAATCCTTATTGGTGTAATGTCACACCATCTCATCTTAGATTGCTAGCCACTGAAAAATCTGTCAAAGACCTAAATTTTTCACTCCCTATTTTCTATTTAATTTTTGTATTAAAGGAGCTGGCTATCCAGGCACCCTTTTGGAAGTCAGCTGGATGCTGCTGGGTGGTCAGTCCTCTTAGGGACCGGTTTGTCTGCTTACAGACAGATTTGGGATTTTATAGACCATGTGATGGCTTCTTTGTAAGAGCTTTCCCTCTTTCCACCCAGGCAGCAGCCAGTAGAGAGCAATATTGCACACACATGAGAAATTAGTTCACTACACTGTAATATTCTAAGGGGAATTAACCACTATAATTATTGCTTTCCTTCTCCAGTACTGCTGTAATAACTAAGCTATATACAAAGGAGTTTAGGCTTTGTGTTTTTATTTTTTTTTTTCCATTTTCCTCAGTACTTACTTTTTATCTTGTATATAGTCAGTGGCTTGTCAAACCTGAAGCTAATTTATTTGGTATTATATATTTAAAATGTTTCATTCCCTAAGAACCCACTAATGGGACGTAACACATCAAAATTAGATTAAAGAGCTCTGAAAAAAAACTCCTAATCACTTAGTTGAATAAAGCCTTTTCTTCTGTGGTGAATATTTACAGACTCACTATTTTGTATAAACTAGTATTACTTTCAGAATTCAGTTTGGACTAGATCAGCACACTGGGCTCACGAGATGGAACTGTGTGTGTGTGTGTATGTGTATTAGCGGTTCAGAATCTCCTCCAGCTAGTTTTTTCATCTTTAAATTTAGCCCCATTTTTTTTCCTGATGTAATATTTATGTTATATATAAAAATGTACAAGATGACTCCATCTCTGAAATAAAATAGATTATTACCTTAATGCCTATCCATAATCACAGTTTTTAATCTAGATTCTTCCAAGTAAAGCAAGGACAATCACACTTTAATAATTTATCCAATATGTCCCCAGACCTCTGAACATGGCGATAGGAACACTGGATACCCACTAAACGTATCCATATCATTACTGTACTAAACCCTCTGAGTAACCCTCAGTAGCTGTTGCCCAGTCTTATCCCCCACAGCAGCTTTAATCAGACTCCACCAAATTTCAGATTCACCAAGGCAGAGCAAAGCCCTGTGCTTGCTCTCCAGGGCAAGGAAAGGCAAGGCAGCATGGAGAGGTACTTCAAGCGTGAGCAAGATTCTCGTGCTCCCTTAGAAGAATAATTGAAACCTCAGCCCTGCGCTGAGCCCTGGATGTGGGGTTCCTCTGTGTCTCACGCCCAGGGTCAGCAGTCAAAAATGAGAAAGCTCTAACTCTGTCGGGGTCTCGAGCCCCACTGGGGAAGGTCATGGCTGCTCTGAAACGTGCCCTGAGGCAGGGTGGAGCTGCACGCTCATCCTTAGCTGACAGGTCTCGCGCTGTGAGTGCATCGCTGTGCCTCATGGTGCAATGTAGACTCTGCTGTGGAAGACAGAAAATACGTCTTAAAAAATAATCAGTAAACCTGCTTCTCTTCTCCATCGTTTCATCAGGAACCTTTGATTAAATTTCCCAAAGGCTTTCAAATGTTTTAGTAAACTTGGAAGACAAAATTAATGGGAAAAAAAAAAAGGGAGGGGAGGAGAAAGTCACATGGAAAGTGAAGTCTCTTCAGCATTGGGATACACTTCACTGTATAACATGCCATAACCTTTTCTGCACGCCCTGAGAATGAAACATGCAACACTAATACTAATACCCAGAGCAGACAGAGGCGCCTTTAGGAGCAAAATTCTTTGCTGCTCTTTATGAAAAGAAGATTCTCCTCATTCCGATATATATTTTTATAAATTCTTGCAGGCTTCCTCTGCCTGTGTGTGTGAGAGAACCTAGGTGCTTCTCAATAACACGATGGAGTTACATGCCTACAGATGAGCTTTGACAAACCTTATTTCATTAGTTTAAGAAATACTACTTCTTGCTTCATTATTTTCCTAGCTGTTTTGCCATAGAGTCAGCAGAAGGGCTGACTCTCTATGCTCCTGCCTCAGTCTTTTCAGTGTCAGGTCTGTCATTTTGGTGTAAATCCACATTTCTCTGCAGTGGTTTAACTTCCCTTGTGGGATCATCCTGCTGGTTACTGGTCATACCTGCTCACACTGTTGTGTGGAGTGGAGGCTGCCAGGTGAGCCCTGCTGCCACCACTCGCCATGGGCACACTGTGAAGAAAGGAAAGGCACCGACCATAAACCAGTACCTGTCTTCTTTCATCCATTTCTTCTGGAGCAGAAACCTTTCTGAACCAGAAACGCCAACATCGCTCCTCATTTGGGTCCAGACTGTGCAAATGGCCTCTGTCTCTGTGATGAGTATCTTGGGTCTAGCTTTAGGACGTGAGCATCTGCTCCTAGGAGCCGAACGCCTGTCCCTTGCCTGACAAGAATACACTTAATGAAATTAAAGAGCAATAAAATCAGCTACATTACTCAAGATTATTACTTTCTGCCACATTGTGTATTCATACTATAATTTACCACCACAGGAGATCATAGGAACAAACCCTGGGTTTTACAAAGGCCTTTGTGATGTTGTGGCTATAATCAGAGGCAGCTCCACCGACTGCCGTAATGAGGGCAATCAAATCCCACACTTCAGCACGCAGCCTGATGCCTGCAGAGTCCACGCTGAAACGAATCCCCTCCTCTTCCCAACCCACCCAGTAGACAGCACGCAACCGGCCATGGGAGTTACTTGGATCAAGGAATTTACTAAAGCATTAAAATCCGGGTGCTCCTGAAGGCAAAGGGTAAATTTAATGGGGCAAATGTCCATCAGATCCACAGCCAAATTTCCTTTGCTTTAGGAGTTCCCATCAAGTATCGGAAAGCTGTAGACTGAACTGGTCATGGGAATGTCATAGTGGCCTTTGAAACAGAGAGAGGGAGAACAAAAGAAAAAAAAAAATGGGAGAAAGAGCAAGGATATGTCTGTTAACAGAAATAGACTTTAGCACCTTTTTGCTGTTCCCATGGAAATCTTTCTCTGTGATATGAGGTTTTTTATCTCCAGATTTCAGGTGACCCCTTCCAGGCTGGGTTTGGTGAGACTTACCTTGCAGGAGACCACTGGCAGTAGGTTCTGGGCACGCAGCGTAAAGCACACATGTGCAAGGACATTTGGCGTGCTGGGAGTGGAGGAAGAAATTTCGTCATTATAGAAACCATCCCGCTCACCCAAAGGCACACTCGGGTCACAGGTGTACGTGACCAGCTGAGAAGCACAGGGTGTCCCTGTCTGAATCCTCAGGACCAGGCCACAGAGCTGGGCTCTGCCGCCTCCCCGTGCTGCCCCTCTCCCGTCTGCCACCTCTGGCAGTGCCTGCTCGCCAGCCGCTGCTCTTGGTGTTCCTCGTGGTTGGCAACCTGTTTCATATCCCTGGATAAAAGCAGCTCAGCCTTTTACTCTATTTACTCTATTATTCAGACTTTTTTCTTTTTTAGACACTGGTTTTCATTAAAATTTAATCTTCCGAGACATGATTGATGCAATGACTGAAAAAAATAAAAGAAGACTGCAGAGCTTCCTCCTTAGGTCAGAAAGCTGTGACAGGATAACTTGGTAACACGGAGCACACGAGCTAACAAATCTCCCTCTCTCATTTCTCTTTCTCTCTAATAATCTATGACATCTTTTCAAAAGCTCATTTGTTAAGCCCAGATTCTTGCTGGCTTCATACGCCTACCTAAGCGAAGGGTAGGGGCCTGGGAAGCACCCCAGGTGGACACCAGGATTTGGGAAATGGGGGCAGATGGAATGAGACTCTTGGTGTCTCCTGTTGGTGGCACTAGGCTTTCCCCAAGGCTGTGGGAGCTGGGAGGTGTCTGCGGTGTGATTAGGCAAAAAACAGCAGCCCAAGGCCTCTGCTGTGTTTCATTCTGAAACTCTTTTCTGGCAGGAAGTGTTTTCTGAGATGCCTGTGGTAGGTTTCCAAATAGTTTAATCCGCTCTACAAGAGAAATGAGGAAAACCAAAATATTCTAAGGGAAGACAGAAAGGGTGGGATAGCTGTTTTTTTTTTTTTTTCCTTGAATACTCAGAAAGGGAGAAAGCAATACATCAGGAGTGTCTAGCTGCAGGGAAGGAAATCATGACAAATACTGGTCCTCCCAAAACGATGGGAAACTTCACCAAGTACAAAGGAAGAGATGAGGTAGGGAGAGAGATGATGAACCACTGAAAATAATAGGGGATGACTTTCTAATAATTCCAATTTATGAATAGAGCCAACTGTAAGTTAGGATTAATTTTTCAGGGAAAATGAATCATTGCTTAAAAAAAAAAAAAGAAGGAAAAAAAAAAAGTGAGCAAAACCTATCTTTTGAAACTCCTTGTGAATTTCTTACAATGACATGGTTTCCACCCGGGCCATTATGCAGTTGTAATAACTTTAAATGTTTGGTGTTCAGCTGTGTCCTGAAGTAATTTGAAAATAAGTCTTTTAAGAAGGTTCTGCAGGCAGCCCTGACTTGAGAGGTGTATGTAGGCACTTGAATGTGAGGAAATGCCAGGTCCGACGTGGTTTGCACATACCCAATTCACATTTCTTTCAGAGGGAGCAAAGGGTGTCCAGAACTACACAGAAGCCATTCAGAATTATCACTTGACATTATCATTACCTCAGTTTGCAGCCTTGAGACTAGGCTTATAACTCGTGTCTGAAATGCATCTGTTTTCAAACAGGAGCTTGCATTCAGCCTGAATTTATTGTGGGTTCCAGGTAAAGATACCCTTGGGGCTGCGAGTGATGCTCACGATGAATTCTTGGAAAAGGAGATGAATGTTCCCATCATGGCAAGTCATTAGCCGCATTTTTCTGACTTGCTTGGGATGCCTCCTGTGCCTTGGCTGTCTCCCCAGCAAGCCTTCCACTCCCTGTGCTGTTCCAGCACGCTGTAAGAGCTGTGCACATCCATAAATGCCCAGAGTTGGCTCATGCTGCCCCGAACTGGCTCGTTATGCCCAATTTAAAACAAATTGCTGTGCAAAAAGCAAGTCAGTTGGGCTCTGACCAGAATTCAGGACAGGCTTTGAGGAGATCACAGAGTACGCAGCAGAAATGCATTGATGTTTTCTTTGTGGTCTTGACTCCTTTTTCCCTTGTATGTTTTTTTCAGTTGTGTTTAACAGTGTATCTGCTTCGTGCTACAGCTTCTCCTTGCCTCTGAGGAAAGCTCCAGGGGTTTCTTCTAGACAAAAGCGAGAGATTTGTACTGTGAAGGCCTAGGGAGAGATTCGGAGGACTGAAGTTGTCACTAAGCACCTGCAGAGGTGAGAGAAGCGAAGCTGGAGAGGCAGAGAACATCCCAGCTTAAAGCAGATGAGTGGGAAGAGAGAGATGGTCCCCAGCAGGGGTGTGTGGGGATGTGCAGGGGCAGGGGAAGGAGGCAGTCCTGAGAGGATTTCTCCTGTTAGCCTGTAGTACTAGAGATGGTTGTTTTGAAGTCCTAATGCAGATTTAAAGTAGTTAAAATAATCAAATGTGACCAATTGGTTGGATAAACGGACCTGCGCTGCTGTAACCTACTGAGACCAAAACCATCACCAATACATTCTGGTGATGACCTGCATCTAGGTGTGAGTAATAGTCACTCTCAATTAAAATCACAAACCCGGTACTTAGCTTACATTACCTGACACTCATTTGCCCCTTCCCATCCCAACCCCCCTCCCTCCCCCCAAGAGAGATACTTACTTTTCTTCATATTTTCTCTGCTTATTGATCTTTCTGTAGACCAGTAGGCTTGCTAGCCCTCTGTCTGAGGCACACCTTGTGTGCTCCTGTGCCTGTCTCCTGCAGCAAACAGGCTGGGGCAGTGGTTTCTCTGCCTCATACATCATTATTCCCAGGCTGCCACAGTGATCCCACATCAGCTCAGAGCCTTAATACAGAGAGAAGAGAAAGAAAAACAGATATTGCAGTTGTCTGGAAGTTCAGGACATTCACACAATTTTAATTTATTATCAGTGTCTTGTAAAAAGTCATTTCGATGGCAAAAATCTATGGGCTAATACATGTTTCTGACTTACTTCATATACAATCTCTGTGTATAATGTGGGTATGTTATAAAACAAAAATAGTTCAACAAAATGAATAACCAAACTTCATATAAAAATAGTATTAAAAAACAACAAGCAAACGGGGTACTAAGGAGCATGGAAACGATCAGCTGTGCAATTTCATGTTGATTCAATTCCATTTACAGCTCATAAATTCACTTAACGTTGTCGCACACTTGTGACTTTGCACATTCCCCAGCGCCCCTGTGGTTCAGCAGAGATACTCACAGGCTCTCACCACTCTGTACGTGTGCCAACAGGGATGTGGACATGCAGATAGTGCCACCTTCTCTTGTGCCAGCCTGGTCACTGGAGCACAGCGCTGGGCCATTGCTGTGCGCTAGCTCAGGTGCTGTCCCAGGGAGCTGAAGCACGAGATGCTGGAGGGCAGCACAGTCATCCCTGTGTAAATGTTAGCAGAGGGCAGCTAGCTGCAGCCTTTCCTGGCAATGTGCAGTAGCTCCTGCTGACATTTGCACCCACCATATGGCAGAGTGCAGCATGGCCACCCAGGGCTGAGCTCGCCGCCTTATAAGTGCTGCTGCTGCCCTTGAACAGATTCACGGGTTGCATTTTTGTCATCCTGTATTGCCGTGTGCCTCCATTTACATCAGAGAGACATGTCTTTTTTTTGGCAGCAGTGTGTGTGTGTGTGGGGAGTACCATTAACACTATCAATACTCTGCAAAGATGCAAGCTGCATACATACAATCGACACAAAGCCAAATAAATCAGGGTAATTGGGTAAATCATGTGGCTCTTCATGGTCATTGCAATACTCAGGCATGAATGTGAGTTTTCAGTGTGTGCGTCCATGTTGACTTCAGAAGATGCAAAGTCAGGTCCTGGCACTTCAGACTAATGGCTCACCTCGTTTCAGGTAGGAAGTTATAACCTTGTCTTTCATTTAACTGGGGGGTTCCACAATGGAAATGGCTAGTGATAGAAGCAGTGCAATAATTTTGATGTCTTTGTTAGAAAGGAAGTGTAACTGATAGATGTGCTCAGTTATACAAATATATAAGATACATATTCCTAGGAATCTGGGGAGCAGCATATTACACATTGAGCACCCACAGAGCTATCCATAGAATAATCTGTGGAAAATATTTGTGCTTATTTTAAGTATATTTTACTTATTATCATAAAAGTAAAATACAATATATACCACATTGTGAATATCATGCATTAATATATTTATAATTCACTCAAAGAACTATTTCAGAAAGGCTTACTTTAGAAAAAACAGTTGGGTTAAAATAAATTAAAATCAAGATATGCAAGCTTTTTACATTGCAGATACATTTTCCTACTTTATTTTGCCTGTAAACTCATCTCAGTAGCAGCTAAAAGAGAACAAAAGGGAAAAGCTACATATTTATAGTTGCCAGAGCAATTAGTTAGGAATAAGGTAGTTTTCAGCTACTTATGTGCGTGTTGTGAAGGTCGTGACATTCAAAGGTAATTCTGAGGGCAAGCTCTTGTAAAAAGATTTTGAAATGCATTGATGGTCTTATCCAGCTCATGGCTGGACTAGCTATTGCACCTCAAAAACAAGCCTTTTCCTTGTAGCCTCTTTATTCCCACAGCCAGCATCCTTGCTGCACCCTCTGCTAGCTCCTTTTTACGAAGAACAGATGTGGAGATAAAACTAAGCTTTCACCTTCAGTGCTGTTCCTTTCCGGTCAAAGCTAAAGGATTTAAATGAAATAGTAATGAAAAACATACCACTAGCTATGCAGTTTCTTTAGTGTGGATGAACAGAGGTTATCCACAGGCTTTTGAAAGTGTAATTCTCTTTCAAAAGAAAAAATTTCAGCTAATTGTCATGTACGCTGCACCCTGAGTGATATATGAGTCTTATTAGTACATACAGATTTATGAGACAGGATACAGTCCTTGAAAAGAAAAATCTCTTAAATTATTACATTTTACCTCTCTCACCTTTGTTCTTATGCAAGGTCAAATTGCATATTTAAAACATTCACCTGTCACATTCCTTAAAGATGAAGATTGCTGCAGGTTGGGCTGTGCTGAATTTGGCACCATTGGTGCCCTGAACTCTGAAAGCAGAACGAGGGGTTTGACACGTCGTGATTGCAGTTTGACTGAGAGACGGGAACTGGTGGATTTTGTGGCACACGCACCCCCTGGCCTTATTAACCCAAACAGAAATTTTATCCATTGGATGCTATTTAAGAGTAAGCAAGCCCTTCTTAGCCCTACAGTACTCTTCTCTTGATGAAACCAAGTAGCTAAGCGTAGAAGTAGCAAAGAAATGGACAAATAATTATGTTATTTGTACCTGTGGAAGAGAAAAATCAAGGGAAAGCAGCTAAAGATATGGAGACAGCGGACAGAAAACAGCAAGGGAAGAAGGCAAGGGGCCTGGAATGGAGCTTAATTCCTTATCTTCTCACAGTGATCTGTGGGCGCAGTGGCCCACCTCGGTTCCCAATTCTAGAGATCACTGCAAGTGATCGGCTCTGGGTGTGGGGGGCTCACCACATCTAGCCACTCACTGACGGATACGAGAAGCCCTTTGTGCAGCTGTGGGAGAGTTGTCAGGGCAGTGCTGTAGGCAGGCTTTACACGAAGCCTGTCCACAAACAGGTTCAGGCAACTTTCATCTTAACAAACAGGTTTGCTTCTAAAATTTACCTTTTCGTAGTTTTTTTGTGAAACGTGTTGGAGCATTTCTTTAACCTCGCTTGTATGGTAGCCATCGTGTTTCTGGCTGTGAAATAAGTGGTATTACCACAGTCAAAAGAACAGCATGCAGAGGTTTTTCTGCTCCCTGGTCTGCCACGAGCACAGGGTTGCTCATCACTTGATCCCCTGGAAATGAGAACTACAGCTGGCATGAGGCTGCCTGCCTAGCCATGGGGCATCCCCCAGCTCCGCTGCAATAGCCCTGCAAGCAACATTAAATAAATCACTTGGGAGGATGACTTTGCATCCTCAGAAACCATGTAGCAATGGCAGAATTTGAGAAACATGTGAAAGGACTCGTCCTTTCTGCCCACAGGCATGCCCGAGCATCCCCTGCCACTCCTGCAGCAACAGGAAGCTTGTTCGGCCACGCTCTCCACAGGTGATGCTTTGGTGAGAAATGTAATTATTTCCGTCATGCAGAGGGATGCTGTGGCTTACTAGAGATGACTGTGATAATTTCTGGGAAAAGGCAGCTTTCAAAAGGAAGAGTATGGTAGATCCTTGTACACACGAAGGAACTTGGGTCTGATAATGCTGTCTACTGGTTTTCGTTAGTGATCTGGAGTTCAGATATCAATTCATAATAAGGTTAGAAAGAGATGGAAGCAGATTTGAATTCAATCTGGTTTTGACACACAGTAATTAGGCACTCCCCAAGAAGCAGGCGCTGTTGTACTGTAATTACAGTGCCCCAGATGACCACCAGGACAACGCTTACGGTTCCTTCGCAGCAGCTCTTGACAGATTCACTGACTGGAGGAGACAAAACTCACTTGTGTCCCTTACTGCTGCTGCATTCGCACGTCTCATTTGGCAAACACACTTGCGCATTGACACTGATGGCTTTCCCTGCTTGAATTCAGCTCCTGGAAGCTCCCTGTGGGAATGAGGCTGTGCGTTTTCCCTCACTGGGGACCCAGTCCTATGGCCACAGCATGGGGAATGTGTGTGGGGAATCCTGCAGGTGCAGTTGAGAGGATTGTGTTGTTTATCATCACTATTAAAGGGGGTGCCTGAAATGCATGTTTTCCCTTGCCCCCAGCAGCAGCCACCAGTGCAATCCCATTGCACAGGCACACGGAGCTGCCCCCCCTCTGGTGTCACTGACACACCTGCACCCCAGAATAATCTCTAGCAAGGCCCAGGTGAACGAAGCAAGGACGAGACCAAAACCCTGTTGTAGGCACAGCCTTTAATGGTTATGGGGAAAGCCCCCCCACGAGCTTTAGAGGTAGATTTAGAATGATCTTAGCAGAAGTGAAATGGAATTGCTGTCTGGATATCGTGTTCTGAAATATCTATTATTCTGAGAACAATTTATGTGGATTTTCTAGTAAAATTACTTTCAGTCTGAGTTTAATTGTGTGCCTATGAACTTACATATACATTACATAAAGCACGGAGCTGGAAACCTCAGTGTTTCCAATTGCATCTACAAGAGATGCAATGTAAAAACCCAGTGTCTCTGAGGCCTCGAGGCCAAGCCATGCTACAGCCGAATGGAAACCTCTCTACTCCTCAGAAACTGGAGATCCTTGCACTTTGGCAGGAGTGACTCTGAAGCGAGTGCACAAAACTGTGCCGTGATGTTCCTGACAGGTAGCAGGGAAACAGATAGGGATAACAAAAGCAATCACATTCCCACCTCAGGATATGTTGCAAACTCTGGATTTTTCCCTAAACAGTGAATTCAACCATTGGCATTGTCTGGAGTAGATCAGAAGGTAGCTGTAAAACACACGTTTGCTACCAGGTGCTGCTTTTAATCCCTTTGATGTATTAGGTCTGTCAGCTGATCCATTTTCTATTCACATTGCCCTCCAGAATCCAGCTGAGGTGTAGATAATGTGGATAGTCACAGGGTTTTTGTCTGTTTGTTTGTTTGCTTTGCCTGTTGATAGATAACAATGTATTTATGAAATGACTTACAAGAAATCAGACCTTTCTAACGCAGAGGTTTAATAGAGAAGGCTAGTGTAATAACTCAGTTTCTTCTGTGTGCCCAAATGACAATGGTATGAATTCTCTTCCCTCTCGACTTAATTCAAGGATCATTTCCACAACCTGATTTACTCTTGTACCTTCTCCAGCTATGTTGATTGAGGTAATAGACTGGAAAAGAAAAACAAATCAAGGCTTACATCATTGTATATGCTATATTTTGCTCTGCCTAAATTATACATGTATGTGGTATTCCAAGTACATATTTCTTGCTTAAAGAAAAATAAATGGAAAAGGCAACCCTTTTTTTGGGGTTGCACAGAGCATTTGCTGTAGAAGATTCTGCAGCTTCTCCTGAAATTCTGCAGAGATTGCTGTAAAGGAAAGGCTGCACGTTGGAAAGAGGAGAGTGTGGAAGAGATGCCTCCTCTCCTGCAGAAATGCCATCATCAGGGCCCATGGCTGAACACAGCTGTGGATATATGTTCAGGTGGTGCTCAGTGCACAAAGAATGATGGCTCTGTATCAGGAACACCAGGAGACAGTGATGCTTGCTGCGTTGTACTTGGATTGTGGGTTGATGTTGCCTGCAAAGAGCATGCAGTCTAATAGCAAATGCATGCAGCATTTCTGAGTTAGTAAACATCACAGAGGGTGTATGGATGTCTGCACAGGGCAAATGGCATGAGGGGAGGAAGGGGGAGCAACGTACGGGATGCATGTCCACGTGTGAATGGAATGATGTGGAAGAGCAAAGTAAACTTTCCAAATGAAGCACATCAGAGCATATGAAAAGGAATTTATTTTGCGGTCTCAGATCAACTGCATAATGCTTGTGCTCTTTTTGCAAACGTGCCGGGGCAGCTAGGCACGTTTTGAAATCCCGTGCAGGCTGCTAGTCTTTTGAAAGCGTGCTGATTTGGAATGCATATGGTCATTGCAAAACCTTAGCTTTGGCAGAGCGCTGCAATCACAGGAGGAGGATCATTACTGTGTTTACAGTTGTTGCCCTGCCAATGTGATACTATATGGGATGGAAGTGCTGAATACCCGTCTTTTATAGTCATATTTAAGCAGTTAAATAAAAGGATGATTTGAACACGCTGAGCATTACTGTTCTCAGATATTCCGATGGGATATGTCTTTCTGGTAACATGAAGAATTTCATGGCTGTAGCTCGACTGTCTCAGAGTTTCAGTGAGGCAGAAGGCAGCATTCCTGCAAGATCAAACATCGCAGCTTAGCATTGCAAAACATAGCACTTCGAGTATCACTTTAAATGGGATAAAAATGAAATATTTATAACAGGCAAAGGAAGAGGCAACGGCAGAATGAAAAACTGAGCCGAACGCTTGGATGAAAAGCAGAAACTTCATCACTGCAGCCCTGGCTCCCCTCTTCTGGAAACACCCTCATATCTGATCTGATCCTAGAAGAGAAACAGATGTTATGTCTTTTACTCTTCTCCCTCCCTCCAGCCCCTAGAAAAGCAACTAAAACCTGTGTATCTTTAATTACCCTGAACAGGAAACTGGTACTCATTTCAGCATTTTTGAAAGCGATGTCACTAGCCTAGTCTGTGGAGATAACTTCAGTAGTTTTAGAAATGACGTTAAGCGCTGGGTCTTCTTCCCATCTTTTTCTCTGAGGGTGATGGCATGTGATCTAGATCGGGTCATATTCATGTTGTCATATGGGATGTTTATCCATTCAAGGTAGCCACTGCTCCTGCCTGCTGGGGCACAGGTTGGAAGCAGCCCCTCCATGCCCTCGGCAGCCAGTCGAGGCATGTTCGTGGCATGGCCAGCCTGGGTTGGGAGCTCGGAGGAGAGCCGGGCAGCCTTCCTCCAGATGGTACAAATGAGCAGGCTCTGCACTTGACCGGTGAGTGCTGGAAGAGATCCCCAATGTGCGAAGTTAATCAAGTTGTGGCCTAATTAAAGTGCATTACTGCTGCTTTGTCTTTCTTCCTGTGGTGCCCAAGACAATAAGCTACAATAAAGGAGCCCTGGTGGTGTAGTTTTACACATCTCTTAACAGGTCAAATAACTTTGGTATTTGAGATGTTGATCATATAGAGAGACAAAAGGCTAAGATTTGTTTACTTTATCCCTCCTGCCAAGTTAATTTTAGTACCTATTATTTGACAGAACTAATTAAATCATAATTCATTCTTTTCCATCCTGTAGTGGCTAAATACTGACAAACAGAACTATTGAACAGCTGAAACCTACTTAAAATTACTTCTACTCTGTCATACACCGAGTAATGTAATGTACAGAACACTTTAAAGTTAAGGGAAAAGTTTAAGTTTAAAGTGTGTTTATGCTGTCAATCTCTACATGATCTCTAATGATCAGCTAAACACTCTGCTTACTACTAGACTATATTTTTATTATTTCTGTCTTTCTAAAGGAAGGCAGAGAACTCAGTGGTGCTTAGATGTATCAACATATTTTCAAATTGTGTATTTGCAATAACTGTTGCAACACAGAAATATTTAAGAAATTGATGTAATTTTGGACAGACATAGAATTGAAAGACAGAAGTCGTTAACAAATAATATCCAATTCTTCGTTTATTTATACTGAAATAAACCTCTCAAAGCTTAATTCTGGTTTTCTTTATATCACTAGCCAGGAGGCAGTGTAACAAGACAATATTGAAGCATAGTGTTAGCATGTCCTGTAATTTCCTTGAGTTTTCTATACCTGCTATTCCTCTATAAGTCCAGAATTCTCACAGAATCTCAGTTTGACTTACTTGTATCTCCTTTTCAAGCAAGGCTTTGGCTTGCAATAGGAAAAAAAAAAAATAAATAGAAAAACAACTACAACTTCCCAGCAGCTAATAAACTAAACAATCAAAAGAACTCAGATTAATTGCAATTAGGTTTAGATTTATGATCTCATGCTTGGGAAATAATCTTGTTCATAACTGTTAACTATTTACAGTTGCGAGTGTCACGCAGTCAGTGTATGACTAGAGCCACTTCATTTTCTTTGAGAAGTGGCAGAGGAGGCCTCTGCCTGGGATTCCTGTCCAGTGTTACACTTACTTCTTGGAAAGAAGTAGAAAGTGCTGCAAAATATGAATGTGATTATGGTCTTGCATGAATGTAAATTATGAACAGTTAGTCTGGAAACAAGAAAATAAGAGTGATAGTAACTGTTAGGAGACCATATTGTGGTCCTATATTTTCATTCTCTCTGTGGTGTGCAAAGTATGTCATTTCTATGGTGCATTTATTTTAGTTACCCCTGATACCTTTTAATTAATACATCAAATACCAGAACACCACATTAGTAAAATTGTTCTGATCTTTTCCCCTTAAGCTAAAGTCTCCTCTCTCACAGGAGAGCATCACAAAATAAAACCAAAAAGAATGATATAGTGTTTTTATTTGAGGGTGATAGGAATTCATATTCATTCTTCCTAATCACTCAGGAAATAGTGAGCCCTTTTCAATTACCTAACCACAGAGCAGAACCAACTTCCGCTACTGTGTGGCAGGTGACTTCTTGCTGCTTCCAGTTTGGGCTTGTGATGCTGGAGCCCACTGAGAGTTTTGGCTTTCACAGAGCAGCTGCTGAATGTTTTGAGGACCTGAAAAAATATCTGAAAGCAACCAAACAAGCAAAAAAAACCACTGAAAGCCTGATACCTGAAGAAACAGGTTCCGCCTGAGAAATGGGAACTCAAAACTGAAGGCCACCGAAATCAGCAATCACGTTTCAAAAGTGAAGGATCCTTGCATCTAATTTAAAAGTTTTTCCCTGGCAGGTCCGTCTTCAGTTTATCCACAGTTTTATTATATCTGAAAAATATGCAGTGCATATATGAGAGCCCGTAACTGAACATCACAGCTTCACCAGTGAGCTACAGGAGGCCCTAGTTTGGCTTCCCTGAGCGGTCTGGCCACCCAGGACTGTCCAGGCTCCCTTTCTTGGTCCTAGAGTACGCCCCTGGATTTGTGCCTCTGATGCTGCTCCCTGTGTCTCTCCATCAGACCGCTTTGGGATACAGAATCTGAAGCACCCAGACTGCTCAGATGAAGGAGGGAGGGTAAGAGAAGAAATGAAATTTCCTTGATTATCAGGCAAATTCCCATCAAAAGCCCATTTTAGATTTGGTGAAATTTCTTGGAAGGGGAGAGGTTTCTAATGAAGTGCTTTTGGTTGGTTAAACACAGATCAGTCAGAATATTTTTGACCATTTAATTAGCCAGAAGGAGAGGCCATCAAATGTTGAGGAATCACCCTGATAATGAGAAAAGTTTGTATTAAAAGGCTCATCAGTCTCATAGTGGCAGAGAGAACTATATATGAAAGTCATGACAATTTAGCAGGTTAGCTCTATTTAAGTGGCAGACATAATTTAGAGAGAAATGTTCTTATATCCTTTATTAACTAGTTTTATGATGATTTGCTAAAGAAATCTGGCTTCTCTAATTATGCTAGATGTCCATTCATCTGTCTGTCAACTCCTTCTCGGGGAGCCTTTGAATCTGCTTAATGTGACAGCAGGGCAGACCCCAGCCAACTTTGCTGGTATCAATGCACACAAAAACATGTGTCCAGGTAAATTCATGCCCTCTTGGAGGGAAGGCTGCAATGTCAGCTCAGTTCTGTCAGAGACCCGTGGAAAAATAACCTGTGTAAATGCTGATAGTCATGAAACCACCATTTTCTTGTCCGTTTTACTATCACTGGTTAGCAGAAACACACTCAAATCTAATTTCATCTAAGGTTTGCTCAGAAAAAATAAGACTGCTAGTTGAAAACAAACCCAAATCAACGGGCCAAGTGCTGTAGCCATGAGAGGTCCCCTATGAGAGGCTATCACAGCAACCCAAGAGGTTGTGTCCAAGGCTCAGCACTTTCTCCATGCCAGCCAGCAGTGGGCTTGTTTTGGTCAGGTTGGTGACTTTCTTCAGAGGTCATGCAAATTTTGCAGAGGCACAAGGGACTAGGTAGTTGTTGTCAGATAGTATTTTCCTTTCTCTTTCCTTCCCTCTTTTTCTGGTCCCTTCTCTTGCTTTCAGGACTGTACATCTGAAATGACAGTGCCAGTAAAGACAAAACTGCAACCTGCACATTATTACCACAATGAGAAAAGACAACCAAGGCAAGTTCAGTTGGACTGAACTTCTGCAAGAGCACTATCAGGTCTCATTCCTTCCCTTAGCACAGCTGCAGGGCCAACAATTTTTTCTTAGCACTGTGGTTTGTTTTTTGAGGGAATACTCATCTAAATGATAGCAATAATAATACAAACAAATGAGTTTAGACATATTGAACTGAGATGGCACCATTTGGATTTTTGATTGATTTCCTTTTCAGTAATTCAAGAAATATCTGTATTTCTGGCTCTGAGCATTCTTCTTTTCCCTGATGTGACTTGCAAAAGCGCGTATTTAGACTGGGTGACCCCTGTAGCCGTCTCAGCTTCTCCCCACTCACGTGCTGGAGCACTGGGACCAGACACAGCCAGGTTCCTCTGCTCCCTCTCTTCCTCAGCAGTGCCTCTGGTGGGTGGGTCAGAAATCCAGCAGGAGCCTTTATGACCGTACAGTCTAGCCTCAGGCATCACACAAAGCTATCGCCTTCCAGCTGTAATACATCCTTTCTCTCACACGAGAGTTATATTTGCTGCATTGTCGCTTTATTCTGTAAGACATTTTTTTTCTCTGTCCTTTATCAGCTGTGGTTCCTGCAGCCTTCCATGGGCTAAAAGAAAGGGAACACAATAACTGCTAAGGGAGATGTCACGGCCCTTCCATGCATTCATTCTCTGGAAGCTTTTGTGCAAGAAGTGAGAAAAGGGCCGTGATCTGTACAGAAGATACATATGGTGGGGGAGTCGCATTGTAGCGACAAGATTCAATAGCATTTAGTCAGGAACACTTCTGAATCAAGAGGATCACAAAGTACAATCTATAAGGATACACATCTCAAGGGGGGAAGAAAAAATGCTGCTAAGGTTATACTGTTGGTTTTCTTATCGAGAAAAAAAGATAGCAAGTGTGCAATATTCAAGGAGACTGAGGAAGTCCAGCCAGTCTGTAATAATAGGTGTCTTGAAGTATTACACAGATTGGGTAACCCAACTGGACAAGTTTTATAGATGTTATTTCTCACTGCTTGAGTCTACTGCTTCTGAAAATAGTTTTAGTTCTGCAGCACATGAGGCAAGAGGCTGCTGTCATCTTAAATAACCTGGGGAAAAGAGAGAATAGCAAAAATAAAAATGAAATTTAAAGAAGAAAGAAGGAAGAAATAAAACAAGTTTTTATTCACAAGGATTTTATGATGGACCCTTGCTTCTCTCTTGCTCTGACTGGTGAAGAGCTCCCAAGAAGTCAAGGTGTTGATAAAGTAGGAGGGGGAAGTTCTTACAAATAAAATTTCAATAATACTTTATAGGATATTCTAACAATATTTGGAATATATTCTATATAATATTCTAAATATTATAGAAATATTCTGTATATTCTACAATATTCTGTAAAATGTTCTATAGTCTACTGGAATATGATTTCCTGTGAGCTTGTACCTGATGTTCTTCTAATGCTTCTTCTCACCTTTCCTCTTGCAGCTGGCATGCCCACTGGATGCTGGGTGGATGCAGTGAGAGGCTTGGCTGGCTCCTGACTTTCAGGATAAATATGCAATGGGATGAAACCGACTGTCTTCCAGAATGTAAGTAATTGTCTCTATTGACACAGTTGCTAACTAATGTTTTGGGGGCTGGGCATATTTGAAAGTCTTACTTCTGTCAAATTAGGTTGAATTTGCCCAAATAGTGTCAAAAATCAGTAGTGAAAAGACTGGAACAGACACACATAGATACACAGTATAAGTCAAGTCTTGGTTCTGCTGGAAACCAGCATAAAAATTATGTTAACAAGACATCATTTTAAAGAAGGGCCATCTTGGGAAGTGGCGATCTTCTTCTTCCATGTGTTGTAACTCAGGAATTGCTTGTCCAAAAAGAAGAGACAGACTGCTAAAGAGTTCGCTTCATCTTTCTCAGCACGTATATATTTTAGTTAGGGACTAAAATAAAATATTTAAGGTATCAGAAAAACAGGAGGACTTGCAGTGACTGTTCCCCCAGCAGACTCTTCCCAGACTGCTCACATATGTCAGTGAAACAAAGTGGTGCATTTACTGAGGTAAAAAGACGATGCGCTAGAGGACTGTAGGACATGTTGTCTCCTCCCATAGGGCTGCAGGTACCTGCTGCAAGACATGCTCATCACTTTACCGTCCCTTTCCTTAAATAATAAATGTAATTAGTGTTGCTTTTTCCTGGCCTACATAGCTAGGACTGCTGGGTTTTCATCTGAATTATGGTTTTAAGCAAGCCGATGAGTTCACTTTCAATGGGAGATTTCTGATCACCTGCTGTGTTTATTCATGAGATCAGATGTTTCCTAAGACCTGAGTTTTAAATATAATCATTGTACACATAATATCTTGAAGGCAAAAAAAAAAAAAAATCTTGTCAGGAAGAGTCTTTTGATATCCAATTTATAAATAACAAATTAGTTTGATGGATATTAATTCCTGATAAAATACTGAAATCAAGAACTGGATGCTTTCTGGGAGGTATTACTGAGTTAAATGTGAGGTCTTGGTGTCTCTAAAACATAACTTGGTTACATGATGTCAAAGCAGCTGATCCAGTGGTCTCTCCAGTGGTTTAAAATCTTGTGATTTATCTATGGCATAGGCATTGTATACACTTACATATCGAAGCATGAGTTATGTCTTGTGCTTAATTTCCTAGTGGTACTTAGCATGGATAGGGAAAGAACATCTCCATTTAAAAGTGATTTGTACTGTAAATTAGTGGCAATATCTATGTTCTCCTGCGGTCTGTCTTTAAATATGATACCTATACCTAGTAGGTTCAAAAAATTCATATATGTTGAAACTAAGGAAACATGTTTGTGGCATGCTATGATTAGAAAAAATCTGCCATTTGAAGAGGCTTAGAGGTTTGGAGCATTAACATTAGTCCTTGGAGAGAGGGATTGTGATAAGGCAATTATAGATGCATGCTAAATTAATTAATCCCACTGCTTTATTATGCAGCTGATGTTTTTAAGAAACAATTTGCAGAAAAAAAAAGTTTCCTCTTATTCATCATATGGGATTTGCTTTTCAGTGATATGTCTTGCTTAATGTCACGGATGCAGAAGATTAAGTCCTGGGAACATAGGTTATCTATTTCTATACTGTAACTTTTATTGTGTTTTATAATTGTAAGTTACAAAAGGCAAATATTTGCCTTTATTAGGTCCATTGAAAAATGGACCTAATGTTTTTTCTGGCTTCAAATAACCACTGATAAGTAGGTAGTTTGATATTGATGGTTCTCTCTATATAAAAATATATATTTTAAATAGATTTGTGGTCTTTTGACATGGAGTGATTCATCTCAAATGATTTTAGGATATTCAAATACCAAGCCTTTAATAGACTCAAGTTTAAGATGTTCAAGTCCAAGTCAAATGTCCAGGTTGGGCTGTAGCTACCAGAGAGAGGTCAGAAATGCTCACATCTCACAGGCATAACATGTCTTAGATGCTCACCCTAGGAGGTGAGGAGCCCCTTCTGGGATACCTTGGCTCTTCACTGACTTTAAGGAGAGCCTGGAGAAACTATCTCAGGCAGAAATCTGCCCTAGCTGAGGGAGAAGGAAAATTCTTACTAATGCTTTTAACCTCTTTTTTACCAGAACAATAAAAAAAAAAAACAGGCTCATTTATGCATGCTGTATATACATATTTACAGAGGCATATTTGTGCCTCTGATACATGTGCCAGGCTCCGAACCAATTTACAATAATTGTACTTTATAAAGCAAAGGGGCTGGGCTGGTACATGGTGTTGTGACATACTGGCACATCTCCCAGGCTGCCACCACGTACAATTGAAACTCATTTTTCATTTCTGTTCTGCTGTGAAAAATAAGCCTTAAAAACATGTACTGAAGAGCAAACCCATGCAGTAGCATCTGCCCACGTTTCTCAGCCCCAGCCAGTGCCACTGAGGGATGTGATCTGGCTCTTTCATTTCAGTGGCTAGCTCCGAGGTTATATGGCTGTACAGAAGTCAATGCTACATGCTACTTTGCAAAAGAGTGGGGAGGAATCCCATCAGGATTCGCATCTGTCCAAGTGGCCCTTCATTTTCATGCAGAAGGAAGTAGATGGTAGTACATCTCCATCTCCTTAAAGTCCTAAATAGCATCCCAACATGCTAGTGGGTGTCTCCCCCAGCTGATGCTTAATTTTCATGCTAGGAGTAGATGTAAAGTCTAGATTTCTGTTTGGTTACACAGATAATACCCTTCCAGCATCTACTTAGTACGAGCAGCATTTTTACCAGCTTTGAGTTAGATTTTGTTAGAGGATAAAGTTCTCTTTACCATACTCAAAATTCAGCTTTTGTGCCTTTTCGGTCTGCATTCGTTCTTTGTCTAGGATGATATGGAAAACATTAAGGAGTTCATTAAAAATTGTGATTAATTAATTTTATTACAGTAGCACTTAGAAGCCCCTGCTGAGACAGGAGACCTATCGCACTGGGCACTGTAGGGACACATAAAAGAGTGAGTTTCTGCTTCAAAGAGCTGAAAATTGAAGCAGAAAAGACATGTTTCTCTTGGCTTCAAGGGAAACTGAATAAGGGCTTTTGTGATATTCTTGAGCAAGCTGGAAGCCCCGTGTTTCATTGAAACCTTTTCTTTCTCATTCTGCACTTTCATAAAAAATACATGATGAATGAACCCGGATTCAATTTTCAATTAAAAGAATCTCAGACTATCTGGTGCTCTTTCTCCCCACAGCCCGCTCCTTTTGCTTTCTTCATTCTTCCTCTGCAGGATCCGTACAACAGCCCTGTGCTCCCTGTTCTGCTAACCTTTTCAGACAGCTGCGTTTGTGTCTTGTCATCACATTTTTAATACTGGATTTCCACGTTTCAAAAGGGGTTCTACTTCTCGTTTTTGTTAGCTCTGTAGTTACTTGAAAACATCCAAAACTTGCAAAGTAGAGAAAAAGAAAAGGAGGAAGGAGAGAATGGCCTCCCCTCCCTCACCCGCCTTTCTGCTGCTGCTGGTAGCAAAGGAGGTAAAGAAATGCAACATGAGAAGTGCAACAGTTACAGACTATGCTCTCTTTTACCACTAGCCTTGAGTCAATTTTCCTTTATTGTACAACAGGAAGGGAAAAAAAGGAAGGGAGCAGTGTTGAAGGTTATTGCCTTTGTTCATGCAAAGGCAGAAAGAAATCTGCCTTGAGAAACAGGAGAGATCAGCAAGCTGCTGAGTTCACAAAATAAATTCTAGCAACGTGCTCTGATTTAGCCTTCTATTTCTTAAGTTTCTGCTCTGAGTCCGGTGGGTTGTCCCTCTGAGCTCTCTCCTACCAGCCTAAGAAGTCGGGAAGAAGCTGGACTGAAAGGACAAGGCTGGTGGCAGCGGGGGACAGCCCCAGAGGGTGCCAGGCAGGCTGCCGGGTGACTGATCAGCACAGACAGTGCCCAAGCAGCTGCCAGCCTCGCGCCATCACTTCTCAGAGGAGGAGGCTTTGTTTCAGCTTGACTACTGCTCCCTGATAATCTGCGAGGCTGGAAGGGAATTCAAAGCAGCGTTGGGCTGAGCGCTAATCAAATGCACAGTGGTTCCTTGCAACTCGCTCTGATCTCCGGTGCCTTTAATCTTGCACTAAATTTTGGTTGGGTTTCTCTCTGTTGTACGCCTCCCCAGGGAGATGGCAGGCAGGGGGCTGAGGGAGGCTGCCTAGGCCAGTTGAAGTATCAGGGGGCCTGCTTGAGGCCACTGTGAAGGAAAAAAAAGATGAGTTCACAGATGCTCTAATCTATTTTCTCTCATGAAGAACAAGCTGATGCTTTTATTTTATTATAAGTAGAGCAAGTGGCTAAATCACCTTCTGAAAACAAACTACTGAACAGAAACGCAATCTCTCTCCCAGGAATTTCTGTAGATGACAACCAAGTCCCCTGTAACCTCTCTCTGACACACAAAACTTCAGCTTTCTGTGGGATCAGGTGAATGACATGAGCTGACTCAGGCGCTCACACGGATGAGTTGTGTCTGCTCCAAGCACCTGGCTTCCAGGGCTGGAAGCACCATTTCCTGCTCTGAGCAGTCCCAAATCAGTGGCAAGGCTCATTATTTCGGAATCATTTAGGAAACAGCACAATGAATGGAGTGCTCTTAGCTGCTTCTCAGATGACGTGGCAGCACGTGAGGCCCGCGAGCACCTGCCTCCCGCACCCTCGCGGCAGCTCTGCCTCCGGTACCATGCCTGCGTCCAGCAACCCCGGCCAGCCGAGCTGCCGTAATGGCAAACTCATCAACAGGCTTGTAAGAATTCCTGTAGTCCAAGAGTGATGTCTGGATTAAATCTGAAGTGAAGGTGGAAGTGGGAAGGGTGTTATAGGCCCAGCTATAGGAGACTGGCAGAGGAAAGAGAGAAGATAGCAGTAATAGGATGAGTAGATTATTTTGCTCATTTGTTTGCTTTTCTAATGCCTTAGTTGCTTCGTGTTCTGCTGTTTCTGGCTTCTTGGTGTGTGCCTCAGTTTAAATTTTCATGGTACTCGTTTTGCCGCTTAGCTGTGTCATGTTGTGTTACCCTGTAGCACCCTGGATCAAAACTTAATAAAGGAACAAACACAACAGTCACTTTAATGCTGCCCCTCTTTCATTATTCAGTGCGTTACGTCATGGGCTGCTGACAAAGAAGATCCTGAAATTAAATTTAAAGGCATATTTACATAAGGAGTGTGTATGGGAGGGGGAGTTAGTCAATTTGTTGTTTTTTTTTTCTGTGCTCTCTGTTCTCCTCCTGGGAGAAGGACTCCTCCCTCGGTACAAGAATAAAAGGGAGAGGCACAAACATGAGCTGTCAAAGTACTGCTTCATACACAAAAATCCTATCTTTAAACTCTGCTTCTTTTATTTTAGGAAGGTTTATATCAACCTTAATATTTCCTTTCTTTTTTTTTTTGTGACATTATACCTTCTTAAACAAGATTTTAAAAAGGAGGCAGATAGTCTTGGCGTAGTGGCTTGATGTTGAGTGGAACAAGATTGTGCTATTTATCACTATACAGTGAAATATTTACAATTAGTTGGTGTCCTGACATAGGAAAATAGCAAAACGGTCTTAATGTTTTCCTCTTTCTTCACACAAATGCTGGGAGAACTACTATGAATGGCAGATTTGGCAAGATATTGAGCATGCAAATGAACACAGGAATAAATAAACAGGCAAGCTGATCACAATATGAAGTCATACTGATCATTCATTTGGCATGTGTGGGTTTAGTACTAATTATTTATGATACTTCATACTGTGATAATGAATATTCTTTGGGATGCTTTGGAAAGGTAATGATGTTCTACTGCCAGACTCTGACACCTTTATTTTTAATTATCCATCAGTTATCACATACATGGCTTCATGGACTTAAGAAGCAGTAATATATCTCTGAACATGGCAAAGAGTTAGCAGACTTTGACTCTTAGCAAAAAAGCCAAAATTGGACATATATCTTGTATAGGATACAATATGTTCTAATGAAAGGTTTTGCACTGATGTCCTATGGAAGCAAGAAATATATCTATTTTGATTTCAAGAGGTGTCTTGCTGGAAGAGGTTATCAAAAAGAACTCCAGCAGAGGACACAAAAGCATTTAGAAAAAGCACAATGAATTTTGACTGCCTTTGAATCAATTTATCAAAGCCATTGCCGTTCCCATTTCGACGCAGGTGGAACAATAATAAATACCGAACAAAGCAACTCAATCTGTATTCAGAGCATTTCAATACATGGAAAGTTAAATGCAAAGAAAGAAAGCTTGCAGAGTCAGACCTATTGACTCCTGCTACTTCTATTCCTCGTTGAAAATGAATGGTGGATAGCGCATAAAGATTGGCAAGTTGTTTACATTACTGCGATTAACATATAATAAGCAGCACCGTCGGTAACGTGACTTCATTATTTAACTGGACCAACAATGTTCTGCATCATAGGAACATAATTCAGCTGTAAAGCTTGGCACTTTCTTTCATTTTAAGTGACTCATGTCACATGTCAGTTTTCAAACTGATTTGATCCATATTATTTCCCTAGCTGCCATTTATCTCTGCAGGAGGGTTTTTGTGCAAGAACGTGCCCCTGTGTGGTGAAGAAGAATTGCCTCTTCTGTGGAGGATAGGCGGCAGGAAGAATCCGCATTCCAGTTTTGTCTTGGCTTGCACAGGAGTCATTCCCTGGAAGCAGCCCAGTATGGCACCAGCAACTCGCTCTCTGCCACTGGTTCGTAGTTACAGTGTCTGCACACACCTCTTCCATTGGGGTTTTCTCCCACTGTCCCTAAATGCTTAAAGAAAATTTCTGGAGGAAATTTCACCTCGCTCAGGCAGGGTGGCAGCAGAGGCTGAAAACCTACCAGGCACTCCACAGAGGCTGCTCTGATGAAGCCCTCCCTCAAAGACAGGCTAGATTTTGGATAATTCTGACTTTGACTGTAAATCCAAAGCAGGTTGTCAATGATATTGAAAAAAAATAAAATACAGGGACAAAATATGTTGGATTGTTATAAAATGTGGTTACACATGCAAAGGACATTCACAGGATTGTGAAAAAAAAAAAAAAAAAAAAAAAGAATAATGCTCAGTTAACTGCTGCTTAGAGAGAGAGAGAAATCCTAGTCCAAATTTGCAATGGCTGTGTCTACTGGCCAGATCTAAAGTGCTCTGAGACCAAAACCAGAAAGCTCTCATTGCCTTCATTGCCTCCTCTGTCTTTTGGGTACAGCCATCAGGTATAAATGAGTCTTTCATCCACATGATTAGTGCTTTGCAGCAGATGATAAAAAATTCAGTTTCTCTCTTTTGTCTTGATATTTCCAAGGCTTACCGGTTCTGTCTGATTTCACCTAGCATTCAGCAAACAGCCTAGCACATCACTGCTTGCTCCTGGTCATTCAATCTGTCCTTTGGGCAGTCACGCAGACGTTTCTCATTTCAGACATCCTCATTCGCCGCGTGCTGCAGCACTTTCACAGAGCTGGTTCAGACCCTTAGAGCAAAGCAAAGAAGTGGTTTTTAATTTTGAGTTGCAGCTGCTGTTGTCAAAGTTCAGTGAATTAAGCATGGATTTTGTTTTCACTGCTCTCTCCTAATGCCAGGAATAACATAAACTGTGAAACACGTGTGCTTAATGTAAGTAAAGTAATGGAGAAATATATTGTTCTTGTTATTTGAAATGTCACTGAAGATCTTGGATTCGTTTCAGTAGCACAATGAAACCAAGCTGCAGTTTTCACAAAGGCATAGTTTTAGCTGGTTGCAGTGAACAGATGAAATGTTCTTTTGTCTTCTCTGGCTGTTGCTCCACAGCAGCACAACAAAGTGCCTCTGCGCTGGAGCAATGAAGATCTCTTCCTTCTCCTGGCTGTGCTGGGGTTCGTGGGAGCTCCTGGAAGACAATTTGATGGCTCCCCTACACACATCTACAGGCGTATTTCCTCCATTCAAGTTGATGTGCTTTGTGTTATTTCTAACGTAGTTATTTTCTCGGTTCAAAAACCATTACACTGCATCTCACTACAGTAAACTAGGACTTGAATAAAATCATACGGGAAATGAGACTGAATTGGCCAGAAGCCCACAGTAGATGTAAGGGGTGAGTTGGGCACTGAACGTAGATTCAGGTATGAGTTCCCCAGCTGGCTAACACAGAAAGAAAAGGGTAGTATTGCTCATCCTCTTGAGGCTGCCATGAGTAAAGGTTTGCAGACTAATGTCAGCCTCTCCTTTTGTTCGCCCCCTATATTGCTTCTGTTTCCATTGGTAAAGATTTTCATCTTTTCTACTCTACTTTCTGTGCTTTCTCTCCCCCTCGTCATTCCCTGGCTGTGTGACTGAATAGGTGAGACAATACCAGAGACAATCTCCCTGCCTGACTGGAAGAAAGGAAGGGGAAGGTTGGTGTTGCTATGGAGCAGTGTTAAGGTTACTTCAATCCCTTTAGCATCGTTTTGGCTGCAAAAAGGTTGCAGGGAAAAGGTTTCTAGATGCTAAAATAATCCTTTATTACTTTTTTTTCACCCTCAAATTTAAAATGTAATTTCTCCAGAAACAGAACAAAGCAGACCAAAAAACAAAATTAAAAAGCAATGATGTAAACTGTTGTAAAGTTCATCCTGTGTATCCCATTGTTCTCTTCCACACACCAAGGGCAGTGCAGCCCTTCCTGTGGGCACATGCATTGACACATATACACATACATCATCATGTTTGTACCTGTATACGTAGCTGTTACACCTTTTGTGCATGCCCATGGAAATACCAGTGTATATTTATGGGGTGCCAAGATCTCAGCAGCCCACTGGAGCTCTTTCTCATATGCTGCCCATGGGCAAGGTGAGCAGAGCCACGCTGAACTTTTCCACCAGCTGACTCTGAGTTAAAAGAACGGCCATTGCCACAACCAGAATTGGAATAAAACCAGAAGGCCGTCACCCCCACCCTTCTCCAGTGGCCATGTTTAAGACATGAAGATTATGGAAACCTTTTCAAACCTTGTAGTGCACACCTGAGTGCTCCCTCCTGGAACCTCACGCAATTACACAGCTAAGTCTTGTTAGTGACAGGTTCCCTTGTTGCAGGAATAGAATTAAATCACTCTTTGAACAACTAGATACAAATGATGAAATGGATATTATTGTATTACCAAGGATAGATTTGTAATCAAATGGAAGTTCTTCTTATGAGTTGTTAAAGAGGATTTCGTGGCATCAAACCAGTTCCTAATAAGCAGATGTTCATGATACAGAAGAGAAAACATTTTTGCATTTGGCACCCTTATCGGAAGTATCAGTCCAAAAGGCAGGGAATTAATATGGAAGGCAGAAGCATACAAATGGAGCTGTGACCTTCTCAGTTCCTCTGCTATTTCTGAACTAAATTTTCAACCTTACCTGGCTCTGCAGCCCAGTTTCTTCTCTTGCAGTTAGGGAGAGTTCACCACCAGGCACTGGGCAGCACACACTTAGGATTTAGGTCCACAGCTTTGTCAATCAAGCAACATAAAACCACTCGAAATATCACTTCAAATAAATCAGTGAAATTAATTACAGAAGATTGACCAAATATGAAAAGGCCCTATATCCTGGACTACGCTGATTTATTAGTGGAGGTGCATGAAGTGTAGGAGCTGTCCTTCAGATTTCAGTGAGCCAGACAATAGCAAGAGAACAGTTTTTGTCTTATAGATTTTAAAGACCCTTCCATGGTGTTGAGTTCCTGTCATTTCCATCTCCAGCACATGCAAATACAAAGACATTCCCTCCATAATTGTTTGAAAGGTTATTATTTTATACATATACTTCTGTTTAGCTCTGATTTTTTTAGCTGAAACACTTCAGAAGCACTGCAAAGCCAAAAAGCACTTGAATGCCATAACTGACTATTGTCCTAGTTTTGGATGGGATAGAGTTAATTTTCTTTGTAGAGGCTTGCATGATGCTGTGTTTGGGATTTTTGATAAAAATAGCGCTGATAACACACTGATGTTGCAGTGCTTGCTCAGAGCCCAGGACTTGCCAGCTTCTCGTGCTGCCAGCAGGGAGGCTGGGGGTGCACGAGGAGCCAGGAGGGACAGAACCAGGGCAGGTGACAGAAGTGGCCAAAGAGGTGGCTATCCCACACTGTATGGCGTCATCCTGAACAAAAAAGTACTCTCCTACCGGCTGTTACAGACAATCCCAATTGTAAACTGGTTTGAGTGGCCTGAAACTGCGGAGATGTGAGAAGTCAAGCGTCCCATAGACTCCCACACTTAGACTGAACTGGTCTGGCTGAAATGCAGCTACCAGCAGTTAGATGAAGTTATACAGGCTTAGCACTCTGCTTTCCTTCTCATTCAGCTTTCCCTCACTACAGAGCCTGGGCAGGCACGTAGGAAAGAGGAAGGATGTCTCTTTGCCACCTTCTGAATAAATTATTAGTTCCCTATCTGTGTGATCGGTTGAATGCAGTTTCAGATTAGTCTCATGGCATGTAAGGTCGATACCAGGAGTTTGATGCCCCAAAGTGCTGAACTCGGGTTTTCAGTAAAGCACAAAGCAAAAGCCTGTAGACTTTACAGACCTTGGGATCAGGATGTTCTTTTTTACACAGGCAGGTTTCGGAAGCCTGAATTCACAAACAGTGAGATACCCAGATAATGCCAGGAAATTAAACAAACAAACCATTCCAGACTACTTTTCCATAGAATAAGTAGCAGGAAATCAAAGTCATAGTATGATGGAAATGTCTCAGCTACAGCCCCTCAGTGTGAGGCAGATGATGCACGGAGAGAGTTTGGAACTGCATAATGCATGAGCTGGAAATGAATAGTTTTCACTTAAATATAAGATTGAGAAAACCTGCACAAAATTTGAGAGAGAGAGAAATGGGACAATGCTATTTTTTAAGGCCTTACTTTTTAGATATTTCCTTACCAAATTAATAACACAGGCACAAGTTAAAATAGTGCAATGCGGAGGCACTGCAAGTTATTGAGCCTGGCAAGAATGATGGTAATTCATCACTTCACGCTTCGCGGTATTTCCCAGTTCAAACTGGCATTTCACATCAATGACAGAAAATGCTGTCCTCTCTGCCCGAAATGTCTAGCACTCTGTACTCTTATAGACAAGAAAAGACTTTTGCTTAAGCTGCATATCTACACACAATGCATATCCGCATACAATGAACATATCCCTACCAAGTTGTCTTTGCATATTATTGAAAGATAATCCAGATCATACAAGGAAGTATAAATACTGCTTTTTTCTTTTTTTTTTTTTAATTTTCCTTTTTTCCCCCCTCACATTTAGGCCCATCTTTGCATTCTCAAATCTATCCTCTTTGTTATGATAGTTAACATCACTAGTAACAAGTTAAATGTTGTTGCTGTAAATGGGTCACTATACTGCTACTAGAGGAAAATCTGACAGACTTAAAAAAAAAAAAAAAAGCACAAACCAAAACATAAGATGATTCCAAAGGTTTTGCAGTTTTGGCCACTTTCTCTTTTTTCACCATATGTTCAATATCATCTCCACCAGAAAAATTAAATAATCTAATATTTCAAAAGTCTCCAAGCAAGATTTGCAGCACTGCTGCTGTACTTTGCCTTGGCATTACCACGTAAAAGTGTACGTTTGGGGACAGAGTAAAGCTCAGAGTCTCAGCAAACTTCAGCTGGTCCTTTCCCAGTCAAGACCAGAGTTTGTTTTTCTAGCACGCAACACATGGCATGTCTTTAGATGGAGATGAAGAAGTCACAGCTACTTGACAAGCTCGAAGACACAGATTATATTGCCCATAAAACCTCAAAAATCTCGAGTTACCCATTTTACTCTCACAAAATGTTTAATTTGCATGTTGTCAAGTAGATCCACTGCACTTATGCATTATGTCAGAGACAAAAGTCTTACATTCATGTGTTTGACTTGTAGGACAGTGCTGTGCTCTTAGTGTTTATTTTGACCTGAAAATGTAGTGCTGCACAATGATGACAAATAAGTAGTGAGAACCTTGGCAGTACAATTCCTAAAGGAACCTCTTCCAATACAAAAGGTGTGCAGGCGTGTGTGAGGAAAGGAGCATTGGAGTGAAGGGAAGATGCTGGGGACTTGTTGAAAACCTTTTTGCCTCAATTAGAAAGACAATAATCCTAGATATGGATGCCAAGGAAGTTTCCACAGAAATAAGTAAAGTTATTCCCTCTTGTTCTTTCATCACTGGAACCCCAAAATGTTGCCCATATTTCATTCCTCATAAAGCTCAAAATGCCTTAGAATCATCATCATGCATATTTAAAAACAGAAAATGGAAGAACATAGAGGAAGCATTGTGTCTGTGGTCACAGAGTGGATCGCTAAGTTTGGAATAAGACTATTTTTTTTAAACCAGCGAGCAGAGTTAGTGAGTGCAGGGCTGCGAACGCAGACACAGCTGACATTATTCCAGTGGGATTGTGGTGTGCATACCACTCGCAGGGTGCGCTGCTGTCTGATTTAAATCCTTCTCTGTAATGCACAGTCTGTGTTTCCAACCCCAAGTGTGATAACAAACACCTGCCTCACCTGCCTTTCCAATGCATTTGAATAAAAAAATGCTTAACTAGGAGGATTATTTTGAGTTGGTTATAAAATAGAAAATATACCAGATAGAAAAGAATAATATAGGTAGGTAAACAGGAAAGCTTATAAGAAGTTTTCGTTTTTTTTTTTTTTTTTAATAAATTTAGGTGTTTTCTTTACATTTGTTAATGTTAATCTGTTATTTAGTTTCATAGCTGGTCTTAAGTCCTCTGCATAGATGCATACATCCTGAAGTGCTGCAGGGCTGAAAGCTGCATGGGATATTACCTTATTTTCTTGTTTCCAGACAGTAGGAAAAGATAACACCCTCTTTTCCATTAATAATGTTGAGCTATAATAATAGTAATAAAATAGTCATGAAATTAAGAAACAAAACACTGTAAGTGTGATGGGCAATCACACTTCCAGTCTTTAGCAGTTATTTAACATTCATGAGAAATATCTTTGTTTGGAATAAACTTCAGCCCTGACAACATGATCATAGTAGACAAAAAAGCCTACTACTCAGTGTGCCACTGCTCCCTTCTGTGCAAGATGCTGATTTAAGATTTACCATTGCTTGGCTTCATGCTTGAACTTTCTTACCAAAAATGGGCCATCTGGAAGACGATGCTTAATTTTGTTCGGGATATTACCTCTGGGAAAGTAGAAAAGAAGAAGAAAGACCTCGCTGAGTCAGAACTGATGGAGATGTGAGAAAATGATGGAGTGTATCTTCTTCAGGGCTTTCTCATAAATGCATGCATTAAAAGCAACAACAGTGTAAAAAACAAAGAGGAAGACTGGTCCAAAACAGAGCAATGGAAGAAGGAATAGTATTCACTTTGCATTTGAATCTTGCTCTAGTCAGGATTCAGAAGAAGTATATCCTTGGTCATTAACTTTTATGAAGTGCTGATTTCCCTCCTGGCTTCTGCTGGTCTCTCAGCCCTGCGGCGAGGGCTCTTGTTCTGCACACAGCTGAGCCAAGTAATTGCTCAGCATGATCCTCCAGTACAACATTTGCTCACAGCCCACCTTTCACCAGCTACCTAATAGCTTAGAGACAGCCTCGGTCTGTCTGATTGAATGACCACTAATGACCCAACTGTTCTTAGGAAGATGTAGCACGGTTTTCTGCCAAGACTTAAAATGGTTCTGTTATGTTTAGTACTCGTTGCGCGTATGATGTGGTGTCAAGCCAGCACAAAGCCACCAGCTGTTCTCAGAGCTGTCTTTCTTTTCTCCCCCCTTTTTCTCCCATCCTTTGTGTTTGCAACCTCTTCATTCACTACGAATTACCTGAAGCTTGTGTCTACAGCGCTCTTTTTGAAAAGTGCAAGACAGGGCTGCTGGTGCTCCCTGTGGCCATTTTGATCAGTTATTGTGTTGGTTTTCAGAAAGTAAAGAGGTTCTGAGATGAGAAAACTTCAGCTATCTCACATGAGGTCCTTTCTGACAGCTTATAAGAGAGCACAGGTGACACTGAAGGCTGAAATGCAGTAATAAAAATCACAACTTCACAATTATTTCCCAGTCACAACCTACTGACTACACAGCCCAAACTCTCAAACAAACAAACAAACAAGTCCATGCTATGGGGTACACAAGTATATGGCAAGAGAAAAGGATATCTGTAAACTTGCATACTATACAGATGAAAGAAAGGTTTTTGCCACCTCTTTTTCTAAGTGACTGAGGCACAGAGAAATAAAATGACACGATGACATGGCAGGAAGACTCAAAAAAACATCTAATCAAACAATGGAAAATGGTAGTAATCTCTAGAACCATCTGGGAGAGCATTTCTCATCAGATTATGCTCTTCTCTGCTCATGTAGCTTAAACAAATATTTCCAGGTGTGTGAAAGCGTGAGGGGTAGATCACAGCGCTAAACAGTGGCTTAGGTCCCCCTTGTCTGTGTTCAGGTACTGGGCTCAGGCACAGATGTGGCTGTGAGGCTAGGTGATGGAGAGGAGAAAAGTATTTCCCAGGTTCAGAGTGGTTCATGTCAGGGTGTGAGGTGAGCTGACTCATCTCTGGGTCTGGGTCTTTCTGCCTTACGCTGGAAGAACAGCCAGCCACGTCTCCCTGATGGCAGCTGCAGGGGATGTGGATCCATGTGTGGGACCTTCGGCATCATCACAAACTGAGGTATGCCCCAGTGATGCATTGCATGGAGCTTCCTGCAATACTTGAGACAATATGGACAAGTTTTTACTTATTCTGTGCCATTTCTGTGTCTCCTCACTGCCAGACGTCACTGTACGTGGCCAGAACATCATCCCCATTTTCCCCCTGTAATACTGCCAGGCCACTGTATCTGTTTGTGTAATACCAGAGCAACGTATGAAATGCACAAGTAAATGTGAAAACAACCCTCCTTCTAAGAAGGTATTTCTCCAGGCTGCATCAGATTCCTACAACAGCAGCATTTGGTCTAGGGCCTCAAGCTCCATGGCCCTATCTGGGAAGGGGGGTTTCTTCTGCCACCCCCACACCCCAGGAATGCCAGCACCTTGCATTTTTCTATTTGCAGCACTGTCCTCTCACAAAGGGTAAGCTGCCCTGACACTTGCTGTCAAGGAGCAGCACCAGAGTGCTGCTGCTCTGAGAAACCTGGCAATGGATTGTTTGAACAAATGAGGAATTCAGTGGTGCTGTAAGCCCCCTGCAGCAGGAGGAAGCTGATATTTTAGTAACCATTCCCTTTTGATATAAACTTTTTTCCCCTCCTGTGTTAGGGGGATTGTTTACAGATGATAAGAAAAAAATCATATTTCCATGTCTGAAAAAAAAAGTCTTTTTTTGTCTTTTTTTCTTCTGTGGGCCATCAGAGCTGAAAATAAACCAAGCCGGCTGCTTCTAGGAATTTACTGAACTGCAAGTGCCCATGACTCATTCCATGATTTAAAAAAAAAAGAATACCTATCAAATTTGCCACGTGAGTGCCTGAAACAGGGTTCTCAGTACCGCTGCACGGTGGGATGGAAAGAATGAAAAGGCTATCCCAACTCCCGTACAAAATGTGGCTCTGTGTTACTTCCCTGGCATCCAGTGACCACGGGGGTCAACGGAAAAGTGTTTTTAAAAACTCAGATCTGCTTTAAAGAGGAATAATTTGAAATTATCTGTGCAAGCACTTCACAAAGAGTCTTCATCAAGGTGTTCCACACGGTGAAAGTAGTGGATGCAGAAACAAAGATGCTATTAGGAGGTGCTGTTTGGGATACACATGGAAATAACAAAACATATGCTGAGAATCCTTCATTCTGGTCCTGGTGAAGATGGAAGAGAAAGAGCCTTGCTGCTTGGAGAGTGGAGATTGAGGAGGTGCTGGGAGCATTTCCAGATGAAGTGACAGGGAGCACTCTGAGAGCCCTGCCCTCCTGAACCAGCAACTGGAGAGTTAATGCAGTTTCTCTGCTCCAGATCTGAGGGAAATTTGGTTAAAAGGTGGCAGCTGTGCCAAGGAGAGGGGCCTCCTTAAATACAGTCTTCTCCAGCTGGAGTGCCCCTTTGTGAAATAGAGCCTGGGTAAGCTGCATGCCAAAGCTGTGCCTGGTTGCAGGCTTTGTTTTTCATGCTCTTTCACATCTCTGAGCACTTACACAAAGATACCTTCATTTTCTGCAACCAGTAAACTCTGAACCTTGCCTTCCAATGGAGGACTCACTGCTATGACTGTTTTTGGTTGCGTGCAAGCCATGAATGAAATCTGTAAGTACTTCAAAACTGTCCAAAACTTTGCAGATAGTAGCACCGTAACAATGCAGTTGGGTTGAAGTGATTAGGAACACAGGGAGAATTAACAAAGGAGGGAGAGAAGGCTGCAGTGGGAAGAGAAACTGAATAAGGGAAGGAGAGGGATGAAGTCTGGACATGCAGCAGCCTGCTGCGCTCGCTGGGTGGAGGTGCCCGCTCTGTGCCTGTATGCGCTTAGATGCACACCAGAGAGCTGCTTGGCTGCCATGCACTGGTCTTGGGACTAAGGCTAAACAGTAACGCATCACTAAGAAGCTGTTGTATGCTAAGGCTGCCCACCACAGGCCTTGTTCTAACTCTTGCTTTGTTCAGTGCAGCAGGTGGCACCTTACAGAGAAACTGGGGAAAGCTTGAGGGGGGAAAAAGGATATCAGACTTGAAAGGAAAGAATGGATCATGTTTTATGTGCTTCTGGGCTTTCCAGGAGAATTTTGAGGACTGACTACTTGAAAATAAGTTATTAAGGGAGTCGATGTGCAAATAGTAGCATGGTGGTCATCTGTTTTTTTTTTTTATATTATTATTTTATGACTGTGTACCTCATGGTGCCACCCTCTACAGTGCAGGGTGTGGTGCCAAAGTATCCCTCACACTGAGCTTGTGGCACTCTGGTCCCAGGTGTGCTGACCTGGTGTCCTGTGATGTTCCCGGCCTGGTCAGCTGTGTGTGGTTATGGATGGCTGTTGTTCAGTAAGCTGCTTTGGGAGCACAAGTGACATGCATCACTACAGAATAGGTTAAAGTGACTCCTCTTCTATATGGTCATGGCTGTAAAGTGGTTTGCCTTCTATGTGAAGCCTTGGGCCTGCTCAAAGAAAATGGAGAGGGCAGGTGGAACACTTGTATGATTGTGGCAATAGCCAGAAGTTTTTTCCCCTGCTTTTATATATATATATATATATATATAAAAAATAATTTTTTTTAAGAATGGTTTCTTCATCTCTAAACTGCAGTGCTGGTTGGAGGAGGAAAAATTGCTCTCTGCTCTGCCTGTTAGAAGGAATATAGAGGAATGGGAAAGGAGATATGGATGGGAAGTCAGTTTCTGTGTCTAGTGAAGCTGATATAATCCATGATTGTGGGTACTGTCTATCAAGGATTGGTCCATGGGTAAGATTGGAAAGAAGTGAGGCTTGAACCACAGCCTCTTCTCTCCCATTCCTGCCCAGTTATTAAATCAAGCAAAAATCTGTCTTAGCTCTAAGTTTCAACCCCTCCTTTGTTTTTTGAAAATTTCACCTCTAACAGATAATCATGCATCTCTGATGGATAGTATGATGCAGTTTGCTAATAGTTGATCTAACGGGACCATTCCTTGATAAAAGAAGCCATTAAACCATGAAATCAGATCTCTTGCATGTGCCTCTCTGTGGTGAGCCAGCATCTTTGGGTAAAGCATATTCCCCAGAAGGCAGTCTGGTGTTCATCTGAAGATATTAGATGTCCACTAATTCTCCAAGTACTTTCTCTTCTGACTTCTAAATAACATTGATAGAATCTGCTACATAAGACCAGATGTATTTGGTAGCAAAAAGAAACCATAATTTCTGTAGAATTCAGAGTGAGATGCAAGGTACTCAATATGAAGAGTAGACTGAAAAAAATAATTAAATGAAATTAAAATGCAGGTCTAGCTTTTTCCACACTTGTTTCAAAGTCTGTTGTCATAGCTACTGCAGCATAAGCTGGCTCAGTATGTTTGCTTTCTCTTTAAAGGCATATTCACATTTTTAAGAAAACTGGAGTAACAGAGCAAGTATCCAGGGAAAAAAATCAAACGTGTCCTTTGTACATACAAATTCTTATCATGAGTTACTTAGATTGGGGATATGCAGACTTTAGTAGCTATTCTTCAAGACTGGAGAAGCAGAAAATGTCTATATGCATGTTAAAGTGCACACTATAGTGCAAAACAGTTGCAAGCTTCAAAGGGGATACAATTTAGCATGGCTAATTCCCCTCAAAGTCTCAGTTCTTAACTGCCTAAGCACACAGTGACATCAACTCTTTGCCCCCAGGAGTAACACGTTTCTGTTTCTGGATTCAGGAGGAACTGAAAGCTCAGACACCTCTGTAAACATTAGCCTTCTAATTGGCTTAGTTTTGACAAGTATCTGGGATTGCTTCAGTTTTCCTTTGTACTGTTTATCCTGTAATCTGAGTCTTTTATTCGGAAATCTCTCTAGAATTAATTCTTATATCACATTATAGGAATTTCCTGAGAAGTCGATTTCGATGGAACTTTTTGCTTAAGCAAAACTGCGTGTTTTTTTTTGTTTGTTTTTTTTAAGGTTTGACTGATTATTTGTTGGAGGCCAAGCATAATTTGTCACATCTGTCTAAATCAATACGGATGTCTGGCTTTGTGAGCTCTCTCTCCTTTATCAGATTTCTCTAAATGTGAGTTTGTTCCTCTGCAGGACTAGGGCTGACTTGAACGAGTTCCTTTGCAACTCTGTGCTTCATATGGACTCTGCCCCTTAGCTGAGCTGCATCTTGTTCTACAGCGTTTGGGAAATTCCCTCCAGTTGAGAACTAGTTTATGCCCACAACATGTCAAATAGGCACTGGCAAGTATTTGCTTTACCACTTCTGAATGACCTGACAGATGGATGTCTTATCTCAAGAAAATACAAAGTAAATCTTGCTGTGCAGATAGGAAATATCTCTAAAACCCATGTGTCATCCACAAGTTGATAACATAAGCTGTCTGCTTTGCCCAGTAGCAAGCATTTTTCTTTGCCCAGTGATTCTTAACTAAACGTGGACACTTTGAATAAATTTGGGAGTTTTAAAGGTTCAGGAAAATCCATAATTTTACATGTTTCCAACAGTCCACAGACTTGATAGCAGTTTTTCTCCCTTGCATGAAAACCTGCTTCTGTAAAGCTGATTCTGATGAATGAGGAGGGAAAAAATGAGATGTTAATCAGCTTCAAGATGGTCCCTAGAATGCCCTAGTAGGCAGTCCTTTGACAGTAGGCAAAACAGTGATTGAGCAAAAATCACAGTCACAGAATCACCTAGGTTGGAAGAGATCTCCAGGATCACTGAGTCCATCCTCTGACCTAACACTGACCAGTCCTCCACTAAACCATATCACTGAGCTCTACATCTGAACATCTTTTAAAGAACCTCCAGGGATGGTGACTCAAGCACTTCCATGGGCAGCCCATTCCAGTGCCTAACAACCATTTCAGGCACTTTCTGGCACTGTGTCCCGGACTCTTGGCACGCCTCTGCTCCATACAGCTGTCTGCCTGATGCTCTCACCTTCACCCCACGTCACTGTTGCTCCTACGGTAAGGCCCAGGCCCTCTGTCGCTGGCTGTGTGAGGGGCTGGCCTGTTCCCCGCATCCTTGCGGTGCTGATGGTACCGCCTGTACGTGTCTGCGGGCTGGGTGCCAGAGGTCCCTTGGGCACTGATGTCTCTTGTGCCACCAGCGCTATCCCTCCACTCACGACACCTCTCCTGCTCAGGTACATTCCTTCTTGGTGCTTCACCGGACTGCATTGCTATCCTCGCACACCAAGAGGCCTGCTGCTCACCTGGCTCTCCTGGTCTCCTTCCTGCTGCCCCAGCTGGCAGTCACAGGGCCCAGATGCTCAGTGAGTGCTGGGCCAGCTGCAGGGAGCCTGCTTTATAGAGTCTGCAGCACAGGTAAGGCAGTGGTGGGCACTGTGACCTTGGCAAGCCTCTGGGATGGAGTGGCCAAATGCAGCTGTGCTGGGAGCGGCCTGGAGGATGCCCTCCTGTGGACAAGGAGTAGGGTTGGGGAGGGCTGAGGGTCCCTTTTATGGGGCTGACTCCCCTGCGGCATTTGGCTTGCCAGAGAGAAAGGCTGCCCCTCAGCCTCAGGGACTGCCCTGCACCTCCCATCCTATGCCCTGGGTTTATTTTTAACACTGTTTTTTAGGTAATTTCATTCTATTCTTTACGGAAAAGAACAGAAGCAAGGTGCATCTCCAGCCCTAATTCCCACGTGCACTTTGTGCTCCGAGTGAAGAATCTATTCCTAATGCCACATCTCATTTAAATCTCCCCTCCATTTGTTCAAAGCCGTTTTTCCTGGTTCCACGGCTACACTCCCTGAGAGAGGCCCTCTCCAGCTGTCTCCTAGGCCACTTTTATGGGTAAGGTTAGATGGCAAAAAAGTAGGACCGAGCAAATTGCAGCCTTATCTACCTTATTCCACATGATGTACAATCTGAGTTACATGGGATATACATGTACCAGTCAGAACTTTTAAACTGTTTGCAGAGGCCTCCGCTAGGTTGACTGTTTCCAAATGGAGTCTGCTTAAAAAGCCTGAGCATACAAATAATCTGGATGGTGAGAAATCATCTGTTGAAGCTGAAACCTGTGCTAGGTTGTAGCTTTATGCTCTACTTCAACAAAGATATCTTAAGTTGTTTACAGTCCATAGGCTTGCTCACTGACTTAGAGGTATGTGAATACTTCACTGGATCTGGACCTAATTAAGCAAATTCAATTTGTTTCTGCCTCTGGCTTTTCTGGCTGATAGTTATATAGTAATTCATGTGGACTGTGTCTTCCAGTTTGTACTCATTTCTGAAAAATGAGATAATTAACTGTTTTTGTGTATTCATTCAATGCAAGCAGAGTGTTTCTTCACAAGACCTACAAAGACATAAGGCGATGTTTAATGTAGCATTTTACATATGACATTCACAAGACCTACAAAGACATAAGGCGATGTTTAATGTAGCATTTTACATATGACAATAATTACATGTTACGTACCACCAGCTATGAAACAATCAAATAGCTGTCTATGAGTTCATCAGTTTTTCATTTATGATGTTGACCGTTCTGGTGCTTGGTCTTCCTTAAGCAAAGCCCAACAAATAGTGTGTTGGTTAACTGCCTAGGGTACGCGGCTGCTGAGCTTTTGTCTCGTGTGGTCCCTTGTGTAAAGGTCAAATATACCCTGTTTTTCAACATTGTAAGTAAAGAAGGAATATTCTATGGCAGGAAGAGTAAGCATGTTTTTTTGCATGTCTGAGGGAGGATTGGTTACTGAAATCATGTCCTAATGAAGAAGCTTTAAGGGATGAGTCATGTGTGCTATAATGGGACACTGGAGGTGTCAGCATGCAAATGCATACATGTATGTGAGCATGCGAGCACTCACTGGTGCCATACACAAGTTGGTCAGTGAAACCAAATCTAATATGAAACTCTGCATTAAAAATCTTTTTTTTTTTTTTCTGGAAAATGTGCTTTTAAAGGACTCTGATTATAGGCTGTGTTTTGATATAAAAAAAAAAAAAATACAAATGCTTCATTTACACCAGCACTTCCCTCATCTCAGAAACCTTTTGTTCCTAATATTGCATGAACAAAATGGTTTTACATACATCTGGAGATGTGAGCAGTTCAGACACCCTTTCTACCTTTTTGCTCCCTCTTTAGACAATGTCTCTTTAGTCTTGGAAGAGCTGTATCAGCTTTCCCGAGCTCCCGTTGGCTGGGTGTAAGGCATTCATGGCAGGCTCAGTTGTAATGTGACTGAGAGGCCATGCTGTACTCTCAGGAGGATGGGGCTAATGGAAATCCAGCCAGCCCAGAGAGTAGCTTGATGTAAAACACTTGTACAGCACAAAATGATTTCACATCACCTGCAAAGAAGGCTGTACAACTGTATGCTTGAATGGTGCAGGATGGCACCAGAAAAAAAGACAACTGTGCACCAAGGGCCCTCAAGGCACAATGCAGCCAGGCTTTTGTTTTTGCAAACAAGCAGGTCTAGGCCATAGTCAGCAATGCTGGTGCATTATAAATAAGTGTCTTAATTTAGCACATTTATACTAACACACTCCACAAAAACTGCAATTCACTGAAAAACCTTTGAAGCCAACTCTAAAGAGGGATTTTCCTTGTCAGCTGTCTTGGTGTTGCTGTGACGTTAACATTGCCCAGCCATAAAACCCTACACTGTAGCTGTTTAGATCTGGAAATGCAAATCTTGGCTCTTTCTCCCTTTCCTTTTCATAAGGAGGAATGCCCAGCTCTCCCTGTTGCCCACCAAATGGCTCCTGGAGCGTCTGTACCACCACCTCCCAGCTCCAGGGTGATAGGGTGGTCCGTGAGATGAAGAAATCTCTCCTAGCAGAAAAGGTCTTAATGGTGATATCAGAACAGGCTTCTGCTATTTCAGCTTTGTCTTATCCTATAAAATGAGATGGCTAAAGAAAGCTTGGGCTATGTAGCGTTTTAGTCAATATTTTGCTCAAACTGTTCCTCAAGCGAAGTAGTAGTTGCTACAGTAACTTCTGTGTTCTGTCTGATTTAGTGGCAATAAGCCTCTTTGTCCTTAAGAGAACAGATGAGTAAACTGGAGTATCTGTTTCTCTACTAGTATTAGAGTACATTTCCATTGTACATCATCTGCTGGAGTAGCACTTTGTGTTACAGTTTACTGCTTTTCTAAACTTCTGTATTGCTTCTTGAAATTCTTTACTTCTGTTTTATCCTTGTGTGCTTTTCTTTCTCCAGATCAGATCCTGAAATGATATGGTGCAGAGGCGTAGAAAAACTCTCTATCTTATGAATATGGGATGGCATCGCTGTCTTGAAAAAGTAATATAGTTGGTGCACGGGAAGATCAATGATGTTCTCTGGGTGGGTGAAGAGATTTCTGTGAACTGTACCTTGAAAGTACAAGATGAAGCAGTGCCTGTTAGTAATTGAATTGGAGGAAATGTGATTCATTTGTTGTTAGATGCTTTCTGGAGCCCTTGCAAACATACTTCTTGAGGAAGTTGTACTATATTTCTCTAGTCAGACCTGTAGGTTTTGAAGGTTTAAGGGATGTTTGATCTCTGTATTGCTTTATAAACAATCTTCCTTCTTGTGAACATGACTTGTTTTGTTTTTGTGGCAAGCAGCAAGCTGGCAACATTATTCTCCCTTTGAAATCTCCTTGTTGGCATCCCTACATGAAGAAGAGTTCTCAACCAGTTGACCCAGGTAGAGGGGTTTAAAAAAAAATAATGAACAAAGGGGAAGAACAAAGATGTTTGAAATTTGTTTTCTAAAGATACTGTTAAAGTTGGAAAAATCATGATTTATCAAAGTTGCAAGGGGGAAGTTCCAGTAACAGTAAGAGGTGCATGTTGTCCAGGAGTGAGTCAACTGTCTAGAAAATACCAGTGAATGTACCAAGGAGAAATTGCTCTAGTTATTACTTTTGAAGAATATAAAGCTTTTGCTATTGTATTTCACGCATTGATTATAATTATTATAATTTAGTTACTCATGCTCTATCTTCTTATCTCTTGTGGACATGCAATCCACTATTTTGTTTTTTGATAACTTCCTGTGATCTGGTTTCTCAGGTGTACCATCTACATGAGCTCCTTTTGACATTCTTCAAACAATCAATTTTTAATGTAACTTTACCAAGTAGGTGTCTGTCACTCTTTACATTGTCAAAAAAAATCGCAGCATTTTACTTGCTTATATTTCCCTCTACTTGCCTCACTTTTCGAATCTCTGAGGTGTTTCTGGATAATGGGTATGGATGTTTAGAATCCTAATCATGGCCCTATGGCCTACAGCACATGCCACACTTCATCTGTCTGTTCAGAATTGTTTTGTCGCATTTTCAATGCTTTCTATCACAAGCACATGCTGCTTGCCATTCTGCCATCTTTCTCCAAAGTTTTCCTGCAGAACCTTTCCTACTTTCTTCCTTGTCAGCGGGAGGTCCGTGGCTGAGGGAGGTCTTCCCAGTAGCTGCTTCCAGTCAAGAAGCTCTGAAGCTTCTTGCATCCTCCATGCAAGCTGCAGTTTTCCTGTTGGCTACTTGTCCTCGGATTCACAGTAAAATGTTAAAAATGCTGAGAAGATGGAAGAATTATACCTGATGTGATGGAAAACTTCATCGGTCAGTTCCCTGGTGCATGTACAAATATGCCACATCAGCGTGAATGTAACCAAACTCACTACATATGAAAAAGTGAGGCTTTCTCAAACCTGTTTACCGTAACAGGTAAATATCACCTGAGCATGAGGTGATATTTCTGCTTTGTAACTTCTATGGAGGGATTCAAAACAAAATATCATTGCATGATGAACAGTAGCTGGATCATTATAGACGCATGCTCTCTTATGGGGAAAAAAAAATGGTGAGAAATCAAGTTTTAAACGTATCAGTGATGAATCACCGGTAATGTAATAGTATCAGTTGTCATGACTATGGTTAAAGCTGAATATTTGCAGAGTATAACTCAAATACTTCCTGATTCCTGAAAAGACTAATCTTTTATTTGAGGTGTTCTCCATCACCACTTGGCAAATATCCCTGGTAATACTGGGAGTCCAGACTGGTAGTTTAGGTACTGGAGTTAAACAACAGCAGCCCAGCAAGTGCTCCCTGGTATTTGCAGTGACAAAATATTTGAATGCATGACTTTGTGCAGTGTTTTTAGATATGAATTGATTTATTATGTCATAGCAACATCCCAACAGGTGCTCATCAATTTTCAGATACTGCTCACTTTATTAATATTTTCCCAGTTGTTCCTCATAAATTGAAATTCTTTCCAAGCAGCATGTCCCAACCTTTTTTAATCCTTTCATATTTTAAGACATTGTGTTCTTTGACCTTGTGCATCCATTAAACATTAGGTGTGATCAGTATATATGGGGAATATTCACCTACTGTGATCTCTGCAGAAGCGTAAAACAGTTCTGTATCAACAGAAGTCTTGTTCATGTCTCCATTTCACTTGCATGTGTAAGCATATTTTTTTTAATACAGCAAAAGTGCTACGCTTGTAATTTACCAAAACCCATCTGTGAAACACAAATCATTTCTGCATCTTCAAGTTAGTTTCTCTCCAGGAGCTTGCATTAGAAGATGCCCAAATCTAGTGACTGCAGACAACCTTATAAACCATCGCGATGACATGAAGTCAATAGTGCACCGCTCACTGTGTGCCAGTCCCTGTACAGGTTCACTGGGGCTCTAAGAGGTAAAGGTTGAACGGCTTGGTCACTCCCTAAATATGTGGTTAGCAGTGCAGTTGAGATGGAAGTTTTGGAGGGTTATAATAAAAGGCTGCTCAGCTCATCCTGTCTTCTGTTAATGTCTATTTCTGTCAGGTGTCTATATTAAAATAGTGTGGCTTGAAAAAGAAACTCTGGTATTCATTTAAATAGGAGAAAAAATGCAGCCTCTGGATTTTTATCTGAAAGCACTGCAGATGAAAGCTGTGCAGATGGGCACTAACTGATGCTGTCCTGAGGCAGGTGGGTAGGCTTTCAAAGAGGTCCACCTAGTTTCTAAGACTGACTGGAAGGGAAGAAAGAAAAAGGTATATGTAGAACATGGGTGCTTTGTGGCTTTCTCACATGAACAGGCAGAAGAAATCCAGACAGGTCACTGAATACTTGAGTTTATCTTTATTTTGTAGGAACTAAACTTTTCTGAGGGAGGAATTGGGGAATATCTGAGACAGCCAGTAAGTGCCTAAGGATGAGAAATGGCTCTTGCTTTTGGATTAGTGTGCTGGAAGGCAGGATCTGAATGGGCAATTTGGATTAGGGAAGAAGAGTTCTTAGAGTAATAAGAATGTGATGAGGGCAGAGGAGGGGGAAGAACAGGTGTAGCTAATGTTACCATCAGTTATGACCTACATCTGACAAACCTGAAGTACTACCAAGAACTGCATGTGACAACTGACCAAGATCTGGACAGAGTTCCCAGGAAGGACATGGCCTTCGCCCTTTCCCAGCAGACATGACCTGTGTCACAGGAAGAAGTGACCTGCAAGTTGAAAAACACTCAACCTTCAGTGTGAGTCACCCCTGCTAAGGAAGCAGGAGAAGCAGAGCATGTGGTTCAGACAAACTCAGCAGATACAGAGGAAGAAATGTTTTTGGCTACAGAGCAAAGCAAGGACACAAGAGAGGGAATTATTTTTTTTTTTTTTTTTAACCAGTCTATAAAGCTCTCAACTAGTGTGAAGGCGAAAGCAGAGAACATCCCAGAGATGAAAGGTAGGAAAAGTTCAGCTTGTAGCATAGATATATTTCAGAGGGGTGGTAGAGAAGGTCTTTCCTCAGCAGAGCAGGGAACTGCACTGATGAGTACAGGAGGATGCTCCTGTTTTGATCCTGTGGTAAATGCATCACAAAATTGGCAAGGGAGTTGTGATTCTTCTGGGTGTGTGTATACATCTAGGGTAGCCTACATGATCCCTGCAATAGCACCAAGCACAAAACTAACTGGTCTTAAGAATAAGGCCCAAGGTGAAGGAGGATAATGAAATGAAGGATGTATTTTGAGGTAATGAGTGGTTATTTTAAGACAGGTAGATGTGATAGCTTTGATATTCTAGATGAGCAGAGGCCATATATATAACAAGTTGATGAGAAGGATGTGGAAGTATTACTAAGGCGTAACTGGGACAGCGAAGACAAGGCCATCTGAAGAAAACTAAGATGTTAAAGCAGGGTTAGAAAGCAAAACGCTACAAATCAGTGTTTCAAAAGCAGCAGCTGGAGAAGCTTTCTTGCAAGAAGACTGTGACATGTGGCTCAAGAAAGCTGATGTCAGCTCTGCTGTCCTTAGCTTTCACCGCTTTCTGTATTGCACTCAGACAAGGGTAATATTCACCAAATGCAGTTCTGTTTCCATTGTGGCTGCTGGGTCTGAATATGCCTCTGAAAGATGTCAGTGGTTTGTAGTTCATCCTCCCATGGGCTAGCAGAAAAGTAATCCCTTGGCCCAGCAAAGCAGGTTCTGAACAAGGCTATGGGAGATGTTCAAAACCTTCCCTTGGTTTTACAGAGCATTCAGACCTCACCTGTGCAGTCAGTTACACCCACAGAGCTTGAGCATAATGCTGAAATCAATAACATCTGGAAGCATCTCCCCTAATTCCCAAAGTTACAAATCACTGCAGAATAAAAGGGGGATGGATAGAGAAAGACAAAAAGATCCTGCCATAAGAGAAGGCCATAATGCTGAAATAGTTTAACAGAAAACTTGTAATGGGTCTGAGAAGCTCACCTAGCTGGGGTTCAGTAACTGAGCAGCGGAGGACATGTGAAGGTAGATGGGAGTGCGCGTTTAAGTGACACTTCAGACACCTGAGGATGGAAACAATGGCTTGAGGTGCTGAAGCTGTGGTGAAGAGAACACTTGCTGTGATCCCAAGAAACCATTAATGACCCCTGTGTGGAGAGAAGACACTGCAATTACAACTCCCACTGTGTGATCCCCAGATGCCACGAATGGCCATGTGCCCAGCACGAGCAGCAGTGCTCCCTGTGTGGAGGCTCAGCCAAAGAGTGGAAGCCTTGTGGTACTTGTGTTAGATTAATGCACGCCTTCATTAGTAATGGCATCTCCTACTTGCCCGTGTGCCAAGAGTGGATGTACTATACTTATGCCCACTGTGATAACTTGAAATTAATGCAATCAGGCCCTTGTTTTTCTGTCTCAGCTTTAGATCAGCCCTATTATGTTCAATAGTCTGGCATCAGCTCATAACTGCGCTCAAGCATCCTGCGAGTTCCCACCCAGCTATATTTCCAGAAGCTACAGGCAGCAGTGGAGGCTCTCATGGGATGGGGAGAATTTGGGCCCAGGAACTGACTGACTAAAGCATCTGCATTTAACTGTTAGTAGGCTTGGTGCATTGGGAGTTCTTAACTGTCAAAAAAAAAAATTAATTAAAAAGGAGAAAAAATTCTGTTCAAAAGGTGGTTGCATACATCAATGTCTGATTTTTTTTGGGGGGGATGCAAGTAATGTATTTTAAAGTAGTGATGTCTAGGAAAGAAAATTCTGTTATTAGGGATAGTTTTAAGAGGTAGGGGTTGAAGTGTAGATAAGAATCTTGAATTATGAGATTCAGATATTTCTAAGCTCTTAGGGCTCCAGTTAATAGGCTTATGAATATTTATTGATAGCCTGATAGATAAAATGAAAATTTACTTGCTGCATCATGGACAAATTCAATTTGAAAGATCTCCTCCTTGCAGTTTTCTGTTGGTGTGTACTAAAGTCATCTCCCCCTTCATCCCATAAATAAATGAGTAAACGAAAGGGCTTTCCACTTCACCAGTACTGGTGAGGGTGTTGGCAGAAGTAGCTGTGCGTAACTGGAACAGGGGCAGCATTTGGAGATGAGAGGCCTCTTCTGAGGCTGGCTGTGGGGAAGGAAGCACTTCTGAGCGCTCCTTTCCTTTTGCTTGGCCAACTCACGCTGAGAGGTTCAGAAATAAGGTTTAAAGGAGAAGGGGACTGTTGGGAAGGCAGTGGGGAAGTGGCTAATGGTGTCAGCAGCTGGCTGCGCTGCAAGTGCTGTAGTCAAACAAGGAGAGGAGTGGAGAGGTTGAAATTAGACCCGGTGGAGAGAAAGAGAAGACCCCGGCAGTTGAAGCATATTTAACCTGGAGACTTAGGCTCCCTCTACCCTGTCATCAGTTGCTGCTGTTTTTGTTCATAATGAGCTAACCTGCTGTGACATGTCAGGCTCTTAGTGTCTTTTTCCTTGCCTGGCCTTTGAAGAGAAAGATGCTTACGTACTAAAACACCTCTGAACAGAGAAGTCCCTATTTTTAAGTTAATACTCACAAAATTTTGCAGACTGCACTCTGTAGGCTGAAGTTTCTGCAGCTGGGTGGTTTGGGCACGGCAGCAGAGTGACCCATGAACAGGAGCAGACGATGCTTCTGACCCCAAGGGGTGTCATGGTCTGTTTTTGTCTTTTCCCTGTACCTGATATACTTATTTCGTATTTATTTCAGCATTTCCATTTTCCTATCAGAAAATCATCTGTGTTCTCAGTTGTGATTTTGTAATTACCTAAAGCCATGAAAGTTTCCTTCATTCAGTGCCTGCTCATAACCAGTCTGTGTGTATCAGAGACACTGTACGATACACCAACAGAGTTAACTGCTTCCTGGCATTTCTTTCAAGCTCTAGCAATTTCTATCCAAACTAAATTTAGTATTATTGGCAACCAACCTGAAGGTAACAGGAATAGTTTCAGATATCAATAAGCACCCTGTGTAGTATTTTGGTGTTCTGAGATGCAGGGCAGGGGAGTCTTTGGCAGCTATGTTTCGTCAGAAGGCGATTCTGTTAGTTTCATTTGTCTTTTCTTGGGGGCTCAGTTGTCTTCATTTTGTGTCCTTTTTAAAAATGTCTCGTATTTCCTGACTACCAGATAACCTCCTGCATGTGCCTACCCCCTGAGACTTTTATAGGCATTGTGCAGGGTAGCGTGTCAGAAGTCTCTTCTGAGATGTCACAAGTACTTTCGACCATTATTTCCCCCTTAGCATCTCCCACAGCATAGTTTTCATTAAATCTCTTGGCTAGTGTTGTTATTCATGAGGTAGGCTATTCCCATTTCTGCAGACCATGGCTTCAGGCTCCGCAGGTGGAAAATTTCTAGGCCAACTCCAGTCTTTTCATGAAGACCTAGTTCTGAGTCCTGAGCTCATAGCTAAGAGTGTCCTGTCTCAGTCCAAAAGTACAGAAAAGTTTCTTATTAAAAAGTTGTGTAGGCTCTTACATCCATACGATAGCTTTCTGAACTTCAAAAATCCTTCCCAGTTGTTTTTTTAACTCTCATTAAAACAATTAATATGATTTAAAACAGATGAACATAAAACTTGTATTCATTATCTTCATAGTCAGTAGTCCTCAAGGTATGTGTTATGTCAGGGTGTCACAGGATCACAGCACAGTTTGGGTTGGAAGGACCTTAAAGCCCACCCAGCTCCAGCCCTCTGCCATGGGCAGGGACACCTTCCCCGAGCCCAGGCTGCCCAAAGCCTCATCCAGCCTGGCCTTGAGCACCTCCAGGGATGGGTCAGCCACAGCTTCTCTGGGCAGCCTGGGCCAGGGCCTCACCACCCTCTGAGTGAAGAACTCCTCCTAACCTCTAATCAAAATCTCCTTGTGTTTAGTTTAAAACCACTTCTTGTCTTATCATTACCTGCCTGCTGAGTATCTTTTTTTTTTTTTTTTAATAAGCTCCCTTGAAGTATTGAAAGGCTACAATGAGGTCTCCCAGGAGTCTTTCTTGTGCTGGGGGCCCATGACCTGGATGTCAAGTCCTTAATGAGTGTGTTCCTTTTCACTGCCATGAGACCTGCTTTTCAGACCCTGCAGAAGGTCTTTCACCTTCTCTAGACACCGTCCTAGTTGGAGAGTTTTTCTTTTTTCTTTTTGGTCAGTGTTGGCAGAGCTTTTAACTGCTCTGGGTTTTTGTTTGCTTCCATTTGGAGTGTTTTCCTCTGTTGTGCTCCCAATAATAGAGTCAGAGTGCCTAGCAGAGGCCTGCTTCATTCAGTGCCTGATCAGCAATGCATAACAAGAACTCTACAGCAAAGTACCATTTCCAGCTGCCTCTTCCCAGAGTCATTTAAAGCTCATTTATCTGTAGCTGGCACGGGGAGTTGGTTAAGGAGTCAAAGCTGGGCCTTTGGGGAATTGTGGGGATGGGGAGCTGTTAGAGAGGCGAGCAGAGGTTCTGCTTGGGCAGCTAAAGAGCTAACAGGCTCCATGGGAAGCTTACGGGCCCTTCAGCAGCGAGTGACCATTCAGACTTGTCGCTTTATTGGTGACCTGAAGTCATTTATCAGCTTAGCATTTCTTTGCAGCCTCTTCACACTGGTATTGACTTGCTCAGCAGGTAGAAGGAGCTGGTGTTCCTGTCACGAATATCTTCATATTTACAGCTTCAAGTCATACTAGCAGACTTTAAAGGGATGCTTTTCTTTTCCTGTGTGGAAGGCCTTATTCTCCAAAATGACTCATGAGCTTCTGAGAACCAGGATCCCACGTCTGACATGAAGTCCAACCAGTCAGTTTTATTTCAGGTCACCAGAACTTCTTGGGCTATCATCTGCAGATGCACCACTGACTTTGGGTCTTTTTGAGAATAGGTTGCAGACCTTGTAGGTCTGAAGTACTGACAAGAATTTGCTTTCTGAGTTTGAAAATAAAGCAACAAAATCCAAACCATCAGTCTTTGCCAAGGACTGAATTAACACCAATAGGAAACACCTTCTGAAGAAGGGCTGAGACATTGGCAAGACAAGGTGCGCGGGCCTGGCTCACAATCTCATATGTTGGCTTGTGCAATGCTTGTAGTGCATGACCACTTCATGCTTAGCACTCTCTTGTGCTGCCAAACGATGCTAGTTAATGTTCTCCCTTTTCATTTAAGAAGATATTAAATTATATATTTGAATTTAATCTGAATGTTAGTTCATCATACCACAGACTAGCTCTTGTCTACAATACCTAGTCCCTAACTCATAACCTGGAAAGAACTGGAAGCAGTGACCTCAGGCCAAACCTTAGAGAACAAATGTATTAAAATAGTGTTTTGCTGGAATACATGGGAAAAAACATAACTTTTATTGCCATAATATCTCTTCAGTAAGTGCTCTAAGTTTTATCCTGTCAGTTCCTACTGTTATGTTTCACTCTGGAAGAAAGGAAAAATATATTTTTTGTAATTAAATTAGAAGTAAAAAATTTATTAAAAATGATTGCATTCATTTATTGTGTAACAGCTTACAATCCTCTGGCATATGACAGTGCTTACAGAGAATATTAACAGGTAAATATTTTTGAAAAGCATAATTCCACAAAACTGAAGTTTTATGAAAAATCAATTTCTGTATTGCTGTTTAACAAACCAACTATTCAACCATAGTTATTTGCACATGCAATTAATAATTACTTAGCGAGAAAAACGTTTTCTTTAGTGCAAGTATGGAAAGCTGTGGCATTGTTCTGCTCTGCCTATACTTTGCTGCCTGAAATACTAGTTTCCTACAGTTCCACATTGCAAGAAGACATTTTAAGCTTGCAATCTGCATGCAATCAAAGGGGAAAACCCTGATGGGAGCCAAGTACTTGCAATAAATTAGTAGCTTTATGAATATTTGAGTTGGTTGCACTCATGGAGCATCCTAGTGGGTCAGGTCTGCTGTTACTGTCACTGAGGCTATACAATTATGCTTCTCTGTGATGCCTCAGTACTGTGAGAAATGGATTTAGGCTGGCTGGAGGCAGGCTTCCCGTGCACAGATTATCATTCTGCATATGGAAGTAAGGGAACATTAAAATAGGGATAAAGAATGTTTTCTGTTAAATTATAAAAGAGAAGCATGCCGTATGAACTGCTCTCCTGTAACTTTCACTGTGTATGTATATAATGAAATAATGCATGTTAATCCCCAGGAATCAATCAGGAATATGTTAAAAAATGTTTAACTGATGTCTTCCTGCTGTGGTTGGCATTTTTTAAGGTTCCAAATACTCCGGATGTATTCTTCCAAAGGGATATGACTTGAAAGTATAAAAGCTATGAACTCAACACACTGTCAAAAGTACTCTTTTTCAGGTTAAGATCCTCCTTTCACCTAAGAAGCTCTGAGCAATTTACAAACGGGTCTATTTGTAAGGTGTGAAAGTATCACCACATCACCTAGAGCAACACAGATGGCAAGGTGCCTTGGCCACCATTTACAAAAACACTTTTGTTTTCTACTGTGCAGAAGGACTGTTTTCAGAATGAAAGGTAGACCACCTGAGAAAATACGAGAAATTGGTGTTCAGCTCTCAGGGATACCCATGGGCTTGGAGATCTTACACAACTCTATAACACCACGAAAACAGTGAGGGTTGCTCCAAAGCTACTCTTGAGTAGCTGGAAGCCCACGCTCATGTCCCAGGAGGATTCAAACTCCATCTTGTGCTCAGTTCTGCATCACCAAGTGATGTCTGAGAGACGAGTGCCCCAAAGGCATGCTGTGAAACATCCCTGCAGTGCTTCTTTGTAAATACAGTCCCAGGCGATCTGACCACAGCCACCCAGGAGGCTGGTGATGAAGCACAGCCTTTAATGGAGCTCTCCAGCACTCCCTGGGCCCCACTGAAGTCCTGTTTGTTATTCACAGAGATCCTGACATATGTTAAGTAGTCCTTCTGTAACTGTGGTAGGAGAACTGTGGTATATAGTTTAAGGATTGGGGGGGGGGGGGGGGGGGAACAACTTTATGAGCTCTCTTCTATGTGTAGAAGAGCCCCAAAAGATAATATTCTTTTTTCCTGAATATTGGACTTGTAGTAATAAAGTATTGGAACGTGTAGGCAGTCTGTTCCTGCCACCATTGCCATCCCACACTGCTTACGTGGCAAGTCTACGCGTTGATGTCAGTAAAAGGAACTTCTGCAAGAGAATTGTATCTTTTAGCTTGCTTTGAACAAACTGGCCGCTACCTTTGTAAGTCTCTCTGTCTGGCAGGTTTTGTTTTCTCCTTCTTCCCTAAAGCTACTTGCATTGCAGCTTCTAAGCTAGGTAGGGACATGCATAATTCAAAAGGCTTCATTAGAAAATAGAATCTAAACACTTTGGGATAGCTTTATTATGAGCACTGGAACTCCTACAGTAACATGAGGCAGTGTTTAGTCTGCATAATGCTACTGCTTTAAATGAGAGAAAAAGGCTACCTAACTTTGAGATCCCATTAGATCTCGGACTTTCTGTGGAACCAGTCTGCCTGGCAGCAGCATTGTAGCCTGGTTCTGAAAAACCTTTCCTGGCTTTCTAGTGAGGGAGGAGAAATTGCCAGCAATGCACAGATAGTTTCCTGTGCAACTTGTCTTAAGGAGATGTGTACATGCAAGCTTCTGACCGCCCAGGCATTTACTTTGAGAGAGTTTCTTTTTTAGACACCCAGCCTTCCCACCTAAGTTCTCAGATTAATACTGAGGCAAAATGAGAAAACACGTTAACTGCCAAACAAACAGGTTTCCCCATTCTGTAAACCCTTTTCCCAGAAATCTTTATTAGCAAAATCTTCTCATTGTAGCAGAACTTTACTTTGTATGCATCTTGACACGTTCCATTTTGACAAAGGAAGCTTAGCTCTAGGAAGCATCAATAGAAAAAGCAAACCCATTATTGGGATTCTAATTAACAATTTGGCGTTCTATTATGGAGCTGGAGGTGTATGAAATTATGCCCCGGGAGTTTACCACCACTGGGAAGGGTGATGGATTCTGCTCCTGGTAGAAGGTAATAGATAATGCACTAAGTAACAGAGGGATGGTTTGTTTTGTTCACACTAAGTAAAAGACAAATTTCATCTTCATTTTAATTTTTAGATGAGAGGCAGCACCACACAGAGGCACAGCTGCAAATCTCAAACTTCTGCTGCTCCATATTGGGACCCCAAATGAAGCAGAACATTAATCTGTATAGCAAACAAATGACTATCATTTACATAATTACGTTTAGTCACAACTTATAACATATTCATAAGCACAGGGGTGAGAATGATGCACTTGCTATGTGAGGGGTAGAGGTAGTCGATTGTATTGGGCCTGGCTAGGACAGGAGGAGTAACAGAAAGAATTTGTCTTCACATCGGAAAACTCAGATTTGTGATCGAAGTCCAGCCATCAATTAATTGTTCCTCTTCATCTTTTTATATGCTTAGGTTTTATTTCTGTGAGTGACTGTGGATTGAGGCTTCATTTGTGTAAGCATGCGGTGATTCCTAAGGTGACCCTTTGGCAAAAAAGGGAGAAATTTCTCTCTCTCTCCAGAAGTGCTTTCTGTAACTCATGATTTACTTGAAAATAAAGTGAACAGAAATCAGAGGGACTTCCAGAAAATCTCTTATTCTCTAGCTATAGCTGTAATGAATTCCATTGTTCTACTGCCCCAGTGCTTAAATGGGAAGGAGTAAAACTTCCATAAAATGTTTAAGTCCGTGCCTGGTTCATTCCCCTGAGGAGTATCAACTAATAATTTTAAACATTGTTTATCCCTCCTTGATCATCTTTTCTTTCTTACCTGTTTCCTTACTTTTCTTGGTTTTCTCTCCTTTTCTTTCTCTTTCACTCTCCAGTTTTCTCTTGATTTTAGAAATCAAACTGGAAAGCAATCATCCCACCAACTGTTATAAGCAATGACTCCTCTACCAATTCCATCTTACGTTCCCTATTTCACATCAGTTCCTTTAATTTTGACATCTTTTGAGCTGCTGGATGTCCAGTTCTGAGAAGTTCTATAATTAATTTCAACTGTTTCTCTCAGGGGTTTAGACTTCTCGCATAAACATGTCACAGCACCAGCTCCGTCATTCTGAAGAACGCACAACTCAGGTTTTGGGGGAAAGAGAGAAAGAAGTCATGATGTAAAAAGGACCTGACTGGCTTAATCAATTAACTTTAAACCAAAACTACAAGATTCAACTGAAAACAATCTCTTTTTTTTTTTCCCTGGAAGTAACAGGTCTGTCAGGTAACTCTGTACGGAGAGGAATCAGTCTCCTGTGTAGTGTTTTTTGGCTGTGAGTTTTTTTTGTGTGTGTGTTTTTAAAGCAGCAGATCAATAGCGCAGCTAGGAGCAGTGGGATTCTGCCCCTGGTTCACATCTCTGCCAGGAAGCTGGGTCAACAGCCTGCTCGGAGGCGGTGAGGGCAGGCCGGGATGTCTGGGGGCTCGGTGGCAGTGCAGGATGGTGAATAAGTAACCCTGCACGGGATAAGAGCTACTTAAAAGGCTCTGCATTACATTGTCTTGGTTTAGGCTGTGCGTGACTTCACATATCTGCTTTACAAATCAGTAAAGAGCCCTAGATGTAAATGTATCCTCCTGGCTTGTGCTGCATCTAAACAAGAGGTGAGCAAGGGACGTGACACTCTATCCTCTAAATCAAAACCTCAATCTGAATACGGTATCGGGAATGTTGCCTGTCACGTGTAGTGGTACTCCTACCACTAGTAAGTTGCTTGTAGCATTTAACAGTCTGAGCCATATGGCTGTATTGCATTCAAATGTAATGCAATCTAAGAAATCCCAAAGAGGACCTTTAATGCAATATCAGTGTTCATATTCAACTCCCACCTATTTTATAAAAATGTAAATGTGATAATTTTTAGAGTAATTTTCATGAAACTCTTTTGCATTCTTCATAAAATCCAATTTGATGCATCACAATTGTACTTCATGTGACTTCTCTATTTTCAGAGATTTAAAAATCCCAGAACTCTTTTTTTATGCATTATTAAGCACCACTTAAAAATGTTATGGGAAGAAAAACTATTATAAAAATGAAAATGTGATTGATATTGGAAACTGAATTTACTTCTTTCTCTGTGAATACCAATGCAAAAGTATACAAACACTAAATTAAAGGCACTGGAAATTCGTAAACAGTGTACTTTTCAGTTCATCAGGACACTTTTTTTTTCTTTTACATAAGTATTTTGTTAGTGAATGTAGGGTTTGATGAAGAGTTCTGCAACCACTGGACTACTTCAGGCTTCAGCCTTTTTTGCTTAAATAAATGTTTTGCCTTTGCCATGATGCTAATTAAATCTCTGGTAGTTTCCATTATATAAAACAGTTTTACTCAAAACATCCCATTGTTTTTCCTTTGGCATGGATCATGTCATATTAGCTTGTCTTGCGGTTGATGTCTGGCCATAGGCAACAAATGAAGCAAGTAGTTGAATTGCTATAGTCTTCTGGAAGTTAATTTCTTTGTGTGAGGTCTTGTCCATTTCTACTGAGGTGTTCAATACCCTCCCACAGGGCTTCTGTGGATGGCTCCTGCATTAGCCTCTGGTTTCATTTTGAGCTTGGGAACTGTGGGCGTACGGTTCTGCTGGCCACTTGGCTGTATGACTGACACAGGCATCTGAAATTCAAAGCTTCAAAGAATAATTAAAATTGTGAAACTTGAGATCAAGCTTTGGAAGCGAGTTTTCCTTGATCTAGTTCTTGATAAAATATACCAAACCTCAGAGGGCTTCTAGCTTTCCTTTTTCAACACTGTCCCAAATAGGCTAAGGCCAACATTTCTAATGGACCAGTCTTTTGTAACATTTGCAAAAAAATAATAAATAAATAAAAATTGCAAAGCATCTATTTTCTCTGGACTTGGCCAGTCCTTTCAGCTATATGTGGCTGGTATGATATTTGTTGTACAGAATATAATACGGAGAATTCAGGAGCATTATAAACAATGAGAGGGGTGTAGGAAAAAAAATGAAAAACTCAGAATGAATATAAAGTAGGGCAAGAAAATGTGTAAAAAAAAAAAAAGAATAGGATGGAGGAGGAGGAGGTGCGTAACATTACAAACATGTAAAAGGCCAATGTAAACAGAAAAATATGGAGAGAACGGTTATATTTTGGAAATGATTGTCTGGAGGAAATGGTGGAAACTTATTAGTGAGAGTTCTCTTAGGAAGGGTTAGTTCAACACCTAAAACAGACTTGAAATTACCCGCCTTCACTGCAGTCTGTTATGGATTCCTTTATCTCATGACAGCAATTTGTTTTCATGAGTGCATGAGGTGCTGCATGCCTCAGGCTGAGCTGTGCCTGGTTCTCAGAAAGCTGGTGTAAATATGAAATCTCCCTGTGAAGAGGATTGGGAATAGACTCTGGTCTTCTATAAGCAATGAGAAAGGATGTAATGAGGTCTAATGAAATGCGTTCTTCTAAAAGACGATGAAGAGCCCACTCAGGATTGCCCTGCAGTGGAATGTTTAATTCAGATAACCTTAGAACTGGAGACAAAATAGTTGTTGTAAGTAAATTTGGTATTAATAAGTTTAAACAATTTTAAGTAAAAAAAATAAAAAATAAAAAAATAAAGCGTTAATACATTTTTGATGTTGCTTGTAGGAGGAATCAGAACAGAGCAGAGGCATATTCCAAGTGATCAGTAACATAATAGCTTAATACTTTGTAGTGAGTTATTTTATTACATATAGGAATGTGTTATTGGAAAACAGAGATGCCTACCAGCATATGCTTTTGTCAATGAAATTATATAAAGAGGATCCCTAATGTCAATCAACCTGCTCATTTACTGCTAATAAAAACCTGCCTTCTCATTTATATTCACTGCACAATTACTGAACTGTGTTTCAGTAAGAAGCTGACAAGCCCCTTGGAAGCAATAAAATAGATAAGTTCTTGAAGATCAGAATCCAACCTAGTCTTCTATGGCTCTATAATCTCTAAGAGGTTTCAAAACCTATGGGATTTCTAACTGACCCTCATAAAAATGATATACAGTTCTGAGGATTTAAATAACAAGGGGGGAAAAAAACTGTTCTCAATCCAAAAAATGACCAGATCTGGAGGGGTGGTTAAATCTGACTTTTCTAGATGTATAACCCTGAGTTCTGTCTGTATTAGTACTAAAGATGCTTTCATATAAAGAAGAAAAATGTAATGAAAACTTTTCTATCCCTTATGAAAGTTATGAAAGGGATCACCATGCTGAAGAGACATCATCTTTGTCTGCACAGGAGAAATGCAGAAACATAACTTCTGTACATCAATATAACACCCTTCTCTTCAGCCCTGCTAAGAGTCAGTTTGTGGTTCTTCAGTAAGATAAGAGTGAGAGGATAGAGAGTACACTCCAAAAGAAGTGTCTATTTTCTCAATAGCTTAGGAGGATTTAGTGTTCATTTCCTGATGACATGATAAATATTGTCTTGGGCACTTACAGCCTAAAGTATCCTAGCACCCAAATATCAAGCTCATAGTTGTAACAAATACTATGGTGTTTTTGTTTTGTATAGTTTATACCATTAGGTACTTCGTAAAAATTAACAACAACAATATAATTGTTAGGACAAGTTTTCAGTTTTCTGTAAAGCTGCTGTTGAAGATGTTGCTACCCATGCGCCCCTTTGTGGGAGAGCAGAGAAAGAAGGAGTTTACCACACGGTGGAGTGATTAATAATCCTGTGGTGAGGCAGTCATCATTTATGCAAGTGCTGTGGAAACTTCGTGCCTCTAAGACTTGTGAGCACAGTCCAAGTTCAGCAAATTAAGTGAGCTGCTCATCAGTCAGTGTAGAGTGATAGTGTTAAGTTTATCAGATCTCTGGGAGTTAAGTGACAGTTTTAACATCCAATTCGATGTGCTTCCTAGTGGCATTGGAGAGGTATTTTAGGATGTTTCGTCGGCCTCCCTTCCCCTTAGCCTCAAGGAAGAATAATCTGTGTTGCATTTTTCCCTTTACGCCAGTGCTATCGCACTTTCTGACAGGGTTATAGTGTCTGTCTCAACACCCAGGATCATTTCTCTCGAATTTTCCCTAGTTCTAAGTGGGCAGTCGCCAGGCTCCCACCAAGGTTGGTTACAGCTCCCCACCCTGCTTCCTGTGCCCACCCCACGGTTCCGTTTCAGGGCTCAGGGCCACAGGCAGGACTTGAGTTCAGTGGGGCGGAAGGCAGTGTCTCCCACAATGGCACAGGGCCTGATGCTACTCCTTTAAAGAAGTATGCTGCCCAGAGAGTACCCGATCCCCCTCAGGAGGCAGCTGTGACGTGATTTTCCAGGTAATGTCATGATTAATGCTTTGGGCTAAAACATATCCGTTAGAAACCCTTGACGGGCCTGACTCGCTGTGCAGCTTCGTTTGAGGCCTAGCAGCGCGCAGGCCCCTGGCCCACCTCTGGTACCCTCCGGCCTCTGTGTACCTCAGAGATTTTGCCCTGTGTAGTGATGTTAAACCCAGCTATTTCTCACGCTGTTGCCAGTTAAAATGTCCTAACACCTATTTAATTGGATCTAAATTACTCATGTCAGAAAACTGTTCTCTCTACTTCAACTCCCACTGTCTATTGACCTCGTGGTGAGGATGATCACAGGAGGACAGGACGGGGCATTGGCACTCTTTTTGCCCATTTGTAATCCTTTCCTTGGTTCAGGAGCCTTGGTCTCAGCTGACTGGGAGGAGGTAGCATCCATCTGGGCTTGCCTGAAGTTTAACATTTTGTAAGCAGGGCAGGGAGGGCTTCTGGGGGGGCTGGCCAGAGAAGAGTCTGTCAGGAGGGCTTGACTGTGGGGATTTGGCTTCTCCTTTGGCATAGGGGACAAGATGTCTGTAAGACTGGGAACAGAGGTGGCTGAGACCTTTGCTGGTGGACGTCAGGATGACTGCCTGACTTGGACATGCAGAAAGTACCAGAAACATACATGTGGAAGGAAGAATATGTCTGTGTCAGACAGAAGTGCTTTTAAGCCACTAAGTAGCTAATTTGGGAGGAATGAACCCCAGCCTGGAGGATCTGATTTAGCTGTTTTCTGGTGGGTGGCTGGCTGGCAGTGGCAGAGAAACCCAACTGGTAGTTGGACAGTATAACTGGTGGTAACTTCTGCTGTGACCAACACACGGCAGCTCTGCACCTAAACAAAGGGACACTGAAAGATGCCACCTCTATGTGTGCTGTGTGCTGCAGCCCACGTTCTGCTCCCGAAAGCCTCAGTGCCCACATGTAATAGCTCCTGTGGGAGGGAGCTGTGCTGACACTGTATGCCTCAGGTGGTAGGGAAAGATGCATGTGTCTTTAATTTATTCATGGAAAAAAATAACCCATTAAAACAGTAGTCTTCTTTCACCCACCATTTGGTGAAGCCTATAAATAACATTATTTAAAAAATAAATGAACAACACTGCCTTTGATCTACTAAGTATATCATTGTTTAATCAAAATTGCTTATCTGTATATAGCCCAGCCATATGCAAAAAAGCAGCCAAGCCAGAACAAAACTCTGTGTCCCAAAAAAACAATTGGTCTCCTGAGAGAAAATGAGTTCTGGAGTTGAGAAAGCACCCACATTGCAAGCGTTACTATTTTGTAAAGAACAATGTACAAAGTTGTAAATACTCCTTTCATGAATCTTGTTGTACTGTTGATCCTTTTGGATTTTAGTTGTGCGGGATGAAAGATGCTAAATAGCTGTTTCTGTGGCTGTGGTTATAAATCCAAAAAGACAAAGGCAGAAATGAATCCACCTCTGAAGAGGAACAGCAATTTACATGTTTGATTAATGTAAAGCAATAATAAGATTTATGCCAGGCCAGTGAATGGGTAGTTCACTGAATTTTGGTACCATGTCACCACTGTGCAGGTGTGCCTGGAGGTGTTACCTGCAACCGTTTGGGCTGGGGCACTGTAAATGCAATGTGAGGCAGCTGTGCAGAGCCCTGCACTGCTGAGGTTACAGGGCAGTGCCTGGAGGGCAGTTGTATGGGCTGTGAGGAATGTATAATCACATAGATAACAAATGGGAGAAAAAATGGTAGACTGGAAGAGAGATCTAATGGAAGCTAATCTGCATGGGAGAAAATCTTGCTTTCCATGCATAAATTCAGAGACAAGCTTCAAAGAAAGCTGGTGAGCATCAGCAGGGGTTATAGAAGCTGCCAAGAGTGGAGTTGTATGGAAATGCCACAAAATGACAATATGTTTACCCCAGGATTACTTTCCCATTGTTGTTCATTTGCCTTAGACTTTGCCCATATATTTTCCTCTTTATCCTAGTATTTCTCCTCCAGATCTTAGTACTGGAAAGAGACATGAATTATTCAAGGCACAGGTGTATGTATGCAGTTGCAGTAATCAGAAGACTCTTTTCAGAAGTAAAACTTTTTTTTTTTTGAATTTCAGCAAACTTTAAAGATGATCTTATCTAACAAGTTGGCAACATATGCAACAGAAAGCAGTAACTCAGCAACAGTATAATGATAATACAGGTAGAAGTTATTTTCTATGGTGCATTGCTATTAAATCAGTTATGAACTTTAAAGGGCACATGACAAAGGCTGGTGAGAGATGACACGCAGTATATTAAGGAAATGTCTACTGATCTGGGGGCCCGCATCTCTTCTCATTTCCAAGGTTTTCTTCAGCCCCAACATGTAGTAATTGCTATTTTCACAGGAGTGCAGCTTATTAAAATATCTAAATATCTCAGGGCACTGGAGGGCACATTGCAGCTGACAGATCAGTGAGAAAACAGCTTTCTGGGAAAAGTACCCTGTAATTGAAAAGAATAACTAGTTACAAATTAATCATTTGCCTTGGCTGGGAATTACTGTGTGCGATTTCACTTCAGGCCTTTGTTTTTTTCCAGTTGCCATTGGCCAACATATAACACTTGCTCACCCTGATCCCATAGAACCCACAAAAAAAGGTGATGATGATTGATTTCCGTGGATTCTCTGTTGTGCTTTTACTTGGTGCCCTTTTGAGAAAGGAGACAGATGGGCATATATACATGTAAATCATCTGTAAACTTGGTTTTTGGAGGTAGGTAAGGGTTGATTTTGTGTGGTTCACCACCTGAATTCTGCTTCTGGACAAAGAATAAGTCAGTAATGAACGAGTGAGAGGCAGTATGCCAGCCCGAGGATCAGGCTAAGCCATGCAAACTGCAGTGTCACAAAAGTTCCTCAGCAATGGTAGAGTGGGCAAGGTTCCTTGGGGTGCTGCATAGAAGGGACCAGGCTCGGTGAAAGGTTTATCAAGTCCCCACAGCGCCAGGTAGTCTGAGGCGCTTCTGTTAAAGTGGTCTTGAAATGTCCTTTTCCTGGTTGAGGCTCCTGTGACAGGCATTATAAGGCACTTCATTTTTTTAGCCAGTGATCTCTGCAGAGAAGTTCACAATAGAATGCTGTACAGGAAAATAAATAAATAAATAAAACTTGACAACTTTCAAAGGAGGGAGAGGCTATGTGGTTTGGTTAAAAGGTGCACCATCAGAAGAGGAACAACCCTACAGAAAGAACTGAAACATAGAAATTGCAGATCCCCTTAAAAGAGTTTGTCTTGATCAATATGTTTTGCATCTGAGCTACATTCTATGTCTGATCACAAGGTCTTGTAAGGAGAGTCAGATATTTGTTTTCTTGTATTTCCCATAGGGCACCAAGCCCTCTGCCAACACAAGATACTGAGAAAAAAAGATGATGGATTAAAGGCTCACTTATACATATTGCACAGAGACTTTTCAGGACTTAAAGTTTGCAAAGATAGAGGTTCTGAGAAGATCAATGACAAATCAGTACAATCAGCATTCATTATTGACAGGTTGAGCCCTCAATAGGGGTCTTCCTTTATGACCAAGAACAGTAATTGCGTTTTAAATTGGCTAATGCCCATTAAGTGGAGAAAACAGTATTTCACATTTCTGTGGCTGGAAGCTGAAACAAAATTCAAGTTGGAAATAATTCCTAGTGAAGAGGGATTTGCCTTGGAAACGAATGCACCAAGGTGGAGGTAAAATGCCTCTCACTTAAAAATTTCCAATCAAGACAGGAAGGTCTGCTTTAGCTGAGTAGAGACCACTCAGCTCGCTGCAGGAGGAAATTCTGCCACCTCTGAGGCTGGCAGTAGGCTTCAAAGACAGTACGATCCATCCTGGTCTCAAGTCTGTGATGCCTGTAGCTGATAAAGGGCAGTCACTGGGGGAGCTTCTCTGGAGAGGGAAGAAATAGATGCACTAAGGTTTGCCCAACCTGTGCTTACGGGTGTAGGGCCAGGCACCAGCCCTGCCAATAAGGAGGGAAGACTGAGTCTTCATCAGCTTGCTGGAGCCCGAATGCCCCCAGGGATTTGGCCAGCAGTGCCCGAACAATGCAAAGTGTTTCCTCAGGAGCTGTGTGGTGCTTTAGCCACCTTGCCTCTGTTGTGGTGTGTTAGGAGAATGGCCAGCAAGACAGAAAAGCATTTAGTGTAGATATTTTTCTATTAATTAGATCAATTAAAAACCCTTGCTTGTCAGAGCTCCTTCCCCTGATTCCCTTGCTGCAGCAGGAGCTGCCAAGCTGCTGCACCGAGCCTGTGGCACAGCTCAGCCCTCGTGCAGAGCTCTGCTGGGCTGGCACCGAGCACGGCTTCCTATCACTGCCTACCCCATGGCGCTTCCTCACATCCCACCTGCTTCCCTGTAGGAGTTTCAGTGAACTCTTTGCCACCTTCCTTCGGGCAGCAGCACAGGAACAGCCTGACTTTCCTCTGAGATTTGTGTTTTTGAACAAAAGTAGTTCAAATGCAGCAAAAGAAATTCTTCCACTTCTCTCCCTCCTGCTTTTCCTGCGGCTGCTTGTGCAGCTAAAAAGCAGCATCAGCGTGAAGGTCTGCAGCCTTCAGTTCTTCACATATTCACGATGACCACAAAAAAGCCACTCTTATTCCTTGGAGCTATGACCGATGTATGGCTGTGCACCTCTGGTTTCTGCTAACCCATGACAGAAGGGAGGTTTCCTGCTTCAACACCTGTAACTGACACTCTGCTATGCCCCCCCTTCTCAGCGTGTGTACCTTGTGGAGTAAGACAATCCCAAAAGCCCATGCTGAATCAAGACATGCACACTTCCAAGCTGCTGCCCCAAATGTCAGACCGCTTTCTGTCTTGGGGCCTCCACAGCTGCCCTCGAACCTTCTCCCTGCAGTGCGCTGTGCACTCGTGGTCTGTGCCTGCAGCCAGGTGCTGCTCTCATCCTCATTTCCTCCATTAGAAGACAGAGATAAATATGGAAGATTTAGGAACAAATAAGGCTATAAGCAAAGATTAGCAGCTTCAGATGATGTTGCTTGTGCATGCTCCCAGGTGGGAATAAAGGACGCAGAAGCGTGACAGAGCTGGGAGTGCACAAAATGCCCTGCTGAAGCGCTGCCTGGACTACAAGGACTCATGCAAATTTTTGCTTTGCTATGCGTGGCCTGCAAAATGGGGGCACTATTCACCTGTTCACAGGTGAGTGTTCAACTCCTTTCTTGCTTTATGCTATGCTCTCTAGCAGTACTGAAAATGCTGTCTAGTTTCTTCGCTCAGAATTAAGCCAAGATCAGAAGTGTTTCAGGTTAATCCAAACTTGTTACACAGCAGTTAGCCACATTGCCATAGCTCCAGTATTTCTCCTTCTGTCAACCAGAACTTTTGCAGCAGTTTCCCTTTCAATTTGTCCTTGTTGATGAAAACTGTGCCTGTGTTTTGCACAGAGTTTTCACAAAAATAAGAAGGGGGGTTTCTGGTGCTGCCAGGGACCAGGTGGTGATGAGGGCGGCCTCCAGAGCCCTCCCAGCAACACCACTGGGCAAAAGCCAAATGTGTCATTCTGCCCCCCCCCCCCCCCCCCTCTGAACAGCAGCTTGTCCAAATAATTCCTGCGATCATTATTCAGCAAAAAGCAGCATGAGCACAAGTCATACACTTCACTTTCTTCTTAAACCATGTTACATCTGTGACCAAAATAATAGCGTGATGTTTTGGTAGCCCAAAGGAGAAAGCAACTTAGAGAGCGTATCACTAGCACGTGAGTTGGACTCTAAGGCTCACCTTTAAAAAGAAACTTTTGAAGTCTTTTAGAATAAAATGAATTTGCACATGCTTATTTGTTTTCCTCCTTTCAGAAAATGACAAGACTTGGTGGTTTACAAAAGAGCTGTGCTTATATCCTGATGTGTTTCACTTGTTTCTGTGGCATCTATTAGTGATCATTCGCTGTCCTAGTTTTACTCCAAAGTAATGGATTTAGAGCATTGGGCACTGATATTTTCATTATTATAGACCAAAAAAAAAAAAAAAAAGGTAAATGAGACAGATAATAGTTTATCTTTTTTAAAAATATATATTTTTTTAAATAGATTAAAAAAAAAAAAAAAAAAAGAAAAGGTAACCAACAAGATGAGTAATTTAATCTTGTTGAAGTGTCCAGTGGTCCTCAGCTGTCAAGTGGAATGACCTGTGGGGTTTTTTTTGTTGATTGTAGAGGGCCATGAAGCAGGACCCCTCTGGGCTATGGTCTTTACAAACGCAAATCAGAAATGCTGCCTTACTGCTGTCTTACAAAACTGCTGTAAGAGTAACCTAGCTTAGGAGCACTGTTTGCTTATCCCCTGAAAGGTAACAAACAGCACTCTGTGGCTGCCTGTCAGTGCTACCAGCTCGGGGAAGGTAGCCCTTTGAAATACCGATGTGTGTGCTCCTCCTGGCAGTGTTTGTCAGTCATGCTCGCGGCAGGAGCAAAGCTGACGGTCAGCTGGCAATCTGCTTAAAATGCTGATGAGGCATAGGAGGTGAATATTGCAACGTGGCTTGGGTGCCTGAGTGCTGCTTACTGCCAGACAAAGCCTCTGAAGGCAAATGTATACCCCTGCGACTGCTGCCTGTTGGCTCCTTGTTGCCAGAAAATCAGATAAAAATTGTTGACTGTAGCTCAGGGCACATCAGCAAGTCAGAATGAGTTCTCCCTCAACAGCTGTAACCTGAAGTGCACTCTACTTCACTCTGCGTCAGATGTGTAGGTATTTTAGCAGGGTAAGCTCCACCACAAAACTTTTGTTTAAGCAGCTTGATACTCATATTAGTGGGCTCAAAGTGAAGCTCAGTGATATTCAAGCAGAGCAAAGTAGCTGAAGTAAACCAGGAGGTCCTACTACAGCTGCTCATTTTCTTCCAATGAAGATGTGATGAGTAATCTATTTTAACTCAGGCTGTCTTGAACCACTCTATTTTCTTCTTTTTTGTATTGTTTTGTTTTCCTTCCTTAGGTTGTCTATCACACCTTGAACTGTCACTTTGCTGAAAGTTTTTTGGGGAAGAGTGTTTTTTTCTCGAACTTACACAGGATGCAAAGTGATTGACAAGGTTAAAAAAATATATATATTCTTTATTACTTTAGATTATTCCAGTACTTAGTGGTTTCCTTTTTTGTTCTTGGCATCCCAAATTCTGAAGTTTTAAGAGCCTTTAACTAGATAGCCTGTTTTATTGCATTTTATAGAACATTAATTTCTCATTTGTAACAAGGAACATATGCTAATTAAATAAAATACTTCTTATAAAATGTGTTGTAATGAATTTGGTATAAAACTAATAAACAGGCACAGGGCATATTCTACTGAGCAGCATTCATTTCTATATAAAAAGACCTTCCATTTTGCACGAGGGAAAACTGCAAGAATTTGGACCTTTATTCTGATGCAGACTTCTAGTTTCTAACCTTTTGTGTGTTTTTAAGATAACCCTTTCCTCATGAAAGCCTTGTGCTGATTTTCTGCTTTCTTTTTTACATCGTATTTAATTGCCAAGCCATAATTAGCTCTTCCCTTTTGTTTCATTATTTACTATATTAGCAGCCGCTTAGTTAAAGTGTTCCCGCACACCAAAGTGCAAGTCAAAATATTCAAGTGAAACGCAGCTCGGCTTTTTTCTATTCATATTATTAAGAATTGAGCCTTGCAGGCAGGAGGTAAATCTATTTGAGTAGGTTACTGGATCATTGCTTCCTAAGTATAATTAACGCCTGATAGTGAACTTATACAGTCAAATTGAATTTTTATATCCCAAACATCCAGTGCTGGCAAAACTGGAGCGGAGGGGTTGGAGCTGTCACTTGGAAAACCTCCTCCCTCTTTTTCTGTCCTCTGTTTTTTGTTTTTTTTTTCTATGTTTTCAAATGTGAGGATAAATGTCTCAGTATTTTTGTCTGCCTTATTCCATGGGGAGGTAAGAAAATGCAGCAGTTTGTGGGAGAGTGGCTGCCCTTACCCAGGGGAGCTATGTCAGCGCCTGCTCTGTTTCTGCGCCTGCTCCTGCTGGGACAGGGACCCACATAAAGCAGTGGCTGAATGAGTCCTTGGTTGCAAGCATGTAAATCTTCTCTTTCCTCTCCTTTGATGAAGATTGTTCCCTTTGGCTCCTGTAGCAGTCTTGATATAGCATTCTTAATTATCTTTAACCTTATTGCTCCTCAACTGTGCAAATCTCCTCAGAGCATCATTATTCATCCCATGACAGCGAGGAACAGGACAGAAGATCTGCTTCTGTGACACACTAACAGGAACCCTTGGTGGGAGCCCTGTCCGAGGCACTCTCGCTTTCCCTAGCATCCTCCCTGGGTGGAGATCATGAAAGCTTAATCACTGAAAATCCACTGCTCTGAATCACTTCAGTCTCTACTTCTTCAAGAGAAGAGATATCAAGGCAGGAGAGTTTTGGAAGAGCTGTTGTACCTCCCCGATGCCCAGGGAGCAGCCGTGTGTCTGTCTGAGGGTGGTTTGTGAGTCGGGGTACCAGAGCAGCCACTCCTCTCTGCCCCTCTCATGATGCCAAGGATGCTTTCAGTGCTGCCGCCCCGCTGTGTGTGTCCAGCTGCTAGGGTAGGAGACTTCACACCTCTTTGCTGTCCAGAAGCCTGTGCAGGCCAAGCGCAGGATAGCAACATCTAACTGGCGCCTTTTTTTTTTTTTTTTTTTTTTTTTTTTTAAATAGAGCATTACAGGTGTGTTGTTAGCACCGCTCTGAGTCACGCCTGTGTGCTTAACAAGTAATTTGGATAAACTCTGCTTCTTCCCTGCCTCCAGTCCTTTGCATCTTGTGTGTCAAGGGAGAGGAAAGGACTCTTCCTGGGAGCGAAGGGGAAAAATAAATCCTTGCTACATTTAAAAACCAACAGCAATTTATGCTAAAACAATGGAACAAATTTAGGGAGGAAAAAAAAAAAAAAAAAAAACAACCACCAAAAAAAAACAACCACCAAACCTTCTATGCTCTGCAGTTTTTCAGTATAAATAAACCATAATCCTGTTTTAGAGAACTATAATTTTTTCATAAACTTGTTCCTTCAGTTATCACTGTTGACTATGCCTTATGATTGCACAATGTGATTATCTTCTTTTTCCCTATTTACATCAATTTACTTTCACATATTCTCAGATAATATTATGAAACTTCTACTTCTTAGCCAGTTAGTAAAATTATAGCTCTCTAGAATTCGAGTAAGACCTCTCCAGATCCAGCAACTTTGCAGTTCCCTGGGAACATACACCACTGTAAAAAATAGTGTGTGGGGGGCATTGTTTGTTGTTCTTAAATAAAGTAGTGTTGTATGTACATATCCTACCATTTAGGTGACGTGAGTAGAGAGCTGTGGGGACACGGGAGGAAAACCCCGAAGTAACCAGGCGTCAGGTGCTCCTGATGCCCTCAGCCAGTTCAGTGTTCTGTGCTGAAGCACACGAGCACTTCTTGTTTCCTCTGAGCGACTTGTGAACAAAGCAGTGGTGTAAGCTACTCTGTGTCTGGAGCTGCTATAAATATTCAGTGCCTGGGGATAACAAACAACACAGCAATAGAGAGGGAGAGATAAGTAGAATGGCACCGTCAAATGAAGCTTTGTGCCTGCTGCTTCAGTTTTCCTTCCAGGTTGTGATGGGACAGGGGGTGAAATCTGCACTGCCTACGTTCAGTGGTTTGCTGAGCTCTGCAAAGCAGAGAGAAGCTTTGTTTTAGGAACTGCTCCTGTCACCTGAATGCTGAGGTGTTAGGAACACTTACACCCTCAGGAATTTTACTTCTTTGTTATCCAGACGTGCAACACTTGGGGAACACAAAATATGGGTAACTTCATTCATTTTGTGTGTATAGATTTGGAGAGAAAAAGAAGGAAATTTTTCTTTCCCAGGACACACTAATGTATAGGGCAATGTTTAACCCTTTTGTGGTATTTTAACATACATGCCATAGATGCTTGCTGTCTTGTGCTTCTTTGTGACACAGCCCACCATCACCTGAGCCTAATATTTTTTATGTAAAGCTCTGTGTCTCTTTTTATGCTTGGGAAAAGGAGGGATAGAAAGACTGAGGGCGTCAGGGAGGTCTCCTGTCATGTTACTCTGTCTTCATGTACTTTGGTTGTAGCAGAAAAAAACCTCTGTTGAAGCTCTATGCATTCAATGATACAGAGGAGCTCAGCCCTCAGTGCTTGAAATGAAGAGGTTTAACTCTGAACCTTTGCATTGTAAAGATCTATCTGTGGCTTTAGAAGAAATTTTGCAATAGTAAGTGGGTTTCTGTGCATCTCTTCTGTTACTCTTACCTAAAATTCCAGTTTACAGAACCTGAAGGGAGATGGATGTGTGCAGTGCAGTGCAGGTAGCTGTGCAAGGTGAGATTCATCCGGGATTCTCCATCTGTGTAACGCCTTCAGTTGCAGTAGTCACAGCAGAACGTGACTAGAGTAACCAGTTTGTAGAAACGAGATTTTTGTGAAGTAACAATTTAGGAGCATGAGCATGAGTTTGTATGGATTATTTTCAGAATGAGATCAAGAGCTCCCACTTTTGTACCACCTCCTGTTCCTACAGAAAAATCATTTTGGCAGCATTGGAAATGTAAGAGTTTTGAAAATAGATATTTTTATAAGAGCAGTGTACATTCTGGAGTGCTCAGCCTGTTGCATGTCCTTTGCCAAGCATGTTCCACATTTGTTCTGGAAAATCTGTCACTGGGAGAAGGCTCAGTGGTGTTTTAGGCCCATCTGTCACAGTTCGCCCGACACCTGTCTGCTGGTTCCTCACCAGAGTCTTTCTGTGTCTCCATCCATACTTAATTGCACATGATCCTGTGCTGGGACACTGTCGTGCGAGGGTGGGTGACATCTGTGATAGGCACTGTGATAGGCCTGACATTTTTGATGGTAGGTTGGCTGACACGAAACTGGATGTCTCTGAACTTTGCTAATTTTCTGTTCTGGTTTGCTAACTGTGCTCATCGTACCTGGGCCCATGGAAAAAGGATTTTTATTTAACAGAGTGAGGGGTTTGCTTTCTTCACCTTTCTGCACCTCACGTGTGCTGTGACAGCTTCAGTACCTGACAGACACAGTGCTGTTCTCTTACAACTATTTTAGATTACCCTGGATCGTATTCCGTCCCAGCCCTGGGGAATATTAATCACCATTTTATTACATTCGGCTGGAGAAGTTGGAATTCATTATTGTAATTTTTAACTACACATTATGGAATAACAATGAGATTGAACTAACATACACTTATTAATTAACATTAATGATAACTCGGAGGAGAGAGAAGCAGTCTGCCAGCTGTAGATTTTTCCACACGATGCTGAACAAAGTAGCATAGAGCCATACGAAGTAAGGCATTCAAAATTATTGCTCAGCAGTTTCAAAGCAGAAGTCCTTTTACTGCGAAACACAGGTCAGACTGCATCAGACTGGAATTTAATTTAATGTAGCGCCTACTTCTCCTTTAGTTTCCCAAAGCACAAGCAGGCATCTTGTGCTAATCTGCAACTTGTTTACGATCGGCCAGATCTGGGTATGCCAGAAGCTCGCCCAGCTCCACTGGGGGCACCGGGTGGTGTGAGGCTGATTTACACCAGCCGGGGTTTGGTCCGCAGCCAGAGGTGAGTGCATAAAACAGCAAAGCATGAGAAATATTTACAAAGAAAATGGGAAGGCTAGACAGTTGACCCCACTTATTCCTGTTCCTTTTTAGAGCCTGCTTGATCCAACACCCACAGAGTTTAATAAGTTTTGGCTCAGATCCCACGTGAACAACAAGATCCTCAATTTTTGCCTGAAGGACATTAGCAAAGGGACAAATAAGGGTTTTTTTTAGCATTTTACACTCCAAGTAGGAAGCACGTTTGAGGACAAGTTGCTCTTCTATCCAAGCATTTGTCTGAAGTGCTTGCAGAACTGCCTGTGGGCTCGCTGTCTTTGCAGACCCTCACTGACAGAGATCAGGAGTTGAATGAGGAGTTATTCCTTGACGCTGCAATGTTTTTGCTTCTGTGTTTTCTGTGCGCCTTTTCCCATGCAGGACAGCAGCTGCATGACTGTATCAAGTGCCATTGGCTTATACAGTCCCCGGGGTCAAACTTTAAAGAGCCTCATATCTTTTGTCGCTGAACGAAGGGCCCACGCCTCACAATGCTGTGCTCCAATATTAGTATAAATCCAGTAACCACTGCAGATAAATTGCTTGTGCGTTTTTTTTCCTGTTATAAATACCAGTTTAGTTTGCATAACAGCTTCTGCAAATCCTGCCCTTGACCTCTGCTGCTGTTCATATCTAAATCAAATGCCTTCCATTTATTATCTGCACACTTTATTTCTTGACCAGGCATTGTGATCATAAACGTTTTATAGGAAAAAAATAGGGATTTTGCATAAAATTTGCTTTGTTATAGACTTTTTTTATTGTATACTTGACAATCTTTGAACTGTGCTTCCGTTTGAACTTTCTTGTTTGAGTGATGAGAATAATAATATTTCATCTCACACTGCTTATTTTTGTTTATTTACATTGAAATATTTTGGAAATAGGAATTGCTTTTTTTTTCTGGTGCTTTTTACTAATAGTGTGGTTGTTCGTTTTCCTCACTAAAACATATTTTAAAAGATTTTTCCTTCTTGTTTAAACCTGGTATTTTAAATCAGTCTTTTCCCTTTCATACACGTGTGTTTGAAAGTACTGACTTTTGAGCAGAGTTACCATTTCCAAATTTGTTTTTAAAGAAGTTTCTGTGTTGTTAATTTCTTAAGCATTAGAAGTCAAAAAGACAGTGAGTATATTTGACCCATTTTGGCTTTGGCAAATTTTATTAGGACCCGAATAGCGTACCTCTGACAAGCACCTCAGAGAAATGTGGTCCTCTGGACTGCATAAAATGAGATGTTTGAGACTACTCAAGCCAAGTCAATATAAAGGCACTGCTACCAATCCTTCTGTAGTGGGTTTACATGGCAAGGTTTTGGTAGCAGGGGGCCATAGGGGTGGTTTCTGTGAGAAGGATCTAGAAGCTGTCCCATGTTTGGGAAGGGCCCCACTGCTGACCAGAGCTGAGCCAATAAGCGATGTTGTTTTGCGCCTCTGTGAGAGCATATTTAAGACAGGGAGAAAAACTACTGCGCCACACAGCAGCCGGGAGAGTCAAGGGAGTGAGGAACGGCACCAAGGTCAGTGCAGAAGGAGGGGGAGAGGTGCTCCAGGCGCTGGAGCAGAAGTCCCCTGCGGCCTGTGGTGAGGACCATGGTGAAGCAGGCTGTCCCCCTGCAGCCCATGGAGTACCACGGTGGAGCAGGGTCCCACGCTGCAGCCCGTGGAGGAGACCACGGTGGAGCAGGTGGCCCTGCACCGACGGAGGCTGCTGCCTGTGGAAGACCCCTGCCGGAGCAGATTCTGGGCCGGACCTGTAGCCCGTGGAGGGGAGCCCATGCAGGAGCAGGTGACCTGGCAGGAGCTGCTGCCCGTGGGGGAGCCAGGTTGAAGCAGTTTTCTCCTGAGGGATGGACCCCGTGGTACGGACCCATATCTGGAGCAGCTCTGGAAGAGCTGCTGCTGTGGGAAGCCCACTACGGATCAGTTCATCAAGGGCTGTATCCCGTGGGTGGGACCCCACAGCACAGGGGACGAGAGTGACCGAGAAGGAGCGGCAGAGAAGAAGTGCTGTAGACTGACCATAAACCCCATTCCCCCGTTCCCCTGCGCCACTCAGGGGGAGGAGGTGGAAGAGGGTGGATGGGGGAGGGAAGGTGCTTTTGTTTTTTTTTTTCCTTTGTTTCTCACTTCTCTCGCTTGTTAGTAATAGGCAATAAATCTTACTATCTCCTTATGCCACGTCTGTTTTGCCCATTACAATAATTACTGCGTGATCTTCTCATCCTTATCTCAACCTTTGAGCCCTTTTCATCGTATTTTCTCCCCGTTCCTCTTTGAGGAGGGGGAGTGAGAGAGCAGCTGTGGTGGAGCTTGGCTGCCCACTCGAGTGGAACCACCACACCTTCCCAGGAGGGCTGTGTGTGGCTGGGGCATAAAATAACCTGCTCAATGGCAGACAATTTCCCCACTGCCTGGGTTCACACACATTTATGGAGTCAGCTGGGAGAAGGAAAACGATTCCATATTTCCTGTCACTCTGTAGATGCGGGAGGCAAAACAGAGATGGTAGGGACTCGCCTTCAGCACTGCCCATGCCGCTCCGGAGCAGTAATAGTGAAGTCGATCTGTGTTTGAGTTCAGGATGACCCCTCATCCCAGCACAGCTGCCAGAAGAGGGCTTCATTTCCCAAACACAGAGCAGAGGTGTCACATATGCTGTTGGCTTTTCTTTTATTGCAGTCAGCTGCTTAATGATGCTGTCTCCAGCTTTCCAAGGGAGTCCTGTTAGCACCTATTCCTCAGCAAACTGGAAAAGTCAACTGACTCCTCCAGCATTTCGGCTGGAGGTTTTGGAAGTACTGATTACTTTAGCCTTTCCTTTGTCAAAATGTCTAGGCATTTAGACAAAAATATGCAGCACTAGCTCTATGGCGCTGTTAGCTCTCCAGGGAAACGGGAAGGGAAGGAATCTCCTGTGGGAATTCTCTGTGAACAGGCAACAGCAGCACATCAGCTATTTTAGCTCCTTCTTTGCAGATGGTTTGACAATCTGTTACAAGCTATCCCCCGGCATGCAGTCTTCCCTCTCTGCTTTTCTTCAAGTGACGATATCTCCAGGTATCTAGCTCCAAAAAAACATTCCCCTGCAATCCCACTGATACCCTCTGTATGATGAGCTTTCCACAGATATCCACTGATCAGCAGGAGGACTCTGGATCCTATTATAATCTGCCAGGTAGAAATAGATAAATCTATTAGCCCAGGCTCAGCTTGTTTCATCATTGTGACAGCTTCCCATGAGCCTGCATTCATCAGGTTCTCTCAAAACAGCCAGCCCCCGCATCATCTGACAGCTACATTTCCATGACGGAACTCCAGGTTAATACATCTCTAATCTTTATTTAATTACTCATTAATAATCCAGGTCCTGATCCCTTCACCTTCTCTTCCTCCCTCCTTTTTCTTTTTTTTTAATTGATTAGTGAATGCTTGCTGGGAAACTGGTCTGATGGCTAAAATTGTTGCCACGAGTGTTTTGTTGTGAACTTCATGGCAATTTTGTTAATCACAATAAAATAAGCACCTACGGGTCTTTTTCTTCTTATTAAAGGAGACCGGGTGCATCCAGTTATATATAGCAACAGGTTTCTGTCCGACGGAGGCGGCAGCACGATTGCTGTGCTGTGGTACATGCTGCGGCAGCCATTCTGGCAATCACATCAAACATGGGAATAAGCACTCCTCTCTGCATGCCCTGCCTTGTGAGTTACCCATCCTGAAAACACAGGCTTTGGTATCTTTTCAGGTCCACCGGTGTAAATCAGGAGTAAAAATAGACCAAGTGAAAAATAGGTAGAAAGAAGAAAGGCTCAGACTGTTCTTGTACACCACAGCTGTCATATTCCTGAGGTACCCGCACTTTGTCCGCAACGGAAGCGTTACTGGACAGTGAGAAGTTCTATTGTGTTGTATTTAAACTGATTTCAATTCTAATTTTGTAATTTTCAATGTTTTTTTTTTTTTTTTGTCAAAATGCCTATCAGAGGGAGAAACCTGAGATAAACAGAAGCTGAGGTAAAGCAGTCTGAAAGCAGTAATTGTTGCATTGCAATTTGTTGAACAATCAAATCACACTAAGCCTGTAGCTTCCTTTCTAAACACTGCATCTGCTCAGGTTAGGACTGCAGTATAGTATAAGTAGCTGTCAGGTTTCTGCACAGCATCTGAGTGAGCTCTCCTGTGCTGATGACCAGCAGGCTCACCTGTGGCCTTGCACTGAGATATGTAGCAGCTTTAGCCCTGATGGGGTCAGTTCTTTAATAAGTATTTCAGTTCTTCAGCTTGCTCTCGATCTCATTCAAGTCAAAGTCATGAGCCCCTTTCTGCCTCCTTTTCTATTATGCAAGTCACTGAAGTTCCTTTTCCATCTTCAGATGGCTTGTTGAAGAGTTACAAAAACTGAAACAAAATCAGTTCTTCTGGTTATTTACAGATGGAAAGTGGTCACTGGAGCAGTTGCTGGGGCTTTTTGCCAGAAGCCTGTATTTAGCAGGGGGAGGTGTTCCTGGGCAAGCTTTAATCCTGCAGGTAACAATAGTTGTAAAGCCACAGTGACTTCAATTGCTTCAGTTACCGCTAAGAATCCATGGTCTGCTCTGCTCTGCAGCTTTCTGTGGCTGCAAATCTATTAATAATGATGACACAAGATCTTTGCGCTGGGCCAGCCTGGAAGTATATCAAACCAAGATATCTTACCTCCTACAGTAGGAAGCGGTGGACATCTAAGGCAGGGCGATATTTCCAAGGTATGTTCTCCAAACCTCCCGTGAATTGCAGCTTAAATCTGAGACATATATAGTGCCTTCGTGGAGAGAAATCTCAGTGGGTTATTCTTCTAGTATTTTTTCCAGTTACTTTTTGAACTTGCATAAACTTCTAACATCTCCAGCATCCTCTGGTAATGAGCTCCGCAGTTTTAATTGCGTTTTGTGTGAAGTGTCTTTTTTTCTCTTACACTTTTTAAAATCTGTCATCTGTTCATTTCATTTAATTCCCCTTAATCCTTGCATTTGAAGAAAAATGAATAGTTGTCCTCTGTGCACTTTTCCATTGCTCCATTGATTTTATAGACCTCTATCATGTCGTCTTCATTTATCTCTACTCCAAAAGGAGAAGTCTTAATCTACTTAGCCCTGCCTCATGTAGGAACAGTTCCTTACCCTTCTAAGCTTTCTATCTTAGCTAGCTACAGAAATAGAGATTGCAATATGTCTAAACCATTGACAGATATTTTTTATTTTTTTTATACTGACTGTACTGTTAGAAAGCTGTAGCAGCTCTATGGTAAATATTTGTCTCTGAAGACTTTTTAGTAGCCAAAGTCTGTTAAATTTTCTGCAGGGTGAGAGGCAGAAGTAGTGCTCCCAATCTCCAGCCATTGCAGATACATCCTTCATCCCCCAGAATCCTGAACTTCCTGGAGCAGAAAGGGGAAGGAATGGGTTTACGAGTAGTGTGGCAGGGAAAGGGCATGCACAGTAAGTCACACAGAGAAACTGCAGCATATGACAGCTTTAAAGGAGATAAGTAGAAATGGATAAAAAAGCCAAAGTTAACTTTCCCTGTTGATCCAAGTGGGAGATGAAGTCTCCAATATTTTTACTGGGCACTGTTTTTTTTCTCATAGTTTGAGGAATGGAAAAGTTGTATCAGCCTAGTACTGACACTACTGTGCTGTTGCCTTTGAGATGTTGCCGTCCACATTTGATCACCGTGGCTTGAACTTCTCATTCCTGGCTCTGCAGGTGTCTACCAGGACACTCCAGTGCTAATACAAAGCACCAAAGTCAACTACAGTCCTAGCCCTCTCTTTAAGAGACCTCAGGAGTTGTATAAAGAGGGCATGTAGTGATTAAAGCCACTGCACTTATTTTCACTTGTGAGCTGAGTTGGAATATTCAATTTAAATCTCAAAACCAGGCAGTTAGAAGCTGCCAGTCTAATTGATTCAGTCCTCAGATTGGTTCCCCTTTCATTTCCAGGCAAGGGTTTGGATTGATTTTTATTTTTAAATCCAGATCACTGTGTCTGCCCTGTTATGAATTACAAAGAACTTTCCTTTCTCCATCTTTGGCAGACTACAACTATAGACCCTTGAAAGTAGATTAATTTCTGCTAAGAAAAATACATCTATTTTATCTGTAACATCTATTTCAGGGCTTGGCTTTCTGAACACTACAGCAATGTGGCATTATCACTTCAAACCCTCTGTGCTGATCCTTGGCATCAGTGCCACAGATTTACTCCACCTCACATCAAATCTGACTAACAACAGGATTAGATGTGTGGGTTTGGGGCTGTGGCTGGTTAGTTCATGTCACTATCTCCAGCATTATCCATGTACCTGTGGTGAGCAGTTGTATCCTGGTGGCTGCAGGGATGCTGTTGGTGTGGGTAGGGTTTTGTTGTGGTACTTTGACCTTCTGCCTGAGAGCATCCCCAGTTATTGCTGCCTTCTCCCACTACCCTAATAGCTTACTTGGGATATGCCTATAAAAGTCTTTTGCATTTTGACTTCCATAGTTCATGACTGGATGAACAGGGCTCTGCCCTGGATATGTGTTTACTTTTTTATTTTCAGCATCATATGTGTGTTGACAGTATAATTTCCTTTCTACCTGTTTCAAAGTGATGCGGATAGAATAATAGCTAACACTGTTAATAAGCCCTTTCTCCTATAGGGACACAGGTTGTTCTCTTCTTCCCCATGCAGGAGAGTAGCTTGCTCATACTGGCAGTCCTTCTGGTTTTCTGGGACTGGAGGGCACAAGTAGACACTGTAATGCAAACAAACATGGAGACAGCAAAGGCCCAGCCAGAGATGGCCTTGGTCTTCAGCCAAATTAATTACCTTCCTATTTTACATTTCACTAGCCTTTCTGCTCACCTTCAGGTTAAGCTGGCTCAACTTCTGAGGAAATAAAATAAAAATAAAAACCAGGAAATAAAGCCACAGTGTGAAGTTGTCAGCAGACTCAATCATGTGGCTCTGTAGGAGATCCCCACACCTGACTGATGACAGGCAGTTATCAGAGGAAAATCAATGTATTTGAATGTTGGTTTTTGTTGTTGTTTTTTCTTTTCATATGACTGGATCTGTGGCATACAGGCAGGAAAACTGAGCAGAAAGGTAGCAAGCCCAACTAAACTATTTTTGGAAAAAAAATAATTCCCTTTGAACAAATGAAAATACTCTTTTTAGTACTCTCTCTCTGGAAGTGCTGCTCGCTCAGGTTAAGATATTAGGGTTTTACTAAAGTTTAAGATAACAAAAAATTAAGAAAGAGTGGACCAGTGTACATAACATTGAAATAAACAGTTCTGTCAGCATGAAACTTTGCCTATGTTAAAATATCACAACAGGAGGAAGATTTTGCATAGCTGAAGAGAATCTTAGCAAATTTGGAGTTGGACCTGTTTGTGTTTCACTCCCAGTACACAATTAATGTTCATAAACATCAACTTCTGGAGTCTCATTCATGTTCTTTCCATGTTCCAGGGTAGGGAGGGTGGCTCGCAGAGATATCTGAGGTGGCTAAAAGAGAACAGAAGAAATCTCTGGTGCCTCTCACGTGGTTCTTGTTTTGCATGGGACATTTGCAATATAAGAATTAATTGGATGGCAGCAACAAGTTTCTATGAATATGTTATTACTTGCTGAATTCACCGCTGCATCCAAGTAGCCTATTTCATAAATATTTACTAAATAGCGAGCTACATTTAGGGCGAGTTCCAAAGAGTTTAATGGCATTGAAATGTGAGTGAGATGAACACGTTGAAGTTGGGTCCACTCCTGGATCTGTTAAACAGCTCTTTTGTTAAGCATAGCAGAAGACAATTTGCATTAGTGAAATGAAAAATAGAGAAATTAATCAAAGACCATATTTTCTGGATAATATTCTACCACCTCAGCTCATGATGGATTTGTTGTTGACAATAATGCAAAATTAGCATGCACAACAATTCCATCTCCCTGAAACAGATCCATGAAGGGTCTGAGCAGGAGCAGCTGGCATGGAAGAATCTGTTGCAAATCAGAAGGATATAATTACTGTGACGCTGTTTGAGAAGAGATGGACTTCAAAGATGCACATCAATCAAGAAACACTGGAGATTAATTCAATGTCTCAGGAAAAGCCCGAGTGAATCTTAGACAACATAATGCCATGAAGATGGATTTATAATTTCAGGGCTTTATATCTCCATGAGTGTTATTTTTGTAATATTGATATAATACAGTGGAAAGCTGGAATCAAAATGGTTCCTTTAGATACACTATTATCAAAAGGTCTCTGCTTCTCTTTTTTTTCTTACCTTGACAGCTCTGCTTCCCTCAGGCCTTGTAAATCTCTCTTCTTGCTAGACAAAAGTGCCATGTTGAAAATAAATAAGTAAACACATATCATTGCCACCCAGAAGTTCAAACGCTCCCTAATTATCATTCCTTTTAAGCCACTGACACCACTCCATATTTTACCTACACACACCTATGGATCAAATCCTGATCTGAGGCTTGCTTTGATCAGCAACGCAGCAGCTCATGTTCTGTGCTCTGCTCTCGCTGACTGAAACATTTAGGAGAGAGAAAAAAGAAAAAAATCTTTGAAAATAAGTTTCCAAAGAGAGCTCAGAGAAGAGCACATGCCCGGTGAAAGGAGAGTAGAAGGCTCAGGGTATCATCTCCAAGCTCTGGTTGCAGCACAGGCAGTGTCACTGAGGTTTTCCAAGGACTTTCTGAAGGTTTGTGCTCTACGCATGTGTTGGTCACCTCTACTGGAAGCAAGATCGCTGTCACTGCTGTGACTGATGGTGTTTGTTGATTTCAAATAGAAGCTGTTTATGTTGTAGCTGAGCACAGCTGCCAGGTTATATGTGCACCTGTGGTGCTCAGCAGTGGGGATGTGCACATCCACCTGCAGCTGTATGGAAAGCCCAGCACCTTGGTGACCTCACCCGTAACAAGCACAAGAGTCTCTCTTCACCACAGTTGCTTGTGTGGTCGGTGGCACCAGGGAGTGGCTACAGCATCAGCTTAGCACCAAAGGCAGGGGGTTGAATGCCCTTGGGGAAGCATGACACCTTACACTGGACGTTCAGCTTTTCAATGGGTGGGATAAGGCCTGTTCTAGGGCAGGAATGCAGCCCAAGAAAAGCATTCCTGGACATTTTTGTCAAAGCGAGAGGAGGAATAGCATCCTCAGATCTTACTTGGAAAAGGGTTGTTGTTAGGAAGCAATGCAAGCAGCTGCTGTCCTCTCTAGCAAAACAAGTCCTACAAGGCACTCCAGGGAAGCTCTCTTCACAACCTGCATTTTTCTCACATCCTCACAAGGAGACATTGAGTGGTGCCCTTTCCAGCAGCTTGGCTGGCATCCTTTAAATGTAAATCATTTCATCAGTAAATTGTGTGAACAAATGATTTCTTTAAAATCCATAGTACTGCAAGCCTATGGAACAGGGAACATTAAGGAGACAGTTAATAAGACAGAATCTGCAATGAGACAAGGAGAAAGTACCCAGTGTTTTGCAAGATGGGAAGAAAGTAAAATAGTTAAAGCCACTCGTTGGCTTTGGGTGCATCTCCTTGTCTTGGTGTCTCATCAGCTTAATGTGGAGTAGGCCCACCAAAACCACAGGGAAAAACAGCAGCAATTATGACAATCCAAATATAAGCAAGGAAACATAACGCTCACAGTGCAATAAGGGTAGCCAGTTATACTTAGAAATATCTGGTTTTAACCTTACAGTGAAAAGATTTTTTTCCTTCTCTTTTTGTTTTCCTGCTATATTTTTCAGTTACCACAATTTCTTAATGTCAGACCTCATAACAGGAGAGGTAGTGGACATGATAAGGATAAATGAAGCCAATACTTTCAGGGAAAGGAAAAAAACTGACACAGATTAGTCATCTATTCCAAAGCAGCCAAGAATTGTCTGCAGGAAGATAAAGAGGGAATAGAATATTAATAACTCAAAAGTTATAAATAGGGTGCAGGTGTCCTGTTTAAATAAAGATTAAAACATTTGGAGTCAAATTATGTGTCTTGGTAGAGATGTGTGCACTTTAAAGCTTTTTGGTCCAAGCTATTGGAAAATGAACATAATTCAGAATTCTGGAAAATATAAAATAGCCTTCTTGTTTGTCTTACCAAATGCATTAGAGTGACTCCCTGAGGACATCTGCTTCATAGACTCCCAAGCACTAAAGTTAAATTAAGACAAAGTAAGCCTGTAGCATATGATATGCCATTTAGCTGGTGGCACGTAGATGTCCAGTCAAACTTCACTCATATTCTTCCTTCTTCAGACAAACCTGTATTTCCTTCAGCTCCTACACGTCTGTAATGTGTATTTCAGATGGCAATGTATCTTTCATATAATGTAAATTAAAGACTGCAGCAAGACTGCTTTCTTTGATTTAACCAAAATCCCTTGGTTTGTCCACAGAAGCCTTAAAGACTTTCACAGACTTCTCCTGTTCTGCTTGACCCACTCTGGGAGTATCACTGTGCAATGGTTTGTGCAAGATCTCTCTAGATCCATCTCCAGACCATTAGTTACCTGCAATATATTGCCCACAGGCCCTCCCAGCTCTGCTTGTGGCCACTGGAGGCTAAACAGCTGAAACTGAGGCTGACTGGAAGATCAGAGCATGGGCTGCAGCATTACATGCTTGGCTTGTTACCTAAAGGCTTAAAAAGGGTCAGAGGCAATGCAGCTCTGGTTTATTTCGTAGAGGAGGCATATTTCCCAGGCAGCAGTGAGACTTTCCTCGCTCCTGCTAATGGCATCAGATGCACAGAGGCTGCAGGAATGGGGACGGTCTGTCCTCTTGTCTCTCTAGGCAAAACAGTTTCCTTTTACACCTGCAGTTTCATGATGTGTTTCGTATCCTTCTAACGCAGCACCAGGCCCTCTGCTCCCTGCTGCCCTCCTTCATCCCATCCAGCATGCAGCAGCTCCAGGAATGAGCGTGATGATTTGATATAGCAGCACACAGCATGCTTAAGTGGAGGCTCTTACGTAGCACCTCATGGCTGGCCAGAGCCTTAAGGACCAGTCCAGCAGCATATTAAACCCATTTTAATTCAGGGAAGAGTCTAACAGGTATTCCACTCTTAACTGCAGTGGGATTTTACCCAGTGCCTACCCAGTAAGCACCAGCTGAGCTCCTCTTCCAAACAGAGGCTTCACCCAGGGAGCTGAGATAAAGTTAATTTTCTTTGTGGATGTTTGTTTTTAATTTACTATTTCTGTGTTAGGGATAAAATTAATTGCATTATATTTATGTATGTACATACACATATATTTATACATACTTTTAACCACATAACTGAGTCTTTTGCTTTTCTATATCTTTGGGAAGTTAGGTAATAAAATACATTTAAAAGTAAATGTGAGTCTCTGTTAGCCAGGCAATCGTCTAATAAAAATAGATTTTTTCCTACTGAGTATCACACCAATACAGTTGCTTTCTCTAGGAATATTTATATGATAATCTAATCTTGATTTGATGTAAAAGAATGAAATATTTTTAAATGCTGACAAATATCCTTTTCAAATTATATTTAGTTGGAAAGATGATGATTTAGTTCTAGACAGCCTTATCCCCTACGAAAAATAGAGTAGGCTGCACTGAAGTTTGAAACATTAAAATCTATATGAAGGAAATTGTTATAGAAACCATAATAAAACATGAATTTTAAGTGCAAATAAGTATTTCTGCCATTTGAATGTAGATATATGTTCATACTTAATGCCCCACTGAAGCTAACCTTGTCTAACCCAGTGTATTCTGAAATTACACAGGCATTCTGAGCTTTCTCTCCCCGTGAGACTGAAAATTTAACTGTAACAAAGACTGATCTGGCATGAAACAAAATACTTAGGAGTGCCTTACTCTTCATTAATCACCTCGTCTCTAAACCAATCATTCTTTGTGTTCTTTCTGTTATGAAGCCTTCCAAAATATAATTCCTGATTGCTCAACATTCAGAGAAGAGTTGGTGTTATATATCACCAGCGTCACCATTTGTGTTTAGATACAGTGCTAACATATCTAGCATTAGGAAGAAGAAGCATGGAGTTAAAATACAATGTTAAGTGTAATTTTAAAAATTATCATTTCTGAAATTCAGGATATGAGCAGTGCATGAGGAGAGGTTTCCAGATGTAAAACACCTGAATCTCATCCCTTGTGGGATTTTGGGGACTTTAGAGACATCCTTCTTCCTTCTCTCCTGGAAGAAGGGTGCAGGAACAGTTCACAAGTGTAATATGTACCTGACGAGGCGGAGTGAAATGCGTGGTGACCGTCCTTCTGTAGCTCAGGGAAGTCCTGACTGATTCTCTGTTTGCTGATATTAGCCCTCTGTCAGAAAACTGTGACTTCAACTCCAGGAATTCAGCTAGAGATGGCATTGTAGAAAAGGTGAAAACTCTCAGGTTTCAAAACAAATGGACAGGAAGATCTTTAAATATATGACATAGGTCTAACAAAAATATTATTATTGTACACCAAGACTTTATAAACAATATGGCAACAGAAGTTTTAATGGGGAACGTTTAAGGGGGAAAGAAACAGTGTGTACTGCGTGATGGGTAAATACATACATATAATGCTCCCTAGCAGCTCTCTTCTGTGTCTGTGCAGCTCTCATAAGTTCAAAGATTGATTAATCACCTGCTCAGATGCACCATGAAGTTTTAGAGTTTTTCCCTTGGTAGATGTCTGGAATAGGGAGGGGGGAAGAGACAATTTACAAACAAGGCCAAGGGAACCTGAGTAGCTGTTATGATTTAAAACCAAGCATTTACCGATAAAAGCTGCCTACTCTCTTTCAAGTACTTTGATCGCAGAGGATTGAGGGGGCTGACTGCAGCATGCCCTCCCTTACTGCCTTCCCTCAACCGGGACACAGCAGTCCTGCGAGCCACCGAGTGTTTCTTGGCATGACAGGTAATTGCAGAGAGTGGTAATTTATTAAATGATGCACTTTCATATTTAAAACTTATTCTGAAAGATTAAAAAACAAAACAAAACAAAAAAACTCCTCAGCTGGTGTAAAACAGTAGTTCCCCTGATTTCATTAGAACAATGCTGATTAGAACAATGATTTCATTAGAACAACAGCCCTGATAAGGAAGCCAAGCACTTTGTGGAAAGAGCTAGGCAAAGACACAAAACTTCAATATTTTCCAGGTGTCACAAAGGTAAACAGATCTGTGTGCTGGAGTCCAGGCTGTGCCCCTGTCCTGAAGGCCAGTGTCTAGACCTTGGTCATAAGCCGCCTTCTTCATCCTCTTGTTCACTGGGACTCTCACGTGAGAAGTCTAATTTTAAGTGCACCCCTGACATTTTCTCCCTTGGCAATAATTTGACATTTTCCACATCTTATTACTTATGAAACCTGACATCATGTCAGTCTTCCAGCCTGAACTTTCAGCCACTTCAGTTTTCTTCCGACTTAATTACAGCCATGATTGAGGGAAAATTGTTAGCTGCTCTTGTCCAGCTAGGCCACTGATGGGTGGATTATGACATATGCAGATCCAAATCGTCTTTCTAAATTTATTAATATATTAATACAAGGCTACCAATGGAAGTATACATACTTATATATATACTTGAATGCCTCTGTATGTATGTAAATGTTTTGCAGTATGCGCATCTGTGATGGTAAAACAGTATTTAATTGTCATGTTTTGCAGGGACATTCAGCACTGAATCAGTATTAATGAAATTGCATTATTTGCAGAGTGCATGCACTGTTCATACTATTTTCTTTTCACTTCTGTTGTGCTGAACACTTCAAAAACTGTATGCATCTGGACTTAAAGGAAGACAAGTAGTTTTCAGCTCAAACTGCTTGCCTGTGGCTTTGTTACCCCTTTGCAGGAGCTAGATTTCCTGATAGAAAAACATGCCCTAAAATAAAAGTGAAAGTGGGAAATAAAAAATAATTTCCATATGAGTAATTTTTAACAGATCCTTTAATGACTTTACTTTGATACTTTGACAGAAAGAAAGAAGAAGAAAACCAGCCCTGTTGCAGTTGTGTGTTCTCTACAATTTCAGTCTTTGCACCTGCAGCTACTGCTTTGGCTGTTTGGAAACAATTAAGTTATAATGAGTCGAAAGACATGATTTGTATCTTGTGTCTGGCTGAGTCTGTCTATCTGATTGTACGGCTGTACAGAGAAAAAGGTGCATAGCAATAAGTCACGGTGCTTCTCTGTGGAAAAGGTCAAGGAAATCTTGAGGAGCTTCCAAGGATAAATGCCAGCGCCCAGGGAAGCGCTGATGTAGGTGATGCTGATGGAGCAGTCCTGTCCTGCTCCAGTTCCTGGGCAAGATGCCAGTGGCTTGGGGACCCCTTGGCAGAGCCCCAGGGCACCTGGAGGAGCAGCAGCAGGGCTGGGGCCATGCTGTGCCCCCTCCCCTGAGCCTCAGAGCCCAGGTACTCCCCAAGGAAGGTGTGAGCCCTCCCAGCACGTGGAGAGTAGCGTATGACACTGCATGGAGCTCGTTCTCCTAGTTTGCTCTCACAGAGAATGCCAATCCTGGTGGATTTGTTTCCCGGGATAGATACCTTATTCTGCTGATTGGGGATTTTTAGAAGTGAATCCATGCTCCATTCTCACACGGTGACACATCTCTGCTAGCCACAGAAGCGAAACATTGAACGCTGCTCAGGCATTTTGGGTCCGGGAGCTGGCAAGGGAACCTCTGACTTCAGGGACAGGCTGCTTTGCTGCCTGTCTGCACTCCTCCCCGTCTGCTGCAGTGGCAGCATGCCTGCTTCAGCAGCCTCCGTGCTGCTAAAGTGGGGTGTGTGCTGCCCTTAGAAATGGCAACTGGTTTGCCTTGTACAAATGCAAGTGTTTCTCGGGAAGTTTTGGTTGAGTTCCTTTATACCTGAGCGTGTGTATATGTATTTCTATGCTGTACATACACATGCATATGTAGGCATATAACCCTATTGTTTCTTTCAAATATAAATTATTTCTATTGTTCGTTTCCTACTCTATTTGCATTCTTCAAATTCTTGAAACTGTAGGTCCTTGCACCTCTGCCCTTCACTTGTAGCCATCAGGGCAGTGAGCAAGGTTCGCTGCCTGCACTTCGAGCTGGAGGTGGCAGCTCCGATCCACAGCCAGCAGGCTCCTGGCTTCTCTGGAAAGACACACTGCCCATGCAGAAACTGCACCGGAGAGAGGAACGTAACCTCTGAAATTTTAGCTTCTGTGAGGTGCCATAATGGTGGGCATGGCAGAAATGCGTGCATTGCTATTGCTACTGTGTGAAAAAGCTGCTTTGAAACCATTGAGCTTCAGAATCCAACTTTTGTATAGAAATAACACTTGAGAAATTCAAGGCTTTAATGCTGAGTCTTCTGTACAATAGACAATGTTCTGACTCCCCTAGTGACTGAACAGAAGTTACACTGAATTTTTCCCCTACTACCATCATTCACTTTTCATCTAAAAATGTCAACTAAGTTTCAGAGTGAAGTCTGAATTTATCTGGTCAAATTAACCTTCTCAATAGTCTTAAAGCAAGACCTGACCTTTGCTGAGGTATATCTTACGTCAAATGCTTTAAGGAAATCTTCAGAACCTAAAGATTGCTTTGAAAGACAGTTGCTGTCTTCAAATTAGAAACAGTGTTTAATGTATACAGAACTTGATTTTTTTTCAAAATACAGAAGGAGAAAAAAGATATTTTCCTTGAGTCCCAAAGCAGAACCTTCAGACCAAGCCCCACTGTTTCTATTGGAACAAAAACATCAAACTGTGAATCAAATTTTCCATCTTATGTGATTGATATGTTATGCACTAAATTTCAATTGGAAGCATATAGTTTTCACCTATATCTGTGAAAAATGAATCCTGATTATGATTTGATTTCTTGACTCAGCATTTTTGGAAGAAAGGGAATGCCCCTTAGAGAATCAAAATAAGAAAAAACATAAATAACATCCATGGTTTTTGACGACTGAACCCAATCTGTCCCAAGCTCACTGCTTTTTTATACTTTATACAGCAAACGAAAACAAGGGAAAACATTGTTAAAAATGCTAATGAAGTGAATGAAATGAAATTTGAATGAAATTTGGTACATTTACTTTTTTTTTTTTTTTTTTTTTAGTTATTGTGATGCTTGGGGCAGAACTGCTACATGCCCAAGTGGATACCCGTTCCAGGACAATTTGATGCTTTGTCCTTTTTGGTTTGAAATCTGAGTAACTGTTGACTCTCGATTTACCTTTATCAGTATTATATATTGTGGGAGATTAATAAGGAAGAGGTGCTAAAGATCAGACGCAAGAATTCAGAATAAACCTTACACACTTGTCCTAAAATTGTTGAATTTCCAAATTCTCCTGTGCTCTTAAACAACTGTCCCACTTTTCTCCTCCAGTCTACAAAGGACTGTTTGCAAAAATCCATGAGCATAGAAATACGTACACAGAGCAGTGCCCTGCTCTGCTAAGAGTTCCAAAGTACTTGTGACATTTTCCTTATGCTGCAGATCTTGAATAGATGGTTATTTCAGCAACTTATAGCAGAGGGGATGGTTCTGAAGTTTACTTTTCCCTGTGAAAATCTCAGTTGGAAGTGTATGCCACAAAGCAGCAATTAGCAATGATCTAAGGAAACTGGAAGAATGTATTTTCACATATTAATCAAATAAACTTTACTACAACTACAAAGCAGCCTTGGGAAGTGGCTAGTATAATTGAAGAAAGGATTCTCCCTAGGGGAATAATGTAGGTACTGCTAGACCTCGTTACATCTTTTCTTCCTGCTGCTTAGATGGATTGCATGCATAACAAACCTACACGTCACACTGCAACAGAAGCGTGCCTGTTCCTTCTCCGAGCTCGCGTGGCTTTTAGAGAAGACTCAAGGTAGCAGAAAACTTACAGGGACTGGCATAAAAGTGTGTGTGTGTGTTATAAAAGGCTCTTAAAAGAGTCCCTCTTGTTCTCTTTCAAGGTAAGAAAAACAGATTGGCTTTTGGTGGTTTATTTTTAGTAGTAGTACATGGGGATCTTGAAGGTCAAAGTAGAGTTTGTCTGTGGTGCAATGCAAAGCAGCAAGGAGGAGTAATCATTACCAGTTTTTAGTATCAATTTGGAATCTAGGTACCACCGAGATGGGCAGGGAATCATAAAGAAATGAGCATCTGTTCAGCTTGCAGTGAAGCTAAGCAATTTTACTCCTCTGGCACAGATTTATTTATACGAAGTGAAGTGCTGAAACAAAATGTTGGCTTAGCCTCATTCTCTCTCTCTCTCTCTCTCATTTTCAGTCCAGTGTCATCAGAACTGTTTTGTTTTGTTTCAATTGTAAGTTAATGTCCCATTTTCATTTTTGGCATTGTGGAGAATTGTTTTCTCCAGGTAAAAACTAGCAGTTAGCAAAGGTTCAGTTGAAAACTGGAGAGAAACTGTGCGAAAATTCAGGAGCTGGCCTGAATGTTGTAAACTTCTCTCACCACTATCCTGCAGGAAAATAAAGTGGAGCTGTGGTTGCATTTCCAAGTGCTTCTGTACATGAACTCTAAAGCCCAAGGTGGATTCCAAAAGCATAGTTTTTGATCAACTTTAAAAATGAAAAGCAGCTGTGTTTCATACCAAAAAAAAAGTCCCCCAAGCTTAAACACCTTGGTTTAAAAGTAGGCTGTTTTGGATCTGTCTATAGCCTAAGGATTGCAATAGAAAGACTCAAAGGTCTTAATGAAAATTTGATCATCATCTCTTGAGAGGGCAAGGTTTTGTGTGAGATTTCAGCTATGCCTGTCTCTTTGGGTTGGAACATTCCTTTACAGCTGCATTTCAGCTCCCAGCCAGAACAAAAATGAAACCATAACTTACTTTTTCTGCAGGCTCATTAAAATTGAACTAAATTTTGAGAACATTACACTGTAGCTCCATACTTCATAATAAACTGTTTACTTTTTCCCCGTATAAATGAGTGTGAACCATTAAGCTTTCAACAACAGCACCTAAAATAATGAGGAACACATTTTTATAATGAGGATAATTGTAATTGCAGAATTTTCCAAGTGATGCAGTAAATTTTCTCTCAGCTGTAAGATTGGACTTTCTCTCAAATAGACGCTTTAGTTTATTTTTCAGTTATTAAGCTTATTACAAAAGTCACTGAGTGAAGTTTGGTGGCCCAAATTTTCCAGATCAAATTGAGTGAGGCTTCTCCTGTGCCTGAAATCTTTGAGTCTTTGAATGAATCATTAACTTCATCGTTGAAATCCATTGCATGTTTTTCATTTTTGACATCCATTTATTTCATCTGTATATGTACCACGTGTATACATACCATGGTATTGGTAATTTAGTATACTCTAAGAAGTATTTATAGTGATAGAAGAAGAACCAAAACTTTGATTAAAAAAAATGAATTTGGCTTCTTGTATGTGTTTCTAAGGACGTTTGATTTCCCGTCTGAGGTCAGGGCACGTAAGTGATTGTATAGCATTTGGTGCTTCGAATTAGTAGCCTTTCTGTTCCAGGCTCCAACACCAAACCCTAATGAATGACCCTTCAGGGCTTAACTGCATTGCAAGGGACAGGAACAAACCTTCCCCATTCACTCCAGATGGCATTTCTCCTTGCTTTTTCCTCAGCTTTTAGGAAAGTGCACTAGTGGGGCTTAGCTGCTCAGGCTGACACGCGGATTCATTTGTTTGTACGTCAATTTACCAAAGCAAACAGAATGGACTTCAAGAGAAGTGATCTCAGAGAGAGGCGAGGAGGTGATGAAAAACCCTAAGTGATGATTCATAAATTGATGTGGTTATTTATGTAAGGGCTTCCACCCCCCACACCCATCTACCCACTGGAGTTTAAACAAGGTTTTGCTTTGAACCAGCTCATCCCATAAAATATGCATCAGGATCCAGGGAAACATTTACTTAATTAACTGTCACTAGGCTGAGACAAAACAAAAGCGCCTCTTCTATCAAAATATGCTAGAAAATAAGGATAATACCACAACAAAGTAATTGTGTCAAGGATGTGAGCTTTGCACAGAGTTCTCCTGAATACAGGTTTGCTTTTTTTCTGTTTGACTGCCTTAACTATAGTGTCGAACAGTCAAAGTACAGCGCCAAGGTCCCAGGCAAGTGGTGTTCATTTCCACCAGACAGCAGCCCAGCACACCATGATTAGCGCTCCCAGAGTCAGGGCTTAGCAATTTGGACCACTAATGTGTTTTTGGGCTGCCAGTTGTGGTATGTGCATTAGTCTGAGTGTCATCCCCTTTAATGTCACTTTTAAATGTTTAATAATCTGATTGTGATAAATGGCCTGGACATTTATCTCTTTCCTCACGGAGAAGGATCCCATTAGTGAAGGCAGTAATTTCAGGAGGGCCAGGCTTCCTTGCCAGAGTTCAGCTCCAATTTACCACGGGGTCCATTTCTCTCCATATCTTCTGCCCCTACCAGAGGGGTCATAAGGGGCCATTCTTCCATCATCAGATGGAGGACAAGATGCCAAATATTGGTGCAAAACCCGCTTCTGGTTGAAGGATCCCCAGCAGCCCTAAGGAGCTTCAATGCAGCCAACCGTTTGCTTTCCCTGCCTCTCTGGGTGTGCAGGAATTCACCTTCATGATTCATGGCTGAGAGACAAATGCATTTTTCCTTCAGAAAGACACCAATTTCTGCTTGTCTCACTGAAGCAAAAAATTCATTTAAATCAACAGAGAGATTTCAAGTAAATTAGATACAGCTTGTAGGTGTGTCTCGCAAGATGGCACTGTAAAACTTCAGGAAAAGTTTTGCTACTTATGTAAATTATACTAAATTACTGTTGTGCTGTGTGACTTTTATCACCACTCCCCCATTTGTCCTAAAAATACAATTTTGCACATGTCTGGATTACAATAAGAATCCCTCTCATGCCGTAAGAATCTTCTTTCCTCCATTTGTTGCCATGCCCAAGCTTTTCCAAAACCATAGCTCTAGGTTTGGGAAAACGGCTTGGGACAGGCACGTTGTGAAGGACACGCCTGAAACTCGTAGCAGACGCTTTGCTGAAACACGTGGATTTAGCTTGAAGGAATTCACATCTGACAGCAGTGCTGGGCACATGGGCCTTCTCTGGGTGTACCTTCTCCAGACTGTGGCGTTGGCTAACTTTGGCTTAATATCACATGCTTTTATCCAGGTGCTTTTTCTTCCTTGGCACCCGTGTTGACCAGTACAGTGAGATCCCTTGGGAGCACTCACTGATGCCTCTCCCCATATACTCCATAGCTGCTGCTCTGATTGCCAAGGGGAGATACCACCAAAGAAAGCAGGGTTTTGCTGTCTGATCCCTTGGCCACAGCCTCCTTCCCCTCCCTGCCGTGGTGTCTCCTGCCTGCCGGGCACAGAGCAGTGCCTGCCAGCAGGGCATCATTTCGGAAATCACTGTTGGAGAGCCACAGCCAGGAGGCAAGAGAGACAACACCATACACAACTTGGTTCCCCCAGGATATTCGGGGTACAAGTTGGATTCAGCCAGGCTTTATTTAGCTATGCCCATCTTTCTGTGCTGACAGTTGCCTTGCTCTTTATTTTTGCTGCTAGCCTGCAGGGAGACAAACAGGTTGGAAGACATTTACAGAGAATATCAGAATGAATGTAATCCTTATCATTTTGGGCAAGCACGGTCTTACAGATGGGAAGTGTTTAGCCTGAAGTCTTGCATTTTCCCTCCCTTTTTCCTAAAAATGAAACATATGCAGCAAGGCTAGTGATCTTCCTCTGGTGAGAAAATTATTGTCAGATTTCAGTTTAAAGTCTGAGAGCACCCAGAACATCATGGCTTGAATGTATCACAGCTATCTTGAGGCATCTTGTTGAGGCGTCTCAGCACCTAGGATGGCTTGGATGCCTTCTCTGGGTGCTGGCCCTTTCTAGAGGAGTCACCCTGGGTTTTATTCCTGCCTTTTCCTTGACTGTTGACATGAGACTGAAAGCTTAACTGGCTCTTGTGAGGGCAACCTTGGCCTTTGCCATGTATACTGTTAAGGGGTGGACTGACAGCTTTGTTCAGTTTTGGAGTTGTTTTTTCAGTACTTTGTAGTTTTCTTGTTTTGTGTACTGTGAGCATCTGTGCTAAAGTAGCTACAGCTTTATTTGGGCCCAATTTCAAACTCTTTTTTTTCATTTTTTAATTGATGAACAGTAGTTCATGTCAGGCCAATTAGCTAGTTGTTAATCCATTTTAAACTTAAGATAAAAAGAGCAACCTTTTATGGCCTATTATTAACTAAATCATCTTCGGCATATCTTCATTAGTTACACCAGCATGTATTTTTCCCACAAGACCAAGGTTTGGAAGGCAATGTGGGGTGCGGTATGCATCCATGTGCCTTATCTCAAATGTCATAGTTCTGCTCCCACACAAATCCACTGGGCCTCGCTCTTTGCTAGGGAAACACATGGGGCTGCAAATAGAGGACGATATAAAAACCCAGCTGGGCAGGACAGTGTTACAGGTTCAGTATGGTGCAAAGAGCAGGGACAGGAAGCAGCGACTGCCATGGCTCTTAGTGCACCCTGTGCGCCAGGGCATGGGCAAGTGACAGGTTTCCCTGCAGCCCCCGTGTGCTGGGAATGTCTTTTTGGGTAAGGAACAGTGGTGTGTGTGTAAATATTTTGTGTGAGCAAGCACTTATTGGTAATGCTTTTAGACAAAAACAAATTTCTGTCATTGACCTTCCTTTTTTCTTTTTCTAACAGATACAAGTGACGCTGCCATTCACCTTCAAAACAGACACATAATTAGGTAAGTCCTGGGAAATTCAAACACATGTATTAGATATGTATGCTTATGAACATATAGAGAGTTATGGTAAGCCTAGGGAAGTCATTGCCATTTCATGTCAATTTTATGTAGGTTGTATATGTCTGTTTTACTCTGCTTTTTCCCCCAAATGATTGTTACCTTAGCAACTGCCAAGTCCTATACATACGCTTGCTCCAAGACACAGAGCATAACTACGTAAAGCACCAATGTTTAAGGAGTCTCCAGAAACACAGTGTAAATTGAGGATATTTAATTCTAATAAATATTCACCTACATAAAAGATTCATTTGTTCTTTTATGTTTTCTAAAACACCTTCCAACAGCTAGGCAGCCATAGCATCAGCTTTGTTGCTCTTCTTAAGGTTTTCTGATTCTTAGGGAAAAAAAAAAAAAAAAGTATTTCATTAGTAATAGGGGAGATGGATCACTGAGAAGCCAGTGAGTGGTGTGCATGCGTAGTGTTGGGATTGTTTTGAAATGGACAAGTGGGGGCTAAGGCTCAGTGTGCCAGAAGGTTTGCATTCACCAGTTGTGTCCATCTGAGATATGTTTTGATTCACACAGACTGTAACATATGGCATGGATGAGCAGGTTGGAATAAAACTCCACTGAGTTTTGAACCTATTACTAACCCCTCAAATCTGATTTTTCTGGTACAATTTGAAGATGAGTAGTTGGAAAACCAACTACCTTACTACCAATCTTTTGCTGTCTTGTCCTGCATGCAACTGTTAACCGTAAATGAGTGGTAACACTGCCTTTTATGTAGTAACTTAATATACGTACGTTTTACGCTTGTCATATTTGGTAACTCTTGGTCTCCCCACCCCCAGCATATACGTTGGGCAATCTTTTATCTAAAGAAATGCATGTCGGTAAGAGATGTCAGAGGAGCACATTTCAGTTTGTTCAAAGCAGCTTGTCAGAGAGGCCAGCCTTTATGCTTGTTTTCCAGTTGATTTCCTGAGATGCAATCAGACAAATGATTTACCCAAGGTCACCCAGCAAGTTATTGGCTACGCCAGGACTGTAAGATCCCGTGATGTTCCTGTTTCACAAGCTTTTGCTTTGTTTGCTTGTACCATTCGTGTGCCGAAGTCCCGGTACAGTGATCTTCAAACTGAACATTATTAATATCAAAGAATTGTTTTCTGTCCAGAGCCTTCATGTTTTTGTTTGTTTGTTTTGTTTTTAAACTTCAAATGTCTTCCTAGATCTGCTTTTAGCCCAACACTTGACTGGAAAAAATCAATTCCTTCAGTTTAAATAACCTGGTGAATACACAGTGCAGGGGATATTTCTTAACTCATTTCATTCTAAATCCACCAGACAGCACTTCTGCAGGACATTGTACCTGTAATACAAAGCATAAGCCACTTAGAAGAAATAGGTGTCAGGAAATTACACCAAGTGGAATGAGTTTAATTTGAAACTGATTTCAAATCAGATTTCCTATCCAGTGATGTAAAAGCATCAGCTTCGGTCAATTTTCTGGAAGTCACATAGCCACATCACTGGTCCTCCCGAGTAACCTCTTCTTGGGACTACTGCCAGTTTTACCTGCAGTAAAGGCTCGGTCACACAGGTAAATAAGGAAGCAGGAAAGTGTAAGGCTTTTAATTTTCAACCTGTTTGAGCCACAGTCATCCCATCTGATGCTAGCCAAGGGAGGGGAGAACAACATGAAGTGAAGGTAGAGGAGGAAGAAAAGCATTAACATTCAAAGCTTCACTGCCTTAACTTTCTCTTACAGATTGCTCTGTCATAGGCAAAAAGTCAAAATCAGCATTTTAATAAAGAGCGTTGTGAAGAATTTGTTCCCCTTTCCTGCAGGTGAAACAGAATTGAGTCCTCCATTTCCCACAGCATTGTGGCATTCCAACATGACGTTCAACCATAATTTTATTTTATTGAAAAATAGCTTCAAAGTTACGGCAATCCTGTTATATCTTATTCTCTTTCAATCTTCTGTCCCTGTTTTTTTGAAAATACATTTCATATCAAAATCCTTGGTGTGGTTAAAGATGTTAACAACATTTCATGGGCCTGCATGCTCCCTTCTCAGCAGAGTGTAAAGGAATCTGAATCCTCAGAGCTCAGTCCTCCAATGGGCTGGATGGGAATGCAGCCATTCTCATTAAAACGAATTAAAAAGAAAAAAAAAAGAGTCTGATAGCACTGATGGGCTTCATTGCTGGTGACTGCAATGCATTTGGTCTGTTTGAGGTATGCCAGAAGGTGCCAGGAGATGAAGTACCTGTGCAAGGACAGCAGGAGAGCTAAAGCCAGGAGAGAATAGAAGAGAAAGAATTGTGTATTTCATTACATGTGAGGAAAGAAGCAGAAAAAGTCTAGTTTCATGCCTTGTATTCAGAAAGTGAACAGAGGACTATAAACTGCAGCTGGAATTAATGCAAAAAGAGATGCCTAGCCACATTGTTTCATGGAAAAAAATGAAAGCTTTTTGTTTTGTTTTTTCTCAATTGGCAAAACCGTGGCAGGAAAAAAAAAAAAACATTAGTTTATTTTTTTTTTGTCAGTTCTGACTGCAAGAGACCCTTAACGGTGTTAAATACAGAAATCCACATGCTATATTCTTTCCCCTTCTCCACTAATGGTCTCTAAAATACAGCTTTTCAAGCGAGAGGTAAAAGGCAGAAGCTGTACCCTAATATATAAACAGGCCACACCTGACTAAATTAGTGAGTTTTCTTGGGTAGATAATAGCAGGAGGTCAGGGTGCCATACTGAGGCAGTGATTAACCTTGCTAACAAACTAATTAGCCTGCTTATGCACCCTGTGTTGTTTCTCACTCCTCTACCTGATAAAGACATTTGAAAAATAATAATATTGCCATGGGACAGAAGAGCACTAATCCTCCTTAGCTTGCCAAGCTCCAGTTTGTTTGTAGTCCATCTCACTTAGATTTTCTTTTTATTCTGCCAGACACAAATAGTCTTGGATTTATTTTCTACCCTCAGTTTTTAGGTCCTTCTTGGAAATCAATAAGATGTAACGATTAAGAGAGAGGACTATAAGCTAGCAAATATCAGCTATCTCAATGAGAAACTTCATAAGAAATTACTTAATATCTTTGGCTTTCACATTACAGTGAGGCTGAGAACAGCTTCCAGACTTACAGAACTATGTAAGGGTTAATATTTTCCAAAGTTTTGAAAATATTTAAATATGGGCTATGGGGAAGAATAAATTTGTGTTGCTATTAATGTAAAGAATGGATGAACTAAGCACTGTGACAGTAGCACTGTGTTAGCAGAATGATTTGAATACATATGACTATAATGTATATTTATTTAAAGTGTTTTTAAAAGGTAGCTGCTAGCTCCTGAAATGAAAGGTGCTGGTCTTAAGTCCTTATTATCATCACTAAAGAACTTCTTGTAGCATGCTGTGCTTCTGGAGGGGCACACAGAGGCTAAATATTCTAGTTTGTAGAGTCTGTGTTAGGCTGAAGTGAGAGAAGTGCAGGTGCTTTCTCTTCTTGCTAGAACTATGAAGCATCCTGGTGCAAATAGAGCAGCTGTCATTTGGGGGTGGGGGGCTTTTTGTGGAAACAGGCTCGGTGCAATAATCTGTGGATTCAGTGATCTCAGGCACTCAAAAGAGTTCTTCTTCCAGAGGAATGGAAGAAGAACTTCCCGGTGCCGTAATCAGGACTTTTCTGTAACCTCCCTTTAGGGTCATCACAGTTTATGTCAGTAGCAACACAGAAGAAAAGAGATGAAAGGAAAACAAGATTTAACTTAAGCCCAAAATAGAAATCAATCCAGATTCAGCTGTTGTAAATGAAGCCTTTCTTTCAGGTTGGGAGAAGCCCACACCCTCCTCTTGTCCCACAGCTAAGGCTTCATTGAGGGCTTAAGGTGCAAAAGAGGCATCTTGAGGCCAGCTTCCCTCCCATTCCCCTTCCAGCTCAGCATGCACCCAGCAGTTGTGCTGTCATTCACCAGTGCCATAGGATTACGATTAACAACTCTCTGCAGTAACCTGAGTTGATGCTACTTCTGAACTACAGTCCTTTGTGCAGCCAAAATGCAATAAGACAACCATTTCAAGTACTGAAAGCGCAGAGATAAAACTTAACTTTGTATTTCTAAAGTGTCAGAAGAGCTGGACAGTAATTGAGAGGCTCTTGGGAAAGCAAAGCATCCCAAATTCATCAGTCCTCTTTGCAACCAAAGGGGCACAGGCTCATCAGCAGCCGCGCTGTCTCGGCAGGGAGAAGCCTGCCAACCTGGCATTCGTAACAGCGAGTTCAGCACTGGCCAAACGGGCTGTCAGAGCAGCGCTAACGCAAGTCTGGATTAAAAGCTTAAAAGGAATACAAAGACTTACGGGCTTTCCCCAGAGCCCATCTTTCCAAGGGAAAGACAGGCTTAAGCTGGTTTTAGGATGGTGATGATGTCATGTCTCATGTCAGACATGACTCCAGCATCTAAGCTTTTTTATACCATGTTTGCAGACTTTTATTTTTCACTTTCTGTTAACATACTGGAAGAGGAAAACAAAGCAGAAACAAACAACCAAGCAGTAAATACATGAGGAAGAAAAAAAAAAAATAAAGGAGTAAGGAAAGAAGAGCTCAAGTATGGATGGGAATAATGCCACAGTGGGATTTATTAGCTGAGTCTGCTGACATTGGTTTTCTCTTTCTGCAACAATTGGTTTTCTCTTCCTCTGTAAACCCTTGACTGAAGAAGGCACCTCAGGTGATCTTCCAAGTCTTTGCCTGAGCAAGGCATCAGGCTGGAGGTGTAAAGGTTCCGGAGGGCATGAAGCCCTCACCACTGGAAGCAGTGAGGATTATCCATTACATCGGGCCAGGCAGGCAAACACAGCTCCTCCTCTCCAGGGCTATTTGCTGCGGCTCCTACACGTCTGCCTCCACTTCTGGCCACGAGAGCCCTGGGCATTAGGGAGCCGGCACAAGCTGCTCGTGGACATGGAGTCAAAGTGGGGGCGGTGCTGGCGTCCTAAGGAGGATATGCTTCAAAAGGAAGGGGAGAGAGAGAGGAGTACAGGAGTTATCTGCTCCAACGACTGCAGCAGGGATGGAAACAAGCAACAACTAACATCTTAATGTATTCTAAGGCACTACTGCATGGCGATACCATCAAGTGTACAGCATGTGAGGCTAAAACAAAGCTATGTAAAATTACCAACATCCATATGATGAGCTCTGTGGGGAGGTCAGCGAATCCAGATGAAATTCATGCTATACAAATCACTGTAAGAACTCGTGGCAGTTGGGGTGGGAGGGGATTATTGCTACTGTTTTTTGTAGAAATCTCCTTGTCTGCACCACATGTTAGCAGAGAAAAGTGAGAAACATCTATTCTTAGCCAAAGATTTCTTTTGTACATATGCATCCAAGCATTGCAATCTTCTAAACATTTCAGCTTTTTGCTCCCCTTTCTAAATCTTCCAGGTTACAATATGGTTATGATATGACAGGAAGATGTGATTATTATATTTTGCCTCTATCACCTTCTCTCCAAAAACCTGTGAAATGAAACATTACATAGGTAAGCGATCTGCATGCTTGATATTTTCATTCAATAAATGGAAAAGGGAAAAAATGAAAACAGAGGAAATTGTGATTCGTGGAATCTTTGTTCTGTTGATCTTATACACTGAGTAGTAAGTACTTCGCTCATTTTAAGAAAAAATCACTTCTCGTTCCATGTTTCTTCAAATATGTGGCACTTTTACTGCAGGAGTGAGACATCACTTAGAAGCTGGATGTTTATCCAGCTCCCAAATTTAGTTTTGTGTACTGCTGCTATTGCCAGTGCAATTCCCAAGAATTATACCGTCTCTTTCCAGTTCAGTGGGAAGTTTTTCCATCACTGCTTTTACTTAGTCGTTTGTATTGTAACAGAGCAGAGGAGCAGATGCTGTGCTGGAGGAAGTGTGTGAAACTGGGTTGTCCAAAGTAGAGCTGTGCAATTACAGTAGCCAGAGACCTGACCCTGACTTTTTTATTATTATTTTTTTCCCCTATGGAAGTTGCTTCCAGGGTCATTTTTCACCAGGCACATTCAAATACTGTTAAAATAAGAAACAATGCAATAAATAAATTTTTACTGAAACTACATTGAAATCCATGTTCTACCTTCCTATCAAATCTTCATCAAAATCCATAACTGTAAACTTTACCTTTCTGTTAATTCTTCACTCATGTAACCATGCATACTGCTTTTTTAGGCAATACTTTTTCCCTTTGTACTTGTATTTCCCTGATTTATGCCTCAGTTCTGTGTTTGTGGTGCTATCAGTTGTTTTTTTTTAGTGAAGATGGCTGAGGGTAGCAATCAATTGATGCAAGCTCAGTGAAACGTGAGGGCATGATGATAGGTCTTTACCCTCTGGCCAGTTCATACACGTTTACCAAGGCAAGATCTCACCCAGGTCAATATGTGGCAGTCAGGCACTCAAGGACTCACAATTTCTTCGCATAAGACCTTCCTTTAAATATCATCCAAACACAGACCACATAAAGCTAAGTTATGAGAGCCCTTGGGGAATCTTATTATCCTCTGAGCTTGAAAACTATCATTTTTATCCTATTCTTAAGAATAATAGGAAACCTTATTTCCTAGCAGCTGCTGGAACTGTAGGGAGATGCAGTGGCTTTTGGTCTAGGGTTATTCTTACATCAATCATAGTTTCTCTGAGAAAAACAAGGTGAGGCCAGTCCTGCCAGTAGTCTGTTCTGGAAAAGGCCCTCTCTCCTCCTTATCTTTGACCAGCCTTTGCAGTTTTGAGCTATCTGCTTCTGGCTAATAATTCTGAACAAAATTACTTCAGCATTTGCAATACGATAAGCATTGATCAGCAAGCGATGGAAAGTCGCCTGTATCTTTTCTGGCACTACAAGATGGAATCTGACTTACATGTATGTGATGTCTTCCCAAACGGTTAGTTCTAATCTGCCTACCTCTAAACATCACTTATTCATGTATTTCATACAAATATGTTTATTACATTTAGGGGAGGAAAAATCTTCCCTATAAGCATTTCCATAATCAGATGGGATGCTGAGAGGTACCCGGAATGCTTAACAATTTATGTATGTTTAAGGGTACTCAATTACATCATGCACTGCAAAATTAACAATGCTTATAACCAAAATATTTATCACAAGAGCACTGAAATATTTTCCTGGTTGAACAGATATGATGGCTGTTGTAATGGCAAAGCATAAATGGTTCTGAACATCTTGAAGTGGCAGACTGAGAAGCTGCAATATTTCTCATTTTGTACATTGATAAACAGAGCTGCATTATGAACACTTCTCCTGATGGAAGAGATTTGTTTCCAGTAAGACTGCTGCCTCCATCACCTTAGTCTGAAAAAAAATAAAATAAAAAAATGTTCTCAGGTAAGCCTGAAAGCCTTCAAGATAAAAGCCAGCAAGATGAATGAGCACAGAAAAACCACCATAGAATGTGCGTTTACTTTTCAGTAGTTCAAAATGGGATTGAATCCTTGCCCTGAATATCTCGAGATGACCATGAAAAGAGTAAAAGGGAGATTAGAAATGCAGATTTTTTTTATTATTATTATTTGCATCTGAATGATTCAGATGGCTTCTTTCCTAATGAGAGATTCTTGGAAGAGGAACAATTGCTCTTTCTCTGTAACACATTTTTTCTGATACATGTCGCGCCCTGCATTCAAGAGCCACCAAAAAATTCTGAAAAGCATGCAGGTTTCTCTGTGCTGCCTCATGTTTGGTTTTCCTTTTAGGCTTTATAGATCTCTTGTAAGCATTGCTCCTGGGAGTAAGTCAAGCAGTTTAAAGAATCCAAAGAAACATGACTGTCAAGAAAAGATTACTAAGAAAAGCAATGAGAGATACAGAACGCCCCTGTGATATTGCAGCCCAGAGCTCACTTTGGAGGTCACTTTGCCATTTTGTTTGCTGCAACTGTCTGTGAGGACATGGGAGGAAAGGAAAAAGAGATTTGGAAAACCCCAGACAATATTTAGGAAGGTGGCAATATATAAAAAAGAAGTGTATATAGAAATAACTGGCTGTAGGATGAAAGTCTAACATGTACCTGAGCAAGGCTTCAAAGGAAGGCCATGTGAGATGAGAGGACATCAGTGCTGGAGCACTTGTTGGTTTTTTGGAAATTGAAAGCATTCAATGGGAATGCCATGAGCTGGGAGGAAATGTCTACATTTGAGATACGTGATCACAGTCTGGAAGTGTTATAGAAGTCTAACCTTCAGAAACTTGGTGCAGGACACTGAAACTGGTCTCCTTAGGACAAATCAGTGGTACATTTCTTCTAGGATATTTTACGTGGGTTAGCTGGAAAATGACAAGATATAAATCTCTTGAAGACAACCATTAGAGATAATTGAGAAATAGATGATACAAGGAATGATGAACTCACTAGCTGATACTGAATTCACATTCATCTGTCTCATCAAGATCTATAATTATACAAAATTACAAATTAAGTGTACTTTCATTAGGCTTACGTAAAAGGAAATGGCTTTTCTAATGATACGAGTAAATCTGCACTGGAGGCCCCTCAGTACCTGAGCCAAATCTTTTCTGGCAGCTTAAAAGGGGCCCCTTTACCTTTGAAAGGTGAACTGGAAGATCTGAACCCCACACTAAATTTGAAAGTACATTAAGCAGAACTAATTACACTGAATCCTCCCCATAGCCTATCTCATGTTTTCTCTCTGCCTCCAGGGCTCCTGTGTCTCATTTGTGAAGTAAATTAAGGCCATTGTTCTGGGATAAGCCACTTGTTTAAGCTCTTGAGCTCAGTCTTGGGTAAAAAAGTGGAACACTAAAATCTAAATAAATAAACAGAGTTATTTTGTCTCTGCTTTTGCATAATAATCTTATCATTCTCTATCAAACACTTCTCTTTCTTCTATCCCCAGAAGTCTCATAGTGTTCAGTCAAACAATATAAAGTATGTTCAGAGAAGAGTTCAGAGAGAATTCCATGATTCTGTGAAGAGTAAAAGAAAGAAACAAAAAATGTTGCTCTGAAATATTGCCTGATACTTCTCTGAATTGCCTGGGTTCTTCTCTTGGTGTGAAATGCAGGCACACACCTGGATGTAAAGCTTGAGGCCAAATCCACCGAAACTTGGAGTAAACTTTTAACACAGCAGAAAAATTATTGCAGTGAGTTTATGTTTCTATTGCTTAATGCTAAGCAGTCTGCGAAATACCTGCCTGTAGTGGACCACTGTATAGGACAGGCCCCACAGCTGGGCAATGTTTCATTGCCATGTTTGTGTTATCTTAATGCTTAATGGTGGAACGAGGTAGCCCTCTTCAAATCATCTGGAAATATTTTACTTTGTTTTCCTTGGTTTTACAAGTAAGTCAAAAACAACTTTAGGAAAGTTTTAATGTTGCAGAAGTAAATCTAAAAAATGCCAGAATTAATGAAAGCAACATCAACTTCAGAGCCTTGCCCACCTGCATTAAGAAAATCATTACCTTGTATAACTCAGGAAACTGCGTTCATGGAGAATTATGCAGTGGGACAGAGAGCTGCATCTTGCAGCTGTATGCAATGTGTGAAGAGAGCTGCGAAAAAAAATGTATGAGTAATATGAGTGATGAGATTATTAAAGTAGTGTTTTGAAAGCTGGGAATTTAAGGGATTGTAGTTTTGCCACTGGCTTCACTGGAGTCAGGATTTCATCCAAGAAATCTAAGTCAATTAAAATACGCTGAGCCATTATGCCAATGAGATAACTGTAGAGTTAAAAGAATGACACATTTGATCAGATGTAATGTGCACTCATATATAAGGAAAAGTGTGCTTCCTTAGATATCTTAACTGTAGGCTTCAATGATAAAAAAAAAAAAAAAGGAAGAGGACATTTATAAAGCCATAATGTCACTAATTTTTGATTCTTGATATCTCCTGCTCAGCTTTAAAATACCATACTTTCCTATGGAATTTACCCTGAAATAAAACAAATATCATAGCTGCAGAATCCTTTACTACACAGAGATATCGCGTAGGCAAGCAAGGGTCTCTCAAAGGTTGGTAAAATCAAATATGTATCGGACATCAGTCTAATTCCATTAAAATAGAGTTTTAGAAAAGATGACTTAAAAATAATCCCTTCTTGCCAGAAAATTCCCTTTTGCCACATCCTCCTCGGGTTGCATCATGCAGCTCATTTTCTTCCTGTAATCCTACCGGTCTCCTGTGTACTGCAGTTAAACAAAATGGAGGATTATGAAAGCAAGGAGCTAAAACCAAATAGGCAATTTGCAAATATGAACCGAATCGGGGAAGGTATTGGATATAAATATTGCTTCAGCTGAGGAAATATTAATTTTCTCTGTTTTCTAAAAGAAGAGAAACACCATGAAGGAAAGCAAAATCAAGGTGTGAAAGGACAAAGGAAGGAGAGGAGTGTGCCCTCTTACTCCTCATGCAGAACATAAGGAATATTGTCAATATTTAAAACCTCTTTTACTTACTGCTACGAACAGAATGCTATCAGCAGTCAATCTGGAAACAAGGCTTTTCAATTTTCAGCACAAACTCTAGATTTTTCCCTTCCTAAGTGCCAAAAACAGTCTGTGTAAATATGCTTTGCTCTCAGCAGTTTGCAGATGAGCAGCAGGCAGCTTCTGGTTTCTGCACGCTGTATCTGAGAAGCCCATCACTTATTAACAGCTCTGTTGACGAAGTCACCTGGAGCCCCCTTCATTGCTTTAAATCTAGATTTACCCCATGGTACCTCTAATTGATCCAAACGTGGGTTCTGTGCCCTTCCCAAGAATTCGTATTAGGGCTTACATTTTCGTAGCCATTCCTCAGCATACCAGCCTTTATGTAGTTAGAAAACCTAACTGTAGGCTTCAAAAGGCGTGTTTTAATTCCTCAGAATATTACAGAAGAGGAATCTTTCATAAACTTTGTTGTCCCCTACTCTGCCAGTGAGTTTGCCCCACATGGACAGCAAGGACAGAGCACTCTGAGAAGGATTTGTCAGCTCTTTGGTTTGCCTTTTTTTCTGTACCCAAACCTTCAGCAATCCAATGAGTATTTTTAGGCAGCTCTTTATCATTTAAGAAAAGATTGCAGTGCGGTTTTATGACTAAACACGTTCATTTAAGTGTTGGCAAACTGTCCAGATTAAGTGTTCATTTCATACATGTATTATTCTTGGGATCAATACTTGGATGGCTAATTTGTTGTTACACAGTCTGTTCTGTATTGTCTTATTCCATGCCAGGCCTTTATAAATAGAAATAGTAACTCAGAAAGGGAAAATGCTATAGACAAGTGGGCATAAGAAATGAATATTACTTTCCCATATTCTCTAAGAAAACTATGTATATATGCATATATACACAGAGCCCATTCTTCTAGAGATCTGGCCTTTTTCCTTACAGAGGGAGAAAAATGTGAACCAGTGTAAGTTAGTTTGTAAGGTTAAAGCTAACCTTTCATCCTGTTTTGTGGAGGATAGATGAAATTTAGTTTTCTTCATAGTAGAGCAGCTGACTAGTTTTGCTTGCCTGACTAAGTCATGTAATCTCTCTGAATTCTGTTTTTCTCAGTTTTAAAATAGGCATAAGTACCACCTGGTGTTTTTCTGCAAGTGTTTTAGTCCAACATCCCAACAGTTTAAGGTCGAGAAGAACAGGCTTAAATGATTTGATGGGTTGGGTAGTTGCATTGTTATTCAAATTCTGCTCTTCTGCCCTGAAATGGAAATTTCCAGAAATTAAATACAATTTCTGTTCTGAAATAACTGATAATGATGACAATGGAAAATTTCTCTCTTCAGTGGCTTGTTTCTCCATGTTACTGTAGTTGCCATCATGTCTTTAAGCAGTTGCAACCCTGGTTTCAGTGCTCTCTACCAGCCATGTGAGGTTACATGGCAATGCAGGTGCAGTTGCTCTTTCTCCTTTCCTCTCCCAGACGTGCTTTTCTATGCAAGTTCTTGTTCACATATATTGCAGCAGAGCAATATAGCAGGTTGGTGGAAGAAGGAGGCATGGGGACCAAAGACTTATGAGACACATGGAACCCTGCATGTAGCATTTCTGACCAGGGTCAGGACAGGAGGGATGTCACTCATCCTCCACCTCACCTGGCATGCTAGGTGGTTAGCTGTCAATGCATCATAGTCTATGAAATCATTTCAGTAAAACAGGGACCAGCTCCAACCTGTGCTTAGAACTTAAGTGAAATTTGAACTGAGTCTTGCCTGAGGTTTTTATGTGTCTGTCTGATCCTTCAGCTGATTAAGAAACTAATAATAATTATAATTTGACCTATAAAAAGTGTTACTTTTACATTTCTCAATTTTTCCTCTAACATTTTTTTTTCCTTCATTCAATCTCCTCCTACTTCAGGGACATTCCAAAGCCAAGGAGTGAAGAAAAAAGTCAGGGCTGAGTAGGAAATATATTCTCTGGGTGAATCAACAAAGCACTGAAATATTCTTAGCTTTTCCAGAGGTTTTAATTGCAGTGATTAGAAATTTGCCTAATTCTCCAGGTTTACTTCTCCCTGTCACTGTGTCAGAAACCATACTCTTACTCTACTGTTTGTCTTTCTTGTTTAAATCATAGTATCTTAAGTGAGGAAATGCTTGCTTTGTATGTTTGTGTATGTATGTACAATGTAAATTTCAGCTCGGTTTGTGGGTGTTGGATGTATGCATATTTAGGTTCAACTGGTTGCAGAGAAGTGAGTGTGCAAGCGTTTGTTTTAAATGAGCTATTTTGCTTTGAAATCAAGCTCAAACTTCCAAAAGGATCGTATTTAACTGACAGTTAATTTCCAAATAGGCTATATTGAATAACACTAAAAACAAAAAGAACAAAAGTTCTGGAGATCCCAGGTCACTGAGAAACTGATTTTCAGGTCTTTCCTTCTGCTTATTCATCCAACTGCTATTGAGATTTATATGGTGTTGGATTGGGACAAGAAAGCACATTGATCCACTTGTACATGCATCAGGTAAGACTGCCAAGCGCAGTTAAATCCTTCACTCTATCTTTTAAAGTCAACCTCGAACTGAGCACCAGGCAAAGTACCAGTTGCATTTCTTCAGTCAACCAATACCACATTTCATTCTCTCTTCTGGACCTGATGCCTTGCATTTAAGAGATTTTTGCTCCCTTAGTCTGCTCTCGTTGCCAGCAGCAAATAGCTCTTCCTTTGTTGTTCTCCAAACCCATTGAATTCCAGAGTTTTATAACCCAGTGCATGAAGCATTGCCAGCACCTGGGCATTGTGCATCTGCAAGGCACACACAGAAGACTGTAATCTTGCAGGTTTTTGCATATGCCTAGGTAACTGCCTCAAAACCACAATATCATAATAGCATCATAATAATAGTATGGTGACCACAGGGAGGTGTTGCAGTTGTAATGTTCTGTGTGACATTGTAAAGTTTGGTGACCAACACCTATTTTGTTCCCAAGGTTTTATATAAGAAGATAAACTAATGAGCTGACTAAAGATATGAGATGCTACCAGTGTTATTTCAGGTGAAGCCAAGTACTTGCTTGCTGTGTTTGCAGTTACCATATTTGTCTCTAGCAATATGAAAGGCAGAAGGATTTACATTTACTTAATATTTATGGAGAATTCTGAATTAAGGTTTTGTTTACTGTCTGAATGTTTTATTGTCACATATGTGGACAGAGATAGATTTAGAAGATTTTTCAAAATGTGGGTTTCTTGAGAATCATTTAGCAAATTCCTAGAGAAAATGTCAAGATACAGAAACTGAAGGACTGTGGCAGCTAGAAAACTAAAGAAGTTTTAGTCTGTGGTTAGAAAGCCAAGAAATCAATCACAATTGTTAAAAGTTGCTGCAAGAAAGCACCGCATACGACAAAGGAAAGGGCACACTCAGAATACATCACAGAAAAAAAAAAATGAGCAGAACGTCTCAGGGAGGATGTGATGTTCTCCAATTCTTATTCTGCTGCAGAGTAGGAACAAAGCAATGACAAATGGGAAGCATTTAGGTAACCTCAAGCATGCACAAGGAAATGTAAAAAGAGAATTAAAAAAATAAATAAGACGCATATCACAATTAGAGCTAAACAAATGACAAAATAAAGTTACATATCATGATAATAAAGTGCCTTTTGAGATGGCATGACCCTTAGGGATAAAATTGGAAGACGCTAAGATATTTCACTACTTTCAGACCAGCCAGTAATGATGAAGAAAATCACCCCCATGAGAAAAGAAGGAAAAAATAAATGGGAAAGAGAAGCAAGAAATTAAATTTCATCTTTCTCATGAAAGGCTTTTCATATTTAGATGTATGTCTCAGCTTCTCCCAAGTGATCACAGCAAAATTCCTCCTCTGTAGGTCTGACTGCTTTTCTGCCAGATGGAGCACTGCACTCCCTCAGCTGGATTTCTGCAGAGAAGTGACATCCAGTGACTCTTCCCCCCTTCTCTTCAGTGAATTTGATCCATCTAGGCAGCCTACCTGTTGTGGCTTTTCAGGAGCAGTCCCTTTTTACACAGCTGATGTTCCTTGTTTCAGACAAATGCTGATCAATACACCTACGTACTGGTTCCTTCTTTTGATGCATCCTCTTGTGTGGACTGACATCCTGCTGCAGTAGTGTTGTTCCTTCTCATTCCCTCTGTTCAAGTGCTAGCTATCGTCCGCACACCTTTCTGAGACTTCCCATATTGAGCACTCAGGATTATGCAGGGTGTTTGGAACAGGTATTTCTGCCACGGGTTGCAAGGATGAGTGTTGTAGGTTCATTTCCCAGCCATACGCTATGATTTATTTTGTTTTGTAAGAAGGATTTTAAGGAATTCAAGAGGGATCTAACAGCTAAAGTGATGAGACAGGGTGATGACACAGAAGTCATTTGAGAAGATTAAAAATGCAATACAAACTGTAACAAAACGAGTCATAGCTAATCTGTTTTTTTCAGTGAATGAAGTCCCATCGTGGTAAGTGATTCAGCAAAGACGTCAGCCCCATGTGGCGGGGGGCACGCAACTGTACCACCATGACCATTGACTGTATATGCTCATTCATTTCAGTGAAGGATTCTTCGATGAAGGAACCAAATAGTGACTACCAAATTCAACTCTCTTCTTCCCTGCAAATAAGCATATGGCAGCAGAGCTAGAAAGCCTTGAGGAATGATTACTAGACTAGTGCAGGAATTTGTGCAGGGAAATTCATGTGGCACTCTCTTAAGTGACTGGCATCGACATGTTCTACTGCTTCAGTAAGACCATGCATGTGAAGTGTCATAGAAAATAGGTGTGCAGGTCGGTTAGTATGGATTTCCTATCATTGCAAATAGAAAACCTATTTAGACAGCTGGAGGAGTGGCCTCATTTAAGTTTCCACATTTTTATCTAACTCTGGTTACCTAGATTATTTGTTTGGAGAACACTGATAAGAGCAATCCCTTCAACATGCACAGTCACTGAGACAGTGAGTTAAGGGATTGGATCTTTAAATTAAGATTATATGTCTTTCTTTCAATTGTGGGAAAACGTTACCAAGCTACAAAATTTCACCCAGAATTTTTTACATTTAAATTGAACTTAGTAGCCGTAAACTTTCGACATTTACAAGAGGGAGAGAATTTTAAAAGCCAATTTAATGTGGATGGTAGTGAAAATATCCGCATGTGCATATTCTTACCCTAACACATTACAGATGTGGACATACAAAGAAATCAATAGATTTCAATCAACCTATCTTAGTACATTGTATTCCTTGCCTTAAGACAGTAATAAGGCAAGCACATCGATGAAGTTTCTTAAAAAGATTGTCTTTGTATCTGAATAAGAACAAAGAGCAGCCCAGCTTTGTACTGCTCAGATGGCATTCCTTTAAGTTTCTTAATTTTTGAAGTATCGATACAAGGTAAGTTAACTCAATAAAATCTCAAGGCATAACGAATGCCTTGATTCAAACTGAGTTGAAATCAATGATAAATTCAATGAAATCAAGGTAACCTCAATGGAATTTCAATCAGGTCCAAAATTCTGGCGAGCAGTGGCTGCTGGACAAACTGCTGAACTGCACCATCCTTACGCTGACTTAATTCACCAGACTCAAACCACACGTATGGACGTACACCTAGAGGACTGTAATTTTGTTTTAACTACAACTGTTTAGAAAACAAGGGGAAAGCCCTTCCTAAGCTCAGACTTCCATTGTCCCAAATCACTCTGTGACCCGAATCAAATGGCAGTCAGGGGATCCACTTCACAGCTGCCCCACTGGTCTGCAGCAAACCGTTCATGTGGAAACAGCCCAGGCGTCCCATTCTGTCTCTGGGCAGTGTCATTATTTGCCACTTTGAATAAATAACAGAAATGGGACATTTTGGTGCAAATGAGAGTTTTGAGCATCTCTGTGGAACAACAAAAGGAAAAAAGTTAAAGCAACCCAGAAGGAAATGACAGAGAATCTGCTTAGAAACCGCACTAGGAGGTTTCGCATTATTGAATAGAACTGAAATTACCAGAGTAAAATAACCCAGAAAGAACCAACCCTAAAATTCCCCGCATGTCACGCCTCAAAGCAACACAAATGGCAGTGCTCACAGTAGCTGAAATCTTTGCTGTGTTCCAGTCCTCATTTTTTTCTCATTAATCCCAAAGGAACAGCATGGGGCTGAGTTGTAGAAATCCTTATTTTCACCAGCATTAGTGAGATCAAGATCTTGCAAATGAGGGAAATCTGACATTTGGAGTTTTCCAAAGAGCAGGCAGTTAGCTGGTGCCATGTGATAGCTTCTATGTATGTGTGGTTAATGACTGGTGGAGAATGATTACAATGGGGGAGCAGAAATAAACATGGGTACTATAGCAATAAGTAAGAGCTGATATAAATCAATGGCATTTTATTGATTTCAGTTCTGCTGGCCTGACTTAAATCAAGTACAAATTTGGCCCTAGGGCCTTGCACAAAAATCACTGAGTCTGAATCCTGCTGTCTTGACTCAGACAAATTTTTCCTAAATTTCAGCGAGAGTCACGGTTGAACAAGGATTTCAGGATTCTGCCATCGCATAATACAAAAAGAAATCTCTCTCATCAGCAGTTCATTTAGTTTTGAAATGTATCTAAATGTTTTATGGAAATTATCTGCTTTAAAATAATTTCCATTGGGTTTTTAGTGCTGAGGCATTTTCCACTCTTCATATCTTCAAAAATGTAAGTCACATTCCCCACTTAGAAAGAATCAGAAGCACATTAAAAAAAAGGCTTTTTAAATTATTTTTGGTGATATCTAAAATGTAGAAGTCATGTGGTAAATAGAAGCAAACAAATAGCAGTGGATTGATGTGCCCACTGCTCTGTAGGTGGGGCAGGTAAATAGTATGAGCTTTCTTCATTTTTCTTTTTTGTTTCTTTTATACTGATGTCTTCAAAACAGACTCAGCAATTTTCCAGGAGTGTCAGACTGAACAGAACCACATGTTTAAATAATTATTAATTATGGGAAAAGAAAAAAAAAAAGCAGTACACAAGAAAGACATGAATTTTTAAGAGATCCACTTGTCTCAGGGTTTTGTACTTTCCAAGGAAAAGTAATTGCATAGCCTTTGAAATAACAAAACATAGTGTGGGTATAATTTCCCAGCACAGTAAGAGCCCTAGAGCAGATGTACAAGTGATCTATTTTTATAAACTTCTGTTCCATTTTCAGGAGACCTTCCATGTCTGTGTGTAAGAGGAAGGCGGCAGGTTAGACTCCAAAGGAGCATAAAGCACAGCAGTGCCTGCCTTGCTCTGAAAACACAATGCTCTTCACTTGGTATCAGCCATGGGAGCACTTTATACTTCACATTGCACCATTGTGCAGCACGAGAGCAGCTGTGAGGGATGGGGAGGCAGGAGACAGAGACACCACCCTCAGATGTGGGCTTTGCAGGTCTGTGCCACCCCCCTTAATGGTGTTCAGGTGCACCAATCAACCCTAACCAAGGGAGCACACCTGCAAGGCAGGACACATATAACAGCACCTCAGGGGAGGGCCCCTCAGCTCTGATGCAGAGAAGCTTGTTTTTCTTCTCCTTTCCTAGACTGATGCAAAAAAAGGTATTTTTCCTTTTGGCTTACAAAATAGGTATATATAAATATGCTTTTGAGGGTGGTGAGGCTGGGTTGTTTGGTCAGTTTGTCTTGTACAGGTGATGACTTGAACAAAGAATTCAGTTCGAATGGGACTGAAATTTCTAGATCTTCTTGGTTTTGCGTTCTTGTCAGTTTTTTTTGTTTGTTTGCTTGGATCCTTCTTAGGAGTGAAAGGAGAAAGCTAGTGTAAATTAACAAATTCAGTTTAATCCCCAAATTAACACTTTACTGGCTATTGGGGCAAGGGAAGTTTGTTCAGGAGTGAATTTGTATGAGTTTCAAAACACTTTTTTTTTTCTCAAAATGGGGAAAGGAAAGACAGTGTTTCTAAGGTTTTGCTTTGGTTTATTTATTTTTCTTCCTGCTGTTTTGGTATGTTGAAATTAGTTGGCCAGTTGTTGCAGACTCACAAATTGCTTCAGGCAAAACCATGTGAGGTTTTCTGTGTGAACAAGCTGGTCCTCACAAAAAAATTTCACGTTTCTTCTTCAAAGTGCATAATAAAGGTACTAAGGTTGGTCTCTGGGCCTGGTAAGTAGCTTCAAGCAGGTCTGAGTATCCTCTGCTTCCACTGAAGTCCTGAGATAATGGCCTGATCGTGTGTAGCATTCCCAGGACTGATTTGCTAACTCATGTGAGAACCCTTGCAAGCATTTGGCCTGCTCCCAGACCTGGGGCAGTAGCATGGTGCCAAGCTGTCTCTCCTGGGAGAGTGCTTGTGTGGGTGAGCAAACTCACTGGCTTTTGTACTCTGGGCTCTGTATCCTTTTTTAATTTTATTTATTTATTTATTTATTTTTGATGATAAATAGTGCTGTAGTTTGGATTAGTGTTGAAGCCTGAAAGCATAAGCGCTGCTGATTGTTGTTCCCGCCTTCCTGGGGTAAGTTGTGTATCACTTGGCACATAGCCCTGTGGCATACAAACAGAAGACTTTAATTAACTTTCTTTTGTCTGAATCGGACAACCACAAAGAGCGTTGTGTGATCCTGTTAAGGCCTGAGCACTAGCACAGTCGTTGCCAGATCACTCAGATACTGTTTTCAGGTCAGCCCCTCCTGCCCCTCTCCCCTGCACCAGGCTCTGCTGTGACTGATTTTCCATGCCCTGCCCTGCTTGAGACCAAGGTCAGGTTTACTTCACTGCCTGTGTTTTCCAGAAAAGCATCTATGAGCAAAGACCAGTATTGAGCCTGAAGCAACACACTTTAAAGCAGTGATTGTCAGACCCTGGTCAGAAACCTTGCCTCTGCTGCTTGTTCTCTGCCTTTACTTCACGAGCACCATAGGTGTGCCAAATGCAAACTGCAGAGGAGGTCAGGGCACTGCAGATGAGTGTCAAAGCTGCCTGTGAGTATGAGGAGAGCAGGCAGCGATGCTGATGACTGAGGCAGCAGTTGGCTGTCAAGCCAGGGCTCTGGCACGTTACACAAACTGCACTTGGTGTCACATTCCTTGCATGCACCTGCCAATTCTGCAAAGTACAAACTTTGCCCAGGGAGAGCTTCAGATGGTTTCTTGCTGTTCTGTAAGGATGTTGTTTTTTAGGAAAGCAATCTGATTTCTTTTTACCTCCTTTGCAAGGCTGTAAAAATAAGAAATGGGCAATGATGGATGAAAAGTAACCACTGAGCTCAGAAATAAAATATATGTTAATTCATGCATTTGCCTAAATTGCACTGAAATGCTTTGGTATAAGACTGTCCTCAGGGTTCAAAAAGGAGGGTGCCCTTTATATATAGGGTAAAGCTTTATTTGGCTATTACCATTTACTTAGCCCTTAAATAAAAAATTTTAAAGAAGAAATGAGCCAATGAGCCAAAAGTCGGTGACATTTAGCAGGAGTGGAACAATTAATCCCAAATTATATGGCTTGGGCATGGATGTACGTGATGAGGGGTGGCGGTGGAAAAAAGCAACAGCCTAAAATACAAATGAGAAGCAGCAGGATGTACAGTGAAGGAATAGCTTGGGTAAAACAGTGGTGGTGGCAAAGGGGAAAGCAGAATGGGATTCTGCCCTGCAAAAACATGGGTAATGTGTTGCACCTTCAAACAATTCTGGCCGTGGGATGCCAGCCCAGCTTTAGTGCAGTGTCCCCATGGCAATGTCCTGGGGGATGTCATCGCTTTAGCTCTGTTTGGAGTGTGGTGGGACCCTTGCCTGACTGGGAGGGTGTTTCCAGACAAGAGGGTTGGTTCTGGGGAGAGGGGGGTTGCTCCCCCCAGTTATTTTTCATTCAGTAAGATGGAGGCCTTGAAAAGAGGCTTTCCTAGCAAAACAATCTTACAGGTTAATTATTTGAAATGAGTCATTTCTGTTATCGCTACAGCGTGGCATGAGACCCTGTCAACAGTGACATGGTTCCCTCAGGGTGTCTGACAGCTTGCCTTTTGTCAGATTAAATATTGTTTCTCTCCTATGGCCAGTCAAAATGATGGGAGGGATGCAGCTGAAAGACCCTCACAGACAGCTCCTGAGAGGGACAAAGCTGCCAACTGTCTGGCAAAAAATGCCTATCTTTTGCAAAGTGAGAACTCTGCGAGTCCCAGCGGCCAGTAGAGCTTCTTGTATTGCTGCAGAGGAGAAGCAGCAACCCCTGACCCTGCACGGAAGAAAAGCAAGTGACAGCCCTCGGGACACCCTGCAGCCCCTGGATGGGGAGGTGGGCAGCGCCCTGGGGAGCAGCGGGCTGGGGAGGTATGAGGCAGTGCCACCCTGAAGGGTCACAGGGTGGCAGGCGTGTAGTTGTGGGTGAGCAGAGGTGGTACCGGGAGGTGCTCTCCTCCAAACTGAAGGTCAGTGTCAGACATAAGATCAATGTCCCTTGGCTGGATTGATTAATTAGCTTAAAGGCAGGGTCTGACATTAAACTGGCATATATAGCAAGAGCGAGGAAGAAGCCATCCTACCCTTGGCACGCAGAAAATAGTCTGGAGTCATGGTCTTGTTCAGAGCAGCTCTAAGCTCAAGGATAACGTCAGGTCTGGTGGCAGCAGCCACCTCGCTATAAAAAGGTGATATGGTGACACTGGGTTGCAAGTACTTTTGATTTACCACCTTGATAGATTGGGTCTGCTTTATTTTAAGGGGCAACCATCTCGTGTTAATGTGAAACCTTTGTTCCCTGAAAACGGGAATGCTGCCAGCTGTTGTGGCACTTCACACTTTGAGGTGTAAAGAACTTCATAGCTGCTGTAGGACTAAGTGGCAAGCTGCCTTCCTGAGGCAGCTTCATTAGCTAGCATGAGCTTGTTCTGGCTGAGCCTAGGCAAATCCGATGCAGAAACTGGGCTGTGTTGTGTATGCCATAGTGGTTTGAAGAACGTTCAAATGGGTTTGGAAGGATTTGCTATTCATCAGTTTCAATATGGACAACAATTTATTTTAGAAACCTTCCTGTTCTTAAACCTGTGAAATAATCTGTTTTCTGGGAGACCTTAGTTCTGAGAGACTAAGAGTTAAAAGCCACATTAATCACTTTGTTTCTGACAGTGCATAAAGTTGTGATACATCTAAAAGTCTTCTGCAATCCCAGTTCCAAGCAGCCCTCAAACAGTGAACTTTGAATGGAAACTCTTAGAAATGTAATAGTCCCTCTGTTTTATGTTCCAAAAATAAAAACACTTGAAGTAAAAATATTTTAAATATTTTACCTTTATATATGAAAGAGGAAATAAAGAATTGCTATGAGAAATGTCTGGAAGAGAACAGTATGGGCATCTCTCCTTCTAGAAAGTTGTGGCTTAACTGGAAGCTTACCAGGCTACTACCTCCACCTAAAACATGGCATCGTCATGCACAAGATGAAACTGGGGAGAAAGAGAAGGGGGGGAAAAAAAAAAAAAAAACACAAAAACAACTGACTTATATTTACACAAGCAGGGATTTCCATTTCCTGTCAAAGCACTTGGTTTAATTTGTCAGTTGTTGGTGAGAGGGGATGTGTGCTTCTGTTTGTCCTGCTGGATTAATGCTCCTTTTCTGTTTGAATTTCAGGTGAAGCCAGAACGTCAGAGCAAGGTAAGACTGACGTACCACTGTCGTGTTAAAGGGGTGTAGCTGATTAACCGTTACGGGCCCGGTTGGATTCAGAGTACTGAACCAGTCGGACATTCACCAAAACTGGGGGTCCGTTCGGACATTCACCAAAAACGTAATAACCACCTGGGGGTCCGTTCAGACATTCACCAACAATGCATTAACCGTCTGGGGGTCTGGTTAGATTCAGAACACTGAACTATCACGGATAACCACCCTCACCCTAGTTGCATTAATGAGAGCTATCACAATGCAATCAAGTATGGTTTATTACAGCAACAGATAATCAGGTTCTTTTGGATTGCCGGTGATAGTGACTATCTGCAAAAGCAAGCTAGTATGCATGAAATACACAGGTGTTACAGGTGTTCTAGGTGTGGGTTCTAGGTGTGGGTTCTAGGTGTGGGTTCTAGGTGTTACAGGTGCGCAGCCTAGAAATAAACGCGTTAAAAGGATCAAAGACTCTATAGAGATTTATAAGCAAATATTCAGATCTCACCCAAAGGCGTCCCAATGGGGGGGGAAGAGAGGCTCAGCCCGTCGACTGATCCCAGGAGTCAGGAGGTCCTAAGGATGTTGTATGTCCTTGGGATGGTATCTCCCCTGACGATGGTATCTTCCCTAACATCCCCTCTCTCTTGGGCCAATTTATATTATTTTCTGTCTTCTAGGTGGAGCTTGAGTGGCTCTAGTCAAGCATATCTTAGTTATGATTGGTGTAAAGTTTTCCCGTCTCCGTTTAAAGTAATAGGCTCCGAGAAATTCAGGGCGCATGCTCAGTGAGGGGTGGTCGCACCTTGGAGGCGGGTAGCTTTTGGGATGGAGGTGTGTTTTGGTATTATAATGATATTATAATGAGCAAAAAGTACACTAGGGTACAGCATTTGTCAAAACATGACAGGTCTTTGGCTTAGGGTGGCAAAAAGTGCAGCTTTGTGCACAAGAACAATCGAGGCCCCACCTGATTACAGAGCCTAGCCGTGGTGTCTCCACTCCATTCTACGCTCCGTGGTGTTCCTTAGAGCTAGCACACCAAGTTTCCCCAGCGCGATAGCATCTAAGGTTGGGAGCCTAGGGAACGCTCAGGTAATGCAGTTATGCCCTACCCTGAAAGCCTCTTCAATGCTGTACCTTTTCCTTAAAAGTGTGAATGTTAGTTTTATTTTCCTAGTTACTTCAGGCATTTACACCACATAATCCACCCCGTGACTATAGTCACTCAAGCTTCACGACAGTTGGAATATGTCAGGGATATATCACATACATTCTCGGGTTGAGGTTTATCGAGTGTATGTACATTGTGTAGTGATGCTAAACGTTTTACCATAAACCAGAGTTTAGCATACAAAATAATTGTCAGTATAAAACATAACACAGTGAGTATTAGCAGAACAATAGCAGGGTGAAGCATCTTGTTGAAGATTCCCTTGGCAGCTGGCAATCATCCAAACAAAGTGTCCCACCAGCGGTGTCTCTCATCTCTCTTTACTCTTTCCATCACTCGATGTATTTCTTGTGCATCATGGTGGACAGTAATCAGAGTCTTTTGTCCATTTTCTTGGACTTGTGTCATCAGCTGCTTCAGGTCCTCATGTACCAGCAATTTCTTCACCAAGGTGAGGTTCATTCCAATAGGAGTAGGCAGCAGTTCATGAAGCAGAATATAATTAGATGCAATAAGTTGATAAGAAGTGACAGGAGCTGAGTATTTAAAATCACATCCTAGAATTTTGGTAAAATTGCAAACACAAACATTAGCGAGATTACTGGTATCTACCACTGTATCATCTACGACTATAGAATCACAATGAGTTCTCATACAAACGCAACCTTTCCCAATATATACAAGTACAGTTTCAAGGGTTTCATTAGGATGTATCTCAAAGTGGCAAATATTTTGCTCAGTGTCAAGACAAATGTCTTGAGATTCCAGCGTGTTACTTTCACAGATGAAACTTTTTTGTTCACGCACAATGCATGCATTTACATCAATTGTTTGCCACTTTCCTCCCTTTTGATGGGCCCATACTTTATGCTCTTTAGGATAAAGTATAGTTCCATTATGATTGAGTCCTAATGCAATGATTGGATATACATTGTATACGGTGGCATTACTTATAGTAAGTATAAAGGAATGGGTAGAGTTGACTAATTGCCACCAGGCTTGAAATTCTTTTTCAAATTCTGAAGCATTATCCCAAATCAGGCATTTACGCCACAACCACATCTAAGCTTTTTGTCAGTGACTAATCACAAAAATGATTGTAGAAATAACAGATACGTTGATGCTAATGTTTGAACCTTTGTCCATCATAACTAAGTAAATTAGTTTTCAGCTTAAACTGATATCGGAAGAGATGTAGTAATTATTTAATAGTACCAAAAATTAAATTGTTGATGTTCCCTGAATCTGGTTGATTTAAAGTTGATTCTATTTCAAGCAAGGCTTTTCTTAATTAAATTTTTCTTTTAAATTGCTGAGTAATCTAGGACAATTTAAGACCTACTTTTATATCAAAGGTCTTTATTTTTTCAGGTGTCCTCTCCCCCTTTTTATTCTTCAGATGATAAAAGGAATTAAGAGTTTCATCTCCATTTTTTTTGCCTTTACACCAGCAGAAGGGTACAGATAGTATTCTCCGTAATGATTTGTAACGCTATCAGTTTTCTCTGTGGACCTTGTATTCTCTGCAGAGCCCTCTGGGAGGCAGAGAGGCAAGGAATAATTAACTACACATACATGTATAGCAGCTGCCAGGAGCTTTCCTTGGCTGGGCCAGGACAGCTTCTGGAAGGTGGCTGCTCTCACAGCAAGGGGCTGCACTGCTTCCACACTTACTAAGATAGGTGCGTGTCTGGGATGTGTGTTAACCTTAACTTTGACTCTGGTGTCCCACTGCCTTCCTGCACGGCTCTTCCTCAGCGCTCAGGAGCCAAACAGGAGGCTGGGCTGTCTCATCTCTGCCCTGTGGTGTGCACCTCCCCATGCGTACCCCTGCCAAGTCCATGCATTTCCTACAACTTTGTTGGGGTTCATTCAGCTCCCCATCCACCCTACATCTAGTATGCAAGTACACTGACTTATATTCAGATTTTTCTTCCAGATGTGAGTATCCTAGATGCACGGGTTGACCATTAATGCCATACCTTCACTGCTTTTGCCTTGTTGACAGTGTTTAACAACTAGTGCTTTGTAGAGAATTGTAAGAAATTCATAAATGGTGGTTTGGGTAATTTAATTTGTGTTTTCACTCACTGTGAGCTGGTTGTAGTGAGAATGGAAGCAGGGAAGGTGGATAGTGTGTGGAGTACCTTCTGCTATCCCAAAGCTACGTCAGAAGCTCTGCCATGTAGATAGTGGGAGGGTTACGTTTAACTCATGAAGACAACCCAGAGAAGACGAGATTAGTTCTGATGTGGTGTTCCAGCCTTTCTCCATTATACGAGGAGCAGATGGTTCATCATGTTATATTTTATTGACCTACAGGAAGTGATAGAGGAGGTGTTTTTGTCACTCCTACTTGCTACAGAACCTATAAAAGTTGCTTTTAGCTGTTAACTGGTGACTTTAAATTGAGAACCTGTCTTGTTTAATGAGGAGAGGAAAAGAGGCAAAAATCGATGAGTAGGGTTTGTAAATATGTTATCTGAATCCCCTGGGTTTATTAGGTAGGATAGTCTTGCAGATAGCAGGAGCCATATGGAAATCCTTGAGGTAATTTCATGCAGTGTTGCTCCATACTTGTAATTCTTTGGCTGCACAGATGATTTTGTATCTGACCAGACTAAGTAAGATGGGTAAGTCGCTCATTAAGAGGATTAAAAGCTTCTGGCTAGAAGAAAGCAGAGACCAAGCTTTCATGCGTGGCATGCACTTGAACTAGCATGATAAAAGAAATGCAAGGAACAATCTAAGCTTCATTTCTGACATGCTTAGATAACAGATGGATTTGTAGCTGCTCTCATTTAAATGAGAAATGTAAATGGCTTATGACTGACCAGTGAGGGGTAAATCAAGTTTAGAATAAAAACAAATGCCTAAAAGCAACCTTTTCAACTTTTCTGTGGGCTGTTCTCCTAACGCAAGTGCAATCTGGAGTTGTTAGTCTATGAAATGGTTTATAGCCTTTGAAAGTTATGCCAAAAATTCACACTCTGACAATGTTGTTACCTCAGGGCACAGCAGCTCTACCTTTTGGAGCCTGTCTAGAGAGTGTTCTCAGAGATGAATGGGGACTGGAAAATGTTGCTGCAGTTCTTGTAAGTGTAGACAAAACCCAGCAGATGTGCAAGTGGCTTAGTTCAGTAACATGCACAGGTCAGTCATGAAGCTGGAAGGTGTGTATAGACAAAGTGTTAATTTCTAGCCTCTGGGCACAGTTGGTATTTGCATGTGGGGAGTGAGGTAATAAGGGAGGTGAACAGATTTTTTTTAAAAAAAAAAAAACACAAACTAACAGATGAAAACAGTTTCATTTCATATCCAGTGGTCATCTGTTGTGCCTCTCAGCCTTCAGCAGAAAGCTGCGTATACTTGATTTAAATAGATTTTGAGTGACAAAAGCATAGGGGTGGCCCTGCTCTACAAATGACATTGCTTGACCAGTTATATGCCCAAGGAAGTTTTTCAGAAGCAAAGAGTTCTTAGGTACATGTATGTAACTTCCCTGAAGTGACTTTTGAGCACCTGACTTATACTAAACACGTATCCAGCTCCGTCATTGCTCTGCCTATCTCGGGTGGGTCGCAATGTGCTAAGTTTCAAATCTCAAAATTTACAGAAGTGTGGATTGCCAACGGACCTCCATTTCCTCACCATATTAAAAAAGCAAGGTGATATCCGCATTACAAAATAAAAATGAAAGCACACCTCGACAACCCAGAAGAGAGCTTAATTTCAAAAGGCTTCTTGAATAATAACTGGCACTTAGGACAAGATTCTTTAAGAGCAGGCAAACAACATTCAAAGCCAAGGCAGCTGTGGGCCTCAGAGGTCTTGTGCCTCAGTCTATCACTTACACTGTAAAAGAGGCACGGTGGCTGCTTGATGAAATGGCACTCGGCAAGTTTCAGCTGGCACTCAGCATATTCTTCAACTGGGAAATTTCCTGTCAGCTGTATAACAGCTTTCATTGACTGAGCAGCGAAGGCCAGCATAGATGAAGACAAGAAGCAAAAAATAATTGAGTTAGGGTGACGCCCATGTCTGTGCGAGCCTGCTGTAGTAAAGAGTGGAACTCCCCTTAGATTACATTAAGAGGATTCTACTTCAGCATATTTTGAGTTGCTGGAAGAATGAAGACTAACAGCAGTAAATCAGGGACTGAATGAAATGTGCATTTGAGCCAATTTCCCCACGCATCCCAGCAGCTTTACAAAAAACAGTCTGGTATTGGCACCTATCTCTGCTTTCATCCCACAACGCTTTGTCTTCGCAAAAAAAGATGATTTTGTATTTAGAACTGAATTGTCACCCGCCTTGATGACTTTCTCTAGCAAATCAAGTTGGTCTAGCACAAATCACTCTATTACATGTCCTGACTCAAAGCTCGGTTCAAACCTTGATTGCAATGATACTAACCCCTTTTATACCCCTGCAGTACCTCTGTGCTGCCCTTCTACTCATCTATGGCAGGGCTGTATCAAGAGTTCGTATTCTTAATTGTTAATAATAAAAACGGGGGTGGGAGAGAATACTGCATTTTTATTTGCTGTTCTTGACCTTTCCCACCACTGGGGCTCTGACTGCGTGATGCTGCTATTCAGCATGGTGGATTTATCTCTGAAGCCTGTGGTGTCTCTTAAAAGAGCCACATCCAGGGAGATTTGTCGTCTTTTCCTCGAAGCAGAGAAACATTCTCTCATTCTAACAGGATCAGAGTTTATGGTGCTCTCATCTATTCCAGCAAGTGCTAAATCTGCTGATACAGGGTGATGCCATGGCTGTTTTCCCTCTAAGCATTTTCCATAATAAAAGCAAAAGAAAATAATTGATGTGCTGCTTTTACTAGCCAATCTGTCCTTTTTTCAGCCTTAATAGTAGACACTGAAGCTTGAAAATGGGGTTTTACTTCCATCAATTTTTGCCTACTCTTGTTCATCTCTCCTAAACCACATTACAAACAGAGTCCTAGGTCACGTTTCAGAGGTGACATATAAAACAATAATAAACCTCAGGCAGGTTTGGCCCCTGTTGCTGAACAAACTAATAGCTATGTGGCAGCTGAAGATCATAGTCCCTGGGAGAAGCTGTCAGGATTACCCATATAGGAAATTTAGGGTGCTCTTTTCGCACTGCAGCCACAACGGTGCCTCCAAAGATATGATTGCACGTAATGCCTCGGGCCTGTCTCTGGCTGCAGGATGGGGGGTGATTGCCCAGTTTATTGGGATCTGAACACCAAGGGGTTGCGGGCTGTGGCTTACTTGGAGACTAATGGGAGCCAGTGTATGAATGAAGAGATTCCAGCTCAGGAGGCGGCTGTAAATGCATTAGCCCTATAATGTGCTTGCACTTGAAATGCAATAGTGAGGAGAGAAATAACTCTAATTTACTTGCTGAGGGTCAGAAAGGGGGAGCAAAGCATGAGAAATAGCAGAGTGGTGGACATAGGAGGTACTCTATCTTATATTCTTAGAGAAAAGCCCTGCAGAGCTGTGGGTATAAGGAATTCAAGCCAGTCATTTTTCATTTTACTTTTAATTGTGAGCTTAACTGCAAAGCCGTGAGAAGTCACCCTGTGTTCACCAGCAGTGGCTTGGTGCCTGGGTGCTTGGGGCACTTCTCAGGCCCCCTCCTGGCTGGATTTCTTGGTTTGCCCTCCTCAATGTGCCTCAGTCATCTTGTTCACTGAATTATATTTTGGGACAAACCATGGTAATTTACCATGCACTTTGTTTTTAGCAACTTATGCATAATATGCGTGCCTGCATCACTCAAGTATTTTTCCTAAAAATATAAGTGCTCATATTGAGATTGTGTTTTTGTATTTGAGAACAGATTATGCATAGGAATTGTTTGGCAAATATTTTTTTTTGAACAGCGAATAAACAGTGGAAAAAAGCAGTGTTCACTGACAATACACAAACAGAGCAAAGGTAGAACCTAGCTACATTATTCATTACAAATTGTTCAGCCAGCTCTAATGTACTTTCCTCCCTTCTCTTGAGGGAAAAAAAAAGCAAGGAATATGTTCTTCAGTATATTTCTGTTTGATTTCTTCTCTCATTGAATAGGTTTTACATTTGAAAATCATGATCTGCTGCAGATAAACTTTGTGAAAATTGCCTATTTCTTTATGTCAACTGACCATTATGTTTCTATGCCCTTATATCATGCTTTTTTCTTCCTAAAGACTAGAACACTGTTTCCAAATTCCCAAGGTGCAGATCATTACCTTAGGAGCATTTCATAGCCAGAGTTCTGCAAGGGGAGACATCTAGGAGGCTTCATGCTGCTGTTGGAGGAGAAGAGACAGAAAAGCTGTTGTGCTGTTATTTTAAACAGGTGGGACTTCTCTTTGATGAGGTTAATAGACCTGTGCAGGATTGACTGCAGCAAAAAGGTGGTTTCATACCCTTCTGCTGCTGCTAGAAAATGTTGTTTCCTCTTTGTTATTCATCAGTGTGAGTTGTTCCTCCCAGAGCAGTAAGGGCTGGGGAGGAAATGGAGACTAGGGCATCCTCAGGGCTGTCAGAAACAGAGTTTGCTCACCTTTCAGTGCTGTGTGTTTGTGGAAGTGAGCCGTGTCTCCAGCCGGCCCTCAGAGCCCATGCACGATGCAGGCAAGAACTGAGATAACTCCTTATCATCTGCTCCTTGGTGCTCGCTTTGCTTGTACCTCCTAGCACAACAGCAAAAGCTAAACCTCAAAATAAGCAGCTGCACGGATAGTTTGTTTTGTGCTTTTTCCCTCTGGGCATCCTCAGGGATCCTTTTTCCTCCACAGCTTCTGAAACCTGTATCTGTGGGGCATTTAGCATTGCTCACGGCGCAGTCGCTTCCCAGGGCTGTGTGCAGCCAGGCCCCGTGGCTCAGCACCTGCCGCACCTGCCGCAGGCCACCAACATTCAGCCCCAAGGAGCAGGTCCTGCACGTGAGACCCATGTTTTCACAGCCCCTGGCCACATGTCCCAGAGCCAGTGGCACAAATATTTAGTTGATTTGGCTGGTGATGTTTGAAGTGATATAGTTACGGCACACCAGTTCTGCATGTGGATTTGCAGCTCAGCAGATCCATGCTCATCACCTGCCCTTCCCCAGGAGAGAAGAGGGGCGAGCCATGGCCACTTCAGCAGCTGGAGATAACAGCCCCACCAGGGCTCACTCTTGATAGGGAAACACATCTCTTCCCCACTCACCTTCCCTCTCAAATGCTTGAGGCTGTTGCCATTTTGAGGTATTTGAATTAAGTAATTCTTGTCTTGTTCTTTGTGTGTATGAGTTTTTTTTTGTTTGTTTGTTTTGTTTTTGGTGGCTTTATCAACACAATAATTAAAATAAATTATAGCTTCAAATGCTTCAATATTTAATGTTTCCCTCCCAGCAAAGCCTGGGAAGACATAGGCAGAGAAACAGACAATTTTCTATTTTGACATTCTGTGTAGTAAGTGATATCTATTCTTCCTCATTGGTTATTTTTATCTACTTACTCTTGTACTTTCTTGCTGCTCTGCAGCTTTTCTAAACCCTTTCTACAGCAAAAACGAAACTCAGAGGAAGAAAGTTTTTCAGCTTTGGAGAGTTACGGTGTTTCAGTTGCCCTTTTCAAGAGTGAGATTGCCAAAGGTAAAGAAAGGAAGAAATGACAGGAAAAAAAAGCATCACTTGTTCCATTACATTCAGCAAAAGGTTCATTCTATTTAGCTTTTTTAAGCTCTGCTATGGAATTTTCCAGTGTGGGGGGAAAAAAGAAGTGTCTTAAAGCTGATGTCCTAAAAACTGAGCATTTGCTGCTGTGAAAAACTTATAACTGAGAGAATTCAGTCTTTCCCTGCACCAGCATTTGGATGATTAACAGGGAAACAGTTCCAATAATTCTATGGATAACACTAAGATCAGGCAGAATCTGGCTTATTGCTATGCTGCCTCTGGAAATTATTATCCCTATTCATATTCATTAGATGGCATGAGTGTAGTTCAAGACCAAAGGTTATTAAGAATCAGAAAACAAGCAGGAGATTGGGATTCTCATTTTCCAGAGATCGTTTTGAGCTATCATGGGTGGTCATTTCTCCTGGCTAGCTGGGTAACTGGCATTTGATTTTTTTTTTAATTGTTTAATTTTTTATTCACAGTCATTCAGTAGCTTAAGGTCTGAGCCAGGCATGCCTGCAGCTGTCCCTCATGGGCTGTTTTAGCTCTAAGATGCCTGTGACTATGAGAAGGAAGGGCTAAATTCATGGTGCCACTGGTGATGTTTGCCTTTTTAGGAAAAAGTCAGATTGAGGAGGCCTTCTCCAATGGCAGGGCAGTGCTGGGAGGTGAAGTGGAGCTTCATTGTGCTTTCCCTCAACCTACTCCTTGTAGGTTCAAGTGCACATGCTGGATATCTGCTCCCTCTGCCTCACACTGTAGGCCTTGCTAGGTGACGAAATGCAGCATTTTATTTTATTCTTGTTGTAGGGTATGTGAAATTCATGCTTATTTATATTTGGATGTAAACATTATATCTAATGTGCTTTTACTGACATTTGTTCCAATTAAAAAAAGGTAGGAATGCATAATCTAAATGTAAACATGTACATGACAAATTAAACAGGGGTGCAAGGAATAGCTGGTAAATTAACATTGTTGCTGAACATGAAATGCTATGGGGGAAAAAATAAATTCATACAGAAGGGGAAATGGAAGAAAATACTTCTATTGTGAAACAAAAACTGCAAAGGAGATAATTGTACCATAGACTTCCCTTCTGTCAGAACACAATACAGTAAGTTCTTGTGATTCATAAGGAAATTCTTACAATATATTTTTCTGTAGCTTTTAAAATGCTAAAGAGCTTTTAAAGAAACTAGGGTTACTCCTCTAAGGAGCGTCTGCCACTTTGTGCATTCTGAAATACCTGTAAGTAGAACTCCTTGGCCACATGTTGGAGAAAGGAACGATGTCTTTGCCGTTATGAATCAGAGAATTGTGTAGGTTGGAGAAGACCTCCAATATCATCTACTCCAACCTGTAAGATCTTCAGAAGAACAAAGCAAGGAACTAATAAGACACTTGAGACAACTGCTAGCTTTAGAGCAACATATAGCTCTATAGCACACTACTGCTGAAAGCCTCCATGACTTCCACATGCAGCCCAGGAAGGCTGGCTTGTGCCAATCTTTCCCAGAGAACTAGTTGTGAACTTGGTAACTTCCATAATGCAGCACTGTCTGTAGCCAGCTCTGTTACATCAGCATCAATCCCTTCCCCTTAGGGACATTAATACCTTATCTTTCAGATCACATAAGAATGACATGGTAGGATTATGCAAAAAGCTGGCAGGAGCTTTCTGTGCAAATGCATTTGACCAATTTTGAAGAAATCTTTTACTGCTATATTTCCAGTTGGTCTTTATGGCGGCTGGAAAGAGAATGGGACACAAGGTAAAGGGAGAAGAGAGATCCATTGCTTAAATTCAGCAAATGTAAAAGCAATACTGATCTCAGTGTAACTTCATGTACAACTTTAAAAGCAAGCCTTAATGGTGCCACATCCTAAAGCACAGTCTATTCACCTTCATGCTGTTTGAGGCCACACATAAATGCAGAGGAACAGATCTCCCTTGATCCCAGAGGGAGCTACTGCACACGCACAACTAACGAAACTACTCCGGACCTGTGTCACTTGGGTCAATTCATTTTTTAATTCAGTTGTAGATGGAGTTTCTTGCTGACTCCACATACATCTAAGATTTTTCTCTTTCTTTTTCCCCTGAAGCCTGTCCCCTTCCCCACACTGAATATTTGGCAGCATTGAACCGCAGAAAATAGATACCTGCACTGAACATCATCAGGGCTATGAAACCAAGGACTTTCTTTCTGTAACTCCCTATAATATTATCTATAATAGTCACAGGAAATACCTGGTGTTTGAGAGCTAGGAAATATTGGTGTGTTCAGTCACAGAAGTCAGTTTAAGATACACCTCTTGATGTCGCATCATTGTGTGGTTCCTCTATCGTTAAAACCACCTGCAATATTCCAGCTCCTTCATGTATAACAAGGAAGTGGGTCCAGAGAGAGTGCTGAGATTAGAGAGATCTGAGCTGCTTGACAATGCAGATTATAATAAAGATTTATATTCTACATTAGATCAGTAGATTAGATTTTTTGTAGTAGTGGATTATAATGAAGATCTCATTCTTCACTGTTAGTAAAATTATACCAAACTGAACAAATATCAAAGCAAAAGGGATTTCCAGATACCATCAACTGATGGCTTTGAGGAAGATGCCTTTGTTTTACAGCAGTTGTTTATCTTGTTAGTTTTATATTGCAAATCTTGCATTTTTCTTTACTTAGTGGTGCATTGAAAGATGAACATATGTAGGTTTTCACACCATAATCTCATTTGGATACACTCGAGCAAACAATCTAATTTTAGGATGACTTTTCCTTTCCCTGTCTCTCTTAAAGTGTTTTTTCAGAATCTTTTACAGGCCACCACTGGCAACATCACCTCAGAAAAGCTTCTAGATTTTGCTGGATAAATACATCAATCTAAACCAGAATGGAAATGCATTGTAGCCAAGGCATCTATTCCCAAGTTTTTGATGAAAACAGTCTTTGCTTAATTTTCTTATTCTTACTTTCTCTTGCCTTGTCTTTCCTTTTAGGGAAGAGCTATAGACCTGCTGGCCAAAACAGGAGTTTCTATCACTAGAAGTTGAGTACAAAATTCTCTTAGCACTTAAACGTGAATTTTTCGTTTCTTCAGTATTTTCACTTATTTCTTCTTCACTAGTTTTCATTCTTTGCTATTGACCTAGGCTATCTTCTTCTGTGATAGTATTTGTTCACCTAAATATTTCCATCATTTTCAGCAGCGCTGCTCATGATTAATTCCTTTTTGCACGACAGCTAATCTTTTGGCCACGTACTGTATGTTGGCAAGTGGTTAGGTGCTTTTGCTCCCACAAAAGCTGATGAGGAGAACAAGTAGCTTGTCCTGGCTGCTGATGACATCGGTATCCTGGAAACTGATTTTTCTCCTAGGATAGAGAATTTTTTTTTCTCTTTCTGGATAGAAAAGCATCGACAACACTTCAACAAGCACATACAATGCAGGAAATGTTACAGAAACCTGCAGCAACAGCGAGGTCTGCAGCTGAGGACTGGGGCTGGTGCTTGCTGTGGCTGCACCAACACACCTCTCCTGCAGCCCGTGTCTTTTCTGCTCATAAACTGTGCCCCTTTGCAGTATATTTTAATGAGAAGAAGGCAAGCTGTCTCAGTTTCACTCAAAACAAAGCCACCGATCCCCCGATCCTTATTCTGCAATTGTTCTCTGTAGAGGCTGAGGGTTTCCATCTGTTGAGAAGCAGCAGTTGTCTTAGGAACCAGGTTGAATGGGTGCAAGGAGAAAACAAGAAACACTTGTATCAGAAATGCAGATGCATCCATCTCATGGTTTAAAAGGGTGGTTACAGATTACTTAGTAACAGGTAGGGTGTTAAGGAGCTCCTGTGTGTCCAGAAGCTGGTTTCCAGAAACTTTTCCTGCCTCCTGCTAGGCCGAGCGGTTGTGTGCATTACGAGGGCGGCATTGCAGCATCGGTGCAAAGTTACATGCAGAATGCTAAACAGTTCTGTCCCTATAGTGTTGGCTCTTGTCCCTTCTTTTTCTGGGAAGCTTCTCATTCTTTCTTGCCTTCAAGGACAGTATTTCATTTTGATTTGTGGGAAACAGTGAGGAAATGGAGATCTGAGTGATCAGCCTCTGAATTGTGTGTCCTTTACCTTTTATTAGAGGTGTTAGTTCACATCTTCATGAAGGATGTGTTACGTGATCACAGAAAAATAATAGATTTACCTCTTTTTAAATGCCTTTTATCAATTTCCTCTTGCCATAAAGCATGAATTATTGACAAACCCCAGGCCTTCTGTCACACCTACCTTTCTGGTTTAATAGCCGTCTCCCACATGCCCTTGTTGCTATGGTGCCCCATTTCACAGCTGCGATGCATTATATATTGTAATAAGTGACATAAGCTCAAGGCAGCCAAAAAAAGTCAGCACGGTGACAATTAATAACTTTGAATTCTTGGCTTAAACAAAGTTCTTTGAGGGCATAAGGCAACAAAGGAATGGCAGGAATGGCAAAGTTGCTCATCAGGTAGTTCTCGCAGTACCTACTGCGTGGAAATGCATCCTGGCACAAAGGATTTGCCTGGAAGCAGTGAGCAAAATATTGCACGTGGGCAGCAGGGAGACATTTCTCAGATATAGGTTATAATATTTTATTGACACTTTTAAATAAAAATAAACAAACAAAGCTGTGTCTAATGCCAATTTCCTTCTGGCTTATAAGTATAAAATTGGCAGAAAATGTGACAATCTATATTATGTGTGAGATCTCAGACATCTTTGTGCAGTAGTTTGAAATTAAAAGTCTGGAAATTTTCAACAACAACAACAACAAAAAACAAACAGGAAACTTTGCATTACCTCTTCCCTTACAATAACAACTCCTGCTATGTATCTTTATTGTGCAGGGAACTGCCAGACAAAGCAAAGAAAATGAAGATTTCTGTCTTGGGAATTGAACCTTCAATGTCTTCTTGTATAAGGTAATGAGGTGATGCTATTGCTTGTTTAAGAAGCTAATGGGCAACTGTCCATATAAAAGGTATTCGCAGTCACAGGTGTATTAACATGTACATCCATTGTTATACAAATTGAAAATTTAGTAAAGCTACATTTTCGAGTGGAATATTAATGTTAATAAAAACAACACATGCATTATTAATATGCAATAAAGTGAAGTATGCATATATAAGGTGGCATTTGACAGTAGCTGCTAGAAAGAGTTGAGAGAAGTGGATCCGGAGCTAACTCAGTGCTTGCTGTGTTAAAACACAGTTGTGGGGGTCCTTTTAGAACAGGCTTACTGCCAAAGCCATGCTGAAGCAAAATAGAGTAAAGCTGACCAAAACCTTTGTTATTATCTCAAAATGCAGAGTATAGAAGCGAGAAATAACCAAGGTCTCAATGTATAAGTTTCTCACAACTTGCTTAGGCTGAAGGGCAGCCCCACAGCTCCCACAGTACTCAGCTGGATGTTCTCTGGAGGGCAGCAGAAGAGCTGTGGTGGAAACACCCACCACGTTTTCAGCACGCAGTGCTTCACTAGTAACCAAATGGTGAGAACCGAGCAATTCCCTCACAAACCTTTTAAAGAAAATGCTAAGTGTCCAAGGAAACCGTGGTGAACTCCGAGTGTTCTGGCTGTGGCAAGCTCCCTGCAAGGCAAAACCCACTTAGGAAATCCTCCAAAAGGAGTTGTGTCTTTTGTTCACATTTTTATTCACATTTTGCTGATTCCTACCACAAACATTGTTTTCTGGTTTTTGTTGTTGTTTTTTGTTTGTTTGTTTGTTTTGTTTTGTTTTTCATGGCCCCATTTTTGCTGCCAGGTGCCTGGTGCCTGTGTTCAGCTGGCTCATGGCCCTGCCAGCCCCCAGCCAGCAGCAGCTGGCACCTCTGCACCTCTCCTGGCATGGTGGCCAGGCTGGTGGTGGGCACCCAGCACCCTCTGGAAGCTACAGGGCTGCCTCTTCCCGCTGCCCTCCTGCCACTGGCACACACATGAAACAGGCATTGGTGTCTCCCTTACTTTTTCCCTCATGTCATCTCGTTGTCTTTATCTAGCGAGCAGGAGTAACCTTAAAAATAACCCTTGGGAAGGCATCTAACAGCATCTGCTTTCTGTCTTTAACCTCAGGCAGACTGTTGTCAGCAAGAGACATATTCTTAATGATTTTTTTCCCCCCATACCAGCTTTTTTTCTATCAGATAGCACTGTTCTGAGACCAAGAGACATAGGCTGTATTCCCAGCTTTGATGTTTATGGGCACCTCTCTTTATCCCTTTGCAGCCCTCCCACCATCCACCTGGCACTTCAGCCTCCTCCTGTCTCAGGTGGTTATGGTGCCTCCCTGTGTACTTTGACCACTCACCGAGTCTCATCTGTGCTGTGCAAAAGAGAAATAATAAAACTAAAGGCAGACTGCTGATAACACCAATCTTGATATTTCTTCAAAACATCCTGCTGAAAAGTCTTAGTATGAGGCCAGAGGGGAAGACAGCCAAAAGCACAGGCCTTATTTTACCTGGAATTAAGGTGGTGTGTGTGCAAGTGCACTGCGACTGCCAGATGGAATTTAGCTCCAAGGAAACTTCTGATACTTTATTTTCGAGCCAAACTGGACAAAAGGTTACATTTTGTGAGAAACTTGCACTGAAACGCTCCCCTAGTTTGGAACTGCTGCTCTTTTGGTCATGTCTGATCATTTTCAAGAGTGTAAAAGGGACTTCTTGCAAGGAAAGAGAACGGATATCTTTTTGGAATAGGGTCAGAAAATTATGATACAAACATCAAATAATATCCATTATTAAGTAGACTATATAAATAGCAATTACTGCTAAGTTCTCTGAATCAAGAAATCATTCAATAATTTAGCTTAGAGGGGACCACTGGGAGGGTTAAGTATTCCAACCTACTGCTCAGAGCAGGGCTAGCTTCAAAGAGCAATCCAATGGCAGAAGGCTTGTCCAGCCAAGCACTGAATGCTTTCAGTCACAGAGACCCCACAACCTCTTTAGACAGCCATTGCTGTGCTTAATATTTTTGTTGCGGGTGGTTGATTGGTTTTTAAGATCTCCTTATACCCAGCTCTTGCTGTGACTTCTGAGGATTTCCCTAGTCTTTCACTGCCCTCCTTGGAGGAGGGTCTGGCTCTGATGTCCCTGTAACCCCTGTGGGTGGTTGAAGCAGCTGGTGGCCCTTTTTCCTTCTTCATTTCAAGGTGGAACAACCCCAGCTCTGTCAGCCTCTCCATATATGCTGTGCACTCCAGCCCTTGAGCACAGGATATCAATTCCTGAGGGTATCAATATCTCTCCCCTAGTCATGGACAGGTTTTAGGACACTGCATGGGTGCTGTGGCCTCCCAGGTGCCCCATGGAGGGAAATCATTCCCAATGTGCTGAGTACCCTCCTGCTATGGCTGCCCAGGATGAGGCTGTGGGACTTGCATTTGCCTCTGCTGAGCTCCTTGAGGCTCCTCCAGCTCCATCCTTGAAGCCGTCCATGTTCCCAAAGCAGCAGCCCTTCCCTCGGGTAGATCTCTGCCCTGCAGTTTGGTGTCACCTACAAAGCTACTGAGGGTGCGTATTTTTCTGGCTATTTGACGGAGAAGCATTAGCCCCTGTGTTGACTCCTGAGGATGCTGCTTGTAACAGGCCACTGGTTTGAAACACTGCCCCTTGAACTCAGTAGTCCAGTCCAGTTTTCTATCCCTGCCTAAAGGGAATTAATCATGCTTAAGTATAATTAAAAATCAAAGCAAATGGAGTCAAAATGTGAATGTTAGTATGTTTTCCAGTATTGAAACGGTGTTTGATCTTTCTTTGAAATGAGTATAAGTTATTTTGATATACTCACCTTTTCTTTCCCTGCTTTTCATTTTAAATTAGGAGATTCCTTCTAAATTGTTGCAATTTTTAAGTAAAATGAAATGGGCAGTGTTTCAACCTGTTCTCAAAGTAATATCAAGATATAAGAATATTCTTTTGAAGATGTAAAAGGAGAGTTTCAGGATTATTAATATTTTTTAAAAGCAAAAAGCCAGGTATTTCAGCCAGTGTAGAACTGAAATTATCAATGCCAAAGAATAATAGTCTATTACTCGGTTTCCTGCTTTTATTAGCTTGCATGGGTATTATGACTGCCATAGAGTATCTGTTCTGCTGAGAATGTGTTTGACAACAGCCAGACAGGTTCCCTCTGCAGAGCCGGCACCAGGCCGGAATCTGAGCCGCCGCTGCTGCTTGAAATTCGACAAGGCATTTCTCCAAAGCCAGTCCAAAGGTGGTAATAGCCAAGATTTATCTTGGTAATTTTGGTCTTGGCCCACTGGAAATGTTTTTTAGCCTTCAGACATGCTGCTGGTCAAAGCTTTCCAATGGGATGTGAGCCATAGACTTTCTCAGTCGTCGTAGCTGAGTTATTTTGCTACTCAGCTATGCAGAAGCAGCAGGCCTTTAGGCTAATTAATAAATCATCAACGCATTTGTGGTGTGAAAAATGAAATATTTATGCTTGCCAGAGTAATATTTCTGTCTTGCAGCCCCATGCTCTGTTGATGCCTGATGGAGGATGAAGTAAATACCAGCTGGTGTAGAATGAGCAGAATATAATTACTTTCTACAAAGTTAACTGAATATTAAAAATAGAAGTCAGAGAAGCTGGCAAAAAGAGAAATATATATATATACATTGCCTGAAAGGCAGGGCATAGCCAGTACATGAAGGGAACACTTGCCTAACTAGTGCCGTGGGGATAGAGAACCTGCAGGATCCATATTGTGTACAAATGTGTCACACCGAGGTCTTTTAACAGAGCAGTTAGTGACCAGCTGGAGTAGTTAAAAGGCCTGAAGGGAAGCCAAGGATGCTCTAATGTTCCAGTCGGTCATCATTAGGGGACCAGTGAAGGACTTAAAGCATCAGATGTTGTTGCTTTTCTAAAAATGTGTCCACTACTAAAGAAAAAAAAAAAAAAGAAAAAAAAAAAAAACAACCTTTTAGGCTTTAAGGCAAGCAGGAGTTTTGCTCTTTATGTTCTGACACAATAGTAGATTTAAGGGAGCTGTGCTGGGTGTGATTTTTGCAATCACTGCCCCGGTCCTTCACCACGGAGTGAAAGTACGAGCACCAGGCCAATCAAACAACTGAAAGAAAAACATTCTCATGTAGCAGAGAGAGGATTTAACCCCTTATTTGAAGTGGAGACTCTTTACAATAATCAGCTAAGAGCAATCTACACAAGAGGCTCATTTTACATGCTGGCAGTTACAATCAGGGGAATTGAAAGAGCAAGCCATCTACAAAAGCTGTCCAGACAGGCGGAGGGGTGGCACAGTGCAGGTCAGAGATCAGCCTTCCCACCTCTCCAAGTTCAAATTTCACTTTCTTTTTCCAGGCAAATTTATTCTGACTCTTTCCGTTAGGCCTGTGTGCACAGTCTGAGGATCTGATGAAAGCCAAACGACCAAAATCCAGGAAGAGTGCTCAGTTCATGGATTTTCTCATTTGCTTTCGTAGATATGAGAGATTGTGTTGCTCAGGTGTTCAAGGTAAGTTGAGCAAATGAGCTTCTGAGGCTGAGCCAAACCTCCATGCCAGACCCTTCAGGCTGGTAGCATGTGCTATTATATGTGTTCGCGTTCAGTGATTTATGTTAGAGTCAATAGGGAAGGACAGACTTCTAACCTGGATCATTGGTCTGTCTTGCAGTGGAGCATTTATCTTAAAATGGAAAAGGAACATACTATTCCTATCTGGTCTTGATGTTTCTGAAGTCAGGCGAGTTTGCATACAAACAGTGGTCAGTTCGTCAAACTGTTCCTCCCATATACCAAACGTAACATGGGGATCATTTGATATCATGAGAAATAAAAAAGGTTAACTCCTTGTGTCTTTTCTGTGTTTGCCGTGGACTATGCTTACAGCAGTAATGTTGCAGTTTAGCAGCACAGGTGCCCTTGATGTAATCTCAGGACTCACAGAATGGTTGGGGTGGCAGGAACCTCTGGAGGCCACCCGGGCCTACCCCTGCTCAAGCAGGGCCACCATGTCCAGGCAGCTTTTGAAGACCTCCAGGGAGGAGACCACCATCTCCCTGGGCAGCCCGTGCCAGCGCTCCCTCACCTGCACAGTGCAGAAGCGTTTCCTGATGTACCTGTGACCAACCCTGTGCTGTGGCACAAGGCTGTCTCAAGGTAGGTGCTCTCTGCCCTCCAGCACCTTGCTGGAGGAGTGGAGGACATTGGAGCTTTTGACACTTTCCATCACTGTGGATGTGTGAGCAACACGGCAGTCATGCAAGGAGGAAGAGTGGCACACAGGAAGCTGAAAGTCCCCGTCCTGGGTGACAGCAGCACAAACAGTACAGACAGGGCCTCTCAGTCCCCTCACCATCAAACTGCCTGCTGAGTGTGATTTGAATGAGACGGTAGGACAGGTATGGAGAAGGATGAATGTACCCTTTTGCACTTGTTTGCCAGGAGAAAATAAAAAACATCCAAGGAATATGAGAAATACATATAAATATATATATATTTCAGGAGGAGGTAAATTTAAATCTTCTAACGATACTTTATAAAGATGTTAGACCTTTTGAGAAAATCCCTTTAAATAAAAGAATTACGGAAGTAGCAAACAATCTCTCCTCTCCTCTCCTCTCCTCTCCTCTCCTCTCCTCTCCTCTCCTCTCCTCTCCTCTCCTCTCCTCTCCTCTCCTCTCCTCTCCTCTCCTCTCCTCTCCTCTCCTCTCCTCTCCTCTCCTCTCCTCTCCTCTCCTCTCCTCTCCTCTCCTCTCCTCTCCTCTCCTCTCCTCTCCTCTCCTCTCCTCTCCTCTCCTCTCCTCTCCTCTCCTCTCCTCTCCTCTCCTCTCCTCTCCTCTCCTCTCCTCTCCTCTCCTCTCCTCTCCTCTCCTCTCCTCTCCTCTCCTCTCCTCTCCTCTCCTCTCCTCTCCTCTCCTCTCCTCTCCTCTCCTCTCCTCTCCTCTCCTCTCCTCTCCTCTCCTCTCCTCTCCTCTCCTCTCCTCTCCTCCCTTTAGAACTAAATGTCATATTTTAGCTCCATGCTTCATGTTTGCTTCTACAAGAACAGACAATTTAAATGTCAGTTATTATAGCTTGTCAATAAATTTCAGAATCTAAGCAAATCTGGCAAACATGACTGACAGCTACAAATTAATTTAGCTTTGTTAAATAACCAGCCAGCACGGCAATGCCATTGCTGACACGCATCAGGGTATAACACTAGTAATTCAGAATGTGAGCTGTTGTGTTGTCATGAAATACAAATTATGCAGATCTTACTCCTCTCCTAGGAAGAGAGAAATCTTTGAGGCTGTGATGCCCGTTTGGCAGAGTAATCAGTAATCTAAAATGCTCTGTGGTTTTATACTTAACAGAGCAGTGGTGTGGTTTAAAATAAAGCAGGCTATCATCAGTGCATAAAATCATAACCACTAGTGTGGATGGTAAAAATTAGTATTTGCTGCATAGAAAGAAAAAGAAATATTGTGGAAATGAAGGCGCTCACAAAGTTAAAAGTCAGTCAAAAGCCAGCAGGAGCTACCAGTAGGTAATCAGAATTTTTGAATATCACGTCATTTATTTAAGCACTTAAATAAAGTCACAGTAGACTAAATACAGGTGTGTGTGAAACACTAGGCTATATCCACACTGGGGTGTTGTACCTGAAAATAGTAATAATATTAATGATGATCTTCCACATTAGAATTACCAGATGCTTTTGTTGCAGAGTATATATGATAAACAAGTTTTTTGACAGGAGTATTATCTAAAAAAAGAAAGCAAAGAGAAACTGTGTAAGCAGTTGTTTTATTCAGAGCAGGTGGCCAAATAGGGATGATCTAAGAATTCCCAAATTTCTTCTTTTACTGATGTTTTTAGTCAGCTGCATTGGGTTGTAACCCAAAGCAAGTGCACAAGGAAAAATGGGTGTTCCTGTCCCCGTCACAAATCAGTATTCTAGTCTTCAAGGGCATCACGTTGTAGTCCTAATGAAGTAGGTCTCGTTGTCTTCAGCAGGGTTTTCCAAACCTATCAGGGCATTCAGGGCCTCCTTTCCAGTGTGAAGCGCTGCGCAGGGCTGCTGTCACAGGCTCATGAGTTGCTCTGCACCTGCTGAAGATTTATTGAAACATGAGCTTAGGCATGTATATGATTAACATTCACACTGTGCTGTACATTGCTGCAGTTTTAGTGGTTGGGTTGGGTTCTGTTGGTGGTGGTTTTTAGCCTATTTAGTTTTAATAACCACATGTTCTTCCCACACAGTTACAAGTGATAAAGGTTGGTAGCGTCTTTCACTGTTCAGTTCAGTCTTCAGTCCTTCCTGTTACGGATTTGTAGCATGAACATTCTTTGATACAGGCAGGATGGTGAAGGTATGATACAGCTATGAAATAAAATTGGTTTGATCACCGCTGACATAAGTTGAGCTGGAGCTGCCCTGTATTAGAGCTGACACAATGGCCATTTCAACCCTAATTTGTAGGGAAAGGAATGCCACCGTATGAATTCCATTCCAATTCTCTAGCAGTGTTTCACTTATTTGGTTTTCTCATGTTTTGTTGTTGTTGTGTTGTTGTTTGTTTTGTTTTTATTTAATTTTCACTGTTTAACAGCAAAAAGAAATATCTATCTGGACTTATCAATAAGGCTACTCCTTCACCTGCAGAGGGATTCAGGCTGATACATCTTCCCTGACAGAAAGCATTAAGTCATTAATCTACAAGAAATGCAAAAGGCCTCAGTTATCTCCACTGAGTGTTAGTCCCAAGGTTTAATGATGCTGGTGCAAAATTTAGCACCGTTAATTATTTCTTGGAGACATATAGTGATGTTTCTGTTGTTTGAATCATTTTAAGAGGAAACTCAGCAAAAGTTTACTCAAGGGCTATGAAGGATCAAATAATACTCCAGTTAAAAATTTTATACCTCAGTAGAGAGTCTAAGTAAATCGGGGGGAGATGTGATTTGTGCATCTCAGAGGAGAAATAAAGATATTATAGGAGAAAGAGAGAGACTGGAACATTTTAATAGTCAATTTTATTTAAAACCATTCAACCACAATATGACTAATTTACTCTTATAATTCATTTGGACTTTCATAGGTGTTGTGAGAGCAATATTCTGAGGGGAGAAAATGGCAAGGCGGTTCACATTTCTCTGTATGCTCTAGCAGCCACCCCAGCATGTATTTTAGGTAACCTTTTCTGTTTATTTGTCATTCGTCTGGCTCAGCATCCTTCAGTCAGACTACCATAGGATTTTAGTACCAATTGGATCTTCCTGGTGCTGAGCCTGAATGGAAACTCCAGCTGTTTCCTTAAGGTCCAAAACAGGAGGAGGTCTTTGTTTTGACGGAGATTGCCATGCAGCAGCCTAGGCAGAAATACCCATGCAGAGAGGAAGGCTCTTTGAAAGTCAGGAAGTGTTTTGAAGGCTTTGGATACCTGCTTAGACATTCTCCCTGGCTGTAATCTTAATAAACCAAAGTTGTTCTATGAATATTCCTTTCAAATCATTCCTGTGATGTCTTTAATTTCAATCACAGGAGTCTTATCTTATCATGTATAAAATTAATCTGTTACTGTAAAGAATGCAATATTTACCACTGTTAACCTGTTGGGTCACTAGGGTCAGTGCTTCATTACCCTCTCCAGCCCACCCAACGCCAGTGTAACTGTGCATTTGCTAGCCATTGTAGTTAGCTAAAAATGTTCTGAGATTCTTCCAGTTCACATGACATAAACATATCAGATTTTATTTTTTTTTCTGCCTGGGAAAACAAACATCCAGGAGTAAAAAAAAAAAAAAAAAGTGTGGTATAAATAGAGTATGTAATGAAATTGGCCTAAGTCAGAAACTCATCAAGCTGGAACTCAGATGCTGTAAACTCAACAGGTAGTAGACAAAAGGTCATCCTATTTCATGGGCATTGCTTTGAGATAAAATAGCTGTTAGAGTTAATAATTCTCACTATAAATCTTAATAACATAAAGAGCTTGGTTATACAACTGTAGTTATTTTTATCTCAATGACCTTAATTATTAATGTGAACCCTTCATTGTAACAGATTTTCCTCTATCAGCTGTGTGTACCCAGAGTATGGAAGTCCCCCAGATGACCACTAGGGAAAGGAGTAGGTACCATTAGCATATTTAATTTCCACTGAGTACCTTAAATCTACAGTGAATCAGATCTATCATAATGAGGCTTACCATCAAATCACAATATTGCAGGGGAGCCATATGGACCACAACTAGTATGGAGTCAGAGCCCGGCTTCAGTCTAGCTTTCAGACCAGAAGGACTCCTGTAACAGAGCAGCCTGTTAGGAAGAGACACGGAGTGCTCACATAACACATCTAGTCCTGATGCATACTGCCTTTCCCTCCTTACTCACAAAACCACTCCGTTTTTGAACAAAGCAACCATGAAGCTTTGCTGCAGCCTGGGAGTCTTATACACCTTCTTTCTGCAGCAGATTAGTGCTCTGTCACCGAATATTAGATTATTTACTTTTCAAATTATCTGTTTTTGGAAAAATAATGAAATCAGGTTTCCTACTTCAGCATGTCATCATAAAATAATCTTTGGTGCAATTACTGAATGCCAAGAAGGAAACTATTTTCAACTCCCTAAGAGTTTTGTTCACAGTATTTGAAAATATTAACCTTTATATACCAATTTATGTCTTCCTGCCTTTTTATCCACCGTGTAAAGAAGTAGTCTGTCACTCAATGATTGAACTGCAACCTTAACAAATCTGTACATAAATATGAGGATACTCTCTTTATTCCCATTTCTGATTTTTCACATGATCTAAGAGATTAGCATACTAAGCACTCAGGTTCTGGGTTTTTGAAGAACACAGAGTGAACCACTAAGTAGATCTGATGATCTACAAAAAGCAATAATGCCTGCTTTCCTTTTGATGTGTCTATCAGGAGCTCAGATTCCTGATTGTACAGATCGGTCTTTAACCTTTTCTGGGGTTATATTAGTGTCTTCTCTGAAAAACTATAAACTTAGTATTTGGGAGATTGGTAAACTAGCCAATTCAGACAAATATATATACACGTGTAAATACATATAATATGACAGAATATATGAACCTTTAGGTATCAGCTGATAGGCATGTTGTCAGCAATTGCTTATAGGTGTGAAGAGGTAAATAAAGTTACATTTTTTAGACCTTCAGAGCTCAAGATGGTAAGTTCTGTGCTCATTTTTTTTTCAAGAAAACTCTTGATTTATGACAAAGAAATAACATTTAAAATTTTATTTTTTATGATTTTTTTTTAATGACATTCACATTGCAGTAGGGTTTTTAGTTGCAAAGTAACTTAACATAACTTTGTAATGACAATCAAATGAAATATAACTTTTAAAACATTCTTCACTAGCATACCAGATTTCTTGGTGTTTAGTTAAAGATGGAACTACGTGAACTGTTATGCTTTATTAAGTGTCTTAAGTAGAGAAGGAGCTATGGAAAGCAAAAGTAAAAGATTTGTAAGAAACTAATGGAGTTAAACTTGCAAATTTAACATGGAACATTTCAAGTTTTCTCAAGTAGAGATAATCAAACCTTGCTAATCTCTTTTACAAATTCTCATCACATAGGGATGACTAAATTAAAATCAGTTCTTAGTATGTATTAGGATTCACTACCCATACTAATATGATAGATCTTTTAAACTATTCGCTTCAATGAGTGTTCCTTTAGAATGGTTCAAGGCATCCTGAAAACCTGCAGTGAGCTGACAAAGGTGCCTTTGAATACTTTAATTATGCATGGCCATCTTTATCCTATTTAGACTGAGACTTATCTAGATTACATGATTGGTTAGCCTTTCAGAACAAGTTGACCCTTAAATTAAAATGTTGCCTCTTTGAAGATTACCAATCAAATTAAAACAATCAGTCACATTTTAACCTCTAAAATGAATTGTTTTTTAAGTGTTCTCTTTTAATGATCAGTTCCTACAAAATAATTTATAATTGTCAGTGGTCCACACTAAAGAAAATCAAACTCAATTGAAGACTAAGACTGTGATGAGCCTTTCGCTCAGAGCTTTCCGCTCTTTAAAGCTATGATTTTGGTAGGATCACAGAAGAAATTATAACAGGGCCACTCTCTAAACTGGGTCAATGGCTGGCATGAATTAAATAGCAAGCCTGAAAACCAATCCTCTTCCTACCACTGCACGAAGTCTTCTAACCATAGTGGCATGAGCTATTTCCCTATTTATTACAATCTAGCGAATGTGGGGGGCTTACCAACATAGTCCAGAGTCTTTAGAAAAGTTTTCCCACTATTTCTCTACAGCTGGCACTGAGTGTAACCCCCATGGTGGCAAGCTCCCCTGCTCCTTTCAGGTGTTTTGCTGGCGGGATCATCCATGTTGCAGGAGACTCTCTGAGCCCCAGCAAGGTATGTGGCTCCAGAGACACCATTGTTTTCTCTTCTCCTCTTTGCAAAGGTTAAGTTGATCCATAGGCAGCAGATAGGACAAGGGAGACATATTGGCTTTCTTTTCATTTTGTCTTTCTATATATTCTCTTTAACAAAATGTGTTCTGTTGCGTACTCTCACAGTACAGCTAGCTGGCAACACATACTTCGTATATTTTCAAGCTATTTCACGTGCCACTTCGCTTTAACACTAACTGTAAGAGAAATTCATGTCTGTGTTGACAAACTCACAATTAACAGCTGATGGAAAACTCTAGCATAAAACTTCCACATCACTCCCTTAGCATATGAAAATAATGCCTATTACTCATATTGATTTAAGCCTTAACATTGAAAAAGTGAGTTTTTATTTAAAAAGAAAGAAAGAAAAAAAGTGGTGTTTGATTTAAACCAGAGTGTTTCTCAGTATGTCTGCAAAAGTTTTAAACTTGGGCGATAACCTGGCTGCTAATTTCAGAATGTCTTATTCTACTTTTATTTTTACACAAATATGATTAGTACATTTAAAATATTACTTTACTGCAAAATAGCTTTAAACTAAATTCATATTTAACAATTAAACGTCTGTGTGTGCCATGATGCCAAGAATCCATCTTTCTCTACTATTAACAAACTAGGCTATGCAAAGGTTTATAGATCATTAAAAAAGACATGTTATCCTATAGACCTGTCAAAAGGAGAAGTTTATGATCAACAGATGAATTTAGCAACTAAATAACACAAAGTAGGGATAGAGAATTGTGTGCAGTGAGACTGTTTCTCAGACAAAATTACTAAGTAGAATGCAAAGGATGATAGACAAACTCCTAAATAAAATCAGCAATAGATATCTTAGTTTAATTAAAAGAAAAAAAAAAAAAGATTTTTTTTTTTTAAGAATATGTCTAAAATGATAACTCCTGTTGCTCATACCAAACTGGAAGAAGAACTACAACTTCAAATACTCTTGCTTTGTGCAAGGAGTGACACCTCTCAAGCAGGTGTCCTCTAAAAGTTCTTGTTTGACTCAACATGTGCACTGTGTCTTGTAATGCATATGTTATTATTGATAAATAAAATAAAGAGGTGGAATGAAAGCTAGCAAACCAATGGTGATAAAAATGAAAAAAAAAAAAAAAAGGAAACAAAAGAAAGGCAGGGAGACACACTTGGCATATTTATTTTGCTATCATTTCCACTTTTACATGCTTACCTTGTGGTTTTACTAAGGCTTGGCCCTCTGGTTCTGGGTGACCCTTTTTTGATTTTCCTAGTAGCATTTGGGTTTCACCATTGACTGGTGTTTACTGGAACAGTCAGTATTCTGGATGTGTTGGATTTTAACAGTACATAGACTTGGACTACTAATTATTTTCCCTGTAGGCATGGGAAATGTCTTCAGAAAGTGTTTTTTTTCTCTGCATTTCCAGCAGTAAATAGAACGAACAGAACCCGTGTTACAGGCATGGTCAACTGCACTGGTGAGGCTTCAGAGAGATTACGGGCAAGTACATTCCCCAGCTTTATCCGACTGCTCATTGAGACTGGGGCATCTTCCAGGTCTTCTGTCTCATCTGGTTTCTCAGCTAGGAAAAAAGCTGAGGATTTCTGGGAACTGTTTCTCCTGTCATTGAGGTTTCCACCACTTTTTCTGAACTATTTTATTACAATCATAGTGTGTTTGAGATTATGTATGTTACAGTCAGTAATCTGTACGTCTGCACAATTACAAATCAGTATTGCATTAGTACCTTAATTTAGCTACATCTATTTCCGTAATTCCAACATACACGGGCATAGGCTAGAACATGATGAAGTTCCTGGAAATGGTTTGTATTTTACACTGACCAGTTTAATTTAGTCTCAAGCTTGACACGATATGCACAGGCCCCATGAGGAAGTGCTAAGAAAAATGTTGAAAGCACAAGTAAACCCTGGTTGTTGGTGGAGTTATTCTTACAGCTTTAAAGTAACTTAACTAAAGCTCTGGTTTTGATGCTAGCAAAACCTAATCAGGGTGTGCTTACCTGAAAAGATTCCTTCAATTGCAAGTGAAACCAGGAGAACACTTAGTGCACGAGAGAGCACAGCATCAACATCACTAAATACAGCAACAAAAAAATCAATAATTATAAATAATGAAAGTAATAGCCTTTAGTGTCAGCTCCCTGCCCACTTCCATAAACTTAAGGTTGATAATTTTAGCTGCCACTTCCTTCTTTCCCATCTCCTACACTGTACGCAAAGTTATATATCGTTTTTTATTAGTGGACCTCAGAAGTCTGCTACTACAATGACCTAAATACAGAACGGCAGTTAGAAAAGCTTTCCCTCCCCACTTAATGAAAGAGTTATTCTGAGGCTCTGCTATCTAACCCGGTGATATCGATTTCAGCTTCTTACATGTAAAGTAGGAAATTCTCTGTGGAGTTGATTTGTACTGGCTCTTTGTTGCCTTGAGGTGTCATAATAATTCAGCTAATAGCTGAATTTCACCAAGAAGTTGCTTCTTGGGATTTATTTATTTATTTATTTATTTATTAACAGGAAAGGGGTTTTACTGTTTTAGGGTTTCATCTTTTCAAAATTTTCACTCTTTTTGTTTTAATATTAATTTCCATTTGATTAAGAATTTCTGTACAGCTCTGGAGATACATCAGAGCATCATTTGAAAGACTGCCCAGTAGAAATCTTTTGCCAATATTTTTTGTCTATATATACATACTTTTTTTCTGTTTCCTAGTAGGCCTTAGCAGAGCACTCTTCCCCCTTTTTTATGAAATCTCTCATTTTTTCCTGGTCATCAGAAATGATAATAGTGAACTACTACAAAGCTTTCCTTGCTATCTGATCTTGTGGAATCTTAACATTCGATTGGCGTAAACTGAAATTGCTTTCAAAAGCTCTTAATTGGTTTGTCCTGGCTTAGCATATGACTTGTAGTATTTTTGGAGGCTTTGTTTGGTTGTTGCTTAATCCTTCCCTAACTATCTTGCTAATCTAGGCCACTTTAGATCAAGTGTTGCAAAAATGACACCATGACACTTGCTGATTCTGTGTTTGAGCAAAAAAACATCTGTGTGGCATCTCCAGGGGATCGCAACTCAGACACTTCAAAGGAAGGGTCTTTCAGTGATTTAACCTCTTGATTCTACTTAGGGTCTATAGATAGATGTGCATCCTCTCTAGCTCATGAGAAATGAAGCACAGTACTTCAAGGAGAAAAATCTATGATTTGTTCAGCCTCTGCCCCACCCCCCTCCCCCAATGAAGAATTTATCAGTTTCTGTGTTAATGCAGTTCTAGTTCAATGTGCTTACTTTTTGTCTTGTGATGGCCACCTTACCAAACTATCTCAAAATCCAGTAAATGAGAAAATAGATTTCTAATCTATTTCTATGTTCTTGCACAATAGCAAGCAGTTCTTTTAGGAACGCAGTTTCAGAAATATTTACCTCATTCCCCGGGGAAGTTGCAAGGTCTGCTGGGAATCTCTGAGAAGTGACACGCTGGGGGATTCCTTTTCTTCATGCTGGAGAATCCGAAGTTAGGGTGTGGATAATTTTGTAAGTGCTTTAGAACTAATTTTCCAGCTAGTTCCAAAGGTTAAGGACATTTGCCATTATCTTTTAGGGAGAATTTGTTAGAGCTAAGGTTGTAGTTCCTTCTGTGGTTTCTCTCTATATCAAGGTTAATGTTAAGGTTGTATTCCTAACAGAAGCTGAAAAACTGCAAAGTTTAATTTCTCCATCTACTGTAGAAAATTGCTCATCATTTTTTGATAGCAATTTAGACTTGCCAAGGTCACATCCTCCAGCTAAGCTAGGTTTAAACATATTTGGTCACCTATATTTAAGGTTGATAGCAAACAGTATTTTAAATTCAACAAGAATTTCTCGTTCAGGATCCGTATCAGGGCTGAAGCGAGGGCTGTGGCTGGTTCCTGGGAGATGGGAGAGGACCTGTGTTGATGGCTGTCTCCTGCAGGACCAGTGCCCTTGGCGAGGGATCCGAGGAGATGGGGCTGTTGGATAGGTGCTGTTTACAGAGGCAACTGTTCGCTATTAGTTAGATGTGGACTGCAGAGTTTGATGAGCTATGTCTAAAGGCAAGGCCGCCAGGCTGTGTTTAGTGATCACACATACAGTGGCACATGGCTTCTACTTACTCTTGTGGCTGGTGGGAGCTGCTTGAACAAGGTTTGTCTCAGTGATGGTCCATCATTATTTAAGTGAAATGAAAACGGAAATACCAACTGACAAATACAAGTTCCAGGCAGTTATAGGTATTGCTGTATTATATTTGCCATCCTTGGAGAAAAAAAGTGCACTATGTTACAGCATTATTTTATTGAAAGGCTTAATAGACTTTACTTTTCAAAAGCTTCATAGTAGTCTACCAGGCTGCAAATCATCAAGAAATATATTTGATGTTAGTCCAAACTGCACTTTTATAACTTGTTCTTTCCCTGGGAACATAGTTGAATGTAAAGTAAAATACCCAGTTGCTGGTAGGTTGATAGGATAACAGGGTTTTGTGATGGGAAGAGAACAGAAATGATCCTGAAGGCAACTTTGCCAAGTGTCTGGGGACAGTGCTGCTGCTTGGGGTGCAGTGTTAATGAGCTGTCAATAGTGGCAGGGAAATAGGCAGTCTCCTTCATTTAGCCATTGACTTGCAGGCTGCATCTGACCGGCAGCAAGAAATCAGATCGTACTGGAAGGAAAAGGGAGCACAAGGGCATAGCAAGGAGTTGTGATACCGTGAGATGCACTGAGTCGGCAAGTTTCCCCAGCAGCCTCCACTTGACATTAAAACTGCCACACCTTGATAGGCATCTGAGAGGGAAGTAAGTCCCAGAGAGGCTGTCTATGAACCCAGGCAGCATTATATGAGATGAGAAATATATAAAGACCAGCAGCAGAGATGCTGGGGGTCTATTTCCGTAATCAGATACAAACGAGGTAAGCAGGAATGGGACTGTCAAAAACACTGTTGTGATGACTGAAAATTAATATATTTACTATGTACAATAACATTTATGTATGTATGCCATCTTCAATGTTAATATTTTATTAAAAGTGCAGTATCCCTTTTTATGTGTTACACAGTTCAGCTGTGGAGGTTGGACTGTGCTGCGACAGCTAACGAGCTAATACCTTCTAATAGCCTTCTAACAACAGCTAATACCTTCTGCCTTACTGAAATTTGCTCCTAAGGTCGCACAGCCCTAGCAGAGCAGAGTCACTGCCACCCTCACGTAGGCAGTGACATGGTGCAGGGGATTACCCACCCTGGGGTCCTCCCAGTGATACCTGGACAAGTCAGCAGGACACGGCAGCAGCAGCAGGTGGGTGCCCACAGTGCCTTGTGCCTGAAAGGGCGGCGATACGAAGGGACTGACACGGCACCACACAGCAGACTGCCTTGCTGCTGGCGTTGTAGGACTCCTCTTAATGTGTTTCATTAGCTTTTAGCTTCACCTGTCATTAATTGCTGGTAGGAGACTTGCAGTCCACAGCTGTTTCATGCTGCCATTTGATCTAAAAGTTAATATCTCAAATGAATGCACAAGCGATTGTCTTCTTACCTGCAAGGAGCTAACATTTCAGCTCCCCATCGATGTCCAAGCCTCGTGTCAGTGACAGAAAATGCTGCATAGCCAGTCAAGTGTTTTACTACACTGTTAACAGGACGTGTTTCTAAACATTACTTACCTATAGCCTCTGACCAAGTAGTGAGGCATGCTGAAATACTTAACAAATATAATCAATCTATGTTTACACAATGCTTTTAATCTGAAAACCTGAAAGCCTATGTTGAGGCTAAGCACTCTCAGACAAACTGGCAACCGCAAGCTCCTCGTCCTGTTGTTCTAGACACTTTTACACCACCTGCCACGTGAAGCCATCAGCAGAGCAGCCAGCCTCACTCTTGGCACAATGGCATGCACGATGCAGGCAGCAGTGGTGAGGGCTGTTACGCTCACTTCAGCAGCAGGTGCCCAAGGCCACACTGCCCTTGCCTTCACACAGATACAGTGACCTGTCACGATGGGTGTTACCTGCACTTCTCGAGCCAGCTGAGGCATTTCAGGGACAGGACAAGGGGTGGTCCTCCACAAGCAGCAGCTGACATAGCAACACCTGTACTCTTTTTTTTATTATTATTATTTTTTTTTTTTTTTAACCTCTTGAACTCTGGCTAAGGCCAAGGCTACAGTCTGGTACACTTTGGTGCTGGTGTGCTTCTGTGTGCATGGCTACGGGGAGAAGTGATGGAAGCACTTGCACCGTTTACCTGTGCCTCAGAGCAGCCACAGCAAGGGATCAGGACAGGCTGATGCACCAAGGACACATTGACTTGCTCACCTCCTGCACTGTTGGAATTAGTTTTGCAGTTAATATACGCACTGATGTCAAATAAAATGAAACCGTTATGATGTTGTGAGTTGCCTGAGTGTTCTTTTGAATTTAATTATTTAAATGACCTACTATTGTTTCTAAATTAAATATTTAAGCTTGCTAAATGGCTGCCATCCCGGCTTAGTAGTTACTGTGTCATGATTCGTGCTGACAGCTGGAGTTGGTGCTGGTGTTGGGGGATCTCACCTCTTTGCTGTTTTCTCAGCACTGTACACACCTACATACCCCTGGTACTACACCCTAGTACAGCACAGGCCTCCAAGAGTCCAGACTGCCATCCCACACACACAAAATGGGGCATTAACCCCCCTTTAAGGACCACAGCTCTTCCTACCCCACAGCTAAGTGCAGGACGAGTGCGGTTTTTATGGAGCTACCGGCGAATCACCAGAGACATCTTGTGTGCCCGCTGCAGGCTTTCCGCAGGAGGTGAGATATCAGGCCTGCTCGTGGGACCAAATCCCTTCCTGTTGAACAGAAGAGTCAGACTTCAGTCAGGGAGAAAAAATAACCTGTCATTTGCATCATAAAAATTAATAATTTGTCCAGGTTACCTGAAGTTTCTCAGTCGGTGAGACTGTTTATTGAGATAGAAAAGGAAAGGCACTGAGGAAGGAGAGAATTAGCATTGCATTCTTTGTTTTTTTTGTGGATCTAGCTGTGCATTTTATGCATCTATCCATTACTGCATTTGTAGGTTTCCTTCCATATGTCATTTCAAAGTCCTAATGCAATAAGCCCACTCTGTACTCAAAAACAGGCTTAATTCAAAATGAAGGCATAATAAAATAAAATACCAATATATTTCCATCTGTCTGCTGAACAAAAAGGTCTGGGAATGTCAGATTCATCTTTGTTACAGGTCCTTTTGTTTAGGTGTTAATTAGCACGCAAAGTTTTTTGTTTTGTTTTATTTATTTATTTATTTATTTAAGACAGATGTTCAAGTTTGAGCTGTATATTTTCATCCTTTGGTTTTGCATGGACTTTGAAACATTTGAGGGCATGTGGAAGAAGCATAAAGATTTAAAACAGATATATATTTTTAAATATTAAGAATAGGAGGTGTCAGGTTTTTCTTTAATCTAACAGCAGAGATTATAATGGTCATTTAAATAATTCATAAAGCCTAAATAATTAGTCACTCCAGTTAATTTGCAAGCAGACAGACAAGGGATACATACTACATATGTAAGGTCAGAATTCAGTTTTAGGTGTTAAATAGCATGAATGCATTTATAAAATGTATCTATCTTTTAAGAGATCCACCTTGTGCTTTCAGGAGCACAGGCATCACACATTTATTCTCAGCTCTTACATCATCAAGCACTGAGTCTATCCAGGCAGAAGTTAATATTCAGTTTTAGCAACCCTAATATTTTTAAGCCCTTTAATTTGCTGGGTTTGTCACGGCTAGGATCTGAAGGCGCTCATTAGCCTGCACTCCTGCATTAGCACAGCACACCATGTACTGAGTCTCCAGCAGACAGCTGGGCATGGACTTAGGAACAGGGCAAATGTGCACCCACCCAGCTGGAATTTATATCGTAGCTAATTTCTGAGCCACAGGGGCAGGCAATTTCTTCATCCTTTCTGGATTTTTTTTCCCTCGGTGTCTTTATCTGGTATGCTTTTGATTTTCTGCAGCCATTTAACATTCATAACATCTTAAAGCAAAGCTTTTTTCTCAGCATAAAGTCACACTGACAGAATAAACACTTCATTTTGTTTGTTTTGGAACTAGCAGCCATCTGCTAATTTCCTTTGATCATATCTGATGATTGTATTACACGATAACTATGAGTGTTCCTGACACATGCCCTCGCCTGTTGAGCAGATCAACCTCTCCAGAATCTTACTTGGCCGTATTACACCTCGGAGTGCTTGGTCCTTCCAGGAGACATTGGCTGCTATCCTCCCCTTGGGATCACCTTTAGTTCTGCTATACCCTTACCTGAGATGGAGATGAGGGAGGCAGGCAGCACTGCACAAAGTAATCACAATGGAGGCAAAACACACATTTTTTTATTTAGTGCCTAATGATTCCTTTTGCACTCAGTATCTGGCCTATGAGCGCTAAAGCCTAGCTACTTCTTTTCTCTGATTTTTTTTGTTTGTTTGTTTGTTTTGTTGTTGTTTGTTTGTTTTTGTTTTTATTTGTTTTGTGTTTGTTTTTAATCTTTTTGGAATAATTTTCTGTTAGTCATTTAAGAGCCACTGAGTCTCAGAGGGTCTTTCTTCATATCAGGTCCCCTCTCCTTTAATAACCACATACAGTGTCATGAGAAAATGTCATCACCTCCCTGCTAAGCCAATTTTCCAGATCATTTATGACAGAGTATGCCTGCACTGGTCCCTGAAACCTTCCCCATGGCCTTCCATCTACTGTAAAAACTGACACGCTTATGTCATACTGAACCCTAGGCTTCAGGCTCTTACCTGGATAGTGCAAGACCTCAGACTGACACGAAGCCTGCCACTTTGTGGTGTCTGTTCCCAGGCCAGTGTTGGTGTGCCTTGCACACAGCACTCGGCCACACAGCCATCCCGGCCTGGGGTTCCTGACACAGGCAGGAGCAGGGCTTGGCGCAGAGGCCCTCCCGGGGTCCCTTCTAACCACGCTGCCCTGCGGGGCAGCATCATCTGTGTGCCCCATAACAGCTTCCAGTGTGACCATTTCAAGCACGGCATCTGATGATTTTTACACTCCCTACACCAAAATCTCGAGCCTCAAACGAGTGGTTCCTAGTGCAGGAATCTCTGTAACTGCTTGTGGCGTCACCAGAGTAATACTGTTGTTGTTGTTGTGAAAAGACGTCTGAACCAAAACCAGAAAGAAATACTGCTTGCAAGTAGTCTGAATTGATGCCTGTACAACATGGCATGCCGGAATCCTGTTGCCTACTTTCATATGACTCGTAGCACAGATACCTTTTTGCTGTCCCCCTGTGCAATATGCTTAAAAAGGCACGTAAAAACAAAGCAGGCTGTCTGCCATGCAGAGCCAACACTCAAAACTGGCCAGTTTTGAAACAATGAGGAACGTCCTTATTCACAGGAAGCTAAACTGTGTTTAGTTCAGCTCTAAGAAATACAGACGCATAAACGTGTCAAGTCTGTGTCTTCTTTGTAGTATTTGGATTGGTGAAATTGGTAGCATCCTCTGTTTGTATCAACACCTTATATCAGCAGGAGTTAATCAAAACAGAGTTGTTTTTTTTTTTCCGCAGAACTTGATGATTATGACAAAATAATGCTTTTTTTATTATTATTTTTCAGTTGAGCTGATATCTATTGCTCGGCATTGTTAGCACTGGGCATTTGATTTATATCAAAGTATTTTAAAAGTCACATACTATTATAGAAGGGATGATTCTCAGTAACACACTAGGATTGAGCCACTCCTCTAATTATAATAATTGTATTTAGAAAGGGTAAACAAGTTCCTCTCATAGGGAGGAATTTAATCTGTTCTGTTGTTAGTGATGTCTCTGGCATTTTTTTTTTTTATTTTTTTTTTTACCTAGCGAGTAGGTTAAAAAGTAAGACAGCATTCTCCCCAGGAGACAGATTCTCCCCAGGCTGAATATATATTTTAAAATGACTGCCGTCAGTGTGATGTGGTAATAGACCTTCATCCCTAATGCAAGTGCTGGCAGCAACTGAGGCATCATTTACTAGAATATATCTGAGGATGACTTTTTGTAGCTTTTTGTAGCAATCTGAGTTCAATTCAAACCATAATCAGCTAATCACTGGCAATTTTCAGATATGAGTCAAGCTAATTTCAAGACAATCAGCCTTAGATAGTTTCATTGAACAGCCCTGGAGATGATGTTTATGTTGATGTCCATTAGTATTCCAACTGACAGTAATGTGTGCTCTGCAAAAAGAAAACCAAAAAATAACAACAAAAACCCTCTCTAGCATGAACAACAACTAAAAGTCTGAAAGCCTGAAGTACAGAAAATGGAGGTTTATTTTTACCCGCTGGTGTTCCCTAGCAGGTGGTCAAACTCCAGGGCTGCATTTGTGTAAGGCGGCAGTGTGCTGTTTAGGATACATACCCTAATTTGAAAGTGTATATTAGCTGCTGTTCAACAGCGACTTTCAAAACATTTGCTCTATTCAGAAGTTGAGGAAACTAAAAAGACTGTCAGTATCTAGGCCATCCTGTGTGTTTGTTACTGTTTTCAAAACTTTTGATTCAAACCACTTGCACCTTTGCTGGCACACATCACTAAGGTTTGGAAATGAGCCTATCATGGCCCTTACTCTTTTTTTTTTTTTTTCTTCCTATTACTTGTTAAGTTTGTTTTCACAGCCTCTAGAGTTAGATATATGTAACACCCCATTTGCAGAGACATCTCCCAAACAAAATATGCTCCTTCCAAGCACATGGCCAAAGTGAGGCGTTGTGAGACTAAAACAGGCAACTTACCCATTTTATCTGCCTTCCTTTATGAAAACACTCAGTCAGTCAGCTTGGAATTGGATGGGTACCGTTTGATCCTGGTACTGCTGAATGCAAAGCGGTGCTTTCTGGCATCTATTTCAGAGGTTGGATACCCTGAGGCCTGGTTCTTGAAGCCCTGTGTGACTAAGTTATTGCAGTATTAACTTCACTGAGAAGTATTTGTTTCATTTTGGTGTTCTGGTTAGCAAATACAGCTTTGGAGCTCTTGCCATCACATCCTTGACCTTTTATATGTCATTAACACGAAACTGAAGTTTTGTTGCCTCTCCTGGCCTCTCCCGGGAGCTGAGGAGAGAGGAAGCATGCAGACCACTCAGTGCCTGAGGAGCACTGCCTCAGGCCTGCCTGTGCCAGAGGCCTCAGCTGTCACACCACGTGGTGGTGGTGGTGGTGCTGAGCCATGGAAGAGCATTTCTTACACATAGCTCCCAATGGTGACACACACAGGATCCTTTTACTAAAGCTACTGTTAATTAAACAAGTTAAAAAATAGCAAACCCCACAACATTTGCTAAATATGCAGATTAATAAATAGTTACTGCAAATCAGTCCCAACTTCCTGAGGACTGAGATGAATGCTAAGAGCTGTAACTTGTCCCCAGAGTACCTGCCAGTCTGACATCAAGTGCATCGAGTGCAACCGAGCTATGCCAGTCAGCAGACACTTGAACAGCTGTCTCCCATGTGGAGTCTGCATTAGGAGGGCAGGGACCTGCAGTCACATGCACACACCTTTGCTCTGCTTTTGTACTCTTTGTACAAGAGTAGTGGAACAACAGCCAGAACATTAAGACAGCTAAAATGGAATATGGATTAATAGAAAAGGAACAGGCTGCCATTTTATTAATCAGTACGCCTTCACTTGACTGTTGTGTTTTGCTTACTGCATCTCAAAAAGTCTGGATGGCAGAAACATTCTTCAGAGAATGGAGATAAATTGATTAGGATCATAGAAAAACTTCTATAAGGCAAGAAATTGAAATGGTGGTACCTGTTTACTGTCGATGTGATAAATCAGACTGAACAAGTTGCTTATAGACAAAGTAATTAATGGCATACTTGTGCTCAGCGAGTTGTTCTATAAAGAAAGAACAAAAGATGATTTGTTAGAAAACAGCAACTGTAAAGCTTATTCTGATTACATATATTATATATTACGCTACTATTATATACTACATAGTATAAACTACATAATATGGCATATTATATACCACACAAAATATACTTTATTAACTGTATGGAGCACACTATACTGTACTATGTTATATAGTAAGTACGCAGCATATAATATAATAAATATGTTTATATATTATATACAGTATAGACTATATATCAGATACTAAAAAATATGTATTAGAGAGTATATTATACATAATCTGTATCATCTAGATCATATAGTATATAATATGTAATGTAATTACATAATCTGTAATATATATAATCTATATAACTTTAATATAGTACACATAGTATTATATTTAATAGATATTATTTTCATATATATATATTCTCTATATAAATATATAGCCAAACAGATCCTTGATACGCTAACCATATAATTATATAGTTAGATGTATTTTACCAGACTACAGATGTTGACACTAATAAAATACATGTACTCAAACATATACATATAAACACAAATACAGCATGCTATTTATAATTCATGGGTATAGGTAAGCTATGTAGACATTATATATATAAACACATATAACTGTTAACAAGATCTATTGAGAAAAAGAGAGTTGTCATCATTGTCTGTCGGTATGCAGATTAATAATTATCTTGGATACAAAGCAATTTCTTGTACAAACAGGTCAGTCTATAATTGTCCCCTAGGGAGAAACATTGCCAGAATGATGGAGAATGACAAATTCCTCTGCACAGATTTAGCTGTGTGTCAGTCTGATATATAATTTAGATGGGCTTACAGTGCAAATGTCTTAAAGCAGGTACAAAAGAGTGCTACCAATAAGAGCCTTATTTCAGTATTTCCCAACACACCCTGCTCACATACAATTGCTGCACTGTTTATTCATGACACAGAGGAACAAAACCGTAGCGGGGGGGGGGGGGGGGGGGGGGGCACACAGGGAGGTGCATGCACTCCACAAGGCAAGGAAACTGCAGGAGTGACAAGTAAGCCATCACAGTGGGGTCAGGAAAAGTGGCTGTAGACCTGGCTTAGCCGCAGCTTGTCTTTGACGTTCCACCCATATTTATGAGTTCTTCTCATTAGATGATCCATTGGTACATGTTTTTCCTTAAGTGAGGACCCATCACTTGCAGAATCTAAAAGCTTGAAAAGCCATCAAAAAGTAATGAGCAGGAATGAGAAACATTCCCCTCACCCAGTGCTCACCAGTTCAGGTGCAGCAGCTGATCCCAAAAGGCACTCCTCTCTGATGGGGACTGTGCCAACGTGAGCATGCCAGACAGCGGATTTAAAACACCTTTCCATGCAGATTTTGCACAGCAAAAGCCAGCGGCATAAATATTAATGGAAAGCAAATACAAAAGGTATTTTTGTAAAATGAATACATTTTAAAAGGGTTGTAAAATATTCATGGGAAGTGTTTCTAGCAGGAACCTAGAATAGGGGCCCAGGTCTGGAAGTTACAACACATTTCTCCAGCGTTGAGCACCCAGTTGCAGTGAGAGCTCAGATCCCCCAGGCCAAGGCAGGCCTCAGGGACTTCAAGCGACTGGAGTAGCGCCAATACAGGACTAATGCTGAGGACCTGGGCCATCAGGACTGAGCTGAGACATGCAAGTGGGCTTTCCACTTATAGTGAAGTAGCTTTTTCGAAGTCTGTGTAGCTCACTTGTTGACATGAGGACCCTCTGCTTTGCAGGATCGCTCAGCACCAGCACTGGAAGCAGTCCGGTCCCACTGCCCTCTGAAACAGCATTGCAACCACAGCTAAATGGTAGCTCAGCTCCTCTCAGCTTTATCTTTTAGCAGGATTAAATTTTACTGAGCCTTGTTTAAGATGAGCAATGGCTTTATCTCCAGAGCTGGTTATTGAGCAGAAGGTGCTCAATCCAAAGGTGAGGTATTGGTTATCAATTTATTGCCTCCTTACCCTCTGATTTCCTCGAAAAAAAAGATGAAATTGTGGGTGTGTGTTTCTATGCATAATACAAACAAATACTTCCAGATGTATCAGTGCCATTTTCAAATGATGCTTTCAAGTCATGGCAACAGCAGAGGTCACAGAGATCTTCTCCTTTCTCAGGCTGATATGTGAGTACCTCAGCTAAATGTGCATGCAATGCATGGGCAACAGATGTGGAAGGCTGTGAAGAAAAATGAAACAAAGAAACAAAGAAAAATGCACAATCCCAAACTAATGTGCAGGGCACAGCTGATAAGCAAGAGACATAGGACTGGGAGATGTAAATGGAAATGAAAGCAAAGGCCCATGCCTGCAGTGCAGCCTGGCTGCTGGAGCTCTGCAGGGAGGGATGGGACAGGTGCCCCAGCCTCCCCCTTGCTCTCAGCTTGCTTTCCAGGGGGCAGCCCCAGGCACGAGCCCAATCCCACCACTACACGCTGGCTGTGTGGCTTATGTGCAGATGAGAACCTGAGTGCACAGTCAGACATACCTGTACCTGCAGTGCCACCTGAGATCCTAACTCCAAGTCCTCTCTCTTAATTAACGATATCACAAAGCATCCTGGTGATGCATCCTGCTGAAAGACACAGGCCTGGAACAGTCTTCTTGTTCATTAAATTATTCATGTGCCAGATGGCCACCCAAACACCTGAGCTGGTACCAGGGGAAGTCTACAGCAAACTTCAGTCATCCCCAGGCAAAAGCCTCCACTTGGAGTCCTTCCGGGGTGGCTGGGAAAGGGGCACCCAGAGACACACTTGTCTCTGAAGTGCTCTTGTTAGCACCCACTCATCTACTGCCATATGGCGCCTTATGTCGAGATAAGCTGTAAACAAAATTGCACGAGTCTAAATAACATTTAAGAAAAAAAAATACAGTATCAGCCCAGCTGTTTATCAGTACAAGTTACAGTTGTAATTATTCCTACCTTTTTTCATCATTACAATTCTAGCTTTCAAGTTTTCAAGCTTCTTTGTGCCTTATGTCTACAAACACATTGCTAAACAGCTGCAACACTTAATAGTTCAGAACAGAAGATGGAGAGATAAGACGGTGAAAGTAGTTATGGTTACGAGCATTATTCAAATCACAGTTCAAAGAAAACCTTTTCTTTTGGGGAAGACTTGTCCTGTGCAGCAGGGCATGTAGGTACCACTTCTAGATAAAAGCTAATCACCTTCAACATTGGTTTAGCAATTGGCTGACAAATTATCAACTGCTTCATGTACCATCATCATTTCTACTGTTTCCTATCACATATGCACTAAGAACACCATTATCTTTTCTGTTTTCAGTAATTCTTTCCATTTGTAGAATTAGCCGAACACAGTAAGGGACAAAAATGTAATCACTGCAACCATGTATTAAACCTGCGTTTATAAAGCATTAAAAAAGAACAATCACAACAAAAACTGGAGCCAAAACACTGAAGTTAGTTGGCAGTGATTTTCTCTCTCCGTCTCTCTCTTTCTCTCAACCATAAGCTGCTGCTGGAAGCATGCTCTTTACTTTTTCTTGCAAGTCACATACATCTTGTCTCTTGCTTGCAATGACTGTATAGTATAGTGTCAATCAGCTACGATGAGATTCATTTAGTTGCATGTAATGATGTTTGGCCAAGTGAAATTGTACAGTTAATTATGACCAGATGTGTTTCAATATAGCCTTTCAACCTTTGAATTGCCCAGTATGCTCTCTCTCACATTTTGACTTTATCTCCTTAATTGTCTCACTAACTAATCACAGGCAACTACCTCTAATGTAACCATAATGAGGGAGATACACTGAACGCTAGACCGTGGCTTTGCGTAGCAATTTCAGAAGCCTGAGAGACCAGATTTCAAAAGGGCTGGCTTGCGGTTCCGAGTTCCTCTGGTGAGTGCAACGTCACTGCTGCCTTCCAGCCAGCACAGCAGTCACAGCTGCATTGAAATGAGCAGGGCGTTTTCTCCTACAGGCAGCGGGATGGAGACAGGCTACGAAGCTGGATGATCCTCGATTTACTGTGCTTATGAGGGAGCTGGTAACCACAAATGAAAGCTGGGTGAAAACAAGGCAGAGGAAGAGCTTTGGTCACAGCGTGTGTGTTCGTTTTTCTTAATTTTTGTTTGTTTCTTCTTACTTTATTTTGTTTTTCTTTTTTGGTAGAGCACCTAGGACACATGGAGTGGAAAGACCCTTTGAAGAACAGAGGAGCAGCTGGGCTACTGAGAGCTTTTGCCTGTCAATGAAATTAAGTTCTTGCCTTTTTCTTTATACAGTTCCCAAATACCTGTTTTCTAAACTGATGTTTCCTCAAGTAATAAAAAATCCCACTGGAAAATAAAAAGGTAAAACTTCTACTGTTTATCCTGCATTCCTCACTGAGTAGATTAAAGGTATGACAAAATATCTTATCCAAGAGCTTATTGTGATGATTTATTTAATAAAGCTATATAAAAAAATGATATTCCAACACCAAATTTTATGCACAAGAGATGATTTATAAAGACTATGTTTTGTGTATTAAGAATAATGAAATAAATGCTATAAAACTTTGTAATTCCTTCAAAGTACACTGATGGCCAATCCCCAGTCCACCACTGGTGCAGTGTCATCCCTTCATTCTGTGTGCCATTCTGTGTGTCCCACTGGATGGGATTACTAAACTAAAAATATAGTGGACATATTTTTCATCTCCATATCAACAAGGATGTAAGAATGAAAAGTAGTCATGAAGATCCCCTTTCTCAGAGAAGACTTTAAGTGATGAAGTTATAACACATTTTTGAAGTGTGTTGAACCAAAAGGCCTGGGACAGCAAGGTTTGAACTGAAGAGGTGGAAAAAGAGTGGGAGCAGGGGTGCGGAATGATGGTGTCAATTAAACCTCGTGTTAGGGATGAAAAATGACATCACCTGCACATTGCTGACACCCACACTCCACTCAGGGCTGAGAAGTACAGCAAATTTGAACTTGGTGAAGTGAGAACGTCAAGAGTAGATTTAAAGGGATGGATGGCTTTGTCAAATATTCTATTTTAGATGGGGAAAATAAAGATAAAAATAAAACATTTTGGCTGTGTTGTATGTTTGATGCTCATCCAAAATGATTTTGCCTGGATCCTGAAATAGTAAGCTGCTTTCCTTAGATGTGATCATTCTTCCCACCCTTTTCTTCATTCTTTCTTTCTTTCCCTCCCACAATATCAAGCTCTTAAAGAAAAACAACAACAAAAGGCTTTGAATGAGTACCTCCTCTTCAAAAAGCTTTTATAAACGGGAGAATTAGAGGTGCTCAGAGAAATGAAGGGCTTGGCAAGTCTTAGGAAGACTGATTGGCATTTATTTTATTTTGTATTTATTTTACTTTGTCATGTAACCCATCAAATGATCTCAGATTTGTGCCGTGGACATATCTTCAGTAAAAGACAATGATATTTCTTGAGAGGGTAAGAATAGATCTCCCTTGAAAGCACACAGTTATCGGCTACGTGAAGCTAACACACGGATTTTAGAAAGCAATTAGTAGGCCAACAAGCAGGGTGTCCATGGCTTGCCTTTCTATTTTTTGGACAACAAAGCCACATTCAACAGAGAATGGGAAATTATTTTTTTTTTCCCTGAAAAATCTAATATCCTATTAAAATACCTATGATGTTGTAGTTCATATGAAGTGCTTGGACACTTTTGTCTTGGGAAGAGAGCTAACACTATGCCTTACAGCATGTAGACAGTGCTCTCTTCACTTTTATTAGTTGTCTCTGTCATCAAGTGCCCAAAAGATGGAGGTAGATGCTGCTCTAGGTTTTATATTGTGACCATTTACAGAAAAAAAACTGTCAGTATACATGTACACAGACATTAGCTAGGTGTCACCACTGTGCTCTCAGACATTGCCTGACAGGATATTTTACTTTAAGCCCTAAAGAACAAACAGCAGCATTTAGGGTCCTGGGTGAGTAAATGTGCCTACACCCTTAATATGGGGCTTAGCAACATTTGGGAATCACTGGGTGAGCACAGGCAGGAGAGGGGCACTGCTTATCAGCAGAGTGATATAACTTTACAAGTAAGGCACAGCTAACCTTAAAAAGTGATGAACTGTGCAGGTGATGAGGCCCAGGATCCTGCCCCGTGGACGCCAGGCCTTTTCCATCTGTGCACTCACTGCCAGGTGGGAGCAGGGAGAGCCTGATGTAGCCACACAAACACCTGGTAAGTCCAGCCTCAATTTTAATAAGAAGAAAACAAGATAATAATAATAGTTACAGAGAGTACCTAGTTTGTTCCAGCAGTGGAACTTCCAGTTGTGGCTTTTTATCTATTTGTTTATTTATTTATTCATTTTCTGCAAATGTCCAATGTCATCAAATGACCAATGTCATAAATCTTTGTATAAAACAGGATTAATTTTATATGGATAATTTGGACAAAAAGAACCCATTTATTTTTGTTTGTTTGCTTGTTTGTTTTTAACCTCAGGGCATTTACTTTGCTGAACTGCAAGGTTGCCCATTTCGTCTGGCCACAATTAACACAGGCACAATTAGCAAGCAGCATTCTCAGTCCCTGCCTACCACTAGCTTCAAAGATGGTTCCTTGGCAATTCTCTGAGAGAAAGGCTATTCTTTATTTCTGGGTGTAACTATGAAGAGATTTGACTAACTAACTCTCTGCCTCAAACTGCTAAACCCAACCCACACAAACGTATTTCGCTGTAAGTGCCCCCACTTTCCTCACTCTCTCCCACTTTTCTCTTGCTTTCCCATTATCCACCTCCCCAGCAATAATAGGCAGTAAGTTTGTTTGCTTTTTTCCTGTCATAGTGAATGTCTACTTTTAAATGCCACCTTGTTTAAAGATAAGAAAAATGAAAAGAAAAATAGCCACAGAACAAACTAATCTCCCTTTCCAAATATAAAATAAAAGCCATCTTATTTTTAGGCTTTGCAGCAGCTCATGTGTCATTTTCATGATTTCTTTCGATGACTGAAAGGCAGTGAGAGGAGGCGAGAAAAAAACTTTTTTTTTGTTCCCCTTAGAAATACATATTCAGAGCTTTCCCTAACCTGATTTCTCCTACATTAAATCATCCATAGACCAAGCTACAATGAAGCCCCAATTACCTGATGTTTTTGTCAGCTTTCAGTAAACTGCATCGTGGTGATTAGCCTAATATAATGGCACCAGCAACATGATGCACGTAGGCTGTAATATATATATATATTTTTTTTGCATTAGAAATCTACCTCCAGTACCCAGCAGCAAACTAAGAGAAGCTGGGCTTCAACGTATGGTGAGAGCAGGCTGCAGAGTAGGGCTTTTGGGTTAGAAACCAACCGTGCCATTACCCTGAGGGTGAAGGGGATGAACGAGAGCAGGAATCCATTTTGTACAGCCGTGGTCCCATCTGGTGTCCTGGGTAGGTCATGCAGGGCCTAATGCCAGCTCCTTGGGATCAACAGGAAACATCCCAGTAACCTGAAGGACAGCAGAACAGGCCATTAGCTCTCAACTTCTTGGGACCTTTATGAATACAATTAATATTATTTTACTTCTTTTTTCAATACCTCCCAGCAGGCAGATACCAACACAAGATAAGCTTTCAGCCTTCAGCTCTCAAGACTTAATTCCCCAAGATGATTAATAATCCCTTTATAGCATCGCAACATTTATGGCAGCTATCACCGTAGTGAACACAGGCAGCAATTCATTCTGATTTCAGTACATTTCTTCATATGAGGTTTTGTTAGCCAATATATTACAATAGTGGAAACATCTAATTGGGTTACATGATTATAAAAAAATATTCTGTGTATTAAATATATGCCTTTTGTTTTAAACTGCCTGAAAAAAAAAATAAAGTTTAGTTCATACAACTATAACTGGTTTGTATCAAAAAGCTCTTCCAGTGTGTAAATATAATCATCTGCTGACTTTCTCTAAACATATTGCTACCCCAGGAGAAAAACATGTGAATACATCCAATAAATGTTCTTGAAATCCTTTCTTCTTTCCTCTCAACCATTGCAAAGAGAGCATATTATTCAGAAACGCTTTTATCTGGTGTATGTGATACTGCTCTTATTTGTCCCTTGGGACCTTTGGTTGCAGATGAGCAGCTCCAAGCATAAGGACTGGGAGCAGATGCAAACAGCAAGGCTGTGCCGTGCCAGGGGTTGGTTACCGCACCCCTGCACATTGCTCGAGACCTGGCACCGTGTGCCATAGCAGAGGTGTTGCTTTGACCCCATTGCTGTGTCTAAGTCTTCCCTGTTAGCCTGAGCATTACACCTATGTGCTTCCCTGGGCCATTAGCTGTACTAGTCAGTGTCTAAACCATAATGCCAGATCCTGCTTCTGCCTTAGCCCCAACCCTCAAGAGTCCGCCCTGATCTATCCCCGGCTTCTTGCTTGTTTGTTGTCCCAGCTTACTGTCCCTGCACAGCACCAGTCCCTCCGTGCTCGATGTACAGCACCTTCCTTCATCATCCCGTCCTTAAAAATAAAACTTCCTATTTCTGCCAAAGAGTGCTAATCTGTCTAGTTGAGGAGCTGCAATAAATCCTTCCCCTTTCAGCATGCAGCTATCAATTAGTGCTGGTGCCTAATCTGAATGTTTGAAAGTCTGATAGATCTATTAATAGCAAAACATCAGGCATCTAATTTCCAGATACTCTAAAATTTAATTCCAAGTCTGTTTGACTATCCTGGATCTCTTTTTAAAATTATCATGCATATGTTTCTGCTAAACTGTGTTTCTTTATCCTGATGTTATCGTGCTCAGTACAGATATGTTCAATAAGCAGTCTGGATAAAAGGGAGAATGTGGTCATACTTCCCATTTGGCTGCAGACAGTGCTCATAAGAGCACTTTGCAAGATCCAAACAGATTGAGCAAAATGTCACTCTACTAAAATAAATAAATAAATAAATAGAAATCTCCTGAGGAAAAAACTCTCCTGAGTCTTCTGTGGGACTCTTGCACATGCACGGCACTTAGATGGCACACTCACTTCAAAGAGCCCTAACTCAGGCAGTCTGCACAGAGATGTAAGGGGTTATTATTTATCTCTTGCACAGGTACGTAGTGTGAAACTGAAGTTAGTTCCTAATGAAAGCACATGCAGGGAGCAGTGAATGCCATCCTCGCATTCATCTGGCTGTATTATTTCTTTTATTCAAGAATATGTATCTGAGAATAGCTGCCCATACTATGCAAAATACGGAGTCTTTTCTCTCTTTTGCAATTACACATTCGTGATTCCCTACCAGTCCTTTCTTCACATTGTGAAGAAGATACGTTTCTTTCTTCTGAGACAAAGAAAATAGGCCACTGGACAGATGGTGAGAGGCACATAGTGTACCCAATAATAAAGTAACCGCCCCCTTTAGAAGACTTCAGGTGCAACATAAAAGTGTCTCTCAGGCTTTGTTTGTTTGTTTGTTTGTTTTCTTCTAATATTCATTATTAATCTATTGTTTTATGAAAGTCTCATCATAGTTGTTATGAATTCCAGGTTGCACACACTATAATGTTAATGGGAACAGTGCAGAACACACAAACATGTTGTTTGCACAATTGTAACACATTCTATATGTGGTATTTTTTATCTCGTTATAGTAAATATTTCAATATTCAATATGGCTTGCATTAAAAACAAACAACAAAACAGCACCGTGCTGGTAGATATTGTACATCGTAACATTAAAAAAAAAAAAAAAAAAAAAAAAAAAAAAGCTTACATTCACCTTATTAGTAAAAACGTGTTTCTAAGGCTAAAATAAAGATTAAAACGGATATCTGAAAAAAAAATAAAAAAAAATACGTTAAAAGTGAGAATTGCTGAGAGTGAACATATCATTTTGTGAATTCCTACATTTATTCATCCCTGCATGATCAGATTTACTCCCTCATCACACGCTGGATGTGTTCCTCAGTGGTGAGCTGTTCTGGCTGTAATGCCATAGAAGCTGATAAAGATAAATAGTGATAAAGAAGAAGCCAAGATGGAAAAGCTATGAAGGATGAGGTATTATTTCCAAAGTGGGGACCTGACATTTAAAGATAACTATACTCAATACAGATCAATAAAAAAATAAATTAGATTTGATTCAGGTTCTGAAATGGATCTATGGGCCTCTGGTGTTACTTACCCAGCTCCCGTGTCTTGCAGAGGAAGCTGAATTGGGCTGTTTATCCAAGAGAGAAGCTCTGAGACAAACAGAGGGCAGCGGCTCTCTATTGCCAAGAAGTAGCACATGGAAAACATGCTCACCAGACCTTCTGGGAAAGCAGAAACCCAGAAAAAGTGTAGTGTGTGTGGGACCAAGCTTCTGTGCAAACCACAGTGTGGAGCCAGCTCCTCCAGGACAAGGTCTTTGTGAGCCAAGAACCAGCTCTGTGCCAAGACTAAACCTTCACAAAAAGACAATAAAAGTCCTGTGCTGTAACGCTGAAAATCCAGACTGCTCTCTTTTATTGTATAAATGTGATTTTTCTCAAAGAGTATATGCAGAAATTACACACCCATGAAATAGGCGGGTATGTTTTATTAATCCTGAAACTTCTCCATGCTTAGCTCTCAGGTAGACATAATATAGACATAATAGCTTATTTCTCTGATCAAATACGGTAACACAGAATTTAAGGAACAAAAACCACGCTTCTTGGACAATAAATCACACCTTGATAAACCCCCTACCCACGCCAAGAATTCATCCAGATTTCTAGCTGTCTAAACAAACAGACTAAATGGATTTATTCTTCCTGAACTCAGTTTAACATTCTGGTATTTAGCCATTTTTCAAATAAAGCACCTCTGTCTACCATAATTAAAGCACAATAATTTCAGACTCAGATGTATATAAGAAAGAGCCTAAAGGTCAGTCTCCATAATCATTTTGCCTTAAGGTATATATAGAAAATACTGTACATTTATTTTATGGAGCCTGAAAGAATAGCATCTATATTTAGGTCTCACATATATTAAAATGTGAAAAGAGAGAAGACTGGTATTATTTATTTAAAGAGTCAAAGATAGAATTCTAAAGTTGTTCCAAGATAGATTTTCAGACTTGGATGATTTTAGGGCTGTTAATGCCACACACTGTGCTGTTATTGTTTTAAAGAGAAAAGTCTGTGATATAATTATTAGCAAAGGGAGACTCTTAACTGTGTTGTCTGCATCAAAATTCTGACAAGACAGCAGAGTGGCAATATTCTCCAGAAAAGTAATCTTTATAAATTTTATCTGTTCCTCCACCCTGGACTTGCATTTCTGTCATGCAGTTGACATTCTCTTGATATAGAAGGATGAAAAGTCAAAACAGCAGCTCTTAAAAACAGAACTTTTTTATAGTTTCAAACAAAGTCAACATTTAGTTTGGCGTAACATAAGAACTTTCAATGAGAAGTTTCACAAGCAAACTTTTGTCCCCAAATAAGCCAGAGATCTGGTGTATTATTAGTACCTACAGAAGCATCTTCAGGGCAGGAGTACTTAATTCCTGCTTTCTCGGTTTCATGACACCTTGACTAGGAGAGTAATTTTTAGTCATTGGAGTGTTTTTAATAAGAAACACAAAAAGCAGCATTACTGTGAGAAAAATAAATTGTTTGAAAAACACATCTTGCTATCATACTATTGCTGCAGGGATACCACATTTAAAACTAAGTCTTTATATAAGCTCTGTTCTTCCAATTCATGGGACATTTGTATTCACAAGTCCTAAAGAATATTATTTACTCCTCCCATATAATTTGAGTTGAAAATTGCAAAGAAAAACTTCTAATCAAAAGGATGGAACAAAAAAGTTTAGTAAAAAACAGGAAAGAAAAAAAAAAAAAAAAAAAAAAACAGAGAAAATAAAATATTTCAGCTGAATTATCAGTGAAACATTTTTTTACTTTTTTTTTCCTCAAAGTTTTATGTAAAGAAGCTGTACTGATTTTCTCTCCAAAGAACAGTGGTAGACATTTGATCCTGATATTGATTATATTCAAATTTTCCAGATTCTCTAAAAAATATCAGCTGTATAATTTGACTTCAACTAACTTAATTGCACCCTTAGAAACATCCATTTTGATCAATTTGTGTTGGATTTTACCACCTCAATTTTTATCCTTCTCAACTGGCAGTAGTAGATAATGGAGTCCAGAAAGACTAGGGTCTCTTTTTGAAACCTTAACAACCAATTCTTCATCTATAAGAGGAAAATATGCTCACAGTACGGATTACTCCTTGTTTGTTTTCCAGCATGAAGATGCAAATATAGATGCCTTTGACAAGAAATAGAAACTGAATTGGACACTACTTGCAGTGCTTTGATTCCTTTGACCCTTATTCTTCAGTACGGGCCCCTCTAGTATACTTTGGTACACTGCAGTGTAAGATATAGTACAGTGTACTTTGCATGGTCTGCTGGTAGGCACTGCCAACTAAACTATGATCTGTTTGCTCCTCAGAGACTCAAGCATGCAATTAATTGATTTACATGGATTTAATTGTATAGCTAATTGTCAACACAATGTTTTGTTTGTGGCATTCTATTCATGCAATTTTCTTCACAGTTCAGGTTTTGTTTTTGTGCTTTATCTTTTGAGCCACTCCGTAGCTTGGTTGCAAATTAATTCAAGCTTGGCAGCATAATGTATGGTTGCCGCCGTGTATTAGAAAGTGCCCACCACCAGAAAGTGAATGAACATGGAGACTACAGGAATCACCTTGCAGATGCCAACAAAAATCAGGAATTTCATTTTGGGCATGCCAGAAGACCAGCAGTTTAGTCAGATAACCTCACTAGAGCTGGAGGCATGGAGGTGCCTGGAAAGATGGCTTTTTTCCATAAGTTGGAAAGCGAGCAAAGTTTTACTAGAGTTAAAGATAAGCTAGCAATGCAGGTAAGGATTATTAACAAGCAACTTTTTTGTCTTTTATAATTAAACTGTCTTTCTTCAGGCTAACAGAAGCCAGATCCTGTGAGCTATTTAGACATTTGACAGAAGTTTTGAGGGCAAATTATACATCTAGTCTCATGGTTTTCCATGAGGGTGAGACAATCCATCCTTTATACTGGTGGTGTTTATTTAGCTTGACAAAAATATTTATGTCTATTTTTAGAATGGCCTTCTAACACGTCTAGCATATCTTTCGGTTGCTCTGTTTCACATATTGAAGAGCAATAGCAAAATCACCCCACTGCTGCACAGTGTATCTGATGATAGAGGAGTTAAACTGACATTTTCTGGGAGCATTAAATACACCCACATGCACATATGTAGACATACATACAAGTTATTAATATAAATAAGAACAAAGGTAACAGCTGATATGACCTACAGTCACATTATGTATGGGTTTGCCTTGCTGCATATCCAATAGCTCATTTGTACTCTTTAGCAAAATAATCTCTTGACAGAGGAGTGCTGATAAAACATTGAAGAAGATGTAACAGAAAAATCTTTAGCTTTGCAAGCAGTTACAATTTTGCTATTGTATAAAGATAGGATTTTTAAAAAAATAGCCTAGAAGAAAAGAAATCGTTATGATCTTGATACATGTCATTTAAAATTCACCTGATTCTCTCCCTCCCCCCCAACCCTGCTTTCCCTCATAAATCAAAAGTGAATACACAGATCACAGGGATGAGGAGCAGGTGGTAAAACAGCCTAAAAATTTCTTTTCTATACTTCAGGGGAGAACTAATTTCCTGTTGAAAAGAATGGGTCATTTTTACTGCTAGTTTAGCCACATGGCTCCCAGGTACCAATTTTGTAAAGTATTATACATTTTCACTGTGGGTCATTTGTTTCCTCTGCAGGTTTCCTTGAGACTTACAGAACTGATACACATAGATTTCTCCGTCTGTGCTTCTGAGCATATAATGATGATTGGACAGGTTATCTTTCCTTTAATCTGTACAATAAGTGACAGAGAATGCAGAAATTTTGTCTATATGTCATATAGAGCAACCTTCTTATGACAGTGCCTGAACAAGACGCTGGTGTTGATACCCTATAAATTGCCCATTTTCCATGCTCCTTTAGGCCAGCTGTAACTGCTAAAACCAATACCACCAGGCACGGATGTTGTCTTAGAAAGAGATGTACATAGCTGGAGATTTTCTGCAGAGAAGCTGATGCTTGAATTTGAGAAATAGGAGCTTTGTGCCTGAACAGAAAGTATATTTTCCCTTGTTAGCCTGAATACTACATAAAACCACTAGTTCTTGGAGATCTGTTCAGGGTATCTATGGCACAGGTGCCCCAGATCTCTAACCCTAGGAACCTCGCGTTTGAAACTTAAATGCTCTCAAGTACAACAAGTCATATATTCCTGAGCACCGAGAGACAGGACATGGATGCCACCACGTTACGGGTGCCACTGAGACCCCAGACAAATCAGTGACATGAGAGCCCTTGTGCTATAGCCACAGAGGTCCCTGGGGTTAGCCCAAACTAGGAATCTCAGATGGGTTAAAAGCTGTCAATTTATCTACCTTTCTATGTATACATATATATGAGTAAGCATGAGTGTACATAGAGCTGGGAGGGAGGTGGCTGCTACATAGGCTGAGACAATTGCTGAGCTTTTGCCAAGTACCAGGGCTGTGCAATCCTGGTACTGAGGACAGGGCCAAAGAAGTACAAAATCCCTGGTCACAGGAAGGGAGACAGCAAGTGCTTAATCGTCGGACGTGGGAAGGAAAAACAAAACAAAATGAGAGACAGCAAAGGAAAGCAGTGCAAGGCTGTGTGACTATTCTGTTTCCATGACCAGAGCGTTCAATCACACAGCACGTGGAAAATTAAATAATATTCAATACACTGAGTGCACTGAATAGGAATTCATACTGACGAATTCAAAGGTATCAGACACGGTATGTCACCATGTAAGGAAATGTATTTGAGCTACACGAAGGCTGATACCTTATGTTTTTTAATAAAGGTAAGGATAGATTACAAACCCTTGATTTCAGCCCAAGCTTGCATTAGATGGAAGGTATTTCATTTAAAGTACTGAGTAATTTGCCTTTTTGGAAGTTACAATAGAATAACGTGAAAAGCATTGAATACCAAACACTATGCAATGGTAAGATGTTAAACTGTCACATCTGTAAGAAAAGGCCATTGAACCTCTAAGAAATAGGTCACTAGAGCTAAATGGACCAAGGCAAGAAAAGCAAAAATGCCCATGTGGTACCAGTCGCACCTGAAGAGTACACTGAATATTTGTTTATTTAATTATGGTTATTTGAAGGGTTTAAATACTTCCACCAGGAGTCCTTGATTCCTAGGAAAGCTTTTCAGAAGGGAAAAAAGTATTTGATGCATACATTGCTCCCTCTCAACCACATGGACAGCAATCAAGCCAGGGGTAACTGTGTCTACATCTGTGGGTTAAAGCAAACCTTTGCGGAGTTGCCGACTCAAGACCTGTCTCATCTGCAGCTGCTTGCTTCTGGCAGAGCTCCTCAGCCTTCAGGAGAGGCCTCAGCCACCTTCCCCATGCTCTAGCCCTGGAGGCCAGCTGGCCCGGGCACATGACGGGTAATGAGGCTCCCTCCTTATCTAAGAGCAAGCTGCAAGGAGGGATGCTGCATAGGTCCAGCTGCAGAGGACAGGCAGGAAGCTGGAAGGAGCCCACTGCAGAGCACCCTCCATTGAAACAGTAGACACATCAGACAAGCAAGGATCTGCATCAGGAATCCAGGTAGCAGCCCATGGAAGTTAACAGAAATTTCTTTTAAAAGGCTCCAGGAAGTTCAGATCCTCCCGCTAGCACCGGGGTAAAGGCAGGGAGGATGCAGGTTACAGGAACAGTGCGACATGGTTGCTCACTGAAGCGCACTGGTCCCTTGAGGCTCAAAGTGTTTTGAGACATTTGGTATGAGCTGTCTGAGACACACAGAGCTTACAGGCCCAGCTCCCTCTTTAGACAACTGTTGTGGTGGTGTGGTTTGGTTGTTAGTGTTGTTCTGTTTTAATATTGCATATGCTTCAATTTCTATGGCCAGTGTTGATTGCATAACTTCTTAAGAGAGCTTTTGAATACTGCAGAGAAATACATCCCAGGAGCAGCTTTCAGAAAGCAGTTTAAAAGTCTTCATCTATCTCCCTGGCCCTGGCATCCTCCCACCACGGAGCTTTCCAAACACAGATCTGTGCATTTTTGCAGTGCCTCAGAAGAGGCATGTCAGCCTCGAGGGTGGGTTTCACAGTGCTGAGGAGGCCGTACAGCAGATGCAGGGAACTAAATCAAGCCGGTTGATCCCTGTACAGTGTCATAACTGTAAAATCCTCCACGAGGAGCAGTTTGGAAAGTGGCTGTATTTGTGCATTCATCATGCATGCTATGACAAATGACAGTTTTATGGTTAAATGCACTTGAATGGAAGGTTAAGGTTCATCTCCCTTCTCTGCCCTAGACTTCATATATCACCTCAGGTAAAACTAAGAGCCAGATAATACCTTAAACAACAAATTTACTTTCCTTCACCTTGTATTTCTAACTCAGGTGTTAACAGCACTTCTTCCCAAACCTGCCTCTTTACTTTACACACGTGCCTGGAGGTTTGCTCGGGGCTTGGAGCAACGGGAAGCCTGCAGTCAGGCAGGGAGCCTGAAAAAGACAGCAAAAGCAAAACCAACAGCACTTAAGGCAGGTAATAAATTAGCCTGGTCCTGGCTCCAGTGAGAGATAGCGCTGTGCTGCCCCTTTCTGCTGCTGTGCACTTCTCCTGAGGCAGCTCCTGCTGCCAGCTGCCACGAGGAGCCAGGCCCCAGCACTTTCCCCAGCTGTACCAGGAGCACAGCACATCCACTGGGCCACTGGCAGCTCTGGGGCACCTGTGCTAGGCAGAAAGTGGACAGATTCTGTCCTCATTTCTCTATGTGAACTTCAAAATGCATGTAAATCTGTGAGGAACGAAGTACACATATTCTTTGTGTAAAACCAGGAACTTGTAGTAGCCAACAAGTGTATTAAGGATGAATTATCTGATGCCCAGGTAGAAATGTATTCTCTCCAAACCAGATTTCAAAAAGATGGCACTGCCTCTGGAGGAAAGGCAGCAAGAAAACTGGAAACTGATCTAAAGGCCACCACACAGATTGAGTGAAATCAGCGGTCTGGAAATCAGGGCAAGATGATAAACTCCGTGGAAGAAAGACGTGGGACTGCACTGCTGGCTGGGCAGGCAGACCCCTACATGGCCAGCTGCCAGGACTCAAGCAGGCAAAGGGCAACCTTGCAGGGGCCCGCTCCGAGTCCTGCAGCCCCTGGGAGCACACCAATGAAGCGCATTTAGATTTATTTTTGACTCGAATCTGCCATAAAAAACAAACAAACAAACAAACAAGTATTTTATACCGCCCAGAAAAGGCAGACCGGCATAGGTTAAATGCAAGAGGAATGGTGGGGAATGGTGACATTTCTAATAGCTACTCATTTCTCTATGGATAAAATCATTTCTGAATTTAAGTGTGCGGGTGTTCTCCAGCACAGTGAAAGATAAGACAGATAGTGGATGATGATTACACTGAGCCTAGGCTCCAGTAACATGATTGTGGGCATGATGGAAGCTATATAATACAGAGATATTGCACATGATTTATAGGCTGTGAAAAAGAGAAGGGCTTCAGTGTATGTGTTGTTGTTGTGGTTTCTTTTTTTTTTTTCTTTCAAAATTTTAGCTTTGTGCACTAAAAGAGAGGACGTATTTAACCGCCAGGTTGGTATACTTTAACCAGATAACGTTGTGCCTTGAAAGGACCATGCCATCCTTGTCTATTTAGGTGTACTGAAACTATGCTTTATTCCTTGTAGCTCCCATCCCAGAGTGGTGTTGTAGAGGCGTTGTACGTCCATTCGGCATGCACAACTCTCAGCTTTTTCTGCTTTACTGTTAATAATTAACTTAGTGCCTTATTTCTCCACATTAGTAATAACAGTTACACTTTGGCATATTTAATAGGAATCAGAAGGGGACAAAACCCACACTCATAAGGAAAACACAGCAGCATTTGCAGCTAAACAGTACACAACACAAGGAGAATAATAGAAGATATGTGAGTATAATACAGACAAAAGAAACAATCTTGGCATTGATAACCTATGACATAAGCAGCTGTAGGGGACGACAGAGTCCTGAGTCAGTATCTCCGATATTTTTTTCTCTGTTGAAGTACCTTAGTGGAATAAAAATCTCTTGGGTGCCTCATACTCCTCCCCAGCATGTGATGATGTTTCTCCTTTTGCCTGCATATTCCATTTTCTCTTTTTCTTTATTTTCTACGTCTATTTTTAACCTCTTATGGATTTGATGATTTTATGGGTCTTTTCCAACCTAAATGATTCTATGATTTATCTCCTTCTTGTATATTTATTTTCATGCTGGCAATTCTTTTTCCCTTCCCAAATGCATTTGCCCCTCCCCCCCTCCCCCCCATGCTTCTTCGGAGGTGCTGGAGATGTAGAAAGTCCTGGTAAGAAAGAAAAACAAAAGCCGAAGACATCAGGAATAGCTGGCTGAAATCTCAGCCTTTCACCCTCTCCATATCAGAGAGGTTGCTTCTTTGGGAGTGCCCTGGGGCAAGAGAGCACACAGTGAGATGGGGGAAGGATGCGAGGAATCCTCACTAAGGTCAAGGCCTAGATCTGAGAGCTTTTCACAGACATAATTTGTGAACTACTTGGGAGTGGGCTCCTGCAAAAAAAGAGTCTCTAGTAAAAAAAAAAGTGGGCTCCTGGTAAAAAGAGTCCCAGGTTAGGAATTTGGAGCATTTGGAACATTTTTCAGACATCCCTCTCTTCAGGCTAATTACTCCACATTTGTCATCCAGAGATGAAGGTCACTTGATGCATTGAGCTATCACCAGGGATTTGGGGGCTTGAAGTGACAATTGCTCTGTTACGAATATTAGCTGCAATTCTTCCCAATTATCCTAAGAAATGTTAAGCCCCCAGAGAGCCTTAAAGAAATAAAACTCTTCAAATTTGTGGGGGACTCAATCATTCAGGAGTTCTGACAGGCATCACTGGGAACCAGCCATTGTCCTGTGCAGCTCCCGTGATCCACGATTAATCAGCCAGAGCTCACCCAGAGAATGGGCCAAGCCCCTAGAAAACCCCTACAACACAGAAACTGACAACAAGCAAATTCCCCTTCAGCTTTTCAGCTCATCAATGCTTCTGAGGCTTTAAGAGGTATCCCACTTTAATAAAAATGCAAAGCTATTAATAGAGATCTCCATAAGAAAATTGTTTGTACCAATTCAGTTTCCTAATCCAACAGCTTTAGTAGAGTCTTGAGTAGGACAGGTATAGTTTGGTCAATTTAAGTCATGTATTTTTCAGAACAGAAACGATGCAAAGTGTAAAAACACATTTGTCCATTACAGCAGGTAAAACAGCAGAAAAAAAAAAAAAAAATAATATCTCATTGATCCTTGAGGTCTTTGGAATTCTCCAAAGACCTCAAGGCCATTCCTATTGCCAGAGCCAAGCCAGGAAGCCAGGATGTTTCACAGTGAGACTGGGACTCTGCATCTGTGCAGATAGCTGCTGATAGGTGTAAAAACAAAAACTGGTGTCCTCAAGGTGGACCTCAGACCAGGACACACCTGTATCATCACCCACTGGATGCTGTCAGCTCTGTGGTGACATGCTGCTACAGCAGTGGATGAAGAACTAAATACTTGACTTAATCTGCACTGAAGTGGTTAATTTGGTGGGGGGAATTTTACTGAATTACTCAAAGCAATTTGACTGGAAATTAATAGGACTGTTTTTGACAGGCTGAGGTTAATGGCTTTTTTTTTTTGATTTTGATTTTATAAAATCACCATAATTTAGTAATACTTACCTAAGTTACCATAAAACATAGATACTGATAGCAAAAATTACAGACAGCTGGGTACAGGATGAAACAAACTGCCAAAACCCATGCTCTTAGGAAAACACAAATGCCAAATTGAGTATGTTAGGCTAACCATTTAAATGATCTACTAATAGAGGTACTTTAGACCAAAGTCCTGGTTAATTGTACACTGTGTGAGCATGCAGAGGAAAACATCTGCTGAAAGGTGGACAGCCTGAGCCCAGCAGACATCCAGGGAATGAGCAGCTTGGACACGCATTTCTTCCATACTTATTTCACACATTCCTCATAGTTTTCAATGAAAACTTTACTAGAGTACATTACTTAGGCACGACTGATTTTTCTCCCGGTGAATTAGTAAGGGACAACCACAGATAAGCATCTAGAGCAAGATGAGCAAAGGCTCTGAGGTTTTGTTGGACAAAGAAACAGCACTGAGGCACTAGGTAACTTTAAAAGATTTTGGTTTCGGATGAAGCTGGCTATGGCAAGCATGGCTCCTGCCACCAAAAATGACATATTTCCCTAGGCCAGTGTTTCCCACAAGCAGCACTGGAGCAACCTTTGGTGCTTTCTTCGCACAGACCATTCACTCCCTGCGATGCTGAGACTGGCAATGTGAGTGTAGGGGAGGGGACACTGGAAAAGACAGCCTGGATAACCTCAAAATGAGGTAAAGGTGGCAGTTTATCTGCAATAGGAGCAGTGGCATGGGGCAGATCCTTCTCTCATTTATATTCTCCTCAGTTTTTGCCTTTCAGCCCATATTAGAGACACGAAACAGCCTTTCTCTGCTCTGTAAGATTAAGGATCTTCTCCTTTCCTGGCAGCTCTCTCCTTAAAGAGGGTTTCCAGCACTACTTGCTCTCCCTTTCCCATCTCCCCGTGGGTGCACCCTCTGCCCCCGATGCGCAGCCTCCTCTGCTCTGGGCACCCTGAGCCCAGCCTCCCCAAGGTAAGCATCAGGTGTGCCTTTACACTCCTCATTGCCTGCTTAGCCACAGAGAAAACAGGGCAACTACAGAAAATCAATACAGTTTTAAAGAAAATCTGATTAATAAGAAGGTGGTGCTAGATTTTTCATGGGTACGACTGTCTTGATGGCCACTGTCTCATGATTAGTTTTAATATTTCTAATTGGTTTCTGTAATACTCAGAGCGAGAGGCAGTTTTAACCTGAAGGCTTGTACCACTGCCTCATGTTTGCAGCTGTGTATGAAAAGAGATGATTCAGAAAATGTTCTTTGTGTCAAAGTTATTATTTAGAGGTAGATTTCATCTGGAAGCGTTTGCTTTTGTTTGCTCCTTCATTTCTTTGAATATTGGCTACTCCATTAAATGTAATACCGACAGGTTTTAAATAGCGATTCCTCTTTGTGAATTTTATTTAATGACTGTTTCAATGTATGTTTGTTCAATGCATATAAATCTTCCCTTTCCACAAGCAGAATCAAAAGTAAAGGAAGAAAATCCTTTTTCAAGGTTTGAGAGCTTTGTTTCAAAAACATACAGTATGTGGCCAAGAAACCAGTATCAAAGAAATATGAACAAAATTGTTATATGACATGCATCAAAAGATTTCAACAGTTGCTCTGAAAAGCAAAATAACTGAACATGACTGTCACACAGAAAGAATTACGACACTGTAACTTCCACACAAGATGCAATTTCCAAGGATCCTTGACTCTTCTTGCCATGTGTAAATGTTTTATACCTTTTCCCTTATTTTCATGTAGCTATTACAATCTCCATCTGTTGCTGTTTACATCTAATATGTAAAAAATGAATAGATATTATGGGATATTTGAGATTTTGTACATGCAAAAGTTCGATTTGGATCTTGGCTAGGAGAATGCCCTCATGGGAGGGTTAACTGGTGGGCAATCACCAGCAGAGGCAGCATTTCATCATGCATTTGTTTCAAAGAAAGAGAAGGAAAAAAAGATTAGATTTATAGCCTTGGGAAGCTTTATGTATTCCTTTAGGGGAGGAAAGAAAGAAAGAAAGAATAAGAAAAGGCAAAGAAGAAAGGAAAGTTAATAGATAAAAGTGCTTCATACCGACACCTACATCAATTACCAATGTAGGAAGCCATTCTAATATTCTCCTTCATACAAATAATTCCACAGACCTCAGTAGAGTGAGTCACTCAAATTATTTTTATGAAGAAGCTCATACTACAAGCACCTTAGACTAGGAGCCTTATGAGTCTAGGTCTCCAGAGGACTTTTGACAGATTTACAACAGAGAGAAGGTTGTGCTTATTGACTTGGAGAATAAAAAAATACATATTTATGTTGCTGCATAAACATTAATAAACATATGATCAACTGCAGCTCTAGATCTATGCCATGTGGAGGATTCCTAGTGTGCAGTATTACAAGAAAACCAGCAGCAATATCTACATTTAGGGATGTTTGATATTTCCTATCATATTATTCAGGGCTCATAGTATGGCTGAACTACTTCAAGATGAAGTTTTCCTCTTATAGACTAAAATAAGGAAAAAAAATCTGATAAATTTAAGGTTAAAAAAAAAGAATATTATTCCTCACAATTACTTTTCCTTTTTTTTTTTTTTTTTTTTTTTTTTTAAATAACCACTTTAATCAAGAAATGTGAAATGCTTCATGATTTTGTAGAGGAATAGAAATAGAGTCTTGTGTCTAGGCTTCCACGTGGGAAGAGATCATCTACTTGCTGTCAAACTAACACATGTGAGCAACACTCAGTTCACACGTGTCAAGAAGCTCTGGGCACTGTTATGAGTTAAATGTATTCTGCTGCGAGCGAAGCATTCACAGCATTTGATTTACGGGGTTTTCCTGGCACTGAGTGAAGGAAGTGCCCAGGAGGAAGAGCATCTCCTCCTCTTCCTGTGTGGAGATGGATGGAAAGGTAAGCCAGGGGAGTTAATGTCAGGAAAGGCATCAAACTAACAATGCAGTGGATTGATCCTCCTCCAGCCAGTGGAAAATAATAAAATATAGTAGAGGCACTAGACTGAAAGGAAAGACCTGGTGACCTGGCAGAAAGGCATAGAGGGGGTTGGACAAGAAGAGTGAAGCTAGAGAAAACTCACTGACATTACAGCTTGAAACTGTACATATGCTTTATACCGCAATAAGCATATCACCAAACATTTGCTTTGAGGCCAAAGCAAAATAACATCTCCAAAAACTTTTGCCCTATAATGGGATCTGTTTAAAGTGTTCATAAAATAATGCTGAAAATGCTTGAAGTTTCTTTGTTACCAAATTGAAGCTTAGGGAGCTAGAGTCATAGCCTATTAAAATTCTGTTTAGCATGCACATTTTAACAAAGATGTTTCAATAAAAGGGGGTTCCATATAATTATCTAATGACTTGCTATGTCAGTCATGATAGGTCCCAGGTCTGTGACTCTCTCACGAGAGTTAAAAAGAAGATAAATATACAAGTTCTTACCTGCTGCCCTTCCAATTTGAGCTGAAAGCAGTAAATAGTCTTACGGACATCTCTGATGTGATTTGCATTGCTGAGAAAACAAATCCTGTAGAGAGAAAAAAGTAGGCAAAAAGACGTGCTATTTTCTTTTCATTGAATGAAAAACGTTCTTCCACGACGTTTGAGAATGTAATTTGCTATGTTTTCAATTTAATTGCATTCCTCAGTTTTTCCACTCCCAAATATTTTCGTCCTTAGGGCTAAAAAGGTTTACAAGTCTACAGATGTTGGAGTTTCATACCTAAGTATTATTTGATCGAGCAGCAGTAGGACAATGGGATACTTTTCCCATGCCATAACTTATATCTATCCCGGATCCCTCTCTATGGGGATGCTCTCCAGCATCTCATCACCCAGTCTGTACGTATAGCCAGGATTGCCCCATCCCAGGTGCAGGACCCAGCTGAAGATGCTGAAGAGCAGCCCTGCAGAGAGGGATCTGGGGGTTGTGGTTGACAGCAAGTTGAATATGAGCCAGCAGCGTGCCCTGGCAGCCAGGAGGGCCAACCGTATCCTGGGGTGCATCAAACACGGCATTGCTAGTCAGTCGAGGGAGGTGATTGTCCCGCTTTACTGCGCACCCTCACCTTGAGCATTGTGTGCAGTTCTGGGCACCACAGTACAAAAAGGATGTAAAACTGTTGGAGAGTGTCCAGAGGAGGGTGGTGAAGATGGTGAACAGCCTAGAGGGGAAGGTGTATGAGGAGCGGCTGAGGGCACTGGGCCTGTTCAGCCAGCTGGTTAACCCAAGGGCAGTGCAGGGCGATCCAGCATACTTGAGGGCTGCAAGGAGCAACACCCGCATGGTCTACTGCGGTATGACAGCTCCATCCGTCACATCCCATTACTCTGTCACTGCCTAGAGGTGCCAGTTGCAACCAAGGCAGTAAAAGAGGAGGCTGTGTCAGCTAGGCCTCTGCATAACTGCTGGTAGCAGCACAGAGGCTCTTTCCTCACAGTGGGAAAAGATTTCCATATGTGATCAAGGTATTTTCTGAGGAAAAAAAAAGAGTTTTGCTGGCAAGAGCTACCAGATACGAGCACTGGTCCCAAGACCAACCCTTACAGACCTGCCAATAGGTAGATTAATAGTAAGGACTGGAGAACAGCTTAGTTATCCAGATTTCTTTTCACATCTTTTTCCACACTAGCCATCAAGGACCTGTTTCAAAAGAATTCCCTCTTTTCACACATAAATAAGGTTCAGATGTTCAGCTGCTCTGCACCTCCCAGTCCCTGCTACAGCTGCTCAAGAGACCTTGCATGATGATCAGGAAGCTCAGGAATAAGAAGCACTGAACATAGTCACAGTGAGGCTCTCCTCCTCCAAGGGGGATTCATGGTGGTAGAAGCTCAGTGCAGGACATCCAAAGATGTCTCTGCTGAAATCTAAACCAGCCTTAATTACTGTTACATTGCAATACCACAACAATTGAAAACAAGTAACAGATAAAGTATTATAAGTACAAAGAAGAGTAAGCGGAAACAGTGACAATAGAAAGGTAGAACATATGGGACTATTCAACCAAAAATTGTATGAAAACTGCGCCCACAAAACCTTTGAAAAATTTGCAAAACAGACCAGAAAATATATTATTTGCTTTGTTTACCAAACAAGAGTTCTCCAGGTACTGGGATTTTTTTCCCCTTTCATAAAAAGCACATTAAAAGGGAAGCTCATTGTCATCGTGCTGTTGCAACATTTGCACTAATAGGGCTGTCTATCTTTTCAAAGAATTGCTTCTTTGAAGGAAGCTACAGTAAATTGTTTAGGGAATTTACCATTGAGTGGTTCCCTCAAGAGCTGCATCTCTCTTTCGCTGATTAATAATGAAGCATTAATGAAAGTGTTTCCATGTCTCCATGCTCCCACCAATTAAATGTGGTGCAGAAAAGAAATCCAGCCTTTGGAAATTGTTATTTGTCTTACTTGCAAGACAAGCAGTAGTGAGAGTAATTCTTTACTGGGAATATTGGTAAAACAAGGCCTGCATTTAGGGGATTCAGACTGGGAAAGATGGATTCTTAAGCTGACATTTAAGAATCACTGACTCTCAAATACCACATCAGTAATCAAGAAATCAACAGTGTTTAGAAGAAATGTAATTAGCTCAGCATGCTCCGCTTGAAACCAGCACTGTAGTTATCAGCTGCAACAAATGCCAAAATGGAGAATTTGTTTTCCATTGAAATGCATTACATTTTACTTTATTAAAGGCATGAGAGTTTGAGACATTAATATTTCTGAGAAACTGCTGGAGCTAGCTTAGATCAGGGTGGATTTTTCTCCATTAGCTGAGCAAATTCTGGGAAAGCAATCTGTCTTTCTTTCGCTTGGTCTGTGCTAAATGTATTGCCATGACATCGTGCAAGACAACTGGGGAGAATGTGTGGTAGGTTATTAATATGTTTTCATTTCATTTGTGTACAGAAGTTACTGAGATCATGTTTTATATGTAATTATACTACGCACTATCTGAATTGACCTTCTTATTCTGGAATTAAGCGCGGAGGATGTCAAGTCAACAGCCCCTGAAAGCCAGTGCTTCTGGACACAGATGGTAGAGCTTATGTGTAGAGAGAGGAGTAATTCCATGCACGGCAGTAAATATTTACTCAAATCCAGTCAACATTGGTAGTGCTTTAATTTGACAGCTGCTTTGAAACTTATTTGAGTATATGGTGGTCTCAGATCACTGCAGAGTTGAAAGCTGCCACCCTTCCTGGCTTCCTCGGTAAAGAAGATACGGATTAAATCCTAAATATGTTTGGGAAATGAACTGTACTATATACTCAGAGCTGACTGCTCCAATATATAATGGGAGATGACAATTAGCTTCTGCTGTACATCTTTCTCCAAGCAAAAAGAGGCCTTAAGTTCTTAGCTGTCTATCACTTTAGCACTTTTCACAACTATCTTCAGTGCACTCCAATTTTTGGAGCGAGCTGGAGCATGAAATCACACTTCCTTGATTTGCTCGGTGCCAGCACTACGCTTTTCTCAGTGCGGAATAGGAGGAAGTGACCCCCTTTGTGCCCTCAGCACTCCCCACTGCGAAGGCTCTGTCCCTGCGAAAGCCAGGCACGGTGACCCAGGGGAAGCAAGGCACCCATCGGTTCTTGACAGAGCCCCCTTCAGCCAACAGGCTCTTAGCCCCCCCGACAGTGTAAGAAGTCTTTTGAGAAGAAATTCATAAGGCCACAGACTGACAAAGAGCTTTCTGGTATAGGCAGGAAAAAAGGTGAAGCGGAAAAGTACTGGGTGGGAGAAGAGTGATGGAGAGACAAAATGTGCGTTTTAAGGGGAGGACCGAAGGGACAGAAGTTACAGGGTCACCGTGTTCTTAGACTGTGAGCCAGGCTCCTAGGTGCCGTGGTCAGATAAATACTAATGCAATAGTTTTAAAACACTGCTCTGAAATGTCACCTTCATCTCCATTGATCTCCATTACTATACAGGTCTTTCACTGTCACTTGTGACAAAAGGCATTAGTCAAGAAAAAGCTCTAAATAAACTCCAGGAAGACAAGCAAGCTCTTCTCTCTTAGCCATACACAATAACTTTCAGAGAAAAGCCTAAGAAAGTAGGACATTAAAAAAAAAAAAAAAAAAAAAAAAAAAAGCATCTAGTACTGAAACTGAAAATTGAAATGTTCTATTCTAAAACTGTCAGGCTAATCAAAAATATTTATTTATTTATTTATTTTGTTGTTTTTTTTTCTTTTTATCCTCTAGGAAGGATGTTTTTGTCTGGATCAGGAAATAGCCCAGTGAAACACTTTTAAGATTGACTTTAATCTCCACATTACACCAGGGTAACCGTACCCAGGTCCATACTGTACGGCTGAAATTTACCCAAGATGTCCCAAGGCTGGAGTTACACTTTAACCCTTGAACCATGCTAAGAAAGAATCAGTGGCTGGAAGCCTGCTGCTACACAGGTGCCTCCACCTGCCTGTTTGGAGGACACGTCCGCTGTCACCCCGTACGGAAACACTCAAGCACCCTGTGCCCTCGCACCTCTCCTGGTGCATGATCAGACCTTCACCTGGTGTGCAACCAGAACAACATGTTCTTCTGCGTCCTGGTGGACACACTCTGGTTAACATTTTAGTCACGCCACACCACAATTTCAGGACATATCAAGCAAAAGACTTGGTCTTATCAGAACAGTCGCCTAACGAAGCAATAAAACAGGGTGATTTAGCTAACAACGTGAAAAGCTGGATGCAGGGATTCCTATGATCAGTTTGGACAGGCACAGCCACAAAGGGAAAAAAAAGAAAAAAAAAACAGTTTTGGAGACGCTCTTGTCATCGCTTAACGTACGTGTGATGGGCGGAGTGCGGTGGCTCTGCTTAAACCACTAACACATCCACGAACTGCTGCCGCATCCGCTTGTCAGAGCTCAGATATTTCAGAAGCTGTCACTGAAGAGGAGTCTCTAGGGGAACGATGTTTCTCTCTTCTTCTCTTAAATTGTAAACTGAAGGCAGACAAAGGTGGCAGTAAATCCCCTTGACGGCTGCCCAGTCAGAGGGATACCTCAGCGGCAGGGCATGCTAAGGCAGAGCTTGATGCAATCTTTTCCATACCACAGCCCCAAAACAACTTTTCTCTGCTGACACATCCCTCGTAGCAGAAGAAATCAAGGCAGAAAGGAGACGGGATAAGGGAGGGTGTGCATGTGCTGGTTCCACATCACCCAATGTGATGCAAAGGGAAAGCTCCAAGATCCCTACAAGTCACCCCGTGACCTGCAGATTTTTATAGTTATTTCTTATGCCCTTATACTCTCCAGCATAAATGTTAAACTAAAGCTCCTGGTCCTTGTTTTCCATAAATATTGCAGTGGAGAATTAGCTGAATTTAATTACAGTTATCATGAAAGAGCAAGCATTAATCAGATGCCAGTAGCAGCTGTATTTTGCTCTTTTGAAAGCAAGAAACTATTTAAAAACTATTTCATTAAAAGCAGAAAACTGTTTTAGAAACAAAGCAAAAAGCATTCCATTTATAGAGTGGCATTATCTCAGTGCACACAAACACCCTCAAAATAATAACACAAAGCCCCTCTTAATAGCATGCTGTTGTAGTAAGAGCCTCTTATGGAGACAAAATCTAGAGAGATATTCGTCTGAACTGTACTCTGGATCTAAAAGAGAGAGAGGAATGGAGAGCAATCTAAACAAAATGTGTCAGTTTTCTCATCTATTTCAGCTGCTGACATGCACTTTCAGTGGAGATGCCCATCTAATTACAGCATCATAAAGTTCTTTACATGAGCATAAATGGCTCTAATTCACACATCAGTTCCTCTTTTGCACTGCAAGGGACATGTCAGTGCAAAGAGGATCAAGCCCTTCATAGATAAAAAACAGTTTGCTTTTGACATTCTCAGCCCATTTGCTTTCAAATTTCCCTCTTCCCCATGCAAGGAGGGATCTGCCTGGGATCGGAGGTGGGAGTGCAGGAGGTTCCCACCTGCAGGCCCCCAAGGAGGGTGGGCAGAACCGGGAGGGTGCCTCAGGGTGCGGGGGGACACATCCTGAGGATGCAGGTGATCACACCCAGGGCATTTTGCTGCCTGGTTCCTGCCAGAGCTTTGGGATCTGCACCGGTAAGATTTGCCCCTCGGGCTCTGGTGTGCATGAAACTACAAATGCATCCAACCACTGAAGGAATTCAGATTTAGGCACTAAAAATTTAGGTGCCACAATCTACACAGCGTGTGGACAATCTGTTCTTCATCTTTGCTCCCATGGATTTTTGTTTAGAACCGGTTTTTACTTTCCAGAAGCTGATGGTATCATCTTTTGCAAGCACCTCCTCTAAGCTAAGATTAAACAACTGCTACTTGTGATTAGACAATTCAATACAACAGTTTGGTGGGAAGGGAAATAAAAAAGTCACCAAGTCCAACTGCCTGACCACTCTGGGGCTCACCAGAAGTTACTGAGGGCAGTGTCCAAATGCCCCTTGAGCACTGGCAGGCATGAGGCACCAGCCACCTTGCTGGGCAGCCTGCTCCAGCCTTTGGCCACCCTCATGGGAAAGCAATGTCCCCTCCTGCCCAGCCTGAGCTCCCCGGGTGCAGCTCAGGGAGTTGCAGCGAGCAGGAACACACATTTACCAAGCAGTCGTGCAGCTCTCTGTGCATCTCAGTGTGAACTGCAAGGGCTCCTCCCTGAGAGTGCAAACAGCAGCCAGCACACAAGCCAAGAAGACTTCTTGTCCTACACACGTCTGAGATAGTCTCGTAGGTCAACTGGTCTGCAGGCTGCTGGGACTGACCACAGGACTTGCAGAAGTATTTTAACAACTACTTTATTTCCCTCAAAGTTGAAATGTGCTATAAAACGTGTCAAGGCAGGATTGGAATGCTTTACAGACATGCAGTTTGGGGCAGGAGGCCAAGGTAAGATATGGCTTTGCATAACTCTTCAGCTGTAAAACAGTTTACACAGACTGCTTTTTTAACGCTGGTGATTCTAACTCTCCTCCTGCCTCTGAAACCACTTCTGCTGCTTTCTGGGGCTTCTCATGAGAAGCACTCAAGTTATAACATATTTCATAAGTGTAGAGATATTAAAACTTGAAGCATAAAGTCTCTCCCTATCCCAGATTAAGAAGTTCCCTGTGATTTTTCACTACAGTGACACAGAAATAAGAATTCTCATCAAAGTCAGGCAAATAACTCAGATGGAGCAATATAAGCAATATATACTCAGAATATATATATATATATATATTTTTTTTTTTTTTCAGATTTAAAATTGCCCATTAGGAGATTGTCCAATATATTTGTTCCTCCAGGCCACACACTTGCATTAATAGTTTCCACTCTCCAGCTCCTGACACACTGCAGTGAGCACTTTTCACTAGGTATTGCCTCCCTGTTTTGACAAATGAGCCCACCTCTTAAAGATAAGCCTGAGACACAGCCCTGTCTTTCCAAAAGGCACTTATTAGCTTCCACTCAGATTTTCTAAAGAGTCCTGAGCACCACTGACACTTGCCCAGGACGTATGTGGGTTTGATGAGCAGCCGAAAGGACATGCAAACACAAACAGATTTATCATTTTCTTCCAGCCCAACAATCACACAGAGCTTGCTGTAAAAATGTTGTCAGACATGAACTCCACTACGTAACCTTACAGCCATTAGCTGCTGTGATACCTTGCTGTTTTTGCTGCAGCACTCCCTAAGCAGCAGACAGAGGGGAGCAGCCAACCACCAGCACTGACCAGGTGCTGGGAGCAGTTCCCAGCTTCCTTCTGGTGGGTGCTGGCACCCCACGGAGCCTGGGAGTGTGCTGCTGATGGGTCACTGCTACACAGGGAGAGGGAAACATCCCGAAAGTCTCTAACTTCAAAAAGAAGGAAAACTTATATTTACACATCGACTGCTGCCTCCACGCTGTATCCACTTTCTCTGCACCACCAGCAGCCCCACAGTTGCCTGCATCCAAGTCATGGCACAGTCTTCAACCAGAGCCCAGGTCCAAAGTCTTCAGAGCCTGAAAAGTTGATGCAAGTGCAATGGTGAGGGGGAGAACGTTAAATGCGGGCTACCCAAAAATACACCTGCCTTCTGATGCAAGTCTCACTGCCTCCTGTTCTTCTTGGATGACTCCCCATGAAAATTCTCACAAGTAAGGGCTTCGTTAGGAAAAGACAAACCACAATTGTCATTGCAGAAAAGCTAATTGCCTGATTATCTTTAAAGTAACCCCTCTATTTTTCTAAAAATAGTGCCTATGTCTTAGAGAACCTCATTTTAAAATATCCCATGTTAGGTAAATAGATAGAAGAGGTTGTTGAATGGGTGAGTGCTGACAGGTTAAAACATTAAAATAAAAATCAAGCTTTGGTTTTGGAGCCTGCTGTGCACTGGAAACATTAACCTACTTTGAGTAAAGTTTGCTAACTGAGCAGAAGAGAAAACAAGCAGGGCGTGCTGAAGAGAGCTGTGTGCAGCTCCTCTGTCTCGTGCCTTTAGAGCTACAGGGACTAAACACTAGGAGAAAAACTCAACCAAAAATCTGGCTGCCATCCAAAAGCTTAGAGCCTTTGAAAGAGCCCCATGGTGAAAATGAAACTACATAACATTTTGATTTTTTCCCATCTGTTTGAGAAAACAGAAAAGTCTGGTTTTAATTGTAATTAGTGGTCAGAAATTCAGGATTTTTTGTTGTTGTTGTTGTTGTTTTCCCAAGTGAATTTTGGCACTGGGGACTGTAAAAACCTGCCTCAGGTTGTTCGCAGGGGTTCAGATATCAGCTTGTGCCTATGACAAGATACCAACAATTTTTCCTTTTAGAAACATGCGATTCCTGCTAAGAGCAGCACTGCCAACATTTCCATTTTTCTGCAGATTAATGACGCTTCCTGGGTCAAAGAAGGGATAAATAAGTATGGACCCCTGAAACATGCTGAATGTTTTTGTTGTGACAAAAGACAAACAAAGCACTGTAAATTGGAAAACAGCTTTCAAGTAAAATTGCTTTCCTTTATGAATTATTTTTTTACAACTCTGCAATAAATGCTTCAAAAAAGGACTTTCCTACTGAGCATAAAGAAAACTTATATCCCTCTTTAACACAAATACACTGACTTTTCACATTTATGCTCATTATTGTATGCCCTCCGTTACTGGAATAGATCTTAGCAGAGGATGCAATTCAAGATCTAACAGATACTTCACCTCATGTTTCCTTTTTTAATTCCAGATTTTTTTTAATTTTCTGGCATTTCATTTTTAAGAAAGTTTTTAAGTGGGAACATGTGGCATTGGTTTTCAGTAGTGTGAAGGCTCTATGGTATCCCAAACAGCAGCTGATGAATTTCAAAAGGTTCCTTCTGGACAAGCCTCTGACACTCCGGGTGGTCACTGTCTCACCCAGCCTCCTTTTCTCCAGAAGGCAGAGGGCTGCGTGTGATGGATGCAGATCGTATCACAAGCTGACCAGTAGCTGTATCTCTAGCTGCTGATATCAGACAGGTCAGAATTCACGTAAAGGAAGACATGCTTGTCTGAGAGCTCTCTTTCAGAAAATAGAGATGTTCACAGAGCCAAAGCAAACCTCTCAGTTTTCACCAAACAACTCCGAAGCTCCTGAAAGCCTTGCTTCTTGCTGGGAGCAGCAGCCAGATACACACGCTGATTAGTTTTTAGTAACCCACTCAAGCTAAAGCGAGCCTAAGTATGGCACTAAAGTTCTGCCTCTGCTCACAGCCAAATAGGAGATGACATTTCTCTTTAGTGCACAAACAACATAAAGAAGTGCAGCAATAAAAAGAAACAAAACGAAACTCAGAACTGCAGTACTCTACATCAAAGCTCTGTCCTCTGACGGAATCAGCATTTTAGACAAAGCTTAATGCAGGAATAAATGAAGGGATAAGGGGAAATGTTAGACCAGAGCACGTGCACGTGTTCAGTGTTACCACACCAAGTCCTCAGGAAGATTTAACCATCAGCGGGATGGGAGGAGGTCTTTTTCTTTTTTCTTCCAATGCCAGTTTTCCCACAGATTGCCACGAGCCTCAATGCAATCCAAGGTTTCCTCTGGGTGGATAATTGACTATTTTCCTGTCTTATGAAGTGAAAGAAGTGTTTTACTTATCAGAAGTCTTTTCAGACCATTGCCTAGAAAGGTACATTTTTGGACAGGAGCTTGCATGCTGCTTTGCACAGGGTTCAGTAAAAACAGATCACATGCTTAGATAACTAGATGGTACATAGCAAGGGAGGGATGGGGTTTTTGTGGGGGGGAGGAAATCCTAATGAATGTTGAATGATCGATACTGCGGTGAATTTAGCAAAAAGACTTACAACCAAAGTAAATAACAATCCAGAATAACAGGTTTTGGGAAATGACTTGTCCGATAATCTGGGGAATTCATCAAAGAAGGCAGACTTCCCCAAGAAAAAAATGTAATTCCACTTAAAGTTTCCATCATTAATTGCTACCTCAGGGGTAAATGTTGCCCGGACTCTTGAGAGAGGACTCCGGGCACCAAAAGCAGATCTGAACAGAAATTTCAAACACCGGAGGGTTTACTCTTCCCTGTCTTCAAAATGGACCTGTCTTCCAAATCTGGAGGTCTTCCTGAGGGTTAAAAAATATCATTTTGTGGGATCTCTTTTTAAAATAATATTTTCTACAAAAAATCATTAAAAATGAGGGAAGGAGATGGAGACATTTTTGAAATGTTTAAGGGAAAACCATTTCAAACGGCACTGAATAAAAAGAGAACAAGCAGGGAAGTGGGAAGAGATAAGGACAAAAGCTCAGCTTTTGTTCTTTTTTATTTTTTTCTCTAGGATGTAATTATTCTGCTGTACGTGGGAAGAACAACAGGACAGAGAAACGACACAGATAAATCCTGCACCTTTCCTCCGTGCACAGAGAGGATGCTGCAGCAAGCCTCAGTTGGCATAATAACGCCTGGCTGGGCTGCTGTGGGAAGCCCTTTATGGGATCGGTGATGGGGTGGGCTTACGGGTGAAGGATGTGGGCACGGAGAGCTGGTATGGGCCCGTGGTGCTTGTGAGCAGAAGCATCGCTGGAGCAGCGGTGGGACGGGATCAGCCTCCCTGGTAATTAACCTTTGTGCAGCTGATGAGGCTTTTTTCCCTACAGAGGATTTTTGTGAAACTGTCCAGGCTTACTGGAGGAGTTGGAAAGGCTCCATTCAGGGAAACGTGCACAGAGACATCTCTGCTGCCAAACATCTGTTAATTAGCTACCATAAAAAAATAAATACTAAAAATCATTCATCAGAAGCTAAGCTCAAAAAATGTTTCTACCAGCAAAACCAAAATAATCCTTTCCCTGCACAGCTTGATATTTTAGATATTTTTCCCCCAGTCCAGTGTGAATTACATGGCCTTAGGATAAGTTTGAACTGTAAAGGTGCAGAACCACCCAAATTCCTCAGTTCACAAAGATCATAGGATGGGAAGAAAGGGAGGTGATCGTGCCTTTGAGCTCTTCCCTAGCACTCCCTGGGCTGGTTTCAGATCTCACACAAGGTCATCACCCAAGGGACAAACCAGAGCTGTCTCCAGCCAGAACCTCCTAAAGAAGGGGGCTCGGGGCTGAGTTCAGGAGATCAGGATCAGGAGGGTGTTTGCTGCCACCCAGACACACCCCTCCTCATTCAGGAGGAGGTGGGCTCTGAGACCTGTCTTTCCCCTGGGAGCTTCTCTCTGATCTCTAACTCAGATTTTAAAAGAATATCACTTCTAGCTGAGCCAAGAAAGAACTCAAATTCAAAACACGCAGGGTCAGGTTCACCCATCAAGAGCATACAGATCAGTTATTTTTCCTTCCTTGGCCCTGAAAATTAGGCTGAATCCCCTCGATCTCCTGAAAGCTCCTCCCAGGCTAGGTGCTAAAGCTTCGTGCGAGATCAGGATCAGAGCCAGCAGTTTTTCTCTAAGTAGCACTCTACCAGGGTTTGCAAATCACTTCAAGATGATGTTTTCCTGGCTGGCTCCCAGGGCCCAGAGCAGCCACGGGGCAGAAGTTGCCGCGTTGCTTGCCGAGGATGCACCACGCAGGGTACCCGCAAGCAGGGCTCCTGCTGCTGCTAGCTACGTGCTGCGTCCTCTGCGGCCATCCCCGTCCCTCCTGCGGGGCTACGGGGGGAAGGTTGGGACAGGAACCTATGGGGGTGGCAGAGAAGGGCTTCCTCCTGAGGGTTTGGGGAAAGGAGGAGCTGTAAGTGCTGTCTCGATCAGTCTCATTGCACGCGCGAGCTGAGGAAGCCAAAGGACACTGTTAATGAGGGAATCCGGGGAATTACTGCTATTCTTTATGATCTTTATTTAATGATTTAACTTCAGAGAGAAGGAAGATGGGGTATTTTGGGAAGGTAAATTGTGGCTCAGGAAGAAATAATTAGATCAATGAGGATAGTGCAAGCCCGTCTGGGCTCACTGAAACAAAATGATGGGGGGGGGGGGGGGGGTGTGAGCTATTTCAATATTTTCCTCATCAAAGTTTCCTTGAAGTCCCACATTCTCACTCTTTGAAACTTGAGCCCCCCCAAAAAGAAAAGCTCTTTTGTTGACAGAAAATAGTCTAATTAAAATAGGTTTAAAATGACCACCTCAAGCAGCACCTAACATTTCGGAAGTGATGCAAATTCTGGCTCAGGCATTGTTTCAAAAAGCAGCTCTGAACTGGAAAAGCAATCAGCTTTCTTGCCAGGCTAACCTTGCCTGCTAGGGTTCATCTAGAAATAGATTGTGTAGTCTTTCCAGTTAAACGAAAACCTTTACGGAAGAGATTTTAGAGGTGAGAAAGAATGGGTTAGTGTGAAAATTTCTTGAGTGAAGACCATGACAGATGATGCAGTTCTCCCATGTGCTTTATCTGTTGTGTTCAGGCTCTGAGCCTACACTCAAACAAACCAACCAACCAAAAGAAGTCAGTGTAGCTTTTAAAGACTTCTGAATAAATATGCCTTCTCCTTTCCTAAACATCATACTGGATTACTTTGCATCATTTAACTTTATCTGTCATCTCCTTTCAGTAACCTAAAGGGAGCCTACGAGACATCAGAAGAGGGACTTTTTGTCAGGGAGTACAGTGATAGGAGAATGAATAATGCTTTTAAACTGAACGAGAGATTTAGATTAGATATAAGGAAGAAATTATTCACTCAGAGGGTGGTGAGGCCCTGGCACAGGCTGCCCAGAGAAACTGTGGATGCCCCATCCCTGGAGGTGCTCAAGGCCAGGCTGGATGGGGCTTTGGGCAGCCTGGGCTGGTGGGAGGGGGCCCTGCCCATGGCAAGGGGCTGGAGATGGGTGGGCTTTAAGGTCCTTCCAACCCAAACCATGCTGTAGATCTATGAATCTATTAAAAATTGAAACAATATCAGATATTTATATGTGCATGCTCAGCTTTTCAGGAGTTGCTCTGATTTCTGATAAAGTGAGTACAGTTTGTTCTCAAATATTGTTCTAATTCATAATATTGTTGTAGTATTTCATACTCTTGTTTTGGCAAATAAACTACTTTTCTAAACCATACTATTTTTCTAAAAGGCTCAACATTGTTTTACCAGCAGGAATAAATAGAAACAACCTTTAAAGTGGAAAGTTGTGTCAATCTTAGTCCAACCAATGCACTAGTGCTTAAGGAAAGGAACTTAGTATAACCCAGTTCTTCTAGCAGAATTAGATCAGACGAAGTTCAATAATTCAGCAGCTGACTAGGTGTATAAAAACTGCAGACTCACCAGCTCAGCCCTTTGCATGCAGAGGGTGTGGTAAGACTATCATTTTGTCTATCAGAATGAGTGACAAAAATGCTAATGAACAAACAGAACACAGTAAATTCATAACCTAAAACTGGAAACAGATATGGTTGAAAAGCAGTGTGCTGTCTGGGCATGAGAGAGTTTTCCTCTGAATTGACTTATGGTTTGAGAAGATAGATTTTATTTTTTTATTTTTTTCCCCTCCAAAAAAATCCCTCAACAGCAGGTAGGCAGAAAATGACCAGCTAAGCTGTCAAGCCCCTGTTGGAACACATTTATCGATCGTTCTGCTGAACACACATTTTGTTTTGATTTTGCCCATGCTGGGCTCTACAGTGGTATTCACCTCCTGTACAAGTTTCTGAAGCAGCTACAGGGCCACATAGGCCCGATCTGCAACAACCAGGCAGAGACATTGATATTTCGCCGTTTCGATGTCTCCCAGCCCCTCTGAGATGAAGGGGTCTCCCCGACCAACACTGCTCACCTCCAACTCCCCCAGCAGTGCTCTCACTTCATCTCCCATCCCCGTGCAGCTCACAGCCACAGCAGCAAGAGCAGAGCTGGACTTTCCTCTGTTGCACATTGTTTATTTCCTTTTTTTATTATTATTATTAGTAGTAGTATTTTTAGCAGCAGATCCTGCACTGCTCCAGGCATGATTATTAATGTATGAACAGAATGGTAGCATTTGATTTTGTCATTAACCACACTGTTTATACGTGGACATAGGGAAATATATAATGCACAAGCATCACTGAATCGTATGGTATTGATACATAATGTTTAATGCACTCTTTTCAAAGATTGTTTGTTTCAAATGTGCACCTTTGTGCACTAATGACTATTTATGCTCAAGGATACGAAGGACAAATTATGGCAGAATGAGTGCTAGAAAGCCACAGGGATAATATCGAATGATAATTTATGTGGTTGTGAGGGATTAGTTGAACTTTTCACCTACTTGGGGGCACAGGAGATTCTATTTCTGCACCACTGAAGTATGGCTCAATTACATTCAGCTGAGTACAACTAAAAGTTTTCCTGCAAAGGGTTTCCCACTCATTTCTTTTCAGGACATGCAGTCCGCTCTGACTATATCTTTCTACCTGAATAATTTTCACAGCAATGAAAAGGTTGTGCTACGCACGAGTGTACAAGCCTACTACTCGAGAAATCCAGATCGTTTTTCTGAACCAAAAGGTAGTTTTACTTCATGAATTAGATGGAAGAACACATTTAGACGTGTCTCACTTGAAGCTCTGCCTGGCAGTGGTTTCTGTAGTTTCTCAAGAGTCAAACAGACGACAGACTTGGCCCTCATCTTGAAAATATTGAAATACTCAAGTCCTTCCAAAATCTGAAATGGTGCTGAAAATTTTTAAGCATTTTCAGCTCCATTTTTGAATGGATTTCAAGTCATCTATCAGTCAGCTACTGATGAGAGGTACAGACAGATACTGCTGCATCAGGGCACCAGAGGCTACTGTGTCCTAACAGCAGGGAAATCCTGCAATTGGAATAGCAAAGAAAGCATCATCAGAAGACATTAAATACCCACACTATGCTAAATAAACTTAGTGTGACTGGGTTTCTTACAGTGTATAGCAAATTAATTAATAACAGATGCCCAAAGCGCAGCAAAGTGTTACTTCAGCTAGGCAAGTCTTAGATTAGAGGTAGCACATAATGGAAAAGCCATGTAATGGTAGCAAGAGCATAGTTATAGGTTACGGTCACGGCTGGTCTCTGATAATAAGATTAAATGTCAGAATCTTACAACTAAGTTCTTGTTTCCCCAACAAAAAGCAGCTTAGGAAAACGTGGTTTCTCAGCATTTTTGAAGGTAGGTCTAATGCACCAACAAGAAAATGAGCTTCCATGTCAGGGGGAAGGGCTGGCGCTTGGTGCGTGGCAATCGCAACAGTGGGTGGCACCGGCAGTGCTCATGCAGTGCCCTGCTCCTGTAATAATGACCACAGTGTGCCAGTTTTGGGGACTGCACAGCTGCCAACCCCGCCTGCAGCCCTGGCTGCCCTGCACAGCACAGTGAAGGTCGCAGTCAGTGACATCCCGATTCCGGGTTGCTGTGGTGCAAAAAGCCTCCCTCCAGCAGTATATGCGTTTCACACCTAGCTGCTCCTTTTGTCAAGCTGTCATATTTAATTAAAAATGCTGACAGCCTTTAAGGATCTCTACAATGTGCAAAAAATATGTAAGATCAACATTTCGCACTTCTACCAGCTATTATTCTTTTTCTACAGTAATTTAATTCATTTCTAGTTCTTCAGGAGCTGGGGGCCAAGCTTTTTAAATTGTATTTTCCACTTGCTGTTCTCCAGAAGAGGCAGAACAAATATGTTTTAATCAGCACCTTGACCTCCTCCATGCAGACCCGTCCTCGGGACTTCGTCCACCCAGAGAGGTTCCCCTGCTCTGCAGGCTGGCTGCTTCCTGCAGAGCATTTGTTGGGCTGGGGGGAGAGCTCATGCTATGCACTCTTACTCCCTCATCAGAGATAACTTTTTTTTTTTCTTTAAATCTGCAAGTGCATGGAGTTAAATCCATAGGGGTTAAGGCATTTAACTGCCTATGAGACCTTCAAGTGCCATATCCTGCTCCTGTAGCGTTAAATCAAACACTCGGCGTCCTGCAGTTGTTCTGGATGCGCCATGAGGTGACAATCTCATCTCTGTGTACACTCACAGACAAGCACCTTCCCATCCCTTTCCTTCGGGCACACGAAAACCTCATTCTCTGGGAATTTTTCTCTCCCCCTCTCTCTTTTAAAGGCAGCAACAAGATGCTAACATCACTGCAAATAATTTACAAGAGAGAATTCTTCTCTGCTTTCAAGGAGTGCCATGAGACACTCTTCTTTATCAACACAGTGCTATTACCACTGTATTTTTATGTCTCTCTCATTTTGGTACTTCATTTTGCCATCTTGTGTGTAACTACAGTGTCTAATGACACCCTGAGATATTGGGTCCCGGCCGCAGCAGATGCTGGATCTATATAACTCCTCCTGCTGTGTGCCACTGAGAGCCTAGACAGACAGACAGGACAGGCTGTGAGAAGGAAAGCAATAACCCCCATTTGCAGATAAAAACTAAAGGTTCAGAAAGGTACCCGCCTGCATTTAAAGCCAACAGAGATGAGTAGACGCTAGAGGGAGAAAGGGCAGCTGCAGCCTCTGCTTTTGCTCTGCCAGTCTTTTCAAGCTCCCACAGAGACTCTGCTAAGCTTTCTGGCCTTCCCTCCTGTTCTGCTCAGATCCCTTTCCCCTCCAGCAGAGCTGGGGCTGGGACATCTCCACGGGAGATGAAGTGCCAAGCTCAGGGGTCAGCCCTGCAACAAAACCTCTCCGGAGGAACTCCAGCACCACTCAGCTCCCAGTGGCTCCAGCAAGCTGCCAGCTTCTGCTGAGTGACGTGCTCAGCGCTACACAAGGAACCAGGGCAGCATCCAAAAGATGCTCGTGAGCTGTAGTGAGTTTGAGACCACCCACCTCTGATTCCTGTATCTTCTCACCCATGTGCAAGCTTGTTCAAGTTTAGCGTGCTGGGGCTGTGAGCTTGGCTATCTACCAAGGTAAATTTATGGGGGCAAATACATCTCAAGAGCATATGACAACGGGACTCGAAAAGGAGGGCAGGTCAGAGAGAAAACACTGATGCAACAGGAATATTCATTCCCAGTGTTTCTCCATGAGGAAGCTGGCAAGAATCCACGCATTAAGCTGCATCTCTGGTTACAGAAGCACAAACATTTGCTGCAAAAACATGCTGCCCGCCCACCACCATACGTTTCACTGAGGGGTGACCGGTGAGCTGCCCCCACAGCTGCACCGCCCACAGGAAGAACCAGAGCGAGCCCAGGGACCCCCAGCACCTCCAGTGTGGGGGCCGGGGTCTCTGCACCCCCTGCTCGGCTGCTCCTTCCCAGCACTGCCTCCGATTCTTTGATTCTCATAGTCTGTATGGCTTGACTAGACTGGAATATCCTAGAGGTAAATGGACATTAAATCGACACCAGCCACATAGATTGTGCTACTTGAGTCCAGATCAGTAATTTTTTAACCAAATAAGTACAGAAATAGCTAGGTTAAAGGATGCTCTCTCTGAGTGGAGGGGCTGGGGCAGGCCGGGCTTGTTCCCTCCTCCAGCTTCACCACCTTCCACTTCAGCAGCTCAGACCAGGAACACCCATGGGAGCCCTACTCGGAGTCCTGGCTGCTTTGCCATGCTTCATATCAGGTGCAAGTAATTTCTAAAGCTGCTCAAGGGAGACACTTAAAAATGACCAATAGATTCAAAAATATTGCCTTTCAGCAATTCATCTTTATAAAAAACGCTCATGAGAAGTGAATTTGTAGAAAATGGATTTTGCTTTGCAAATGTAATGATTCATATCATGATTAGCTGTGCGTTCATCTAGTCACAGCAGAAGAACAATGTCATATTACACATCTGACCAAACACAACTAATCAGTATGGATTGATTAAAAATTGAGATAGCCACAGAGGGTGTTTTTTCAAACCAGTCTGTATAGTCACACAAATGAATAACGCAAGATGCTAGAGTGATAAAGAACATTGTGGTTTTATAATGAACGCTCTAATGTGGAAAACCTTATAAATTCCTCATTCTGATTTAAATATTCAGTTGGAAGAACTACTTATTTTATATCTAGTGTATATACATTTATAAAATCAGAGACAGTATAATAGAACTGGCTGGAAGACCTAAAACTTAAGACACTTCAGAAATTATTTATATACATATATATTTAGGATAAAAAATACTGAGAAAAATGTAAAACGGACCGAAATTATTTAGTATAAATGAAGATTGTATAAAGCTGCCAGACACCAGTGCTGATTTTAAAGGTCAGGTTTTTACAAAGATGAACGTTCAAAACCTTGCATGAGGATATTCGTATTCATGAAAGAGAAGCTAACAGGAGGTCATTAATAAGGTCTTGCTTGGGACCCAAATGAACATGCTTTAAAGATGTGGATAAAGGAAAAAAAAAAAAAGCATAAAGCAATAAGCTTCAGATCAGTCTGCCTGGAAATAACTTATCTGAAATTTATCAGAAGGTTTGTGCAAACTGATGACTGCTGCAAGGGCTACTGAGTGTCCCCAAGACCCACCTGCACTCAGAGTCGCAAATACCTTACCCAGCAGCAGGACTATCTAAAGCTGATTGAGGAACCACATCCAAAAGCAGATTAGTTCCTTGTAACCCCTGCTCAATAGAAGCAGAATTTGTTTCATTCCTAAAACACGATATATAGTCCCTCTGGCTCTATTAAGGCCCAGATCCAGCTCTCACTAATGGCTTAAATTAATTGTGTCATAGCTGAAGTTCTGCATATGTCAGAAATTAGGAAAAATGAAGCTGCTGAGGCCTCTGGTGACTTGTCAAGCTCCAGGACACTTGGTGCATGGGCACTGAAATGGGCAGCTTTTTCCAAATGCCATCTGGGCACCTCTTTTACGGACACTCAGTTCATTCATAAAGGCCTACCCAGGTTTGGGACTTTCAAATTCAGGTGCCCACAGGTCCTAACATTTATGCAGGAGGGTCAATGAAGTGCTTTGTGTTCTGTAAAAGGGACATTATTTTCCAGACTGCCTGCTTCAGACAGCTACAGACCTGGTGCCCGCTCTCTGCTGACTGAAGCCGGGAAGCTTGGCTGCTGTCACAGGCAGCTGCAGAGCCCAGGACGCGGGAGCTCGGCGTGGTTTGCTGTGCTTGTCACATCTGCTCCCTTATTTACCCAGGAGGAGCCAGGTAATGAAAAGCAGGTTGCTCTCAGTCATCCCAAATTTCTGGCTGCCATCGCAGGACTTCGCTGCCTGCCGAGGTGCCAGCGTTGCTGTGAGATGCGGCTGGCAAGTGGCACCGAGCTGCGGTGGCCAACATCGTCCCAGCTCCCTTACCACACCAGCCAGGCGGGCTGTGCCCTGAAGCACACATCCCCAGCCCTGGCTTGTTGCAAGCAGAAACCTTGGGCACCTACAGCTCCGCAGGTAGTGTCGTATTTCCTCTGGTTGGACTGCTGACAGGAATATTGTTCCAGGAAACATCTAAGAGCCCTGCGGGCATCACGTCGGCCAGCAGCCAGTGGTTTGGTGCTGCTGGCCAGGAGAATTTATAAACAAAAACTGGGAGGGGGAAATGGAATGAGAGGCCTCAGTCATTTTATACAGAGCCACAAGACAGACTTCTGAATGAGACACTTTTCCTGCTTTTTTTTTTTTGGACTACAATAGAAAAAAGTGTCTTGAAGTACTCAGGTAGCTCATGACATCAGAAAGATGTCCTTTCACACAAACTTTTTTCTTTTTCTTCTCCTCCTTTCTGTTCAGCAGACTGATGTTGATTGTTCCCAGAATGACTCAAGAAGTTCGGGATCACAAATGCCACAACAGAAGAAATTGAAACGTTTTCTACCTAGCCAGCGTTAACTCCCTGTCAGATGCTTTTCAGATGTGCATGCACACGTGCCCTGCTCCCATTACTTTACGCAGCTTTGTTCTTATCAGCACATCTCAGCACCATTGTCCCTTCCTCTCCCACATCGCAGTTCCTTCATAAAGCTCTCACAACACAGCGAAGCATCACCATTTATCCAGACCCAGTAATGCAGGAATCCATCTCACAGCCTGCAGAACGGGCTCTTAACTCTTCTTTTGTTTATCAATCTGCTTGAGATGCATGGTGAGAACTCGTCGATACTGCTAAGGTTAACGACTGATTGATTCATAGCAAGACAGCGCCAGCATTTCCAGCCAAGTGATCCTCAGTAATTGCCATAATGAAGGCTGCAGCGTGCTCTCAGGGTGCACAGCTCGGTACAGCACACCTCCTCGGCACACCTCCGTAGGAGGGCCATCATTTGGGTTTCTTGCAGAGGAAGGGCAGGTGCTGGAGGGAGCAGAGATGTCTCAGCACATGGCTAATGACTACCAGCCCAAGCTGTTGGGGCCCTAAAAGTCGGCTGCTGTCCCGGACAGCCCTGGGATTCAGGGACTGGCACTCGTGCCTGCCAGACATGGAGGGGACCAGCACACACTTCATTTTCTCTGTGGCTTGTAATAGAGATATACGCCGAGGCTAAGAAGAGCTGGCTCCACAGAAACAAAGCCATTCTTCACAGCAGACTGGTGCCATTAAGAAGCATGTGGGAATTACTGGCTCTCGTTCTCACCGTTCAGATAATAGGCTTTCTACAGCAGTACCCTTACACCAGATTATTGTTATTGCAGACACTAAAACGATCACAGCAGGTTGCACAGGGGCAGAAGAAACAAGGAAGCAGCAGCTGACCGGCAGCAGGTGGCTTCGTGCCCCTCGGAAGCTCTAGCCCTGGGCAGCTGAAGGGAAGCTCCCTGCAGCTGGTACAAATGCCTGCTGAAGCTCATCGCAACCCACTGCCCAGGCCTGCTGGGGGACACCCAGCCACAACGTCCCATTCATGCAGCACAGCCCTGAGGGACACATCCTCCCTCACTGCTTCACCTTGCCTCGCACCAGGCACCCTGACCCACAGTAGGTGCTGTGGGCAACATCCCTGAGTTTCCATGTGCTCTCCCTAAAATCCTTAGGGACAATTGCTCTTGACCCTGCCTTGTAAGCTTTGGTTCTTCCAGCCAGCCTGTTTTAACATCCATTTCCCCATCGTCCCCTCTCAGAGGGGGCTCCAGATTTCACTGCCTGGGTGCCAACCCCACCAAATGCAAAGGAACCAAGTCATCTCAAAATCCAGCTAAAAACAGGGAATTAAAAAAAAAAAAAAAAAAAAAAACAGATAATACAATGATAATACAAACACAATAATACAAATCTGGCTTCTCAGCACAGATTGAACCACAATAAAGAATAAAGACTTCCCAAATGGCAGAAAACTCTGAATCCCATACACTTTGGGTCAGATTACTTTTCAGTTCTGTGCTAGAAAAGTTTCTTTACCTCTAAAGAGGGTAACGACATTTTAAACAGCAGCATGGTATTTTGTTTTAAAAATACTCTGTCCCTTCAGTGAATGAATATTTTAGCTATGTTGCCTGTCTCAAAAAGATGAGGCCTGCTGGAAAGATTTTTAACCTAAACCTTAAAATGCAGCCACAGACAAGATTATCGCAGTTCCCACCAGTGAATGACTGGCATCAAGCGAGTTGTGTGAGGACTTGCCAGATACAGGTGAAAGAAGCAGCAGCAGCTTCACAGTTGATGGTTTGAAGTCAACAGGAGGCTACATTCACCACAGGGACTTGATTTTAAAAATGACAGCACCTAAAAATAGGGCCTCAGTGGTCTCTGCTTTCCTCCGCATGAACACAAGCTGAAGAAAACGTCCCAAACTCTCCGTTTCTAAGATCATTCACGTCTTTTAGCTGAAATCACACCTCTGAGCCAGAGAAGGATGAGATTCAAAACACATTTGCAGACTACAGGAACCCTTTAAGTGCTGGGGTATTTAATGAAAGCAGAGGAGCTTGTGGCTCTTCTGCACGAAGAAAGCACGTTTTGCTGGGCCCTGCCCCAGAAACTTCCACCTTCACTGCTGGGAGAACCCTGCCATCACACACACAAGCACGTAGCTCAATGTCACAGCAATTATGCATCTGATGAAATGCAGAAATTGAGGCAATTGCTCTCCTGCTGGCTAACTTTTGTAGGTGCCTTCAGAGCTGATGCATTCCTGAGGTTGTACAAGGCAGAGCATCACACTGCCAACAAGCACACTGCCCTCATTAAAGTTGGCTCACTACAAAGCCAAATTACAATAACTTTGTGACAAGGTAGAAAAAAAAGGCAACAATAACCCCAAACCAGAAAAGCAACACACTTTGACTTCTCTTTGTCCCCTGAAAGCACTGCAGTTTGCTGGTGGGTGTTTTCAGATTTTTCTGTCCACCTCCAGATTCAGCTCACCGAGGCAGAGGAAACACACAGCTCTGCGCACCCCTGGGCTGATCAAACCTTTGTGTCTGGTTCAGGCAATGTAACCACGGAATAGATCAAATCCCATGTAGTTTGCCTTACCAGTTTGACAACAGGTAGCCTGGAGTCACTTTGTATAATTATTTTTTATCCATTATGTTTTGCAACTTACACTTCCCAATAACAGTACACCTGTTTATACACAGTGGATAAAACAGCATCATTTTGCACAGTATATGTGGGGTATTATCATGACCTTCACTTACACGAAGCCAGATGCACTGTTCTTCACACACACAGTCTCCCTCAATATATTTGTTTGGGAGAAATATCACTCTCACCTCATACTACTTAAAGCCCCAGAGGCAATAGCGAATCTGTGACAAAAGGGATGCCCTAATCCCATTTTAGGCTTTAAATACAGACGTCCTCTTTGCCTCTGGAAACGTGACAAGCATCCCCCCCTTGCATTCCTGTGCCTGCATGCAAGGAGGGAACAGGATCTGCTGTTTACTTCAAGGACAGAAGAGGGAATGAAATTTGGACTTCATTTAACCTGCATCCGCACACTGTGCTAAAAGAAGACCGGAGCTGTGGCTGAAAGGGGATAATTAGCAATAATTAATTTCTGCTGCAGATCATTAGCAATTTGCAACCCCTATAAGCAAATGAAAACTATGGTTCATCACACTCCTAAAATTAGCCCTAACCAAATCTCTTACACTTAGGATGGTGATTCTTTCTAAAGGGCAGGAAAGCAGCACAAAATTTGGTTTCCATCTGGTTTTAGAGAGTTGAGAGATTTTTCTCAGACCACATGAATGTGACCACTGATTAGTCCCATCTCTTTCCCTCCAAATCCTAATTTTTCTCATGTTAATGGAGACTTCAATAATAATTTATTTAATACGTTACCTTTCAAAGAAAAAAGGTAAATAACATATGAATGAAATAGGTTGCATACTTTGAAATTAAATCTCACCAATACGCCAAAAACCTCAACAAAGGGCTTTACTGCATTTCTCATTTTTCATATTGGCAAGATTCTCTTAAAATAGGGAATTTATTAAGCGAAACCTGGAGCAGGTTTTTATCAGCCTCATCTTCCCATCAAAATAAACAGTCCACATTAGAAATTGCTTTAAGAATAAAATGCAAAACATAAGTCTGCTTGCCTCTTTCCCCAGGAACACATGCTCTTGCACCTGAGTCATGCCTGACATACATTACTCACGCTGTATTCAGTGAAACTATTACTGAGGATCTGTTAAAATGGATGGGTAAAGTTTCATTAGCTTAACTATAAACAAGACACTAATTTGTGCTATAAGAAACTGAGATCGCAAGTTTCCATAGTACAGGATGTCCCCACTTGTTTTTACAAGTATTGTTCTGATTAAATTGGAACCTAAGGGGTTTACGTTTTCCTGTGGCTATTGAACGCAGGTAAACAGAGGTAGGAAAATATCACCCTTATCTCCGATAAGCGGAGCTTCCCAGACCTCTCCTGGGCTGCCTTTTGGAGTTGGTCATAACCCAAGCAGACTGGGGAGGCAAAGGGACCCCAGACACTACTGGGATCCCTCTCACCCTCCACACAGGGCGATGCAATCTGGACACAGACTTCCCAGCTCCCCTTCCACTTGGCTGCAGTCACTAAGTCCCTCATCAAGCTAGCAGGCGACCCCAGAGCCACAACAAAAACATGTATTGTCTATAACAAATCTAATAATAATTAGTAAAATGATAACAGCATAAATGATAACAGCATTTGAAAACAAAGCTGGTATTTTTGCAAAGGTTTTCAGTTAAGTACACCCATCAAGAGTTTAAGAGACTGCTAAATTTAGAAATACAATCTATTCCTGCAAGGCTCAGATTTTAGCTTCAGGTAGCACATATTCATTAACACCGGATCTCCACCCAGGAAATGTAACTTGAACTAATAATTGCAGAACAGCAGACAGCACATTTTAGATTTGACAACTCCCGATTCAAACATTGCAGCCTTTTTATTGTATAATTAATTGGCTCCTGCAGTGCCTTATTATTATTTATATATACGTTCAATATTGATATTTATGTGGACTCTTGGTATAACTGATTATTTATGGATATGGTCTGAAATCTGAGACCTTTCTGGCTGAACTCCCAGTCTCCTGTATGAAATTCTCAAAGACCCATGGAAAAAAAAAAAAGAAAAAAAGTACATTTCATCTATTTCAGGTTTCCTATTTGAAACAAGGATGAGAAAATAATGGAGATAATAATGCTTCTTCAGCTTTTCTTTGCCTTACAGACTTACATACAATAACAGTAACCTCTTTGAGAAGGAAGCATTTTTTACAGCATAAATTTGTACAGAACTAGCAGCCTTGGAGGGCCCAAGTATAATATTGTAATATAAATGATAATTCATTTATATTTAACTGGGAAATGTGTACTATAAATATACCCTGAGCAGTAATCAATGGGAGATCACGCTAGGAATCCCCAAACCAGACATGGACTGGCTAACACCAACAGATGTGTTGCTTGCACTTCTGTTCAGGCGGCCTGATGTGTCTGCAGAGGAAAGCTTCTTGTGCTGACTCTTCTCCCAGGGCAGGCAGGGAGAGATCTCAGCAGCCTGATTCATGTGGGGCATTTCCCAGTCACATCCCTGGTTGTCTCTCTGCTGGAAAAGCATCTGAAACCACCGTCTCTGCCTGCATCCACACTTAGGCATAACAGTAGTTCTTAAAGACTGCTTATGAACTTAAGCTTCACTAAAATTCACCTTTAAAATCCAGTCTCCTGACAAGAGAAGTACCAACCTACCAGTTGCTTCAGCTTTTTTGTTGTTGTTTTTAAACCTTCTCCTTTCCTCACCCTGCGCTAGCAGAAACAGCCTCAGCAAGTGCAGGAAGAAGAACATAGGAACCATGACTAGAAGATACACACATCTACCAGTGATTTTTACTCTTGATGAGGTTTTTACGGCATGATATCAACAGACACTACAGAAGATCAGGCACAGTATTGTTCTCCTTTCAGCATTTTCTGTTGAGGCTCTTTTCCTTTTTCCTTTCTCCATTTGCATGATTAATTGTTACTATTATACTTGTTACTACACTTGGCTTCAGAGGCCAAGGCAGAGTCTGAAGAAACCTATTATATGCAACACAAATCCACAAATTAGACCACAATGGAAAAATAAATAAATATACATATGTCTGTGGTAAACTTACAGTCAAAAAACTAAAACAACATCGTATCTTAAGAAGTTTTACTTACTGTTCTTTTACTTCACATAATTTAAAATATTACTAAAGAGAATTTCTGATAAAATTCATATATAAACCATAAGTCAATACTTTCTTTAAAGGTTTTTGACTCTCTCAGAACTTTTTCTAAAAAAGATGAAGTCGATACAGATTAGCAAAGCACCTTACAGTCTGCAAGTTTTGCATATTTTACTGGAAAAAAGTTTTATGAAGAAACTTCATAAAAGAAGTTTCACTCAGCCCTCTGCCTACAAGAATTTTCCACTTACTTTCTGTAGGAGGGTAATATGTAGAATATACATCTAACAGAATGTATCTGTTAACGGGTCACGGCTGTGGCTGAGACTGACAAAATTAGAGCAGTCTGAAATTAGATATTTCATTCTTTTTGCTTACCAGCATCTCAGTCTTCTGTGAGCGCTTCTCTGCAGCACCCACAAATTCTTTTGAATTCCTCTGGCTGATTTTTGTCCATTTAGCTCTCTGTAAGCAGTTATGCTTTTCTCAAATATTACCTCTGCTAACGTGGCCTAAAGGCATTATTTGCACAGTGCTGAGGCCGTGCAGAAGTTAAGAATCATGAGCAGCTTCTCCTAGAGGGCTCAGAGGGCTCATATTAATAGCTTTATGAAAACACACGAACCCAAATGGATTTTTATAGCTTTGAAGTCAGATTGTTTGTACTAATTATCTTATGAACAATATGAAGTAACATTGATTTTAGAGCTTCGCAGCCTTATTTATTAGGCCACGTGCAAATCATCATCCAGGGTCTACGTCCTACAGGCACTTTGAAAGTCCTTCCTAAACGTTCTTGTATTCCCTTGAATATGATTACAAGTGCTATGTATAAATCAATTCATTTAAGTATGATTAAAGATTTAAAAAAAATCACACAAAACAAAACTCCTGAAATAACTAAATCCACATGGGTAGGAAAGAGCAGGCTGTAAAAAAGTTAAAGTAGAAGTAACAAATACACTCTGGAAAAAGATCACGTTACAGATCATTCTGCAGTGAACAGGAGAGATAAAGAATTTCATTTCTAAATCTGAAACTAAATTTCTAAATTTTCTACATTTCTAAAACTTCTGCAAAGCAGAAGTTTTCCTGAGTTCTCCACTAATGCACCGGGTATATCCTTTTTCCAAAGCTTGCTTTCCAGAGGACTCAGCCTCCAATACCCCCTGCAGTCACAGCTTTTCTTCCCATGGCCTAAACAGACTTTGGCTTCAGGCTCTGGGAGCCAGGCATAGAAATTTTCAGTGATTTGCAAGGCCAGTGAAAAACAGAAAGTAATGTCTTTAGGAGTTCAATATCTTGTTTAGTATGGTTTAGATAGAGAGCACTGAACAACTTCTCTGTATTCTGCACCTCAGAGCCCAGCTATGCAAGCTGACAGAGGACCAAACATCTTCGTTTCAGCGTGCAGTAATAACATATCTATCCAACCCAATTACATTTGAGAGTGGTTCTCTTTGCTGTATCAAAGCGTTAAAAAACATTAAAATGCCTCATTTCTCATCTCTTGTATCTCATTCTGGTGTAAATTAAGTGACTTTTATTGAGTTCTATCAGACTTGCAGCACTGCAATTATTAGTAATAGAGTTGTTACCATAAAATTCTGCTATGTCCTAAATATCCTCCTTGTTTTCTGCATATACTAATTTTAAAATTCCAACTAATTTAAATATATAAATAACACCAGAAAGCAATCAAGATTTCTTCACTATATGCCTCTCACAGGATAATTTTCTCATCCATATGTATTATTACCAAAAGATGTGTTCCGCATACTGACAGTAGCTTCTGTTCTCTCAGTGTTCTTGTTCGCTATGATAGGTCAACATCTTTTAATAGTGAGGTTTTCAACTGAGCACTTTTTAAAATGATAAGAGCTTGCTTTCTTTGTTAAAGTTCACTTTCTTATCAAAATAACATATAGCAAAATATCTCAATCCAAAAAAAAAAATCAATTCTTCACAGAAAATAAATGCATCTTTTCCTTTCTCCTCTTTATCTGCCATTAAATTACATTCATACATCTAGCACCACACTCCACTAAGCCCCATCGCAAGAGAAAAATCATGATGCATCACTGAAGAGAGAATCTGAGAATAGCAGAGACAAATGCAGGACACCTAAATCATTTCCCCTGAGGAAACAGAGTGGTAATACAGAATTAAAATATTTTTTCATCTGTAGCTGGAATGTGTCACTTTCTGATTTGCAGCTAAAAACAAAAATTATTTTCAGCTGAAGTTTGTATAGAAGGTTTTGCATTTTCCAGTTGTCACTTTTATCAATGATTTACATGCCAGCTGAGAAACATTTGTAACAGCTGAAGAGTATGCATAAACTCACAGTATTTTTGGAAAAGAAACTTAAATTCCATAATGAGTTGTTCACAATAAACTTTATTTCTAACACATACATGATTTATGGTGTGCAGACTAGAGCCAAACATATCCACACGTATAAAAGGGGATATTGTTCTCCTCACTGATTTAATTGGCACCAAATTAATGTGTGTTATATCAAACATCAAAAATCTAGTCTCTTTACACCACAGAAGTATGCTTAGAAACCTTCTGAGAGAGTGACAATATAAACTAGTTACTTTCTTCTGGTATCCTAATATGTTTTAGTGCATCTTTTTCATGATGTGTTTTAAAATATCGAGTACTTCTTTCCGGTAGTGATTTGGGTAGTGAATTAGGTCTTGCTATTTTCAGAAAGTACTAAACAATGCTAAGCAAACGTGGCTATTCTTGGAAAAACAACTCTAAAATACCTGATTTCAGCCCAAGCATTTAGTACTTGTGGACACTGAAACGTTCTACTCTGCACATCCACCACTAGAGGAGCTACCACCCACCGATCAGATGCCCCGACAAAGGTGCTAGCACACATAGATATAACGGATATACACTATGTGGTCACGCCCAACCCAAGTGATATCCGCGACCATCACATCAAATAAAACAGCTTCAGTGGACAAAGGTGGGAAGGCTTTGCTACAGATTTTGAATAGAACTTCGTGGTAGGAGAATTTAAGCCCAGACTGGCTCTGACAGGAGGGCTCTCTGTGGAGGTCTCTCCTATCCCATGCAAACCACTGCACAGAAGTGCTTCATTTCATAAAGGACCTAGTCTTGTAAACCTGCCTTGGGATTTTTGAGGGCAGTATCTAAAGGTGAAATAAGCAGGCTCATGGAGCATGCAGATTTTGTTTTTTTAGACTCTGGATGCTTTGGTGGTGGTGGTGGGGAAACCCGTGTATGATCCAGGACGCCATTAGGGGGTTGTATGAAAACTCACTTCCCTAGTCCCTTATTCCCATAGAATAAAAAAAAAAAAAAGATTAACCAGATAAAAATTATAATAAAGGATTAATCCAGTAACAATTCCCTCTAATATTTATAGAAAATAAAATATTCACACAGGCGAAACAAAACAAAAAAGAACCACATGCAACAAAATGAACAGGACAGCTACTTCGCTGGTTGTAAGCCGTACCCTCATTGCTGACCTTTACAAGAAGTATAGAAGAAAGGCAAGGAGGTGAAAATTAATAACCCTTCAAGCAGACAGCAGAGAGCCATCATAAGTTGTGTGATCTAGACATTTTTATCCACTGCCCACATCCTCCAGAAAGACATAATTAATTTACAGTCATTTTAACCTGCAAATGACACTTGTACAGTTGGAGGACTGACAATCAGTTTCCTGTGCTAGCAGCAGGGTGTAGAAGTCTGAGTGCTGTGGTATTCGTGCAGATGCACTGAAAAATATAATTGATGGGACCTCCTACCTTGTTAAGTGCGGTTGCACTAGCTGTAACTACATGCAGGCAGGAGGAACACATGCTACTCTTCAGCAGACAGAATAAAAAAGTAAATAATAAATTAAACAGTCCCTTAAAGTCCTATCTTGAAGAATGGTTAACATTAATAGCTTTGTTTCTTTTTGTTTTAACTCACAGAGTATGGCAGCACAAGTCAAAAAGCAAAATGCCTGATACACAACTTTATTTTGTGGTTTAGATTGCAATAAATTCAGAACATGATGCACACAGTCTCTGCTAGAGCCACTGTAAATGACAAAAGTTAATGATAGATCTGTGAAGAGGAAGGAATAGGAACAGTAAATGTGTGCGTGTATTTGTATAATAATTCAACAAATCGTAGATGACAAGGTCTCCTTCACTGAAAAGCTGTTCAAATAAAAAAGAGCCCAACTTAAAAGGACTGTAAATACCAGGCAGCGTTTTCAATATCTAGAATATCCAGAAAAGAGACTAAGCTTATGAACTACCCCACCTATCACGTGTGCATTTGGGACAACACTGGACAACACTGTGCAATAATTTGGAGCCACCAGCCTGAAAGCTGGGAGAGAGAGCCTTACAAAGCCCTAGGCATCCACTTTATCAAGCCACACATTTTCTATAGCTATCCTTGGTTACTAAAATGGTGTTCAAGTATTTGAATTGTGCAAAAATTAAAAAAAAAAAAAAAGATAAAAGAAAAATCCTTAACATGTTTGCTAAGTGAGGGTATATTCACAGGCCAGCCCTGCCTGCCTTCATTCAGTCAAGAACTGCAGTCCTGTCATGCTCCCTGACCCTAAAGCTACCTTTGTCATATTTACCAGAAAACTTGTGGGCCAGTCTCAGTTACTGCATTCTCACAGTTACACGTCTTTGCCATCCTCTTTTTATTCCCTCTACAGCCAGGTCTCGCTCCCAGGACAGCGAGTACCCCAGTCACACTGAGGCAATGCCTTGCAGCATCACTCACAGCTCCTAATACAAAAACTGTCCCCCCTCCTTTTCCCATGCTGCCCGTTTTCCTTCATTTAGGCCGTGAGGAAGACCTGCCCACCGTGCAGAAGTCCCTCTGTACCCAGCCCTCTTTATGCCATTTCCACTAAAGCAAGCCCATGCCCACCACACATTTTACCAACCTTATGGACAGGGACAGGCAGGGGGACATCCACCCTGCTCCTTTACGCACTGTATATGCCTTTTTTAAAAATACATTAGGAAGTATTTTAGATGCACAGATCTTCATGTGCTGCAAGAAGGGGCTGTATATAGCCTGAATAATCTGACAGAAAAACAGGCTCACAGATGATAAATATCATGCCACTGATTTAAAGTGGTAGAGAAATGAAATGAATGGTAATCAGTACGTTCAATCCAAGCTCAGGTACCCAAACTCTCTTGGTTATGAAATGTCATATTAGTCAGGAGTTCATTATATTTCTTGTGCAGCATAAGAAATGTGAGCCTGCCTTCCAGAGGTGGGAGTCCTCCTCTTTTGTGGGAGCAGTGGATACCCTTGGGGCACTTAGTCATATGATACTGTACCACAGAGCTAAAAATAGGGTATCATGTCAAACTAGATTTATAAGAGATTGCTTTCTGTGCATGCAGACAGCCTGATTTTAGATTTACATCTGATCTATGCTCAACTGCATGGAAGCATTCCCTCCTGAACACCTCCAGAGGTCATAAAAAGAGTCCAGAGTAGTACAACTTCAGTCATACACAACTAACTGTCCCACTGCTGCTCAAGCAGATACATTAAAAAAAAATCAAACAGTCAGAAAGAAGGGAGACCTACAAGTATAAGATGCAATTATCATGAGCACCAGTTTCAGATGCATTTTTTATCCTAGCCACTTTAAAATTTGATATCAATTTTATCAGGTCAAAACCAGAACATGTTTGTTTTGGTCTTTGTGGTTTTATCAGCTTCTCTTCAACTAATCAACTTTCCTTCATCACAGCTGAACTTATATTCTATTTTAATTCTTCCCTTAAAGGATCTACAACATTCTGCTTGTGTTCTGCTTATCCAGCCACCGCAAGTGTAGAAGACATGACAGTGTGGTATGAGATAAAAGTTTTGTAGGAGATAAAAGCTTTATTGGCCTGTATTTTGGATGACCAAATTACTCATGAGCAGTGAACTCATGAATAAGTTATGAAAGTCATTACAACAAGTGCCAATAAAGCCTTTTTATACGACATTGTCATATATTCTACATATGCGACTTATTTTACAGAAAGGAAAAAACTCTGCATAAGACTCTTTTTAGAGAGTCTTAAATTTTTTTTATTGGACCATTTCTTCTATCCTTACAACTGCAAGCCAGACTTTAATTAAAATAAGCCATGCTCCACTGTGCTGAGGGGTACAGAAAATTTAAAATCTCTCTGAAACTTAATGCTGTAGCTTTTACTTCGTCAGAACTCACAACACACCGCAACTTGAAGAGTTGCCCCACTGGAAAATTACAGACTTCCCTTTCCCAAAGGTGGGAAACATAGGTACTATCCTGGGTGGATACACAGCTAGAAACCCTAAATTTATCAAATATTGTCTATTCTGAACATTCAATCACTACAATTTCCTAAAGGACAAAAACTTTAATTTGTAACTAGGAAATTAAGAATATGTTATTGTTAGGCTGGTTATATCAGAGAATAACAACTTTCTGAAGATACTTAGAAATCAAGTCCCAGGAAGCTGAATGAGGAGAGTGTCAATGAGGAAGGTATCAATCCTCATTCAGCTTTAATTTACCCCACAACTATAGGATATCTAGAGGGGAAAAAAGGCAAGGGAGGATGAATGTGTACTTTTTTTTTTTTAAATGAAGAATTACTAAACATCCTCTTTCAGTTAGCCGAACTGTAATAGCGAGGATGCTTCCTGACACATTAATTTGTCCAGCATTCTTCTCCAAGCTGAACTCTTACAGGTATTTTTCCTCCCTTAAAATGTCAAGCAAAGGCTGAAATCCCCAGGAGCTGGTAATTGGCATTGTTTTCAGGGGAGCTGCAGGCACACAGGGTGCGATTCATTTGTCTAAATATAGGTTTCTCCAACCGAATGGGTTGTCTTTGTGCTTTTATTTCTCCCAGAGGGAGGGGAAGGGAACCTAATCAGCACCCAAAATAGAACAGTTTCAAGTGAATATTTTAAGCTCTGGAGGTGCTTTCCTTTCCCACTGGCAAGATGCTCCCCCTGAGGCTTTCCGCTCGCCCTGTAGGCACTGCGGGCAGGATGAACCCAACCCACAGACTGTAATGCTGCCTGCCAGCTTCTTCCCTGGTTTGCTCCACACACAGCCACTTACATAAGTAAAATTAGTCAAACACCTTTTTAACTTGGTAATGTTTTTCAGTTCATACTCTGCTAGGTCAGTAACTCTACACGGTGCATGTCAGCAGTTAATTTGCCCATAATGTTATTTCTAGTGAGAGCAGCTCTTCAATCAATGATGCGGTTTCTCCTTATGCTGGGTCTGCAATTTGGACTGCATTTTGACACACTTGCCAGATGAGTAAAGATATTACCTGGTGATTTGTTTTCATTTATCAGTTGCAATCCTAATTAAATAGCCTTTGCTCAGCTATGTTGATTTCTGAAGAGATGAGCCACTGTTTTCACAACACCAGTGACTCAAGGAGGGAGGCTGTAGTATCGGCATTCCTTGCTGATTGTCAGTTCTGCATCCCCAACGCAATTCTTCCTCGAGATGTTTACAGGCGCAATTGGCTCAAGCTATCAGTACTCGTGTTTTGCCTTACTACCTTTCAAATCACCGAGGTGCTTAACTGGACTCTTGTGCTCTTGCCCAGCGATTTCCAAGATCTAATGTATGCAGCCGGTGGGGGGAGAGGAAGAAGCGCCAAGCAGATGCCACACTCCCACTGCAATCATGACTGCTGTGTGGAGCAAGACCTCCATCTTCCTGCCAGGGAGCCGCGTCCTGCTGCGGGACAGGCTCCTCGTAAAGCACAGAAGGGCAGGATGTGACAGGTAATAAAGGAAGAGCACGATATATCAAAAAGCTAAATAAATAAGAGACTGGGTAGAGCATTCCCTCTGCCCATGCTGACAGCTGGACAGCCTGCTCAGGCAGCCAAAGCAATTAAGCCCTAGAAAAACTGCTGCTGGCCAAAGAGCCCGTGGATAACAGCCTGCCCCCAGCCAGACCAGGAAAACATTCAGGTCAGGGCAGGAGACAGCCGGTACACACGAGGACGGCATGTTTTACAGTGGGGTCTTTACAGCATACTAGATCCTATCAGGCTGTAATCTGCTGTATGTTTGTGTGGATTAAACCCGACTGGTCAATGACATATGCTTTGATGAATCTTGGCTGACCATCACTTAAAACCAATGAATGCCCTTTACTTCAGCAATAGGAGGCAATTCCAGGGCAACACAGCTTCCAAACCATGAGCACATGGAATAATTTCCATTATTTCCATAGCAGTTATTCCCCTGGACTCTCATGAAAACGTGATCTCTAACCATGGACCTTTTCTTCCAACTTGCCTCATCTTATCCTGTCCTTTGCCTCTTGATCTCTATCATCTGTCACTTGAGATGTCCACACTCAACTGCAAGTGTTGGGGGATTTCATTTTATTTTTATATGTTGAGGGATTTCCTCCCCTCTGTGTCCAGATGAAGTAAAACAACAGTGAATTACACAGCAGGAGGACGGACCAGAGTACAGATGGTGCTGGACAACACATGGGAAGAGGGTTCCTACAAGCACCCGTCACACCAAACTTCCATATCCTACCATTTGGACAATTGCATCTAAACTCCTCCTGAAACCGCAGGAAGGAACCTACAACGTGAAACATGTCTGAATTAAAGGGTTTTAGCAGAAGTTGGAACAGGATGTGCAAAGTCACCTGTGACTGCACCAGGCAGGATTCAGGTGAGCTTTGTGGCTGCTCAAATGCATGCAGAGGGTTACACTGGCCTCCAGCTGCCCCTGGGGGTGGGAATTTGCAAAGGTGGTTTAAAGAGACTGCAGCCAGACTCAACAGGGCTCGCTCTGTTTGGATTTAATAGCAACAATAAAACACAGCTCACCCAGTAACTCAGCATCTTACTGTAAGCTGAGCAATGAAGTCCGCGAGCAAGCCTGGAGCACTGAGTTGAACGTTGCACCTTTCCTTACTCAAAGGGTGCAGTAATTGGCCTGCCCATACACACATTCAAGGTCCTGAGGCTGAACTTGTGTTATTTAAATGGCAAAGCACGGAGGTAAGAAAGTGAAAGGACAAGTAATTTTCTTCTTTTGTGTGCTGACTTTGTACCTCAGTCCAATCCATTTCCTGCTGCTATTCAAATTCCTGTTTGGATACAGAAGGGTAGCAAAGGGAGCAGGGGTGCCTGCAGTGCAGTCTGGAAAATCCCAGCCCATTTAACAGACCTACCTCTCACCTGGCCAATTATTGAGACAAAGAAGAATGAAGCTCATCATCGTCAAATTTTCACTGGGCTCAAGGTTCAAAGCTAAACGACATTGCAGTCTGCACCTAAAACATTTCCATTGCTTTTCTCAGACTTAAAACATTGTCTGTTTTTTTTTTGTTGTTTTTTTTTTTTCCCCCCTTCCAGCCTTGCTTGCCCTTATCTGAAGTGTAGCCCTGAAGATGGAAAATGAGTTGGAGGACAAAGAAAGGAGGTTAACATTTTAGGTATGCCATTGTTATCTATACCACAGTGACTCAAATAGCTTCTGCACATAAATGTGACTGTAAGCACTGACGGTCTTTATGCCATTATTATCCACAAACCTCTTATTTCGAAACACTTCGTAGCTTTAGCACTTCCCTGAACTCAAAGAAGTCCTGTCCAGCCCCTGCATTTATTTTCACTACGAGCGACTGAGCTACCAGAGCTTCAGTAACAGATACAGGAGATGGGACAAGGAAGGAGAACCACCTCCTTCCCACAAAGGAAACGTGCTGATAAAAGCTCAGGCAAGTTCACCTGACCCAACTTAGGGGCAAGTGGCTCTCAGGCATAGTCTGTGGTCACTTTCAGCAGTGGCAGTGTTTTAGGAAAGTCTATGCTTCCAGACAATCCTTGTCACAGCATACACAACTTCGGGAGGTACAAACCGTCCCTACAGAACACTGAAAAAGAAGTACCATGCATGTTTCAGTCCTTGCACTTTCATTCCCCATCTCCAGCAGCATTTTCATACTACAGGAAGGGTTTTGCAGCCCTCAGGGCAGCAGGAGCTGGCTGAGGAAGGCTCAATAGGCAGTTCACAGGTTTTCAATACTCTCCGTTGTTTCTGTTTTCCATTTGTACTTTTTATTTAGTTGCAAGAATGTCAAAGTTCTGCCTGCCTTTCCTTAAGACAAGCCCCTAGCCTCCGCACGCTACTGCCCTCAGCCCGTGGCACTTTGTTTACACCTCCAAACCAAATACAAATCTCAACCTAGAAATGTGGACTTAGCAATACTCCGACCATGCTACTACAAGGCTATTGTTTCATGACGGAGCAGATTTGCACACAAGTGGTGGAAAGAGATCACAGTTAAATCAAGTTTGCCTCAAGTCTCAAAGAGCCATTGAGTTAGACCCAGTGAGACAAGTTCCCTCCGATAGCTTGCAGAAACCAGATATAGGACTGCTGAGTCCAAAGCTGCATCCACTGATCTCTCTCTCCTGGCCCCAAACCGCCAGCCCCACACCTAGGGCTCAGCTGGAGGTGCTGCTTCTGAGCTTGGCACTACACTCAACCCACCCAACCCCTGCCACAAATCTTAACCCGTATGTGCTCAGGCAGCACCCAGACTGTGCAACAGATGGCTGAGCACAGCTGCCCATAAAATGCTTTGAGAAACGGGTTTGAGCACCAGAAGGAAAATAAAAATTCCCAAGGACTTCTTCCTCAGGAAAGAGGCAAGTTATTGCCGGCTTTCCCAGGAACCAAAGATAGGCAAACTCTTCTGTTCGCTTACAAAAACTATCACAAACTTCTTAAAAAGCAGACATACAGTTTTAAGGAGCGACCTGAGCATTGAACAGAGTTTGCAGCAAAATGCATTCAAAAGGGGAGAAAGAAAATATATACACTTTCTACTGCCCTGAATATGATTTCAATTCAGAATCATTTTAAGGCCAAGCATAAGGTGTGACATAATGCTTGAAAGATGTGCCTGAAACATTATCCTGAAGAATATTTTCACTGACTTCCTTAGCAGAAATGTTATCAAACATTGTATCAACAAAACTAGCCATTTTTTAAAGCTTAAATTTAAAGCAGAACCATTGATTCTTAACAGCCTTCCGAGAAGACAAAAAGATAAAACATGATGAAAGGCTGAGAGACGCTTTGGATTGAAGTACTGTACTTTTTACAGGATTATGTTTCCATATGTCTAAGCAAAATATAAAGTTAAATCATTGTTTAAGATAGAAAAATGTTAACGTAGGACAACCTGGGAATCCACAATTAAAACTTCTGGTGAACATAGAGGATAAGTTCCTCCTCCTCCTAAAACACTCCAAAGGGGAGAACCCCTGCATGGAAAGGAATGCATTCACTGTGCTAGTTTTGGGAAATTGAGGCTTAGTGAGAAACACCACCCAAGCGTGCTTTACCTTTGTAGTGGGTACAGACACAGCTGCAAGAGGTGCTCCTGGGTGCTTGGTCAGGAATCAGCAGCAATACTGGCAGAAAGCACTGGCTAACGGGTCAGCTACAGGTGGGGTGGGGTGGGGTGGGTACTGTAATGAAGCATCTGGGAGGCCACAGCAAGGCTGCTGAAAGAGAGGGCGAAGGCAAGAGCTCACATGCAAGGCTGCAGGCAGATCCAGTTATTTCATCTGTAGGAAATTCAGCTGGGATAGCAGGGACAGAAGCTCCAGAAGCAGAGCACAGGAGCAACCTGCGCAGTGGTTGGGCTCTCCCCCAGTTCCCGGCCTGAGGAGTAAAGCCCGGTTAGCAAGGTCCTTGCACACCCACACTGTGGGAAGAGTCCCAGGAGGGGAGTCCTGGGCTGAGGTAGCTCTGGTGGGCAAAGTCTGCTCACCTAAAATGGAGGTACATTTCCTAGATTTCAGTGCACTCCCTTTCTCTGCTGCTGTGGGATTCTTTTATTCTTCTAACACTTCTGAGTAAATCAGCGAACACCAGATAGGGAAGTCCTTGGCTCAGGTACCACTGGATGTCATCGTTTTGTTTCTTAGGTTTCTGGGTGATGCTAACTCCAGTTGCGTAGAAGATCTTTAACAGAGCCCCCTGAAACAGACTCTCATTGGTCTAACAGCCAGTCAGTTCCTAGCAAGATGACATAAAATATTTCTTCATCTAAAATAAAATATGCAGTTAGCCAGCTAACGCATAAGATTTACTAAATGCAGCAGTCAATACATCGAGTATTCATTGAGTACTCTTGACATCTGTGGAGATATTTGCTTGATAAATAGCGAAGCTATGAGTGTCCCTGCCATATGTACTTTGCTTTAATTTTAAGCAACAGACTGGGATGCTTTGTTCCTAATCAAGGTTGGGATACCTCTCCTACAGGCTCAGAGACCACAAAGAGCCAAGGAGTCAGGCTGATTAGCTTCCAGCAAGCTCCTTGAAAGCTCGTCTAATTTTGCTTTTTGCCTTCAAGGAGAACATTCATTGGGAAGAAGATTAACTTTTCTGCCCAGCTTTAATTGCTGGCTCTGCCACTGACCCTGCTGCAAGACCTTTTGCAAGGCTTTGTCCCTCCACGTCCTTTCTTTATCAGTTTTTCTCATTTAGAGTTTAGAGTCAGGTTCTTCAGGAAGCTGTTTCTTAGCAAGTTTTTTTTTTGTTTTGTTAAGTCTTTGCACATTTCATCTTTAATTTCTAGATGATGCCATAGCAACACAACCCTGATATTGCAGCACTGAGAGCAGAAAGGGCAGACCCGGGCATGGGGACATACTCCAGGAACTCCCACCAACAGCACTTCCCCTCCCAGGTCAGGGCCAGCTCTTAGCACAGCCACCTTCATGTGTGTAAGGAGCCAAAGTTTCTGGAAATGCCCCAAACACCCTCTTGGGTGGTGTTAGCATTTAACTAAACTGCAGAAGAGGGGAAAAAGGCAGCCAGCCGAAATCCTCCAAGCCCGCAGAGAACCTCACAGACACCTCCCAAGAGACAAGTCCTGCCCTACAGTTTCTTTCTGCAATTGTCCTCTTTAACTATTTATAATAATTATAAGAAATGATTTATTACTTTGGGAGACTCACCAGTAACCTGTGCGTATTCTGCAATTAGATGTGGTTGTTTCATACTAGTAGCACTTTTCCAGAAAAGTGATGCTTCTATAGATTTACCAAAAAATGGTGTTGCTATGGCTTACATCCAGAAAGGATGCAAAAAAGCACAGTGAAAAACACAACCTAATTTGGCTTCATGGAGTGCAATCAGATTAGACTGCCTTCATTTTGGCAGACATTAGCCCAGCACCAGGACTGAAGCCCACCACAGCCCGTGAACAACCTTGGGAGGAGGCATAAGAACTATGTTGCCTTTCTGTACTTGGCTGAACCAAGATATATTTTTATTTTGCATTTCATTCAAAAGCTGCAAAAAGACATCTTCCTATTTAAAGGAGAATTAATGGCAACTTTATTCCTGCCACCAGGTGTCTTATAACAGACCACAGACCTGCATGCAGTATCTCTGCACAGAATCTTGGTGCAAGACTGCTACTCTCAAACAGCCCTTCCTGGAGCAGAGGAAAACTAACTTTCCTTACAAGAATACCTGACTATTTATTTAACTCCAAGAACAGCCTGAAGAGTTTGCACAATGCAGAGAAAGCAGATGCTTAGAAATACCTTTCACATGGCAAGGGTAGCTGAGGCAGGCCATTGGGACGCTTGCTTCTAATCTAAGAGGAAGCCGTTTATGCTGTAAAAATGGCACACTGCTCATTAGAGTCCCTGCAGATGGCTCCTTTTTCCATGTGCTTGGGAATCAGGAAAGGCAGTGTGGCAAGGACTAAATGCTTTCTGTAACGTGGACCTTTAGCACTATTCTGATGCCCTGTCATCTTTTTTCTCTAACACAGCAAACTAAGACTTTGCACCAGGCCATAGTTTTTTCTCATGCTTTACTCAGTGAACCTCTTCAGGAGTTTTGGGAGTTGAACTAAAGAAAGGTGTGATCACACACCTTTAAAACTTTTTGAACCCACCTGTCTCTCTCACAGAGAAATGCAAAGGAGAAAGAAACCACAGAAGTTTAATATTTGCTCTCATTGCGTTCCTCTTGGACAATTCTTCCTCTGACCTCAGGTTGCATTCATACATCTATCATCAAATATTTTCTCTGCATGACCAGCAAGCAATAAATGAGGCGACTTACTCTGCTTGCTTACCCTCTTGCCACTTTCCAAGAAGCTCAGAGATTTGCAAAGGTGATCTGAAATGTTAAATGCTCATGGAAAAGCATGTGAACATCTTATAAGCATGTTTCCTGACATACTGGCTTGTAAAAATCACCGTATTTGCCATCTTTTAGTGGCAACTTGTCTATGTATACCTCTAACTACCCATAGCACTGAAGCTGTCAGTGATTTCTACAAGACTACAGGATTATGCATCACTTTATGCTAAAGTGAATACTTGTGCCAAGAGCTCTCTTAGAAGCTTTACATATATTTAATAATCTAATTCATGACTGAAATCCTGGAGGAAAGGTATAGAATTTAGTAAAGTCCTGTTGAATTTAGTAAAGGGCTGTTGTGCAATCCAGTACCCACCCTTGAAATTCACTGGGAATGCAACACACCCAAGTTCTGTGGTGGCAAATATTCTCTGTCCCTACATCAGACTTGCTAAAGTGTTTTGTTCTTTGGTCAAGTAATCATAAAAAAAAAAAAAAAACCTCTGACTTTGTTGGGGACCGAGGTGGTGAGCTTTTCCCCTATCATTGTGGATTTCCCCATGACTTCCCCTAAATGCTTTCCTCACTGCAACAACCATTATTTCTGTGCTTTTCACAGTAACTAGGAAATTTCTGCCCTATATGGGAGCTGCATGAGTGGGACATATTGATTTTTCTGTATATTGTTCTGCTTGATGTTACTGCTTGGCATGTTTCTTTTTTTCATTTCTCATTTCCAACTTCCCCTACATTTCTAGCACCGCTGAGCATTTGTCATAGCTCCATATAATATTGCATTTTGTTCCAAATAAACTTTTGGGGCATCTAGAAAGAATGACTACTTTTAGTAAAGCATGTATCTACCACGGCCCTGAGTTGGCTGAAGGTATGAAATGGATCTGATTACAAACATCTTCCAGCAAGCTTTGTAAAAAAGCTAAAATAATAAATTTCTGAAATGCCTACCCTCAAAGCAAAGCATACTAAGAAAGAAGAAAAGGGAAACTTGACTAGCTGACCCCCCACCTGCCTTGTGTTTTCTGGCAGATACACTACTTACAGACTTGGCTTTATTTCTCCACTAACTTTGTGCATCACCAGGACTTCCCCTGCCTCCCACCCCCCTTCCTTCCCTCCCTGCAGGCAGCCCCTGGGGTGCCCTCGGGTGCCGAGGATCAGCTCCCCACTCACCAGTCCTCCCTACAAAGCAGAAATCAGAGATCAAGTGCTGCCACAGCCTTAGTGAGCAATGTGCATATCACAGGGAAGAACATAGCCTGGGGCCCCTTGTCAAGAAGGAAATACAGCCCACGATGAGTTTCAAAACCTTGTAAAAATTAAATACAATCAGAAAATGCCAGCCTATCCGAACGAGAGAAAAATCTTCCCTTACACCTCTTCACAGGACGCGCTCTCTATACCTCGACATCTGTGCAATAACAACGATTTTATTTTTTTCCCTTCTGCTGCAGGTTCCCCCCAGCCTTACGATGTCTGAGCAACATTCATCCGTTAGCCAGGACCTGTGTAACATGCACAGCAAGATGTAGCCTAAGAGGCCGAGGTGCCTCACTGTCAGTGCTACCTGCCAACACAGCGCCTCACCTTCCTAAAACTGCAGCTGTGCACAGAGGAACATCAGAGCTCCTCCAGCACAAAGCCTGGAGCCATCCACCCCGTTAACTGGAGCAGTCAGGAAGGGAGGTGTTTCCAGCCCACGAGGTAAGGATGCATTTACTTACCTAGGTCCTGAGCTGTCAGGAGCTCTGACAGGTCTCACCCAGGCTGATGCCCAAGTACCAGCTCCCAGCCGACACAAGGAGCTCCTAGCTCCATCGGTCACTTCTCACCAGCAAACCTGTACCTATCCCGGGATGAAGCTAACTGCCATTCTCCCAAAGCACTCCTGTTTGTCTTTCACAGCATTTTTTAACCACACACCACAGAAGATCTCAAGCCACACCTGTAGGAAGACCCTGGTTGTGCAAACGGGCACTGCTTTGCCCCAGCACTGCCACCAGTTCCATGGGGTCTGCACCATGTCCCAGCCTACCAGGAGCCTGGCCCCAGTACTGTGCCCAGTGCCAACACCCTTGGTCAAACTTCACAAACACCATCTTCCTAAGCTGGCCTTGTACTCTCCCATAAATTTACTTTTCCCCTTACTTTAGGGGGTTTAAGTTGAGCTTTGGCTTCCCTAGAACCCCATTGCTTCAGTTATTACTGCAGCCAGTCCTTTAGGGTTTATTTTGTAGGGTACGTCTATGCTTGCTGAGCATCCCTTTATGAATGTTTCTTTTGAGCATGCGGTGCTCATCTTGACTTATAAAGGGCTGAGCCTTTTATACGAGGAATTCTTGTATTCTAGCTTTAGCTTTGACCCTTGAATTTCTCTTTTTTTTTTTTTTGAATAGTTGAAGGAACTTATTACTCTTTCTATACATTTATATAGACTTGGGATATTTTATACAGACTTACAAGCTGCCATCATTTTTTCTTCACTTGTTCCTCAAGCCCCGATACCCCACATCACCATCCCACAGACATTTACAACCAACTTCATCTATATTTCACCAGTAGCTTTCACTTACAGTTCAAAGTGCCATTGAAACCTTTCCCTCATCTCCTCAGCCATCTCCAAGATTGTAAGGCTGTAGAGGGATTTACAAGTTGAAACTCCCACAGGTCCAGCAGCATTAAAGTAAATAAATAAATAAATAAAATAAAAAAGAAAAAGATCTCCCCGTTGACCTGAACAGGAGGTTTACCTGAGCAATGCCATCTGCTGCCTCTCCCCAGGCTCTGAAGTTCTTTGTTTCTGCACATCCACAACTAGGGATGGCAGAGATGTCTTCTGCTACGTTTTGTATCTTTAATAGTAGGAAATAACCACAAATCCATTCATTTCCTCTGTAGCCAGTGGAGGTGAGTAGACAACTCAGGGCACCACAGCTAAATGCCAACAATGTAAAACCACATTTTTTGGTCTCATCAAAAGCTGCCACATCAGTGTCTTTCCTCTGAAACGCCCTCAAGAAAATGTTCTTCACTTACTGACAACACGTTGCTTCAAAGCAGACGTAAAATGTGGCTCTTATTTCTAATGCAATTGTCCCTACCATGGATAAACTCAGAAATATCAGGGAAGTTCATCAGGGAAATTAAAATTCTATCCTTTACTAAAACCAACAACTTCCCAGATAGCTGGTGTTACCATTTATTAAGCCATTTCTTTCATAACTCTCCCATATCATACCACACTCAGCTCATTCCTCCTTCGCAACACCATTATGAGGTGTAACCCTGTCAACCCCAGTTCAGAGGTGGGAGGAAGGGGAAGATGAAGAAATGGTTTGCTGGCACATGGCACAGCACAGGACCATGCAAGCTTCTGCTCCTTGTGCTGCTCGGCACAGTCTCACCTGTTCGTTTAATACCCATAGCCATACAAAGGGTCTATTTGAATTCTGCACTGCTCATAAGCTCTGATTTGACAACTCTCAAAGCTGAAATAATTTATTTATCTAGAGAACAGGCCCTGCTGCCCTGCTGAAGACATTCAGTTCCTACTTGGCCTCATCTTGCAATAGAGAAGAAAGGACAATTCATCTTCCAGGCTCATTCATTATTCATAGCTGTCTGATGAGACTCCAGCTGAAAAAGCCAATCTGTATCAGGTGAGACAATGGCTACTGTTATGAGAAGACCCATGCAAGCCCACAGGGTCATTTCACATGGGGCTCACTTGGTGATTGCAGCAGCGGCCAGGGCCGAATTCACAGCAAGGATCCTGGAAGTTAATTCACCTCTGGGGCCTCTTAAATAAGAAAGGTGAAAAAGCAGAAACCAGAAGAGCCTGAAATTAATTTTCTAAATATATCTGGGAGCTATGCAGACAGTCATAATTCCCAGAGAGCCCAGCAGCTGCAGCATTTTGCTCTATGTCAGTTTGGAAGCGTTGGGAACAGCCACTGGTCCATTTTGTCTTCCTTGAGAGCTTTTAGATTTTTGTCTCCTTCTCAGCCCATTGATGGAGCAAAGGGGCTCAGACAACTGACTGGGAAGCCTTGGAGCTGATGCCTCCAAAGAGTTGTCTCCTTGGGATTTTACACAGCAAAGCAAGCCAGCAAGAGGCCAGAGAGGACTCTGTCGGCCTCTCATCAATCAAAACCATTTCCCTGGGGTATTTATGCCCCAGTGAATCTGGGCACACTCCTATACCCCTGTTACACTAGGGGATTTTGGATTAGGTCTATTGACACTCAGGCATCAAAAGAAGTGGCCCACTGTCCATGACCTCTGTGTGAGCTGTTACCTCAGGAGAGCTTCAGGAAAATTAAATTAAAAAAAAAAATCAAGGCAACGTTTCTGGTCCCTGCATAGACATTCAGAAGCCTTCCTTCAAGTCCTGAGGCTCTGGTCTGTTTCAGGTTTTTATTCACTAAAATCAATCCCTTTGGACAGAGAAACAAAAGCTTGAACACAGAAGGCAGATGCTGAATCCTTTATCACTAATTGTCTTACGAGGTCAGAGCTGGAGCACCTCAAACTGGACTCTTATCTCTGTGATGGAGAAAAGACCGCTTTGAAACCCTGCATTCCTGTTAGCCATCCCGTTTTATTTGACAATTGCCAACCATCAGTGCCACAAGCACCTTTGAAACTCTAAGTTGTTCTTGACAAAACCTCTGACAGCACTGTCAAATCCAAAGCATAAAAGCTTTCCAGTAAACGCAGCCATTTGTCACTGCTTTCCTTGCGACCAGCTCATCAGCCAAAACAGCAAGCATTTTGCTTTTTTCTTCCCCTTCAAAGGGAAGTTGTGAGTACAAGTAAAAGTGAAAGGCTTAACCAGGTTAATCAGGTCAGGAAAAGCCAGAATAACAGAAGCAGCCAGCTGAAATACATACATATTTGCCTTGGTCAAAGACAAGCGCTAGGGCCAGTGACCTACTAAGGCAGGATAGGGGACAGGGAAGGGTGACACGGAGCTCAGACGCTGCTCTCAGGTACAGGTGAGGCACGTGTGGTGAGCTTGGTCCAAATTGCCACAAAGCCCAGGGTAAAAACACGACAGAATCGGTGATAGCTTGTGGTTGGCACGTGGCTCCTGCACACCCAAAGAGAGAGAACTGGTTAGTGCCCATCTGCATTATTTCACCATGTGCTGTATTTCCAGGAACCCTTTTTAAGAAGGGTCAGGTGAAGACAGGTCAAACAGGGCTCTGAGCCCCTTTGCTGGATTTACAATGAAACCTTTCTGTCCCATGAAAGCCACTGTACAGTTGCACTTCAATATGTCACCTTTGTTCCTCTTCCTTCAGAAATTAGCATGCACCGAGTGACAAAGCCTATTAGAGAAAATTGACCCTGAAGTCATTTAGCTCAGGATTTGCCAAAGCTCAGAGGTATTTATTATTCTTACAAGCAACGAGGCATATGGTTGACTTTTTCAAAAGCCAATTCAGAAAGAAAAGCAAGTGACCATTTCTTGAAACAGAAAGATATTTAAGTACCTTTAGTCCAACACTGGGAATGAAGATTTCTACATAAGGCTACACAAAAAGAAACCTTGGAGAATTGCTCTGTGCCTGCTTCAGTGACCACATACTGCAGCTCCTCAGAGGGTGCTGCTCTCTACCCACTTCACACACGTGCAGAAATTGTCAGTACCAAATGGACAAGTGTGCATCAAGGGGCTTTCATGCCCGTGCTCCAAAACTTACACAGAGATTCTTTAGCAAAAACTTGGAAAGTTCTTCACTTAAGAGGAGGCTAAGGTCTAACATGGAGAAGTTTCAGTCTGAGTAAAGTTTGTGACTGATTTGAACCTGCATCTGGTTGGGTTAGACAGCAGGTCCTGGATTTTCCATTTCAGTTTACCCAGTTCAAATACTGTCTCTGAAGTGCTAAAATGGAGCTTCAGCAACAGCACAAAGCTGTCATCACAAAACAAAATAATTCTCTTTGATGGCAAGTTAACTAGTTGTAACCAAACAGCAAAATAGTTGGAAAAGAAAAAGACAGACAAAAGATGTCTTATCCCAGGCCTTGAGCCAGAGCATAGTCTGTGTTTGAAGATTTTCAAATCTTTGATAAAGAATTCCAAAGAGTTTCTGAGCGCAGGAATATATATATCTATATTTTTCCTCCAACACTGTTTTGATTGTTTATCTCTGCTTTGGCCCAGGAAGTCCAAACTAACCTTAAAGAGAGCATAACAAGCCTAAAGAGCATACTGCAACTTCTGTCTTTGAAAATGAGTCATATTAAATACATTTAATGCACAAACTCATTTAACAATTTGGTAAGTATGGGCATCATTGAACTTTACTGCCTCTATTTGGGAAAGAGAAAAGGAAAGCAAATAAAAGGATTTTTTTTTTTTTGTGGTAGAAAATTTTTTTTCTATGAAGTAGTAGTTTCAAAAGTTTACCACTTTTTTTTTTTGAAGGACAATAAACAAAAGATGTTCTTCATATATAATATATTCTGTTGGCTGGCTAAGTTAGGATTTGGTGCTGCCAAATAGAAGGGCTACTTTCCCAAAATTAAAATAGCCCTGGTTTAAAAAAAAAAAAAAAAAGATCAGCAGTAATATCTGGCCTACAGAAGTATATGAAAGAACTCCAAGCAATCCGATGCCCAGAGGAAATCCAGAGAACTCGCCTCACTACCTTAAGTTGTTTGGAGTACTAAAACACCTGCATCTCACAGGGATGCTGAAGACATATTCATCATATTTCTCCCAGATACAAAGATTTTTATACAACAGTTGCAAATTGCTTGTCCAGTCAGTAAGCCTTTGGTTTGGAGCTCAGCTGGTGATGCCTTTCCTAGCAACTGGTGCCAATGGTACCACCTGTATGTGTCTGTGGGCTAGGCGCCAGAGGTCCCTTGGACACTGGTGTCTCTTGTCCTCGCACACCAAGAGGCCTGCCGCTCACCTTGCTCTCCTGGTCTCCTTCCTGTTGCCCCAGCTGGCAGTCACAGGGCCCAGATGCTCAGCGAGTGCTGGGCCAGCTGCAGGGGGCCTGCTTTATAGGGTCTGCAGCACAGGCAAGGCAGTGGTGGGCACTGCGACCTCAGCAAGCCTCTGGGATGGAGCGGCCAAAGGCAGCTGTGCTGGGAGCGGCCTGGAGGATGCCCTCACGTGGACAAGGAGGAGGGTTGGGGAGGGCTGAGGGTCCCTTTTATGGGGCTGGCTCCCCTGCACCATTTGGCTTGCCAGAGAGAAAGGCTGCCCCTCAGTCACGGGGACTGCCCTGCACCTCCCATCCTGTGCCTTAGGTTTATTTTTAACACCGTTTTTGAGGTAATTTCATTCTATTCTTTACGGAAAAGAACAGAAGCAAGGTGCATCTCCAGCCCTAATTCCCACGTGCACTTTGTGCTCCGAGTGAAGAATCTATTCCTAACGCCACATCTCATCTAAATCTCCCCTCCATTTGTTCAAAGCCATTATTCCTGGTTGCACGGCTACACTCCCTGAGAGAGGCCCTCTCCAGCTGTCTCCTAGGCCACTTTTATGGGTAAGGCTAGGTGGCAAAAATGGCCTGCCTTGGAAGACAGGTAGACAAACATCCCCAAACCTTCTGAATTTCAAGTTACACGGAGCTATCTTTTGGCCTTCAGTCAAGAAACGAACAGTGCCAAGGCATGCTGAAATGCCTACAATGACAAAAAAAAATAGAAGTTATGAGTATACTCCACAGAAACCTTCACGTGCCACTGGATGCTCCAGGCATGTCTGGTTCAACACACATTTTGCTTTGCTGAAAGCATTATGAATTACTGAGAAGTCAAACCACAACATATCAGTTCCTATGAAGCATCATTTGTTATGAAAATTCCATAGAAACAGCAAATAGACAATTCTCCACCACAATAAAAAAAATAAAAATAAGATAAGCTACTTATCGAAAGAGTCACTGAGTCATTTACAAAAAGTTCTCCTTTAAAAAATACCCAAATTAAAAGAGTGGGATATTATGTCATTGCTAAACACAGTTCCTTTTGATGAAGTAGAAAATCCTTTTTGTTTTGGAAGATATGCTAATTTAGAATTAAGGAAACTAGAAATGAAAAGCTTCAAATGCACCTGATCTACTTGACCAATGGGCATTTTAGACTCACGAAAATGTTCAAGCCAGGCCGCTTGTGCTAATCTGATATCAAGACAAAAATCTCATTTCAAAAATTCTTTTTCATGATGGGATTCTTTCCACCAACAGGACCAGCTCTGTTCAAAACCTTTTGGAGCAAAGCCAGCCTACAAAACCCAAGTAGCAGTTCTGACCAACACATTTCCAGTGGAAGAACTGCTTTTACATTATTTGTTTTAAGGAGGCACTTGCCCTTCTCCATGTCCATTGCGTACAAGTCAGTTGTGAATAATTTGGGATTAGCTCCCTTTGCCTCAAGAAGCTTGTTGGCTGCTGGCATTACAGTTTTCTTTGAGTTGCTAATCTGGTGTTGCTAATTAAGATTAGCAAAGACTTTCACAACATTCTAATTATGGTAAGAACATGTCCCTCAAATCCACTTACTGTAGAACAAAAGTTGTTTTATTATCCACATTGCTTTGCACCATATTCACAGCAGTACACTGTTGCGTCCTCATCTTGGAATTGTCTTTCTAATGGTTGAAATTTTTAATAAAGGAATAAGATAATTAGATAACTAGAGAGGGTAGCAGGAGGAACAGATGAGCAGCAGCAGACAGTGGGTGCTAGGGCTATTTTACCTACTACTCCTGCATCCCCCTGCCCCAGCCTCACCTTGAGGACACCTCCCCGCACAGCCACACCCTGCTCAGCTCTGGGAAATGCCTGCAGGAGCTCATTCTAGGCCTCTTGCTAACTTCTGCAATACCATCATCACAGGGCACAGCACGGAGGAGGGAGCAGGCTGCATCACACCCTTGGTTTTCCTCCAACACCTTTGCAGATCTTTCCACTTACATACACTTACGTTATTTCCTCGTGGTGGTAAAGCAATCCTTCCTCTCACTCTCCATCACTTGCTCGTCTGTGTGGAAACGTGGCATTTCATGTGGCTCGTGACTTTGGCCAGGTTATTATTCCTGGCAGGAATAAAGGGGTCCAAGTCTTTGCAGATTTGGCTCTCCAGCAGTTTGGATTCACGTTTTGCATCTCCATCACATGAGTTTGCAGTGCACAGCCAATGCCCTGCCCAGACAGTTGGGCACATCTACATTTCCTACGACAGATGGCTTCAAGGAACAGAATTCTTTCATTTCTTACTGAGATTTTATTAAGCATTTCATTTAGTAATTCCTAGTCAGACTTAATGCTCTCAATCTAACTTATTCCAAAGCTTCTGCTTTCCTGGCACATACTGCTGAAGAGGGCATATTCTCAATTCAGGGTACGCAATTTGGTTTTGGCTCATGAACTTTTAACCATTGCCTTCATATCTTTTGCAGTCCTTTATAACCTGGTAGGACTCAGATGGCTTCATGTTAGCTTAATTTTTTTTTTTCTCCCCACAAAATATTGTGCTTTCTTCTCAGTGCAGTGAATAATGAGAAAGCGACAGGATGCAGATGGGACAGTCAACTTTATTCCCTTATTTCTGTCACTAGTTTCACATAACCCGTTTCAGCTAGCAGGTGTCAGAACATTTCTGCAGCTCTCCCCCCTCCAAACTAGGTTAAAAAAGAAATGTCTCAAAGGAACAAACTGAAAATCTGAAGAAAAAAATATCAGTGCATTCAAAACACTTTGTTTTTATTTCAGCTTCCCAATCATAAATTTGCTTATATTTCAAAGTGGAAAGCTCTTGAGGTCCAAATGCTCCCTTTCCATATGTGTTAGAACTAAAATAAAATCCACTACAGTGTGAAAACCAAAATGAAATGCAGTGCAAAGTGTATGGTTGGTGACACACCGAAGGGCTGGAAACTGGAGTCTGGAAGGATTGTGAGCTGGTGTACACTTATCTCTGAAAAGATGAAAGGTAAGAGTGTGCGACACCAAAACTTATGCATTACCAGATAAAACCACTTTGTCACACAGCTGCAAGCAGAAGATCATCAAGGAGGTGAAGCTTCAGGAGTGTGTCTTTAACAGAGCAATGAATTCTTCTAGCTAACTCATGGCAGGACAGAAGGTAAAGAAATTGTTTCTAATGCTCACATCCAGAGCTGTCAGAGGAAAAAAAGTCTAAACATAAAATTTACCATCAGTAACGTAAACTCCTACACTCCTCAGCACAGAACAAGGTGCTCACAGAGAGCACTCTTCCTAAATGTCAAAGCCATTAAAATACTACATACAGCTAAGTGTAAAGAAAGCCAGGTTAGTCAGGCAGCCACTCTACATAACTAACGACACTTGTCTTCTAATGCTTTTCACTTCTCATTTGCAGTGTTTTCAACCACATTGTTTTGAGAAAGAAAAAAGAAAGGGAAAACCCATGAAAAACAAGAAAGCCCTCACAGCTATTTCTATCACACAACGAATATTGATTCCTTTCTGATTTTCATAGAAATTTGTCAGGGTCCTGTCAGTACAAGATTGATTTCCCTGCTTCTGGGAATGGTAGGTTATCAATATAATTGCTACCATCAGTGCATTTTCACAATCCTTCCTGACATTTCTGCTCCAGTGGCAAATTAGTGCGATGCTGACTATTTCCTCACCTGAGCCAGCTACCGATGCAGGAGGATTTCATTTTTTCCTCTGGCAGGAAAGAAACATGCCTACCCCAGCACCAAAGCACCCTCTTTTTATTGTCACTGAACAGTACAGAAGAGTTAAGTGAAAGTGCTATAAAATAATAAATATATATCTTTCTGATGCTTTTATTTCAGCATTTTTCCCCAGAAGGCATTCAGTGTGCACGTATATGGCAACTTCAGTGTACCTCCCATGAGGAAATGGGGAATTCAGGGAGTCTTAAAGCTTCTGTTGCGTTACCACCTCTGCAAAGAAATAGAGCCGAGTCAGCCGGGAGGTGCTGATCATGCAGAAAAACCAAGCATGTGTTGGAAGCAAACCCAGAAGGTGCTGAGCTGCACCAGCCCCGCAGGAGTCTTTGGATGCTCATCACCTGTCTGCATCAACCTAGTGAAGCACACCTAATCCCTTACCAACCAACACCGCTCTACAACAGCTGGCTACACTGCTACCCATCCAGGCAGGACAATCACCCCTGTTAAGGTTGTCTTAGCCAATATGTTTTTCCACATTTAAGAGTTTCTTTATGGAGTGTCATCAAAATTCTCCCCCGCAGCACTGCAAATGATAAAAAGATTCGCAGCTTATTGAAAAGATCACGCATGGGGCTCAATTTCCACACCTGTCCACAAAAGCCCCTCCTACCTTGCCTTTACATAAAGGTGGCACCTTGATTTTGGCCATCCTATGTACATCAGAAGAGGCAGAGGCATGCTGGAAGAGCAAAAGCCCCTAACTGTGCACGAACAAAGCCCAGAGCAGCTCCCTGAGGCTGAACAACGTTTATTTCTGACCCTCTTGCCAACTCCCCACCAGAAGAAAAGGACAACATACAGGATAATTGGGGACCCACTGAAGTCACCAGGCTTTGGAGCAAGCCTTTAATTCCAGCCATCACAGCGTACCTGCAGCTTCCCTATGTACAGCGAGGTGCCTTGGAAACACCATGTCCCTCAGTAGCAAAGCCTCGCTCTCTCACTTGAATTGAGCTTTGATACAGCTCTCTAGCACAAAAGGATTTAGGATCTCTGTTGAGAAGTAATAGCAGGACCTTTACTTCTGTGACATCCAAGCTATCACAGTAGCACATCCTCTAAAATACAGGTCAGAAACCTTCCTAAAAAAAATAAAAAATAGTTGCTGCTCTTTCCTTTTTCAAAATGAGGATGTATTGAAGCAGAAGCTTCCTAAGAGAAAACATAAGTTGGAGGGGGAAAAAAAGTGTTTCTCAGGACAGTATTTCTAAATGAAGACTCCTCAAGAAAAATAGGCAGGATTTCAGCTGAGTGGAAACAGGGCTTAAACCCGTGAACTGTTTGGTAAAAAGGCACCCACCAATACTGCAGCATCCCTATCATCCCAGGGATGCTGTAAATCCCCGTGCTATTTCTAGAGACCTCCTTCAGGCCTTTAAGCATCCACTTGCCTGGTTCTTATCCCTGTGATGTCAAATAAACAAGCGTGGAAAACCCTGTGTGTTTCTTTTGGTTCAGTGCAATTCTGTTCCCAAGCCAAGCCCCGCTCTAAACTTCTGCCATTTATCTGCCTCCCGCAGAGGCTCTCAGATGCCGGCAGCCAGCTCAGGCCAATTTGCAGCTGCAGGCGCGCGCTGCAGTCAGTAATTCATCTGACAGTAATGGGACTAGCAGCAAGCCGCCCCGCATTGTGGCTGACGGGAACTTACACAGTCCCTGATAAAACTCCGCGCCATTCTGTGAAGCACGGGGTTGTTGTAAATCTCTCTAATAGGTATAAAGGTGGCCCGAGCCAAAGCAGATAATGCAGCATTTGCTGCCAACCTGGGATAAAGGCACAGACAAAGCCGTATGTAACACCAGGCCCAAGGAGCACAGCATCGCTGAAACTTTACTGCTAACAGAGGAGCACAAATTACCCCTCCTGTATCCAGCGAGGAACAGCTTCTGCACAGAGAAAGCTTATTTAAACATCAGCAGGGCTGCACACGTGGCAATCCCAGCAGTACGTCAGGCTGCACGGACCTCTGCTCCTGAGAGCTAATTTGGCAGCCATTGCTGCATTACAAGGTTAAAGGCAAATGCACTTTTGTTGAACTCCAGGCCTATCAAGCACACATTTACAACAGATAAATATGCATAGCATAAACAAACCATGGGATTACCAGGATTAGCTGCAGTCTTCCCCGCTGCTGCCAATGTTACAGACGACCCACCTCACCGGCTGAGAGCAGCGCATCACAAATGCACGGTACGTACAAGTCACGCGTGCTGAACAAATGCACGCACTGTGAAATGCCAATGAAGACAGATATCTCTGTAAAAGGCTTTGATATCTTCTCCTTCCCCCTGCTTCCTCACCAAAAGGAAAATATTGGAAACAGCCGAGACCTACAGATAGCACAAGGTCAGCCACCATCAGGCCAGCTCAGAACCACAGTCAACGAACTGGTTTCAGCATGAAAATTTCCTGTAAGGAAGGCCTCGAACATGTAATTTATACCTATTTGTCCAACATCAGAGACCTGCAGGATCCTTTAGAGCATAGTTAGTGCTATCTAGAAGGTGCTGCTGTAGGAGACCCCCGTGCCCATGCCACCATTGTGTAATTGACTGTTTTGCATCCCAAACCATGGGAGCATCCCTCTACGGGACACAGGGAACACCAGAACACCACAAAAAAGACTTGGACTTCCTTTTTGGTTTGTCTGTTTTTGTTTCTAAACTTGTTTGCATTTTCCCTGACATTATTTCTCCATCATCTCTTAACACATAACCCAGTTAAGCATTTAATACAAACTTTTAGGGGACTTTGTTTATCTTTGTAGCAAATGCTTGTAGTCAATTCAAAAAGAAGCCTTCCGTTCTGAAATCCATGCACCCAATTGCCAATGACCAGGAAAAATATGCTAGGAAAGAATAAAACCTCTTCTGGTATAAGCACTCTTCTATAACACACAGGTACACCCCCCCACACACACCCCCCTTTATTTAACAAATAATGCCTCATTTATTAATATTCTACAGCAGTGAGGTGTGTCTAGCGATGCATTAATATAACTTTTCTCAAATGAAGTTCTTGTTCTGCTTGATCTAACTTGTAAACGCTTGGTAATCTATCTTGATACACTCCTGTCTGTCAGGGGCTGCTGCCTGCTTCACGCTTCTGCTCCAGGAGGCAGGCAGTGGCGCTGAGGTACGCTCCTGGGATGCTCTATCCTTCCCTGCTTAATTACACGTAAGACCAGGTTCATTGTTTTGAAGCTGATGCAAGACTTGAGTAATTGGATGTAGGGTGCGGTATTTACGGTCAGCATTTAGCAGTATGCAAAGAAATAATGATGCTTAACATTGACTCGAACGGCCTCTGACCTCCCTTTCCTGCACTAAGGACAAGTAAAAGGCATTTCACCAAAGGTTTAGCTCTACAAAAATCCAAGAAGATTTGCATGGAAAAGGAGGGCTTTATTTTGGAGACTAATGTATATTTTTGTGTGTTGAGGCTTTTTTCCCCTCTCCCCCTAACCCTTTTGGATCTTTACAGCCTAGTTTAATTTCTTTAGCCACTTACTAAAAAGGCATGGTGGCACTTTGACAGCCACAGTGTAACTTGCAATGGATATTTCCAAAGAAATAAATACTTCACTGAGTTCCCTCTGTGAGGTTTGCTGCAGATTTTCAAAGATGCTTTCCAAGATACTTTCAAAAAATAAGATATAAATTTTGTTTCATCAGGACTTTTGGGTGGAAACCATCAAAATTATTTTAGATCACCAGACCTGTAGCATGCTTCATACTGCAGGAATCCAGCCAAGTAACAAGGAACACAAATGTGGTCAAACCATGTTCCTGCCACGGTGCCACGTTCAAAACTGGTGGTTGATGTCATACACAGGCTTTTCAGAAGCTTCTGGAGGCAGCTGATACCTAGCAGAGAGCTGTGCAGTCATCCCACAGTATCCTAGTGGGAAATAATCCCCCCACCCAACACTCACAGTTAAAAGGAGCTCCCTTTACGTAAGTGAAAGTTTTTTTTTCTCCACAATAAAAATAAGTGTTCACATTTTAAATATAGTGTGTGTACGTGTCATCACCTATACATGCAAAGGTAAAATAAAGACATATCCTGTTACTTTCAAGGGAGATACTCATGGTGAGCTCTGTAAATACAATCCCAAGATTTCTGTCAAGGCAGACACCCATTCATGTGTTCTCTGACACCAAGGAGAGTTATGAGCGTGTTAAAAGAATTCAAAAGTAAAATACAGTTGAAGCAAGTGTTGGGGAGGCAAAGCAAAAGAGATGAATGGTCATTAAGACATTGGGAAAGGCTGAAGGATTTGGCTCTTCTTCAGTAAAGTGAGATAAGTGTTTGAGAAGGAGCCCTGTGTGCAACAGGGTGCCCGGGCCTGATACAGGAGTGGTCACTTCTCATTTCTGTTTGACCTTGGGACCATAATTGCTCAGGCAGCATCACTGTGTTTCAGTTGTAATTGGCAGTCACTGAGCTGAAGATTAAGCTAGCATGAAGACTGAATTACCACTCAGGCCTTAGAATAAATTGAAAAGAAAAAAAAAAAAAACACCACTATCTGTAGCCCATATTACTACTTAAGAACTAAAGGTTAAAAATTGCAGCTTTTACTCCTTGGGCGTGTAAGCTACCTGACACACTGAGAACAAAATCGATACCGACTTTTGGAATGGTACAGCCTACAGCAAGGACCAGTAAAGACCTTCCCCAAATCTCTCTAATAAGACCTTCATGTTTTAAATACACAGTGCATAATGAAAGGATGCTTGTTTATTTTGCATTGACTTCCTTGCTAATTGCACAATAGTGGTTCTTGCTAATCCTAGTTTCCTAAGAAATATTACACACCAGTGGAAGCTGAAGTTGTTGCAGTTATATTGAGTTCGAGAAACAATAATGCAGTTATATTCTGTTTGAGAAACAGAAGAATGGGACTGAGGCAGAGTATCGTTGTAAGATCAGAGTACATCTCAAGCCTTGCTTTCACCTCCTCTCTTGGATGTAAGCCAGCTGTGATTGCACTAAAACCAAGGAAGCTGCTGGGATAATGCTTAAAGGAGAACCAATGAACTTTGTCTGTTATCTACTCAAATGCATTTGTAGTTGCAAGCTGTAATCTACCACAAATAGCCACATTTAAAGAATGCAATTACACGGAACAAAGCTGATGACTCTGTCAATGCACAGAGATCATTAGAAAATGGTAACCAGTTGCAACCGATTATCAATCTTTGGCACCAGAGAAATGACTACATTAGGCCGATTTTCTGTCACACCTAAGTGGAGATATGCTTGTAAAATCCACTCAAGCCTGCCAGCTCCTCTAGAGCACACATACAGATGGGGAAATAAGGTGTTTGGGAGGTGCCGGGGATGCCTTAAGAACTGCATTTACTATTTCAGACACTGACCTCCAGTACAGGTAAACACAAAGCACTCAAGCCAGAGCCTGAGAGGTTCAGCTAAGCAATATTTACTACAACAGAAAGTAAAAGTTAATTGATTCATAGTATTCCTAGTATTCTTTTTTAATGTATATTTTATTATTAAGGAAATTCAGATTCATGCTTCTAAGACAGAATCATCATGCTGATTGAAAGCATCCTCATGGAGTTGCATCTGCACCCCACCTTCTATGTGATGCCTTTGCAATGCTAATGTTGTAGTCAAAAAAAAGGTCACAAGACAGGCAGAAACACCAGCATAAGGACAACAGTAAAATGCATGAGTGCTGTAAAGTTTCCTTCATCTATGCTTTATACTCCGTTACAAAGAATAGTGAAACATTTCCTGTATTGAGGTATTTTCCTTCAATACAGGAACTGGCCTTTCCTAGTTGGTGCTGCTGACAGGCTTCCAGAAAGCACGCAGTGCCCTCTCCGTTCCTACCCCAAGGAGGCTGAAAATAGGTCTTCTAGAGGCCTGTCCTCTTCTCAAGTGATTTGAAAGAAAACTTTCAAGACCAGTATATGTACCATAACCAGATTTTCAAAAGGGAGAACAGAAGGCATGCTTCCCAGGACAGAATATTCAATTACTTGTTTTTTTTCTGGTGCCATTACTAACATCTCTTGGTATAAGTTTCCCAGTACTTTGCATTCAAAGTAAACTCTGAACAGCCACTGATGTGTGTGTGTGCGCGTGTGCATCCCAAGACAAGCTTCATGCAGGCACCACTCATTTTAAAGATTCCTCACTTAGCTTGCAAAATATGAAATAAGAAATACTTATTATGCATTGAAAAATCAAGTAGTTCACATGTAGCACTCTCAGAATCCTGCATTAATACAAACAATAGACATTCTACTTGCAGATGTCAAAATCATCCCTTTAAACTCAAATAAAGCCTGGGTTATTCCATGCAGTCCCAAGATCAATAGGGCAGCACTGCTCCCAGCCAGCTGTCACAGTGATCCGAAGGACCCCCAGGAGTCCCCGACATTCCCCGTACCCATCACGGCCTGCTGGCTGCGGGACCAGCAGCTCTCAGGGGCTGCCTCAGGCACCGCTCCTGCCTACAACGCAGGTGTGCTTATCTCTGCTACAAGGCTCTGACCACAGCAACGACCTTGGAAAGTAATTTTGTTGATCGATATCTGTTTGGACTAAGATTAAGCAAGAACAGTTACTGCAGAACAAGTGTCAGACTGGTTTTGCTGTTTTTTCTCTCTTTTACTCTTTAATATTGACTGTTACAGCTGTGCAACCAATTTTGTCTTTTTATTTCAGATTTTCAGCCACTTTTGCATCTCACAGCAGCAATGCATAGCCATGGTCTACACATCAATCTTTAGACCTTGCTACAACAATGAAAATGTAATGGGTTTGTTGCACCAAGCTTGGTTTTGTATCCCAGCCAATATACACTTAAGAAACCAGAGAACCAGTAACGCTTCTAACTTGCACAGGGAAGGCTGAACTACGGACTTACAGAAAGAGACAGAGCAGTTGCAAGAGTCATAATTGGGCATTCCAGAAACACCAAGGAAACCTTCTGCTTTCCCATATCCCTCCTCACACACTGAATTTTTGTTCAGACAGAAGTCTCTACCCTGGGGACCTTGGCATAATGCTCCTCAAAGATCAGTTATCTTCCATTTAACCAGACTGCCTACTGGCAGTAAAAGGTAGGAGCAGTCTCTCTTGGAGACTTAGAAAGAGCAGACACTCTTGGAGACACTAAGCTTCCCCTTTGGATTCACAGAATCAGATTTATTTCAACAAAACAGAAGTCATTTCAGTCTTCTTCGACAATCGTTTTAAAACCAGAGGAAATTTTGCATTTACTGTAGACTAGAATTAAGACCTTAATTTAAAAAAATAATTAATAAAAAGAAATAAAAGTTCTTTTCCTAGTGTTCACTTGAAATCAAAGAATTAAAAACCAAAACAAATAAAACACCGATAGAAAGTTGTATTTTCCATATGCCATGGTGATGATGATACAGTCACAGTTTTGTTTCAGTTACAAAAAGCTTCACACTTTTTTTTAAACCAGTTCTACCTACCTCTTGCTTCACATGCATACAGCAGCCTTAAACATAAAATAGAATGGCTTCTCTTCAGGAAGTGTAATTAAATAAAATGGGAATATAACTAAGGAAATGAGCCCTTTAAGATTCATTTAAGAAACAGCACAGTAGTGCTAGGAATCTACAGAGGATTGTAAATCCTGGCTGGAGAAGAGGCATACAGACTTCCATAGTTAGAAGCAAGATTGTCAGGAGTCTGTTTTGTTTTCTTCCAAAGAAAATAAATGATCGATAAAAGGTAGAGAGTTGGTAATTTTTCTCCAGGAAGAATCATATACCAACACCCTGTCTTTCACCGTTATGTTTCTAAAATACACCCGGGGCACAGCTAACTACTGAGTATATCTGTTCTTCTGCATTATCCTGATACTTTTTATTTTTAAACCACAAATAGCTTGTGTAGTGTTATAAGAACACCAGCATCCAGAAATATAAGCACTGTTAGGTATTAATTGCCTCTTACTCCAGAGAAGTTCCTTGAAAAAAGACAGTTCCTTCCAGAAACTCCAGGCTGAATTAGAGATGGTGCTGTAGAGCCTTTGGCTACTCTTAGAGTGCCTTAAGCTTTAAAGTGACCACACTAAGGTCCTGACAAAAGTTACAGCTTCATGGAAACCCTCTTGGAATACAGGTGGTTTCACAGCCTCCAAGAAGGAAGCCCACTTTTTCTCCATCACCCTATCTCACATCAGCACAGCGCCCATTCTCTCACATCACTGCTAGTTTTCACTTACCCACTTCACTCCAATCCTGTAGAAATGTTCCCTTTGAAACATTCCTGGCCACCTCTAGAGCAGCAGGTGACTGGTAAACAGAGAGCCAGCTGCCACCTGTAAGTGAATGAACAGCAGCTCTTAAATAGTAATAATTTTAAAAGGTAGAAAAACCAACTTGCAAAGGTACAGTTGGCTTGTTACCCTGTAGAAACAGATCAATGCAGCTTGGTCTTTTAGTGCAGCATAATTTGAGACCTTCAGCTTGGGACTGATTCCCCCTAATGGGACTGGTCGAGTCCTCAGGCAACACATGCGCCCAGAGTAGTTTCAGACTTCCTGTAGAATCATGGACTCTGTATGTCTATTTTTACATATGTGTAGAAATATATAAAGACAAAAGCCATACAAGATATTTCAGCAAAGTCTAATTGAAGAGCTTTGCCGTAGGAGGTCCAGCAGAGACCTGTTTTAGTTGCATAGGATCCAGCAACAACTCAAGAACTTGCGGGCAAAGTATTGTAGACCATGGCAGTCACGGGGCAGCACACCAAGAAGACGAAGTAAATACCACTTCACAGCAGATGTGCATCACATCGGCAGAGCACAGACCCCTAAAAACCCTACACCATCCACAGAAGCTTCAGTTGTCCAACACCGAGGTGTCTGCTTTGCTGCCAGCTGGATGGTGACACTTCCTATCGAGCCAACAGCCTGTTTACCACTTCACAAGGATTTGCGTTTTACAATATTACAGATAGAGCAAGGCTTCAGTAGTTCTTTAGTCCCAGACAAAAGCTTTCCAAGTCCGATGTCTTGGCTTGATGCATCGCTTCTTGTTTGTTTTAAGACTCAGTGTTAAAACCCACTGTCTCCTCAAAAAAGTTTACTAAAGAATATTTATTTCTTGGGTAAAGCCCGTAAACACATATTAACAGCAATCACTCTCAAAGTCAGAGCATAAACTACAGGTAAAACGACACTACTACAGATAGAAGACCCATGCTATTTGTGAACAAAACCCACCTCAGGTACATTCTCATTCTTTTACCTTCTGAGGTAAGAGCTGAAACCTCCATTTCTACAATCCTCCAGGGTATTTCTGTTCCTTCTACAGAGAAATTGGCCTTTTAATGCTTAAGAGCCATGATAACTCATGATGCAATGCTGGCTATCAGCATGCAGTGGATGGCTATGTTTTCCTTGCAGTTTCCGTCCGTGGAAGTACCAACTGTGGCTATGAGTCCCATAAAAGCCCAGATTTCATAGCCAACATGGAAATCTGTTCAGCAAAGTCACTCTGATTATAAAAAATAAAAAAAAAAATCTATCAACCATCTCTTCCATGGTGACTTAGTAGCAACCAGGAGGGTCACCTTTGCCACCTCTACAGCACTCTTCATTTTCTTGCAACATCATTCTAGCTGGCTGATTAATCTTCTCCACTTACTTGACTACATTTTTTCCAACAGGAAAAGGGCATAATCTGTTACCTCTGCATCAACAGTGAGTTACATACACATTGGACAGAATGGAAGTAATTTTTAGACCAAATTGGAAAAATAAGCTTTTCCAAATTCTTGCAAGTACAGATCAGAGTTGACATCTCTAATTACAGAGGGATTTTGATTAAATACTTTGCTAATTATATATAGTGAATTATTTCGAAACCGTGTTTCATTTATTCTTGCAAAGAGGAGGCTTTAGCTTATACTCTAAAAGAATAAAAACCATGTGAAAGTATCCCTCTTATTGTCTGTAAGAACTTCCTACATGCTTCAGTTCCACAGCATGATAAACTCCATTTCAAAAGATGATCTTTGCAGAAGACTGACATTTGGATACACTGAAACTAATTTAATCCTACCAAGGTCCCTATCAGAGACTTCGTAAAAAAAAAATAGTTCTTCCCCTCATTTTAACCATCCTATTTATAGCCTGCATTTATCTTCAGATTTCACATTTCATAAGCTTAATGCTTGTTCAGATAGGCCAGGGTGCAGGTGTTTTTTACCCCTGGGACTTGTGCATAAATCATTTCAGAGCCATGAGGGGTTACAGCGACCTAGCAAGTAAGGGTTTGAAGAGCGGCTAAGGTAACGTGCCAGGGCAGAGCCGTGGTTAGTTGGTGGCTGGCACATTTCAGGCCTCCAAAAGTCATCTTACTGTGCTAAGCAATTCTGTAATTGTTTAGTAACTGATTACACCAAACAAATGGAAACTAGGCATGTCATTAAAGTGACAAAAAAAAATCACAACAGCAATGCCAAATGCAGCACCTGTCATTCAGTACCCCCTTGCTCAATGGAAATAAGCAGTGTTAAATTACACAGATGCAACTGTTCCCACTAGCTCTGGTAGGGACCCTGGCCTCAAACCAGTGATCTGATTCATGGCTCCAGGAAGGCTCCTGTGGCAGCACACTACAAGCCAAATGACAATGCAAAGTCAGTGGTAGCAAGCTTAGGGGAGAGAAAGCTACATGCATGCATGCAAGCAACAGTGGAAAGACGTCCCTATCCCGGTTGTGACACACAACATTTATTGTTATCTTAACAACCACAGCCAACAAGGCCACCATATTATCTTGAACAAGCAAAGGGCTTCTTTCTTTGAGACACGACCAAGAAGTTTGTACTCACAGCTGCTCAGTGCCTAGACAGATGGTTTTAGCTTCCAGAGAGCTGCACTGGGATAAGAAGGCAGCAGCTGTGAACTCCTTCCAGCTGGATTAAAACCTGCATCAGACCAAGTTGCAGATAAGGCTTTGACTCCTTACCCTGGCCAGGACAGCAAGGTACAGAAGTTAAGTTACAGAGATGGTACTTTTGTTTTTCCTTTATAGTGGGAGGTTATCCCTATCTCCATCATCAACCTTTACAGCAAGGTTAGACACAGCTGAAGTGTTTAAACTCAAGAATTCGGTGGCTTCAGTATGCAAGAAAGACAATACCATATAGGATAATTTCTGATATCCTGGAATGAACTGGGCATTGCATTTAACTAGAAATGTTTTTTCTTCAATCAGAAACACTGCTTTTTAGGCAGAGTCAGAAAGCTTTGAACAGGCATCACTAGAGAAAAGAGACTTCATTCCTCTCATAAAAAAACTTCACAAAAACATTTTGCCTATAAATTGTAATAAAGGTTTTACCCTAAAAACACTTAAAAACAGAAGATCAATGAAGAACATAATGGAAGGATCTAGACACTTCATTGATGTGAACAGCTGAAGAGTTTGCAAGATACATAAGGCAGGAAGGGGATTAGAGTTTAAATCCAAGCAGTTTAAGAAGGGCGGCAAAAAAAAATCCCAGTCTGCTCAAGTTTTCAACATCTGACAAAAGTTCCTCCACAAGACAATCAGCAAGGGACAGCAGGGCAGTATGTCACTTGCTTTGCCTCAGTACCCTTGGCCACTCTCAAATCAGCAGCACAAAGCAATAGGAGGTTCAGAACCCAGCTGGAAAACCACAGGGACATGAAAGGGTCATTGCCTTGCCTGCTCCTCAGGGGGACCTCCATCCAGCACTAAAACATGTCTTTTTTTTTTTTTTTTTTAAATAAAGACACAGAACAGAATCACTGAAGCCATAAGATGTGTTTTCTCCACAGCCAGACTGATCTTTACCTCAGAGAAGGTGTGCAACCCAAGCTTTCAGACTTGGGCTCAGGATCTAAACACCACTCTGGGGACAGCCTACAGAACTGCTCTTCCCCTGGGCTCCAGCCCTTCCTGGGTGTTCATCTGGTCTCTCTGGGCCAGGAGCCAGCAAAGCCTGCTGCAGGAGCTGTGTAACTAGGCTGACACATTTATACAGCTGTTTGCCACAAACAGCACCAGCACCTCCCAGGCACACAGCAACCCACCCACCACCGCCACCATTTTGTTTTCAGGCAGCTCAGGACAGCCAGTGTTAGTGTACCAAACTGGTTGTGTACACAAAACCATCTGATCCTGCCTGGCCAAGTAACAAGTAGAAAGCAACACCTGTGTGAAGTAGATTTATGTTTATGGCAAGCTGACTGAAAAAATTCAGTGTGTCACTTGAGAAAAGACGTGTGGCAAAGTGTCACTGCTCTCTCAAATGGAGCAGCTCTGAGTGACAGGCCACGGTTAGATCCTTGCAGATGAGAGCACAGAGAAGAAAAAGAAACAAAAAACACCTCACAAAACAACCAACTAAGGTGTGAGCTGGTGATACCTTTGGCCCAAAAGCAGATGCTGTCCTTTGAACCAACCAAGGCAGGGGCTGTATGGGTTGGCAGCTGCCTACGGCCCCTGCAGGACCAGGCCTCACCAGGCCCAGCCCTCCTCCTGCCCTCAGCCTGCACTGCAGGCACCAGGCAGGGCCTCAGGGGCAGCGTCCCCTCATCTCTCAGCCCCCAACCTCTGGGGCTGCAATAGGTCCTTGCTCTTCTCTAGTCCCCTCCTCCCAAATTATCACTTACAGCTAGGTTTATACAAGAACAAGTATGTAGGTGGAGTTGGGCAGTGGGGACACAAAAACCCTGCTCTCTTCTAACAAGCCACAAAGGTTAGGAAAAAACAAAACCAAAAAAAAAAAAAAAAAACAGCATCTCCAACTACTTATTCTTTAGAAAGTCAGAAAGGTTGATCCAGTTGACATAACAAAAGCACACGTTCAAAAATACTTTGAAGCTGCTCCTCAAAAGCGCTTCTTAGTGCAACTCTGTTGTTAAGAGATAAGAAATTTTCAGATTAAGAATGAATTTATCTTTTAACAATTTCTCTATATATCCAATGAAAAGACAAACTGAAGAAGTGGAAACAATTGGTTGGTTTTCAGAGGACATGCATTCCAAGAAGAAAACATTTGTCAGAAAGCTAAGAAAAAGCTCTTGATTCAATTTACTACTCAAAGAAAAGAAGATACCCATTCTGAAGGTTCAGAGAAAAACAGTTGCTTCCTTCATACATAAAGAACTCAAAGATTCATCTCAAATGAGTTTTTTTCTTTTTTGAGAGGGAAATTTATATCAAATATACCATCAAGCCATTTGGTTTTGATCATTTTTTGTGAAAAGAAGAGAGTTAGGCTGCCATATAGGAGTAAACATTTCAATTAAACTCCAACAAGATGTGTCAGAACACTTTCAAATACATCTATATTTTAATAATGGTTCAGTGATAGATCAATTATTATGTACCAATAATCCAATTAAAAATACACTGTGGATAAACAATCTGGCCCAACTCCAAACCTGCATACTATTTAAACAAACTAATGGAAACATTAGGTGCCAGGCTGCATATTTTGTTTTCTAATGAAGGTAATATTTAGCTGACACAGAACCAATTTAAATGTAAAAGCCAAACAATTAAAAAGGTCGAAACTAAAACTCAAGCATTTCACACATGCCAATTGAGCTACCCAGTATGAAACAAATTGACTCATGCAAAAAAAGATGGCGTTTTACCACACATGTACTTGCTAACAGAGGCCTGTACCAGATTCGTGCCTTCATTCACATTTCATAACTGCATACAATGAGTTCTTAAAATAAATAACCAAAATTAGAGTAGTTAGGTTATGAATGGTAGATGAAGATTCACCTCATCCTTCTCTCCTCCTCAAAAGACGACAGAGGCACCACATCCATGAATGCTTCAGTACTCGGCCTGTTGCAGGAAACGCGCAGTTTCCGGTACCCCAGCACAATTGTCTCCTGTAATCTACAGGGACAAAGAGGGGTTCACAGTGCCTAAACCAGAGAGGTTGCTTAGCATCAGGCTGTGAAAAACATCAGGTGTAGAGGCAGGAGATAGGAGTTAGACCACAAATACACCTCCGATGGGTGCAGGCCCAAGCTGAAACCAAGGAGGCCCAGGCCTCCGCTCAGGCACTCCCAAGGTTCCAGCCCCACGCTCAGTTTGCCAGTGCTGTTTTAAAATAAAGGGTACCACATGGTGGCTGAGAAGATGACTTCAAGACAGCAGCTGCTGCTTCACTTTCTTCTCCCCATCCCTATGGAGCCTGACAACTTAATTTACCACTTCATCCAGCCCCATCGCCACACAGTATACAAGGGCAAGCACATACCTTGCTGCTGGAGCGGGCTGTGGTGAGAGGCACGAGAGGGAAATACAGAAGAGTGGCCAGTGCAGCAACTAAGACCAACAGTCACAAGGATAAAATAAGTTGAGCTGAGAAATAGAGCCTTTATCTTCTTGCTGGTGATTATTTTAATGTGAAATTTAATACATTGCATCCAAGAGAGAAAGCTCCAAATTCTTACTAAATTCCCAGGCACAGTAATCTGGAATTTTAAAGAGTTTTTACTTCTCATTGTCAGATGACTTTTTTCCTCAATTTCTCTCAACTTTGGCTGCATGAGCGTATATCAGCTAGCAAGCAAATAGCCTGAGTTAGCCCATAACATACAGATGAGTCCAGTGGAGGAAACATCCTTTAACATGAGCAACACCAAATACAGAGAGACATACTCCTTTAGGAAAAGCTTTCATGCACACAATCCCAAAAGAAGAAGCAAGGAGTAATTAAAAAATAGTGTTAAAACTCATATCTGCAAGTGGGACTGTTTAAACATATAAGAAGGACAAAAGGAAAAAAAAATCTCATGAGGAAAAAATAGATAAAAATCTCATATTTCTGAGATTAGCTGCAGTAATTTGCAGCTCCAGAAGTCTTCCACACAATAATGTCATTATCGCCTGCAACCTCCGTAAGGCTTCCTACAAGTCAGAAGCAAACACAGTACATCACTACATTAGAATGAGTGAAATGCTTCTTCACTACTGCTTTTTTCCTTAAAAAACAACACTTTTTCAGAAACCTGATAAAATTACTACCTGTGACGCACATCAAAGATTAGTTGAGCCTTAGGATGACATAACTAGCTACCATGTGTTATATCGGATTTTGTGGAAGTTATCCTTATTTATGCCAGCCACAGAAATAGGACAGTTTTTAGTTCTCTGAGAAGCGTGTGGATAAATCATAGTCTATTCCAACTCATGGATGACACTAGGAAATAAAAGATTCTGCTATACAGCAAGAATTAAGGCTGGATATTAAGGCTGAGACCTCGGGACCACCTCTTTTGGAGCACTGTTACTATTCATCTTACCAAAAACACATCCCCACCAAGAAAATAAAAGACTACCACAACAACAACAACAAAAAAAAACCACACAAGAACATACACACCCCAAACCCCACACACAGCATGTAGCATTGCAGCCTTAAAGATAAAGATGCAAAGATAAGGGAGAAACATTGCACATTTTATCTCTTTCTAAGAAAATAGATGTTTTGAAAATGTTACAGCAAAAATGAAAACCCAGCTGGAGAGAACCAAAAAATTTTAATTTCAAGGTTTCCAGACACGAAGAAGGGCCATGTTTTGTGCTCAATTCCTCAAAAGTGCTTTCAGTTTCTCAGTCATTCACCTAGCCATGATAATTGTGTTTTTAAAATCATTGCACTTCGTATAGTTGATAGTTGAATATTCCTTCCTACTCCCACTGCAAGAGTTAACATTGCTTTTGTGTTTACACGCTAAGAAATATAATCTCATTTAAAATGCATATTTATTCAGACAGTGAATACTGTATGAATTATTTAACCAAATTAACCAAAGAAAAAAATACAAATATAATCAGCATTAATAGAATATAAGCAGTATTTGCTTGCAGTTTATTTAATGGTATCTACATTGATAGCCCTTGAAATGTTCTTTCTCTATATATTTATACACATAACATTAATAGTGAAGTAATATCTTATTTACAGTGCTGAACAACTTCCTTTTAGTTTTTCTTTTTTGAACACTTGAACTTTTCGTAGGGCTTAGAGTTTGAGCCCTATGAGAACAGGTGTCTAGTAAAAGGCCAGCATAAGTAAACATTAAGAATTTGAAGATTTTTTTCTTATGGGATCAAGTTAAACTTTCTTACACACGTCAAGACCTTGACCAGGTTACCAAGTATAGGATGGCCTTGCTCTAGCAGGCAATTACTTAAGGTATATTTTGACGGTATGCAATAGATGCTTCAATGAACATGGAAAGCCAAACATTTCACCCTTATGTGCCTTTGTAAACAGCACTTTTATTCCTTATGTAAGACAATAACAGCCTAAGACAAAGTGGAAAGCCAAAACACCAGTTTCCAAACTGATCAAAGGTTTTTTTTTTTTTTTTTTTTTAAAAAAAAGCCTTCCACAAATATTAGGGTATGGACTTGAATTAATCATCCAAAATCCAGAAACAGCTTTGAAATCTCAATCCATACATCTGAAGCGACATGCACAAAATAACGGTGAGCTGACTTGACTTTAATCAGGGACTATTAAAGGGTTTCAGTGGAGTTAAGCCTATAAGACCCATTGAAACTGAAGAGTTGGGAGAATTCAAATGTTTCAGGCCCAATCACGGCATCAGTTTTACTTCCCTACCCTCCTACCCCTCCTTCTAGCCATTCAGAATAGTTCAAGTATTTTTTCCAGTCCTTGAAAAAACAAAGGGTGACATCTAAACATAATCAACATGTGCCATTGCTCACTCAGTAAAGACTTAATAAGCCTATCAAAAGTAAAGCCAGGTGAGTAATGGTAATTATTTCCAATTAATTACTTCAAATCAAAAGCAAAATTAAATTTTAATGTTTGTTTCTAAGTGTGAATACCTTCAATTTGCCACTCACCGACTAGTCATCTCAACTTCTTCTACTAGGATAATACTGACCAGCCACATTGAACACAATCTTAAGCATTTCCCAACAAAATGAACTACTTATCCTCATTTCTAATGCAAGTTTTGATGAAAAATCAAGTAAAAAAAATAAAAAAATAAATGAATCTGATCACTATATTTATATGGGTAGGAAGGAAAGGAAGAAGCCTCCAGAAACATCAGAAACTTTAGAGGAAGATTTTTTTCTCAATACATTGTTGTTACCTGTTCATCAAGTGCCACATATACAGAAGCTTTGTCTTTGAGAAAATAAACACTTTCTGTGAGAAAAAAAAAAAAAAAAAAAAAAAAAACTGTTTTTCCCCCTTTACAGCGATATAAAAGGGTTGTTTCTTTTGTCTAACTTCTACTCTTAACAACAGCTTAAGGTCATCAGAAAGCCCAAGCTGCCCCTGCTGTCCCAGTGGGTGCCAGGGCACAGCCTGCTGCTGTAACACTGCATCTTGCCACACACCTGGTACAACAAAAACCTGAGATCTTAGCTCAAAATTCAGCTGTGCAATTTTGGCCAGGGGAACCATGCCTTGGAGCTTGCTCTATGCACACCGGGTTTGCGAGCTAGGGTCAGCGCGCAACAGTCAAGGTTTGTATCCTCCATCAGGGCCACCTCCTTGCCCTTGCTGTTCGTGCACTTGTCCTGCTGATGCTCAAGCCTGCCTCTTGCAAACAGAAGATGCCTCCACCCAGGCATGGCGGCTTTTGCTGCTCTCCCTGCCTTCAGGAGGAGAGCATTCTGCTTCCACAGTCCTCCCCAAATGGGGAGGAGGATTTCCTCTGAAGAGCCACACAAGTAGAGGGATTAAGAGATAAAGAATAATTCAATTGATAGCTTAATTTAACGCTTTACATTTCACATGCTTTCACTATCTGCTGTTTGAGTCCTTGCTATAAGATTTAATATACTTTTTGTGGCACTTAATACTGTGGAACTAAGCAGGCTTTATAACCAAGGGCCTGGGACTTGCTGAGCTGTTTAACATCCAGGTTAGTGCTGGAGGATCCGTCTGTTTACAGCCTCGTAGTTATGTACCTACACCACTCCAGAGTACCATCTCCCCGTTTGAGATTTCTGTCCTGCCTTAGCACACCATCACCACCACCATTTTCTGGCTGTGCCAGGATTAGCCTGACCCAAGCATCCCACCTAGTATCACGTGGATTTTAAGACACTTTTATGAGAATAAGGGTAACTGCATGCAGCAGCCTCCACATAAAACCAGCTCCATACCATGCCGTGGCCTCAATTCAGCCCCTTCCCCACTTTATTTCCAGGCTCCCCAATCCTTGCTGAGGGGCACCTCCCACCCAGGGCCAAGCTCACTCCTCTGGGATCCTTGTTAAGAGTCCCAAGACAAAAAACAGGTCTGCAGGTGAGAACCGCCTGCAGCTAAAGAAACTCCCAAACCAAACCTTGCCCCCATTTCCCCACGTGGTCACTGATGTTCAGGGGACACAACAGCAAGCTGGGGCACAAGACTGCAGCACTGGGTGCACCAGTTACATCCTTTGTATCCTCAACCTCATTAATTTTTATGGGTTTGGTCCAATATAAGTCATTAGTAATACATTAAGCAGAATTGTTTTCCTGCTGAAATATATATAAGCCTGTGATCTCTCTTCCTTGCAGATTCACCTGCACATTTGTATGCTCTTCTGTTCTTATAGTTGCAGTCCTTACCTGAAATTCTCCTGTACTCTAATGAGCCACTTGGAAAATAATTCCATCAGAAAACAAATGCCTTTTTTGAGGGGAAAAAAAAAAATAAAGAAAGAAAAGACAAAGTTGTAATACAGAAAATCTCAAAGTTACTTCCTTTTATGAAAAAGCAGCACAGCGGACTTCAGAAGCAGACTGATAATCAGCTAAAACTGTTTTAAAACCCCTGGTTCCATATCTCTTCGCATACAGCTTCATCTACAGCACTATAACAAAACAAAAAGAAAAGGCATATTCTTCACCTTGAAAACAACTGGGGACCATGTTATGCAAGGAGCTGTGGCTTCACACTTGGAAACTATTCAGATTATTTCTGCAAAATAGCCAGTTATAGTGTATTATTAATCAGAAACTACTGTCTATCCTAGCCAGGCATCCAAGCAGTTGAACCTTTGATAGAGTATACAAATATTTTTTTTGCTCTTTTTTGAATTTCTTCCCTGCCCTACAGATTCCCATATCTGTGCCTATCTATGATTGTGAGAACTTATTCCCCCCAACACACGAAATTACACAGAGACAAAAACAGTTAGAAATCTTGATAAACTCTTAAAACTACAGAGCTTTGTAACTGGAGCAACAACAAAACTGAACAGCTACCGAAATACTACAGATCTTCCAATAAGACTTACAAGAAAAACAAAAAGAGACAAGACACCTTTTTTACGTTCGCACCCCTTTGCAACATCAGATTAAGTTATTACCATTAATTGAGCCCCAAACAAGCCAAGTGATAAGCTTTTAAAGAGAAGAGGAGACATTTAAGTAGTATGTTGTAACTGTACAGTTTAAAAAAGGAATTAAAAATCCATCCACGAACCTTGACATTCAACTTGGAAAAGAATAAGTAAAAAACAAAAAGAAAGAAGAGAACAAAGCCCCACACATTACTTGCATCTGCATTAGTTACCTCATGAGCTTGGAGAGGGCACGTTGCTGCACTCGCTGCTCCCCTCCAACGCAAGTCTTAGCAAAGCAGCCCCCTTCTGCCAAGGAGCACATACACCTGGCACACAACCCACACCCCAAACCCGGAGAACTAGAGCACTGTGGGTAGCCTGGCGGGGCTGATTTCCCCCAGCTGCAGCCAAAGCTGGGGCCAACCAGCAACCAGCCCACGCCTGGCTCAGGTGTGCACTGCTCATCAAAGCTGATCCTCCCCACCTGAGTAAAAGCCAAGCCGAAAAACCTGGTACCACCAAGCAAATAATTCCAGCTCTTAAATAATATAACAACTGTTTCTGGTAGAACAAATGCTGCTTTTATTCGTTTCCTAAAAGTTAAGAAAATAATAGTTATCTGAGGCAACTGCTTGTATGATGGAGTCTCTGCTTCTGATACAGCAATATAGCTTTGCTAGACATTTAAGATAAATGAGTTGTAACCACCTTTTCCTCCCTCCCCCTTCACCACATGGTTGTTGTTACCTTATATTTTGCTTCTCTTCACAGTTTTCTTCTACCTTTCTCCTTGCATTTCCCAGGGTTGCAAAAGGACGTAGATTCTCTGGGAAATTTCCAACAGGGTCCCCCAAACGTGTTGCATTTAGGTCTATGTCATTATCTAGCTGTTCACAACATAAGTTCCAGTCAGCAAAGCAAAATAAAACAAAATATAAAGGTCTGAGCACTGTGGTTGTTGTAACCATCTTGGTAACCTGATTTCCTTTGAAAGGGAGGCTCTGTTTGCCACCAAGCCAACAATTTTTAACCTTTCTTAGAGGAGATGTATACCTCAACTTGAACAGGTTTTAAGAAAAAATTTGTTCTATAAGCTATTTTGGCTTACAATTCAAGTTCAAAATTAATTCCTCAAAGTCAAAATTAATTCCTCTTTTGGTTTCATTTTTGAGACTCAAAAAAAGGTCCCACAGCTGGCACTGAATACAAGATTATGGGAAGCAGTGCTTGCAAACCCAATATTAAGAGCCAAATCCTTGTCTATTGAGATCCAGCCTGGTTGGTCCTTTCACTGGTTCTTACACATGAAAGAACCCAGGTTTACATGCTTTATTCTGTCAGCAGACTAAGAGAAAGTGAGTTGTTTTGCTGAGCCCTCATCGACAGCACAGCAGTGGCAGGTTACCAAAGCACGGCAGGTGTTGGGAGTTTCACTTTGCAAGACCAGTATCGCACACGTGTAGTTGTAACTCAGCATTAAAATGTTCTATCAGGCTTCAACTCTGAAATTAAAAAAGTACAGTTACTATTTTTCCATTGCAATAGAATAAACATGGTGTACTACTATGAAATAAAGCAATGCATCCTTCAGATTGCAAGCAGATTGCAAGCAAATAGAAGAAACCGAGTCACATTTTTGTATGAAAATAAAGTCATTTCTAAACTAATGGATAAATAGAACAAGACGCACTACAAGTGCTCTGCCACAGATGTCACTTTCACAGAAGTTCATCAGCAATAAAAGGAAGGTATAGGCACTCAATTTTCATTTCATATACAGCCACCTTTGCAATGTAAACATCCTTGAGGATCTGGGATATTTGGGATTAGGCATTATTCCTCTGTTTACGCGTGCACCCTCAGAGGGAAGTTCTGCTCAAAACTAAGGGCACAGCTTGGGCTTCAGAGTTTTCAGGAATTTCTGCGATTATTCTGCTTGCCAGCTATTAACAGTGAAGGGTCAGAACTGCAGGTGGTGTAAGCAAGCACAGCTCTGTGAGGGCTCTGAGCTTATGCTCATTTACATCACATGGAAATTATATTTCTCACTTCATCTGTGAATAACTGCGCATGTATATATATATATGCAAGAGTGTGTGGTGAATACATATTATATAGAAAGTGAATGCTTTGATCTGTCAAAATAAAGATATAAATATAAAACAGGAGACAGAATATGGAAATCATACATTCTGCATTTACTTTGAAAACTGAAAATTATGGGAAAGAAACACTGTTTATGTTCAAGAAGAACCTGGTGATTTGCTTAAACAATCTAAAACTAAACCACCGTCACATGAAAGATTTAACAGCTTTCTGCCATGGTTGACAGGCCCAAGCTATGACTTGCTAACTTTTATATAAACAAATAATTGCTAGGCAGTGTCAGAGCCATCGTGAATTGTGACTTTTACAGTATAGAGCCTGGTGCAGCAAAGCACTTTAAACAGTTAACTTTGAGCAACTGAATAGTCCCAGGGAGATTGGTGAGCTCACTCATCTGCTTAAAATTAACCATATATTTAGTATGAGACCTGCATTTAACTCCATCAGTAATCAGCAAAGCACTACAGCCTTCGCATAAAGCAGCCATGTTCTGTAGGGCTGGCTTACACTCATACTTAAATACTTTTCTAAGTGAGGACCACGTGGTTTGGTGGTGCAAGATTCTGATTGTCTTAGATGTAATCCTGCAGAGCATTTAAACAGGCGATTCATAGTCTATGCATAAAAAACAGTAGGATCCAGCATCATTTTAAAAGTTAATCCACACTTCCAAACTTTACAGCACATGGTAAGACTGAGCTGGGAGGAGAATGAATATGGAGAATGTTAAAGTTAATCCCCCAAATATACTGTGTTCACAATTTATTCCACAAATGCAGTTCAGTTTTTCAGCTCTGTGGTTTAGACTATAACATGAAAAGGACCTAATGTATTTTGTGGAAGTGATGACTCCTCAGCAAAGCAGTTTCAGCCCCCTGCTCTGTGCTTTGCGTGCTTTCCAGGGAAATCGTAAGGGATCAGCTTGAGCAGCCCCAGACGAGCTTGTTTCCTACAACATGGGCACAGAGCCAGCAGCACTGGCCACACTGCTGTGCACCAGCAACTCACCGTGGATCCTCACTGTCCAGAAGGGAGGATGTGTCTGGGTGGTCACTCTGGTGGCTGAGCAAGCTGCTCACCCCTCCGCACCCTGTAGCCAGAGGGTTAGAAGGATAATAAGAGGGAAAAGTATGACAAAAGAAGAAGGAAAAAAATCCCAAGCTTGTGCAGGCCAAGTGTCTGAATAAGATAAACCTAGTCAGCTGACTAGAGCATTACTCATTTTTAATTAGTTTGAAGCAAATTGTGCAATTTGTGCCAGGCTGCAAAATCGTGCTGTCTTCACGAGGAACCGACTTGACAAATAAATCCCTGCAAGAGTCCTCTTTCTGGAAGCTCACCATCAATAGTCCTCATTTAAACAGTATGCTGAGTATGCTCTTCCATTAGGCTGCTTTTATATCCCACTTTGATTTTTCTTCCCTACCGCTTGAACTATAAATGTAAAAATTTGTGGACTTTTATCATCTCATAAATATACCTGTTGAGTAATTATGCAAATCAAATTAGGAGCAATCAATGGAATGTTTACTTATCCAAAAGCCTGACCTAGATTGCCTACTGACTTTCTGGGGTTGTAAATGCATTTTTTACCTCTGTTCAAACACGATCTTTCACCTTAATGTAGGCAGTGATTTTGCTGCACCGAGATCTACAGCCTTTTCCAAATAGCAGTGTTCTAATAAAGTGGAGAAATCCAGCTACAGAGGGAAATTGCAACATAGCTACAGGGATATTTTTGAGAAGATACCGAATTATCCCAGTTCTGAATGAAAAGCAACTGATGGCCCATTAGCAACAGTGGGTGAGGAGGGGACACATTAGAACTACTATTTAGGAAAGAAACAATGTGTTTTGGTTTTGATTTTTTTTTTCATATGAAATTGCACTACTAATATTTGCAGAATGAGACATTAAATTAGCTATATATGTTGCTTTATCTCTGTCCTTTGATTTGACAAAAAAAAAAAAAAGCATTTTAGAGCCATTTCTACCAACATTATAGACATGGCCACTAGAATGTTTCTCTATATAAAATCAACAGAAAAAAAAAAAAACAAAAAACAAAAACAAAAAACAGAGCTGTGCTTGTAGTCATGAGGATAGCCTTATAATTCAGGGATATGACTTCAACAGTGAGCATCACATCCATTTTGCAGCAAATTCCTTAAAAATCTCAAAGAAAGGAACAGCACCAGAGGGCACAGTCGCTGCAGTGCCATTATCTCCTGCCTGTTCAAGCTCCCCCTTCTCTCAATCTTGTCAACCACTGGTTACTCCCCTTTTTCATTTGTGTATATAAGACACACACATACACACACACAAAAAAAAAAAAAAAAAAAAAATCAGCTTTTTCATTGCAGCTTTACCCATAACCTGAAACCTGCTATTTATCAAAGCATTTATATATATAATATACATATGCTATATGACATATATATTATATATATATATATAAAACACAGAAGATCAAATAAAAACAGCCCCACAGCACAGTAAACATATAAATACACAACTCAATAATCTGTGCTTAAACTTAGGAACCATGTGGAAGTTTAAATCCTTGTTAGAAGGCAAAAGTTCATCTTTTGTTGGGTTTTAGTTATAATTCAGGTTTAAAATATTTGTTTCTGTTATGCTAGTACCAGCTGTTAAACTCTGCGAATGAATTGCCATCAAGAGGGTTTTGGGGAAAGGAGAGGCCTGAGCACAGTGAACTTTTCTGGCAAGAAATGGATTTTTTTTTTTTTTCTCTGAAAACAAAAAGAACAGGAAGGATATGCTGAAATCCTCAGGGAAAAAAAAATATGGCCCTCAGTCCCAGTAACTGGTCTTCTTTGGCACTTGAGAACGATCACAAGTAGTTTGCCTTTTTATTCATATAGAACAAAATTTACAAAGTCATTCATACATTTTTGTTTGTTTTTTTTTTTCTTTTGTTTTTTACTGACTTCGAAAATTGGGAATATTCAAAATACACTTTTACCCCACTTCATTCTTTCATTATTTACACGTATATACAAGAAAAATGTAAGAGTTTCTTTTTTGTTTGTTTGTTTTAAATTTTGTATTAAAAAGCTCTGCTGGTTGTGTTACTGTTTGTTTTCATCAAATGGATGTTCCATGAGAGGGCTCCATTGCTTCTGGAATGACTCCCCCTGGCACAGACTGAAATGACATTGGGATCGGGGTTTTCACGGGACTCTGACGAAATAGTCCTCCATTTGGCGACCTGTGTTTACACTGTATGGAGGGCATGGTGGCTGAGCTGCTCAGGGGCAGCGGCAGGTTGCTGCCAGAGGCAGCTGTGAGTGTCCTGCTGGCACCATGAGTTGTCTGTTCTGGTAAAAAGGTGGTGACAGAAAGTTGTGTGTTCTGGTATTCGCGTACCGGCTCCAGGGTCTGAGCTGGCTGCATGCCACCGATCTCCAGGGCTGAGATTTCGATGGACGCCGGAGAGATCTGCTTGTGGGCTATGTCCTCATCGATTAAACTGTTCATGCGTCTGTGGACCTGCTCCAGGTTCACTTCTTTATCCTAGTGAGGAAGAGACCAGAACAATCAGTTCAGACACAAGTACCTTTCACGTCCACCCCCCTATCCACCCCGTGTGTGATAGGAGCTGCTGGTTACTCATTAGATCGCTTCGATTTCATCTGTGCCTGTGCAAAACCTCAAAGTCTGCCCAACGTCTCCAGCTGAGAAACACTTGCTGAAGAAAACACCGGCTCAATCTCAACCTGCAAAACCCACTGATGTTCTCAATGCCATCCTCCTTGGAGGTAAAACGACATCTCTGGTTCAGCCAACAGGAGCTGGCAGCAGGGACCAGCACATCCCACAAGCCCTTAGCTCACTTTGCACAAGCCCAGGATAAAAGCTTCTGGGAGGCAAATAAGCGAGCCAGAGAGCAGCCTGCTGCCTTGTAACCCTAGGGCAGCTCAACACTCCTTTTGATGCAGTGCACTTTGTAAGGATTACAGCAGTGTGACACCGTGCACAGCCTAGCTGGCTCCCGGGTATTTGCTTCTTGTGCCAAAATCTACTGACCAGGGGTTGTGGTGGTGAAGAAGTCCTCCCTTCCCAGCAGGGAGCCCTGTGTCACCTACCTGGCAAGGACCATGGACCTCCTGCAAGGGCACTGAGACGGAGACCTGCTCTGGGAGCCCTGAGGAGGGGAGTGCTCAGCTGTGTTTTGGACAGCTGTGTGACTGACAACAAGCTGTCAGTCTGACACCTCATCTGGTACAAGTTTAGGTCTATGGTCAGTGCTTGGGAAAGCAATGCTGGTCTTTAGGAAATGCATTGCTGTCCTCAGAGAATGAGTCACCTGATGCTCCCAGAGAGGTCTCCTCAAGGACTTTCAGCACCATTTGCCAACATTTTAGCTTCCAGAAGGAAATATGGCCAAAGAAATTATCTTTAAAACTTGAAGCAGCAAAGACCTACAGCTGCTGTTTATCTCTTCAGTGTGGTATGCAGGAAGCCCAAAATGGAAAGCAACAAAACTGGCAGGGTAAAGTCACCCACCTGGGATGCTGTTATGACTGAATTTTAATGGCTAGCAGTGCATTGCAAATAAAAAGGTATTATATCATTTCTCTATATTTCATAAAGCACAGCTGTGATCTGCAGTTGTAGTTATTTGATGCAACATACGGCAGAATAGCAGCAAAGCATCCATAAAAGCCCAACAGGCCTGGAACTGGAGGCATCCCTTGCTCTGACAAACTGCAGTGGGCAGCCAGCAAAATCCCAGGCTAGGAAATGGGACTACCCAAAACTTTTCTGTTCCAGTAATCCCCGATTGCCAACAGGTTTACACAGTCCTAGCTGCTTAAACCCAATACTAGTAGCCTTGAAGATGCTCCTGTTCATGCCAGAAGCTAGGCTCTGGGAACAAAGCAGTCTGCTGTATCAGTGCCAGCCACTCCTCGTGATCTTTTACTGCTACCTTTCAGGTGGGGCACAGCAAATTACACTGTTATTCCAGTGTCATCCACTGCTTTGCAACTTTGCCTTCACCCTTAAATTGACAATTGAATCAGCTCCAAAGCCCTTGATTCCAGCCAATAACAAATACAACAAATACAGATTTGATTCTCGCCTTGTGGTTTAAAACCACTTCTATGTTACTCAGGACCCATTGGATTTGTTGATCTCTGCACGGATTTAGAAATGAATTAGCATTACATGATGATGAACCCAAACCTCTGTCCTCAGCTTTGGCTAAATCCCCATTGATTTCAAGTGGAGTACAATTGTTCAACAATTACAAGGCTGAGCAGCAGTTTTCACTTCCCTTCTTAATCAGTGGAATGAGGGTTCCTGTTTCATTTCCATAAAAAAATCACTAAACTCCCTGTGTGGCTCCCCAGAACGTTGGCGATATTATCTGCCTCACCAGAGGAACACATACAGACTGTATTTTTTTAATGCTGCTTTTTTAGCAAAATCCTCTAATCAAATAATTTTGAATTAGGGAAAATCAATGGCAAATAAATAAATAATTAACTTTTGTGGCAGAAAGGGCCTAGACAATACTTGATTGGAGAGATGGTACGGCTGTGTTAAGTCCTTTTTACCAACCTGGCATGTCAGGCTCCTTATTCGATAAGTTAGACAATGCACTAAGCTGACGGTAATGCAGAAGCTCCTTCATAAACTCCATAGCTAGGTAAATTAAGGGTTTGTGATATACTGGCCAGAGCATTACATGGATTTCATTATAGACTTTATGCATCTCTTCTTCTTGAAGTAAACCTGGACTGGGGGCAAGAGTAGGAAGTGTTCTTACATTATCCCCAGCTGGGACTAAGGGCTCGACCTCCATGGGCAGGTTCATTTTTGTGCAGCATCTCGCCAGGTACTTCTGTGTTTTCTTTATCTGTCTGTCAACAAAAGCCTGCGGCAAAGTCCTGCCTATCTGCAAAGTTTGGCTGTCGCAGTGTCTGATGACATCTGTGTCTACGGAAGCTAACTCCCAGAAGCCCATCATATGGTGCTTCTTCAGGTCCTCTGTACTACACTTCCTTTTCTCAGAAATGCTGCTCGCTTTGATTTAGACTCCTAGGTTTGCACTCCAGTTATCTGGGACCCATTTTCTTGCCAATCTGCCACTACAAGAAAAGAAAAAGTAGAGAATTCAGGTTGGAACTGCACAAATACTAGAGGAACAAATTTTCCTAAATAAGACTTTGGAGAAATGTTCATGACTCATTTGCATTTTTATGAGCTTTTACCAAATACTAATGCTTTCTTCAGATCATTTTGAGTGAAAATATACATCAACATTTTATTGGTATTTGTATTTTTTGATGGGAAGGATATCCTCAGTGCATTCCATCCTGCTTTGCTATGGGAACAGAAGTAATGTGACTGGGATAACTCGCCAAGCCAGGGGGAATGGTGCAGCTCCAGTACTTGCAACACGCAGTTATCAACTGTTTGCCGAGGAAAAACACGTTAGTGAATGAAGTGCACTCCTCTTTTGGAGCATCTGTGCACAATATCTCATAAAATTCAAATAATTAATCCTTGTTATATATTTAGCTTAGCTCTTTTGAGATATAAACATAAAGAGCCACAGATGAGATCCTCTTTATTGACATCTCCTGCTTCAGACCAGAGGGGTTATTAATTTTCACACCATTTGGAAGTGTCCCTCTGTTAGCCTAACAGAGTAATCATCCCTTCCTCTCTACGCAGTCCAGCCCAGAAATGGAATTGCTCAGAAATGGTGCATTTGCATTTTTGCAGTTGCATAGCATTTCACAATATAAACATAAGTTTATACAAGTGAAACACAGACATCACTTTTGATCTACTACAGAACACTTAATAAATTAAGTAGAGAAGTAAATGCTGGAGCTTATTTTTTAGGAGGTAGGTAGGGGTAGAGATTTCATTTGCCTACTTCTAACTCTATTCAGCACGAAGGACAACTTTCTGGCCTTATTAAGATCAGTGAAAAAAAAAATACAAAGGCTTCCAAGAGCCCAGAAGTTCACATTATTCCTTCTTTCTGTTACTAAAATAAAATGTTTGTAAAGGTTAAGGAAAACAACTCTGTCTCTGAGGAATAATAAAAACACATTTTAAAGGTTCTTCCATTTTTCTTTGTCTTATTAGATGAAGAGCAGCTAAATAACAAAATGTCAAGCTTGGTATGAAACTGTCTTAATGTTGAGAGAACGATTTTTCAAAAAGTAAAGACTAGAAACACCTGAAAAGATTAGTTTGTCCTTGCATAATTGAAGACTGCCTTGAATCCTAGGATTTCCAGAATGGAAAGTGTTCTGATAGCTTAATTTGACAAGTGAAGCTTGCAGAATTTTTAAATTCTGTAAATCTCATCTTTTTCCTTTATTGGTCTCCTGGAAAATTCAATAATAAAACATATGCTACAGAAAAGTAACAAGATAAACAAAAAAGGTTAAGAGTTAATAACGCCAAACAAATAAATCTAAAAAGTTATGACATTCTGCTCCCTTGTCAATTCAGTATTCCCCCTTACTTTTAGTTGTATAATTCTTATTAAAAATGAGCCATTTCTTATAACCTTAAAACCCTTAGTTAGCTGGCATTTTTCTTCCTGAAGCTTTGTCATCTTAATTGTGAAATGGTAATGTAGCATTGCAAAAGATCCCAAACTTTCTGATGCTGCAACTATTCTCATCAACTGTTGCATCTCTGTGGCAAAATTAAGGAATTGCAATTATTAAATCAGTATAAATTAGCACAATGAGGCTTGGAGCTAGGGAATGGCAGAGGTACCAGATCTGGCAGCTGGAAGGGAAAAGCTGGAGCCAACGAGGAGGTTTGTATGCTGGTTTTCCAGCGCAGAGCCTTCCCTGTATCTGGGGCCCTTCACTTCAGTGTCTGGGGCAGGCACATTACTGAATGTTTCTTTTTTTTTTTTTCTCTCTCTCTTTTTTATACTTAATATGCAAAACTTAGTTAATATTATAAATGTGTCACCTCTCTGATGTTTCATGCCAATTTATTGTCACTTTTCATATATAGTTATTGGATAAATGTATATGGTTCTGTTGCCAAAAGGAGATCAAATATTATTTCTTTGCTGCCTTCATAATTCTATTTTCAATATTAATGTTATGCTACAAATAGAACAGCTGAAGAAGTTAATCAGTGAAAGGAAGAAAAAAATATCACGTGTAAGGAAAATGAATTATAAACACAGGCTTATCCTTCTCCAGCTTAAGGAAAACAGCTACCCAAACATTGCTTCTGGTCAGGAAATTATCTTATTCATAAATACCAATTTAAATGTCATTCTTCCCCAATGAGTTTGAGTTCCGTAAGGGCAAATGAAGGGCATGTTTCTGATACATCCTAAGCACTTGATCCTGAGCGACAGGTTCAATGGTCTATGACTGACAGCAGGAGCATGCTGTGGCAAGTGTCTGCATGGATTTGAAGGATGCTTACCTGAATTATCTAAAAACGACTAGCTCTGCACAACAGTGACTGCAAGAAACTGTGACTCCCTATCAGAGCTAACTAAGTTTGGCTTTATCGTGCAGAGAGAAATTATGGTGAGATAAAAAAGCTGATAGGATGACTTAAAGTGTAATCACTGTATTTTCTGTTTTATTTTCTGTGACTTCTGACAGTGGGCTCTGAGAAAAGCGTGTGGGCAGTCACATTAAAAGAACGTGAAACTACTTGGGAGATTTGGAGTCAGTTAACCTCAGATTCTAGAGATTACAAGCAGATGAAGTAGTTTTAGCAGGGCCAAATGCACAGAGTGGATAGCTGGAGAAACTCAATGCTAGAACTATTCCAAAACTGTAATGAACCATGTCTGCACCCCACACATGCAAATTAAACCACAGCACACTAGAGGATAAGTATAAGACTGATGATCCTGACTCTAAATATCAAGCACAGATGTACACACACAAAAATAAAAATAAAAAAATTAGCCAATATGGGCAGGCAGGCACATACATGGAGGGACTACCATGAATGTGCAGATACCTCCCGGTCAGACGCACATAACTGTGCCAAATATTAAAAAAGCCTGTTAATGCAGTTCTTAATAAGGCTCAGGAGATATGCTGAAAATAATGCTTGAGATCTTTCAGAGCAATATAGTCTTAATCACCAATTACAGAACATTTCTGTTTTGTTTGGTTGTTTCTGTCCTGGGTGACAATATGAAGGATAATCTTTCAGTGAGTGGATGAAACCAAAGCAAAGAGAAATGTTAACAATGAGTTTCCATTCAGTGAAAGAACTATTTTAGAAAATTAGGCAATTTTGTAAGTAGGACTGGGGTTCAAAAGTTGAGTCAAGCCCCAGCCTCAGACAGACATCCCCTCTTGTGACCTTGGCCAGGTCAGAGGCCAGTCCCCTTCCCATCCATGTAGCAACACCTCTTAACCCATATGCATACGTGGAAGACACAAGCATCAGTGGTCATGAGAGACAGAATGATGGAAGGCACACATGTACCCAGCTACGCAGGAAGGAAGTTTCTGGGACACTTCCATGAACAGACAGGCAAACTGCATAACTGAAAAACAAAGCAGAGAAATAAAAGCAAAACGAGGAGGTCTCCCCTATTCTCTCAGCTCAGTATGGAAACTGACAGCTCCACCCAGCTCCCAGCCTCTGTCTGGTGTGGTTCAGACATCATTGACTCAAACATTTAGCTTGTTAAAGAGAAATGAAGAGGCAGCAGATCCCCATTTGTTTAAGAAGGCTTATTTTTAAATGCTGTATTCATAGAGGGTCATTATCACTGCTTTCAGCTGCAACTACTGCATATGTAGAACTGCTTTTTTTTTTTTTTTTTTCCGTGAGATTGCAACAAAGTGGCAAAACCAGACATAACTGGCTTGCTCAGGAAGAAAAAGCAGTGAAGATATAAGTAATAGATGTGCTGCAAAACAATGAAAACACAGTATGGTGTTATATAACACAAATAGCCCCTTTTTAATACAAATCTCTTTGCCATAGTCATTATTTTTCCAGATTCTGCAGTTGACAATGCAGTGAAACACAGACAGATGTGTAAACAGATGCAGCGATGATGTATGTTTGCTGTCATTAATTTAACACAGGCAACTGACCTAGTCAAACAGCACTTAATGTTACTTAAAATTTGCAGAGTGGTTTCTGAGTGTACTCTGCTAGATGCTGGTTTGACCATAACAATATCTTACGAGAAATAAGTACAGATGCACCTCAAGAGCCTACTTGAAAGCCTACTTTTATAAATAGGCCCAATTCTGCAATCAAGCTTCTGGTGGAAACAATACCATGTATTTTAAATAAGCAATTAAGTAAGCTATCATCCATAAAACAGCTGTTAGAAGAATGTATTGAGACCGACATTGGTTAAGGTCCAGTAGACTGTTACCCAATTGAAAGAAGAAAATAAATGAGTTTTGCAAAATATTAATTTCAATTGATGTGTAATCATCTTCAATGAAATAAAACTTCATTAAAAACTATGTAGAAGAGGTGCTCCTCCACCAGAGAGCAGAAATTCTGTTATGAAGAGACAGCAATATTCTTTCCCTGTGTGAAACCTGAAAAAAATAAATTAAGGAATACTACAAAGATGATGTAAATGTGATGGAAAAATCCTTCAGATACACCGCCAAATTTCACTCACACCTTCCCACAGCCAAAAAATACCTATAATTGGTAAAATTAAGAATCTATTAACAAAAAGCCAAAGACCAACAAAGCGGCAGTGACTCGCTACAGAACTGCTGTTGCAGCAAGGAGTTTCATGAAGTAGCCCACATCTTCCCACACTCACCTTGTCCCCCTTGCTCAGGGCAGCTTCATTTAACCCGCAGCCACATCTAGCCAGGGAACTAATTCTGAAGATGGTTATGACTGTCCCATAGTCTGGGCCTGTAAGCTTTAGTCAGGAGGGCAGTAAGTTCCCCACCAAAGCACATGATGCACACCAATTTAAACTAGCTGAACATCTTTTTTTTTCTTTTCTTTTCCTTTTCTTCCCCTTCAACTGCAACCTCATTATACAGCACAGTGTGAATAAATATGGAGGAAAGAGTACCAATGGCACATCTGTTACAAATTAGGTAGTGGCAGGTAGACCCCTAGTCTCTTTCAATGACCTGCTCCCACATTCGGTGTAATCCACAAGCTAAGTGCAATTACACAGAAATAGTGGCTAGTCCTCACAACCAGCAGTAGACTCAAACCCAGAAGGTAAGAGGCTGTGATATCATCCTCAATTGTTAATACAGAAGGGGACATTTAACATCATGCTGAAGTATTCAAGCTTTAAAGTCCTTACCAAACTTGGTTCACAAGCATTAGAAGCTGGTAACTACAAAGAAAATGAATGACTCGTTCACATTATACAGATGTTTCCACAGTTTTCATGAGGTTAAAAATAAATGGATATAAGAGAATGCACAGAAACATTTTTCAACACAAGCAGCAAAATGCAGTAGTGAATGAATGCTGTAAGCATGCCAATGTCTCTGCAAAGGAACTCTTTAGGAGAATGGACATGGGGAAACCTTTACTGTGTACACTCTGCATATATTAGAGTTACAGGCATTTACAACAACACAAAGATCAGGTTCAAGGGGACTTCCAGGGACAGGTAATGATGAGGAGAAAACTAGCAAGGATTCATCTGTGCAAGCATTTTCAACAACAAACCAATTATCTGTATGTTTATTATAAATTCTCACCATACTTCTGAGGCCCAGCCTCACATCATTGGCCATCTCCAGATAGAAAGGGAAAGGAAGATGTGGGGAGAAAAAGAAGGATCAAAACAGTGAGGCTAACAGTATATTTAATATTTCACTCTTTTTAGCAAACATATACTTGTTACTTGTTATACTTCTGGTTTGAAATAGCAAATTCTAGTCACTGCAACCAAACAGGATTGTCCTTGAAGATGGTGGTGGTTTCAGAATTCAACAATGACATCAGAAAATCACCCCACGAGATGACAGATTATTCTTTTACAAAGTAAAGATTAAGTTCACCAACATTCTGTTCCAAAACTCACTGAAAAATAAGGCGATTCTTTACATTCTTTTACACAACTTTTAAATTACTATCTAGTTCATAAAGGAAGTAATTTTTCACTCCACTGAGCCCAAAACAAAGCAGCGCTACCCTTTACCAGTCTAATTTATGCTACTGGAGCATCAGACATAACAGATTGGTCACCATCCTTCTTCACCATTCTAGCCTAGTCAAATCCAAATCTCAAAAATTCCCATTTTTCCTATCATGCCACAGTACCAGAGAGATGTGGCACAGGAGACACAAGAAGTTGCTTCTGCAACCCCCTTGGTGCCCAGCAACAGTTGCCTTACAAAGCCTCTCCTCCTCCACTTCAGCTACATAAAAGTCTTAGAAAACTATTACTCCTGACTATTGGTCATGTGTATTTTACTTTAAAACTATTTTTTTAAAGGTTTCTGCATTCCCATGGAGGGCAACTGCCCAAGCTCCTATTTCAATATGAGAAAATAAATGGACAAATCATTAGATAGCTCAGCATATTGAAAATCTGTCCAACGGTGTTCCAAAAGAGAACCCTCAGATAATGAATACTTCTGAAAAAAAAATACCACTTGTTATGTCGAGCAAAAAGATCTATTCTCCACGATAGTAGCACTTGGGTTTCTTTAATATTTTTCTAATACTGAGAACAGGAAACAGGCTATTTCGGGTATTATAAGAATGATTAATTTCAATGGACAAATAGATTTATAAATTGCCTGTTATTACTGTACAGTAAGTTACTAGCACTAATATTTTTCTTCTTCAAGAAGAAGCCAATAGCTTTTAAAGTAATCTGACCAAGTTTAAAATATGCTACCTGTCTGTCCTAAACAGATTTTGCTGCACAAAAACTATACATATCTCCAAAAGATCACTTCAGAACACATGTAAATTCCAGTTTATGCTTTAGACATGCTGGTTCCAAAGAAACTTAAGTTTAATCTTAACATCTAAGGTGAATGGAAATTTAAGCTGGGTGAGATCTTATTTAATTTATGTACACATTTAAAACAATTAGTTGGATCAATATCCAGGTCCCTTTACAAACAAACAAACAAACAAATCTTGAGGAAGCAGTCATATTTTATGTTTATTATTATTATTATTTTGATCTTTAACTGACTTTATTATTATTGAACATTCAAACCTCCTCAAGAAGCCAACTCTCCAATACCACTTCAGGCTGAGATAAAATATCAAACATTAGCTCTGTAAACATTGTGTGAAGAATCTAAAAGAATCTGACACATTAAGGCTCTGGTTCAGTAAAACACATAAGCTCATGAGTAACCACAGAAGTTCTCTGGGACAGGTCATATAAGTACTTGCTTAAGTTGCATTAAATTCATTACCAAACTGGGACTTTAAACAGGTTGTTTCTTTCTGAGTTCTCTGTATAGCAACATGCATTTTTTAAACTTATTTCTCTTCAGTTTTTCCTTTTATTTTTTTCTTAGGGTTTATACTAAGTAAGTCTAGATCATATCCTTAAGAATCCAATTTTTCTTATATGACTGACAGAAAAATTAAACAAAACACGAAAATCCCTTCCTTGCGCCTAGGGACATATGCTGGAACCAAACAAATGCTTGAATACTGCTGTGGGTGTTGGGAACCTGGGCCCAATGTCCTTAGTCATGGGGTAGACACATCACTTTTAATCCACTATGACCTTCACATAGATCTATGGTGATCAATAGCAAGACTTTATCGATTGCGTTGGATTCTGGATGAACACACTGCTTGTGTATTACAGAATATCTGCATCACCATTAGGGACCTCTAAGGAGAAAATCTTGTTTCTTCATTCATGTAAAAAGACAACACTGAATTGGTTAAGGTACACTTGAGTTCTTGTCAAGGCAATATAAATATCCTCTTTTTTTGGACTCTAACTGATACTTTGAGCTTGTACTTTGTCATCAAATAACATTAAATTTTGCATTCTGGAATGACTGATTCCTAATGCTACTTTGCTGATTTTAAAATGCCAGCTGAAGCTTTTCATTTTATTATATTCAAAGTTAGTTTGAAACTGAATTTATAGATGGCATTAAAATGCATTATTTTGCCAGTGTTTGCATTATTTATTTCCCCAAAAACACTTTATTTTTTTTTCTTAGAAAAGTAGAATACAATACAGTGGTACAAACAAATGATCACTTATATGCAACTGAGCAAAAAATGTACAAAGATTTCAGACATGTCATAAAAATACAGAAAAAATAATTTAAAAAAAGATAAAATATAGAAGACATGCAATGAATGGAAAATAAAACATCAGCTTGATGATCTCATGTTTCCTTTCAC